>NC_081427.1:43229902-43877089 GCF_949786415.1 Peromyscus eremicus
GAAATTTTACTGGAGTTCTTAAATTTTTCAATTTTATTCTGTATTTTGCAGGAAAGAAATGATGAACCAATCTGATATGCTAGGAAGAATACTAAACCTTACCCTCCCCCCCCAAAAAAAAAGCCAGGGACTTTCTAGTGTCAGGATTACTACAAGCTTCTTAAGTCTTTGTAGTCAGAAGATAAAGCTATTAGTATTTTCATGGTTGGTAAGAAGATCAAACGATGAGGAGAACACATTTGCAACTTATAAAGAATCTGCAAACGAAAAAAAAAAAACATTTTGTCTATAATCACCGGATGAGCCTCTTAGGAACTGAAATCCAGTGAAAACCAAGAGGAAAAATAGACAATGAAAATAGTGTGTTTGCATTGGAGATAGCAGAGCATAGTATACAAGAAGCTAATGCTTAACATTTGCTGCACAGGTTGAGAAAGACTAGAAGGAGTTCACGTTGAAAAGGTCATTCACTTGCTATGTGATTTGAGGCATATCATTGGACCTTTATATGCTTGTTCAGACATTCGTAAAGTGGGGGCAATAATAACACATCACTCACATATTTGTCTTGAGGATTAAATGACTTAGTATTGTATGTAACATGAGATTGGTGCTGGCAAGTAGTAGGTATTATGTAATTGCCAAAACCAATAACGCAGATGCTCGCATCCACATCACATCTTGGAAGTATTGCAAGCACGTTGTGGGAGAACAAAGAAAAGCAGTGTCAATGCTGGAGTTCCCAAGGAGAGGCGAGGTGAAGCAGTGGAATGAATCTGAACTCTACCCTTTGCAGAGAGCTGTGTTAAGTGACAAAACAAAGTCCTTCCATGTAGGACCCGAGTACATGCTTGCCTCTCTCTGTTTGCACATTCTCTTCAGGTACTGAAAGAGCAAAGAAAAGTGACTTGTGTTTGCACTGTATTTCTAAAAATCACTTTCCAATCCATTATCTCATTATAAGTTCAGGGTCATGAAAGGTGGACAGTGAACTTTCTTTCACCCTCACAAATTGCTTTGAGGAATCCAGTCAATTGCATATTTGTCCTTCAGAAAAATAAATGATCCCTTTGCCAGATATTTTTTTGGCACATCTTAAGCCCAAGCTGTTCGGTTGGAGCCAACCGGAAGGGCTGATGAGAGACTTGCATGCTCCCTAGCACTGGCCACTCCTTTGTGGTGGAAGAATCCCTGTCTGCCATGCACAGCCGTTGGTCAGTTAGTCACTGACTGAGTCATCCTGGATAAGAATGCAACTTTGAGTATCTCACCAAGGAAATCTAAGCATGTGAGGTGGAGAAGGAGGTCAACTAGCTGAAGACTGACTTTTTCCAGATTTCCCCAAGACAACACCCCATTGCACCATGCCATTTACTGGGGTCAAAGATGATTCTCTATGAGTGTACACCTACTGGAAAGCAAGGTATTGATCTGGTCCTTATCTAAGCAGACCCACTCTTACATTAGCATTGATTTAAAGCCAAAAGTTAGGGAGCTATGTCAGTGATGAGAACTTGGTATGAATGTTTGTATAGATCTATTGCTAGGAAATCTAGCACCAAGCTTTGGAAAGTACCTGTTAATCAGGCCCCAATTAAATATAATCAGGTGGCTTTCTCCAGGAAAAAACTCTCTTTAGACATGATGTCATCTGATCACATTTATCTTGTTTATATAAATAACCCCAATACTTAAATATTTTATGGCAATGTAATACATTACTCACAAGTAAGTCTTTACAAGTCTAGAGTTGTGTCTGAAGGTCATGATTTGTATTGTCATAGTAACATGTCAGGTATTTAAAAGTCCCCGTGAAAATACATCTGTATTCATTCTTTCACAGAACAAGGTTATTATTATTATTACTATTATTATTATTATTATTATTATTATTATTATTATTATTGGTTTTTTGAGTCAGGGTTTCTCTGTCTAGCTTTGGAGCCTGTCCTGGAACTCACTCTGTAGCCCAGGATGGTCTCGAACTCACAGAGATCCACCTGCCTCTGCCTCCCAAGTGCTGGGATTAAAGGTGTGCGCCACCACTGCCCGGCTTGAACAAGGTTATTTTTAAAATTAAAAAATCTTTCATCATTTGTTACTTGTGTCCCTTCCTTCTATAAATTTGGACTTAAAACTGTAAAAGGTAAAGGAGAGACAGTACAAAACATGAAGGCACATGCTCACTGTCGTTTTGTAAACATATATAATAATACCCAAGATGCATATATAATAATACACTAGACATGCAAAAATAATTAGGTAATAACTGAATATCCATGGAGTTTGAGTGGTTCTAACCACACTAGTAGTTTCTATTTTTATATAGACAGAATGGTATCAAACACATTAAAGGTAGTTAATCAATATAAATAATATATAAAAGTATAAAATGTCAGGTGTGGTGGTGCATGCCTTTAATCCCAGCACTTGGGAGGCAGAAGCAGGTAGATCTCTGTGAGTTTTTAATTTGCAGGAACGTAATGCTAAATTACAATTTTACAAAGTCAAAAAGTAATCTACCAATCAATTACAAAGCATTATGATTAACAAGTCAAAGCCACTCTATAAATAAATCATGCAGCATTTTTTTAAAGGTTGGTGATGTTATATGTAAACCCTCAGAAAGAGGGAGTTCACCTTTTAATAGATTCATCACTTTAATTGATGGATAATATAAACAATTCATGTGAGCATGTCAGCCAACTATTACTCTTGGGAATCAGAAAGACATTTTTGCAATAAGAGCTAAAAGCCAAGAGCACCCTCTTGATTTAAAAAGTCCTCCATTCCTCCCACCCCCACCTCCCTAAAAGGTAGCATTTAAGTACAACTTGGCACAGAAGCAGAATTCACAACTGAAGCCAACTCTTGCTTTGTAAGTTAAATCTGATCGAAAACTGTTGTAAGGTGGTTTGTGCCATGCCCCTGAGCTGCTCTTCCTGGTGTTTTCATCATCTCCTCCTGCACAGGATGCCCTGTAGATGGAGGGGCCTCTGTCTTAACGTCCTCTTGCTGCCCACTGCTGTGCTCTCAAGTGCTGTGCTCGAGAAAGAATCTGATCTCAGATACTAACATTCACAGGAACCCAAGTCAGTATTGACCTTCTCTGTATGTATTTGTTCATTGGGTCTTACACTGAATACACCCATAGAGAAAGTAAGAAAAATAACTCTTTTATTTTCCATTTGGGGAGAGCAATTTTAAGCATTAGATATCAGAATAATAACATCTAGTTTACTTGGTTTTCATGTGGAGGGTTTTTTTTTTTCCGACATTGAATTGGCATGTGTATACTAAACCTACTAATTCAGTTTAATTATCGACACTATTTAAAAGGAATGCACACTAGCTCATGAACTCTTTGGGCCATGGCACCTCTCTGTTTATGTTCACCATTGTTGGGCGTGGCAGGCTCACCATGCTTTCTGTTAGAGGCACATTTTTGTATTCTTGGATGGATGCCTGCATGCTGAAGACAGCACCTCCTCTGGGGGAATGGCAGGCAAACCACACCCACCATTTCCTTTGTTGACAGTCCAGATTGCCTAGGCCCCAACCTTGAGAGCTCAGCTTTCACCAATGCATTGTAGAAACTTAAAATGTTAACCACGGACACCTATACGATGTCTCCAGAAACTGTCCACTCCCTATTAACCATAGAGGTAAACTTACCTCTATGAGTTAGTTTATTATTTTATTATTAATTAAAGTAAGATGAAAATTGGTCACGACAGCACCAGCACTGTCATGCCAAAACAGGGTAGGACAGCAGAGACTTCTTTTCTTAGGGTTATGAGACTAAAAGTCTAAGATTAAGTCTCAGTGGGTGAATTTCTTCTGGAGACCTCTGTTGGCTGTAGATGGCTCTCCCTATTTCCTTTAACTTCATGTGGTTACACCTGTGTACCCTTCATATAAGTGTGCAAGTAACATATTAGTCTTCTTTTTCTGTAAAGATGACAGTCATTAGATTGTAGTCTACCTGCTGAGTTCATATTACATTAACAACAAAAGCAATACAGTCACATCTTAAAGATCCTCCATTCCGAGATACAGTCCAGTTCTGAGATACTAGTAATAACAATTTAAACGTATAAATCTTGATGGGATACACTGCAACCCGTAACAATCATGTTTTCTGTGTGTTACATATTTGTAAACCCAGAATGCCATCATTTCCAGATCCATTTTTGACTCCTCTTTTCAAAATCCAAAGCAATGATGTCTCTCCCAAATCCCCCATTTTAGGTACTGTATAATCCAAACTTACATTTACAAGTTCCCTTTTCTACAATTATGAAAAGACACAGTCACCATGGATTGAAATGTATAGTTTTCCATAAAGAGAAACACTTCATCCATGGGACATTCTCCTCAATCAAAACCCAGCTACAAATTCACAGATCATATCCTATTGGCCAAAAGGAGACAGAAGAAGCAAAATTAGCCGTTTTAATATAGATGAACCATCCCTAAGAGGTCTCTGATAGTGCCATTCTTAGTAGACGAACAGCAGCATTTTTCTTTTGGTCCCATGGCTTATTAACTATTTTCTGCATGTGTCAAGAAGAAAGAAAGTCAATTACAAGCTGCAACGAAAGAAGAAAGCCTATGACAGTGTATATTTGCAAAGTATTGTGCTTTGCTTCCCACCAGTGAAGAAGGCACAGAATGGCACAGGATGTAAAGATCCGTATGTTTTTATTTTTGACACCCCCAGTGCAGAAGACCTCATAACCGTGACCCACAGTTGACAAGAATCAAGTTCATTTCCGATGGAAACTGAGGAGCCTTGTGGCGCCTCTCTCCAGATCATTACCAGTGTAATTAAAATCCATGGTGGCAATGCTTCTCTTTGGGCTTCAGATTTTGTAATTTGTGTAGCCTACGGCAGGATTCATCTCTTGAAGAGATGTTGGTTTCAGCCCTGCTGTGTTTTAAAGAGTTCTAATAAAACACTCCTCAGGGAGTTTTTCCTTGATCTATTGGATTCACCATTCTTTAGTAAATAACCATCCCCCTCCCCGGATTTTTTTCAGGTGATACAAATTTATCTTTAATTTTAATGTCCTAATTATATTTTATACATTTCTGAAACCCCAGGACAATAATTTCATTAAGTAAATATGCAATTTTCTGCCCTACAACAAAAGCAATATAATTGTTAAAGGATACATGTAAATCTTTAAACCTGGAGATACTATTTATGTTGATCTAAACCTAAGGTTCCTGAGATGGAATAGCATTGCTGCTTGTTTGAATGATAAAGATACTATGTGTTTCAGGCTAAGACATTGGACCCTATTTTAGGTACAATGTTCATAAAATACAGTGTTACTGTGAACTTGGTATAGCAGCATTCTTTCCATAGAAGTCTGCAGACAATTGGAGGATTAGCAACTCCAAATGGGGCTCTTAGAATTCTAAGAAACAATATGGACGAATGGATCTAAGAGACTTTATTTGAATTTTCTCTATTTATTTATTGGAAGTTGAATTTGCTTGGAAAGCACATTGGATTTCCTGCATATTGATTTTATGTTGGTTATATGTACATTGGGGAAATCAATGCTTCCTGAACACCTTTTGTTACCACATTGTTTTACTTAGCTTTACCCAGAAAATAGAAGTGTATTGACATGGGCATATAACTAATCAAGGTTTCTCTTCTTTTCTCCATTCCTAGAACTGAACTTTCACATTTTATTAGCTAATTACATTGTTTGCCTATCATTCATGGGGGAGAGAAACTTATCAATTACTCTTTAGAAAGAATAATGGAAAGTACCTGGTTCATCCTCTTGGGATGTCCTTGTACCCATGTTTCCAGTTGTTGAAACACAATTCACTCTGATTTGCACTTGGCTAGTTTCTGGTTAGCTTTCACTTTTGAGTTGCAGTAATATTTCTTCCCAGATGTCTGGATTCCCCACCCACATAGGAACTGGGCCCTTCATTTGCTGGCATCTTGCTTCTCATTCGATGTGCTTTATTCAATTATGCATTTAATGGCAGACTGTTTAGTATTTGTCTCCTCCACTCCTGTGTAAGCGCTCATGATGGTGACAGCAGAACCATGTCAGCTTGCTCTCTTGGCTGCTGTATCCTCAAAGCCCAGCTTCATCTCATCTCGGCAGAGCGCAGATGCTGAAGAAATGCCAGCAGTGAAAACCTTGGGTTGTCTGTGTGGGCCCAAGGCATGAAAAAGAATTCTGCTCTTCTTCAGACCATCAGGTACCTTCTGGACAGATGGATCAGATGTAAAGATGGAAGTGTGAGAACTTGGGAAAAGAGGAAATGGTAACAAGGAATTGCATCTTTTTCAGCCTTGCTCCAGGTCATGACAAGACTCCATTATGCATTTTCTTACCCCTATAGGTAGGCAACGCTTACTCTTTGCAATGAATTTGAGCTCCACATCTACACTGATCATTTTTTACCAAAGGAATAAATGAAAAAGTAGATAAAAGCAACATAATCATGATGGATAGTTTATACATACATGTATACACACCACACATATATGCATGAAAATTTGCTCCTTTGAAACACATCTTTCTGGGGGTGGGGAGATGTCTTGGTTGGTAAAGTAATAAGGCTTTTAAGCTTGGAGAACTGAGTTTAGATCCCAAGAATCCATGTTTAAATAAAGATAAACCTAGACACAGTTGTACATTCTTGTAATCTCAACCATGGGAAGGTGGATCCCTGAACTCACTGGCTTGCCAACCTAACCTATTCAGTGAGAGCTCTCTCTGTCTCTCTCTCTCTCTGTCTCTTCCCCTCTCTCTCTCTCAAACAAGCAAATAAAAAAAAAGGAAGGTACTTGAAGAACAACATTTTAGTTTGTTCTCTGACATTTGTGTGTATGTACATGCTTACAAACACATACACACACACACACACACACACACATACACACACACACACACACACACACACACACACTTTTCGGTAAAACAATGTGAGACATTCCTAAAAAATGGAACAGAAGTTAGGTAGTAACAGATTATTTTCTTTATCACAAACTTTCTATACCCCTGTCGCGTCAGAGAAATAAATTTGCTAGTGAACGGTGGCAATCTTCATATGAACAATACAAATAGTTCAAAATGCTCCATAAATATATTTCTAAGCCACTCTAAGCCTTTGGCATAAGTATAGTTTGAAATCTCCCCCATCTCTGTAATTTTGAGAAAATGGTACATACTAAGTGTCTGTGACTATGTCCAGATGATTCCCATTCAGAAGCAAAGAATATAGAAAATATCAACTTGCCGAACACCACTAGGAGAGCAAATTTATTCGAGGGGTAAGAAGACCAGTAAAGAAAAGCCAGGGCGGTACTTTGAGATAATCAATTTCCTTGTATTGCTTTTTGCTGTGACGTTCATGAAAGCTAATTTGATGTCTGAAAGTAGTAGCTTGCTGCCTGGAACTGGTACCCACAACCTTCAAATCAACTATTCCATGAACTTGAAGCTGCCCTTCACAGACTGACGGATACACTCAGCTCCAAGCCATTAGGGAAGGTCTAATTTCACAGGGCCAGACAGCCAGGAAAAGTGATCCTCAGAGGAAACCCTTTGTAGAAACACCCTGCATTGTCCTCTTGCCAAGCATTAGTAAGCTCAATAGGCCCGTTTTTGGACTGTTCTTCTGTATTTTTTTTTTTTTAGTATATTATCATATTTTTTGGGGGGGAAGAAACCTTATTGTTAGTTATTCAAAGCAGGTATAGTTAACAAGTTTGATGGCAACCCAGGCAACTCTGGGTTCAAACCTCAGCTCATTAGCCACTTCTGAGCTGTATAACCTTCAGCCAGTTGCTGGTCTACATGACCTCTATTTTCACAGCTGTGGAAAAAAAAAATGGCCATGGGGATAATAATGTCACTTCTCAGAACTGTTAGGAAGATTGTGAAAGTGACTACCAAAAATGCATGGCCTAAGGCCAGGCCCAGTGCAGGCTTAATCAGAAAACTCTGCGTCGTTCATTTCTTTTCAGCCTTCCATTCTTATCCCCTCTCCTCCATGCTTAGGGATCATCTTTCATAGGTCATGGTTACTCTATACTCTTCCTGCTGAGGTCCCTGAACATGAAGATGCTCCGTGGTCTGGCTGTTCAGTATAAGGCAGCTCACTAGGTATTTAGTCTGTTTGCTCAATGCTTAGCTCATATTGGATTGCAAATGTCCTAAGGGGGGGGGAAGCATTAATTTCTGTCTAGTTGCTTATTTATGCTGCTTTTCATTGTGGGGGAGGGTCAGATTCAGGACCTTGCACAAGATCTCTACCAGTGACCCACATCCTTAATGTCCTTTTTATACTTTCATTCTTACAGTTTGCTGGGAGTAGATTCTACCAAGGTAAACATGAAAAACAAAACAAGGCCTTGGCTTTGAGGAGCAAAGATGTGTGCATGGGACATGAGAAAAATGAAGAAGACAAAGAGGTAGCTTTCCAACACCAAACTTCCTGCGTCAGTCATTCTAGGGAGTCGAGCAACAATGCATTTGCTACACCGGTGGGAAATAAAGCTTGCATGTTCCTTGAATTGCTACCTGTTTGCATTTCAATTTTTATTCAAAGCGCTTTCAAAACACATTTCCGAAGACATTAGCATAAGTGAAAAGCATTCATAAATTACCATGTCTGATGATGATGGCTGCCAACCCTGCCACTGACGTGGTAACTAGCACTTGCCAGGCCTTACACCAGGCACTTCACCCAGTGAATTCCCATAATATCATATGATGCAGGCACTGTGATTCCTTTTTACAGATAAGGACTCTGAGCCAGAGATGGGGGGAGAGTAAAGAAAGAAGGCGGTAGACTGGGCTAATAAGCAATGAGTCACCCCGTCTGAAGGCAAAATCTACAGAACTTAGTCTCCCTTGCATGAGCAGCCACTGAACTCAGTTAGGACTTCCAGTTTGTTCTACTGCACTGTACAGTTAATTGTATAACCTAATGTTTTTATTTTCCTCCAAAGTGAGGCTTGGGGGATTGTGAGGAAACATAAAAAGGTCATAGGGTGTAAGCTTAAATCCTGAATGACATGGGAAGCCTTACCCCTTTGTGAACATTGACAATCATCAGTCAAGTCATTCAGGGCTTTTTCAAGATGTATGACTGTGTGGGAGCTGGCTAGACAGCTCAGAAGTTAAGAAGACGTGTTGCTCTCACAGAGGACCTACACGTATGTCATTGGGCTCACAACAGCTTGTAACTCAAGCTCAGGGGGATATGACCTCTCTGGCCTCCTCAGGTACCTGCACTTATGCACACCTATCTACCCCCACACAACATATACACATAATTGAAAATGTAAAATAAATCCTTTGAAAATGCACACTTGTAAATTGTTCTTCTTTAGTCCCAGGAAGAGAGGCCGCAGAGTTAGGATTTGGAATATTCATATGTTAAAAATGAATGTGAGAACCCCCTGTTTCATGTGGGCTTCCATAGAAATGTTGAAAACCGCTTCCCAAGAAGTCCTTAAGGCTGTCTTAATCCACATCACACCCCCCAAAATGTTGCCTCATCACAGTATTCCCATCAAAAGCACCTTTCATTTGTTCCTCACAGCCAACTTGTGGGGTGACTGGGGCAACTGCCTTGCTTTGTAGAGAAAATATTGAGATCCAGAGCTCTGTGGGATATTAAGAAATAAATGACAAACTGGCACCAGGCTCCCAGACCCAGCCAGCAACAACATCACCAAGCAAACGGCCTTCTGCTTTGTGCAGTGGTGTATGACTTTCTTGATTAAAAAAAAAAAAAAAACATCTCAGCGAACTAAATTTTCATGGTGAACATACGGGATCGGTGACCTCATGCCACAGTTTGGTGTGTCTGAGGAACGGTTTCCCTGTGGCATCTGAAGGAGCTGTCTGTTTGAAGGGTGTCTGTGGAGCTGTGTTGACAGACCGCATACCATTAGCTCTTGAAGCTCCTTGGTAGCAAACTCAGGCTCCTATGCCACTTCTTTCCCTGAAGAAGGCGGAGGGCTGTATGTTCAAGCATGGCAGGCATGAAAAGGGCACCACTAGCACACAAGCCAGGCAGGTGTGTACCAGTGTGTGTCAGGGTGGGCAGAGGTGGGGAGGCGGTTTCTTGTCTCCAGGGAACAGGCCAATGATGGGCGGATTCTGAGAAATGTAGATTCCAACTGAAGAGCTAAATAACTAACTCTTGCAACTATTGGTGAAAGTCTATTGTAATCTTCCCTGATGGCTTACTTAGCAAAAATTATATAAAACACTAAGAAATTAGTAAATGATGTAAACAGAAAAAATACTTTATGAGACTTTTGCACATTATGAAACCAGTGTTAACTTCCTATGCTGACATCTAAGGGTGGTGACGACTCTATCTTGCCATTGTCTCTCTGGATCTTAACTCTTTACTGAGAACTGTAGCTTCAACTACAAGACAAGTCCTGCTCTTTGTCTATTGCAGACAGAGTCAGTCCTAGGTAACGATGAGCATCAGAATAGATTCCTTTGAGTCACTCTGGCCACATGTTATGGATATGAGGGTAACTAACATATGCATACTGGTATATTTTTAAATCTAAAGTTTAATTGCTTCAATTCAGCTAAAAGCAAGTTATCTTAACAGCAAATTATATATTTCTCTAAATATTTTATGTTTTCATGGCCATCTCTCGAATAATCAATAAAATGCAATGAAAGGAGGTAACAGACTATGCCTAGACTAGCCTGGGCTATAGGGAAAGATTGTCTCTGAACAAACAAACAGATAAGAAACACTAGGCATGGCCACACATGTTTGCAATCCTGGCACTTGGGAAGAAGATGCAGGAAGATCCAAGCTGGAGGCCATCCTGGTACATAGCACATCCCAGGAGCCAGTTCATCAGGGCTAAAGACTGAAACTCATCTATAAAGGGCAGCAGTGCATTTCAGCTATTCCAGCATTTCCAAAGAGTGTTTACAGAAGACCAGATATTGCATCCAAAAGAAACTTTAAGAGGCACTCAATGTGTAAAAATCTCTGAAATCCTCTGTGCATTTGACCCTTAGAGCATTATCTCTTTTCAAGCATGCAGGCTAGTGGTTGTCTTGCTAGACAGCACAGGTCTGGATGAGCATTCAGCTCTCATGCAAGTCCACATTCCTATACAGCTAAAATGTGTTTATTACCCCAGACTCCTGGTCTAGTGAGCCATTTGCAGTGTGGCTATTGGGTGATCTGGAGACCCATGCAACACTTAAGTATTTTAAAATCACACGGGAGTTCTGTGGAAATGGGATCAAATTGCTACCTGTGGAGAAATACCAGAATGCCTCATAATAACTATAACAGCTAGAGTATTATTGCAATCATTTTGAAAGTAGAAAAGGTAATAATAGTGATTTGAAATAAAATATAATTTCCATAAAAAATATTGGAATCATGATTGTGCACATAATACCTGTCTAGGACTTAAACACCTCAGCAAAAGTCAGTAGATATGAAACATATTTTTTCAGAGTGAAGCTACTATATAATTATATAAGCATATACATATGCATATATATAGCCTATATATATTATATCCAAATGCATATAATACATGCATAGATTTGTATAAATGGCATGGATTTGATCAACTCCAAAGGGTATGTTCCTTTAAAATGATAGTTATAGAGAAACAGAAAATTAGTCTTGTTCCACAAGCAAACTTCATAGTACTTCACTTCTCTTTGATAGAATGAAATTTAAAGATATGAGTGATGGCTAATTGTTAAAGTATTTGCTGCCCACACATGGGGGCCTGAGTTCGGATCCCCAGCACTACTGTAAAAAAGCTGGACATGGTTGTGCATGTTTGTACTCCCAGGGCTGATGGGGATGGGGCAGCAACAGGCAGATCTTTGAACTTGTTAGTCAGCTACTTAAACAAATTGGTAAGCACTGGGCTCAGTGTGAGTCCTTGTCTCAAAAGACAAGGTTGAGAGTAATTAAAATACCTGATGCAGACCTTTGGCTTCCATATGCATCCATGCACACCCACACATACATGTACACACACATACTACACACACACACACACACACACACACACACAAACAAACATACACACAGCTATTTGTAGTCTATTCTTTTGAAGAAAGGTAACCAACATGAACTGTCTGTATTAAAGGAGGGCTATGCATCTATCAACTCAAATCACACTCAGTACAAAGTGTCTGTGTGCACAGATAACTCCAAAAGCACACCCAAGAAATATAACAAGTGCCATGAAAACCTTACGCTGTGAGTTATTGGCTTTGTTTGAGATGGAGTTCCTCAGTGTTGCCAAGGTTGCCTTTGAATACATGAATTCCATTATCCTCCTGCCTGAGCTATCCGAGTGCCTCAGACTATAGATGCACACAGTATTACTCATCTTGGAGGAACTGTGATTTGAATCAGATATCACACAGCTCAACCATGAAGCCAAACCACTTAAATTCATCTAAATACTTTCTTTTTTGGTAACAGATTGCTAGGGAATTGGAGTCAGGCACTCAAAACACAATTCTCGTATTTCTTATGGCTTCAAAGACCCATGGGGAATTTGTAAGGGTATAGATTTATACTTAGAATGGCATTTCTTTTTATTTTATTATAAGGTCCATCCAAGTAAGGCTCAGCCTCATGGCTTACTCTGACAAATGCCAGAGTTCAAAGCACAGGGTCTCTCTTATCTGCACATGGCCGCAGGGCCTTCCCTCTGCTGTGATGTTGATATTTTATGGTCTAGTGGCTTCTGTGAGATGAGAGACACCTTTTTCCTTTGGATTGTCAATAACCAAATACGGACTAGCTTCTCTGAGTGGCTTTTATTAGGGCATTTTCGTCCTTGTGTATAAATGGAAACTTTGGGATGAGCAAAAGAATCTATATATTTGTTTTGGTCATGCTACAGAGTTTTAATTATGAAGAAGGGTACATTAACCACTTGAATTCATGAGGCAAGTAAATAGCTAATTTAATATCACATTTATCTCTTTCTTGGAATCCTAAAACATTTGACATAAGGAAGGATCTAGACCTTATTTTCATACCCTTCCTCATTTTCTAAACTTCATTTAAAATATCTGACAAAATATATACATGTATGTTTCTATGGGGTATAATATATTTTAACACATGTATCCATTGTGGCAAGACTAAAGCAATCTAGTTAACACATGCATCAACTCATATAATTATTCTGTGGTTTGAACTCTTTACATATACTCTCTTAGTCAAGAACCCAACATGATGTTACTCACTACAGATACCATGCCATATAACACAACAGATCTCCTAGACTCTGGAGACCACCATTGATTCTATGTTTATATGACTCTGATTCTTAGCTCTTACATGAAAGTGAGATCATACATACCTGCATTCTTTGCTTATGCTTACTAGAATTCATTCAAAAGAATAATATCAGTGGGGCTGGAGAGATGGCTCAGCAGTTAAGAGTACTTGGTGCTCTTGCAGAGAGCCCAAGCTTGCTTTCCAGCCCTTACATGGTAGCTCACAACTAGTTGGACTTCTAGTTCCAGAGCATCAGATGCCTCTTCTGGCCTCTTACAGTACCAGGCACACTAGTGGTGCATATACTTACATACCTAGGAAAAACACTCACACACATACAATAAATAGATTTTTTTTAAAAGAATGGTGTAAGTGCTGTAGTCACTTGTGAATTTTTTTTCAACCCCTGATTTAAATAATATGAATCACAGTGCACAGCTTAAGTTCTGGAGTTTCTACAGTATAACAGCTTATAAACACTCAATATGCATTTGCTGCATGGATAATTGAATCATGTGTAAGTTCACAGTGGCATTGACATTGAACTATCCTTTGTCCTTTCCTGGACATGGCATTGATTTCATAAATACATGCTTGATATATGGTGAAATATTTAGACACATATCTAATTGTCTTATTTTTAGGTCATGTCAAATTGTCTTATTTTTTTCCATAATGCTATTTCTAAAAGAAGGAAATAATTGTATAGTCTATATTTGAATTTCAAATGAGAAGACTAAGTGTCTGAGAAACTAAGTACCTTTTCACAAGGGTTGACATCTGCTTAAGCTAGATGATGCTCTTCCACTAAAAACTAGTAGGTTTCTTCTTATGATGGTCAAATGAAAGGGGCCAAGGAAATGTATGCTGGTAGTTCTCTTATTTAATGAAGAAAATTCATATTAAAAGTAAGAAAATACAATTTGTATGGTCAATTACAGAGTAGTACGTGAATGAAGTCTCAGATTGGATTTATGTATCAAAACCATACACCATGCAATATGCAAAATACCCTCTAGGAAAGATTATCTGTGGCCAATTGGTAACTTTCTATCTACTTCACCGTGAGTGGATATGATCAGTGTTGTAGTAGTTACTATAAAACAAGGAAAGTAAAATGATAAACAGAGCCAAGCTCTCCCCAGCTCACTGACATAGTAATGTGTGAGTGAACATGCTTAAGGGGGCCTGTGCTCACTAAGTGATCCCATTTTTAGCACAAACTCCAGGATATCTCAAGTGGCACAGGATGTCTATCAGAAAGATAACATGTATGGCTGTAGATCTGTTAGGTGAACCAGAAGTCAGGCTCAGTCTTTTAGACTCTTCTTTAGCTGTCTCTGGGCTCTTTAGCAGCTTTTATCACTCACAGAAAACCACAGTTCATCTGACTAGTCTTTTTGTGTGGAAGCAGACACCCCTGAGGCCTCATTATCAACATCTCAAAAAAGAGCGCTCACATTTTCCCCTGCCATCTTCTTTTCTGTATGTTTTATATGATTTTTTTCTTCTCAATACAAACTCCTTAAAATAGTTTCTGTATACAGAATCAGAGGGAGACTTCAAAAATATGACATCTCAGGGGTTAACTTAGATTTACTTAATCAAACTCAGCAATTTAACAAGCTTTCCGGGAGATCCATGCCCACGATCATGTTTGAGAAACACAAACCACAGGATTCAGCATTTTTAATAAACTATCCTGTTCTCCACAGTATATAGTTCTCGGTAGCTTCTGTGTGAGATATGTAATCAAAAACCTGAAATGATTTAAAAGGAAGTCTTCCAAAAGTAGAACTACAGCCTGCAGTGACCACGCCTTGCCTTTTTGTTTACTCTGTTTTCTATCTTTTGATTGGCTGTTGGTCACATTCCTCAGTACAGTCTCAGATTAAGTTTCCCATGGAGGTCAAAGTCCACTGTGTCAAGCGACCACATCAGTCATTCAATGAATACAAGGCTAAGCGTCTGTTTAGAGAATGAGCCTCCTCTCAGTTTCTCCCCTTTCTTTCAAACTAAGGTGTTCCAAATCTTGTCATCCCAGGCTCTAGGCAAAGACAATACTAAGACAACGGGGAATTGGAGACAAGGATGAGACAATTCTGCTTTTCTTCAGTCATTTTGTTAAACAATTTAGTGGCTAGGACATAACTTAGACAATAAGCCCTCTGAAGCTGTTGGAATAGACCAGTCCTGCAATTCCAACACTTAGGAGGCTGAGGCAGGGGAATCACATAGTGAGAACCTGTTTCATAGTAAATAAGCAAACAAATAAATAAAATCAATTCTGTGGGATTTTAATTTGCCACATCACCGCTGTCACCGAGAAAATCGTTAGCTGTTGAGATCACCATTCACAAAATAGTAGAAACAAACTGAGTGTCCAGAAGGAATTAACAGGACTTAGAACTAAACCTAGAAAATTAGACACCAAGGAATGTTGCTCATGAAGATTACCTTTGTAGGAAAACCTCATTTGTGAGCAACCTGAAGGAATAAATCAAGTGCAATACCACCAGCACCCAGACCTCCTCCCAAGGGAGAAGTTAAGAGATAATGTAATGAATTATTAACTCATTTCTAATTTGCTTCTCCTGTAGGAATTACATACTTTAAAAAATGAATGTTTTGAATAATTGGTGTGTTAATAGTAATATATATTGCTTTCTGTTATAAAACCTCTAGAATACATTTATGCTGTCTTGATGTTTCTATTTATCCTCAATATACTATGAATCAGAGAGCCACAGGGCTACATTTGATATTGTTGGCATCAGGTTTTCTATATGGCTCACAATTGGCTTGGAGTCTCCATCCCCTAGTCCACTGTCTCTATCACTAAGGGCTAGAATTAAAGGTGTATATCACCACACTTATCTAAAATCAGGACTAGACTTTGAAAGCTTCCAGAAAAAGGACCTGGAGTAACAATCCATGTTACATTTAGACATCTGCAGACACCACTTAGGAATTAATGATCACATTTGGTATGGTATAAGCTGAGCCTGGGTCAACATGCTTTACTTGATTGATAATGCTAAAGCCAGACTGGGGTCATTGGTGGGGTTATGATGAACTGTAGAGGAAATAACACAGAAAGAAGGGTGATGGATCAACAGAATCTTGACACTGAAATGTCAATAATGACAATAACAAATCAAGAAAGGGAAAAGAGTACAAAGGCAAAAGCTGCTTTGCATACATGATTAAAAATATTTGGAAGAGCAACACTCATTTATAGTATCATGACACATTAGTCACGTATTTGCTGATGTGTCAAAATGGATTGAGGTGGTTTAGATCAAGTCTAAAGCAACTTTTCCAAGACAAAAGTAAAATCCTGACTTAATGTGGTTATAGGATATTACAGCTAGGACTTAAGAGTCAGGGATCAAAATTCTAAAAATAAAACAATTTCACTATTTTGGTTAATTAGGATTCTTGTTGGATTAGGAAATTAATCTGGACACAATGTAAAAATATTATTATAGATTGAAACAGCGTGTAATGGTTAGTTTTAGTCAACCTGGCATAATACTGAATCACTGGGGAAGAGAGCCTCAATGACTGACAGTGGGCATGTCTGGTGGGAATTGTCATGATTGCATTGATGGACATGAAAAAATTCTGCCTACCGTGGGTGACACTGTTTCCTGGGCTTGGAATTCTGTATAAGTACTGAAAGAGCGTTGAGCCTGAGTAGGCATGCATGCATTTATTCTCTTCATTCTTGGATGTGATGTAACTAGCTGCTTGAGATCCTGCCTTGACCTCTCACATTGATGGACTACAAACTGGAACTATAAGCCAAAGTAAACCCTTTCTCCCTCAGGTTACTTGTTTTTGTCAGAGTATATTATTACAGCAACGGTAATGAAACTGGAACGGCCCTAAGTCTGGGCCAAATAGAGGGAAAATTCTATTTTTGTATATCTAACCAAGTCTTTTCAATATAGTCATTTTTAGTCAATAATGTACTATTCATTATGAGGAGACATAAACTATAAATGGATCACTGTTACCCATGCTGTTCCTAGGCAAATATCAGAACACTTAGCTCTGTAAATGAAAAAAAACATAATAGCTTCATTCATCAAAAACGCTCACATTGACAATGAAAATCCACATAGCCTATACTTTGTTGAGTGTGTAGAAAAGCAGAATACTACTTTGGGGAGTATAAAAAAGTTGTGGTACTTTGTAATCCTGTTTGTCATTGTCAAGAAACACACATAAGACTTATAACTGAGAAATTCTACCCTCCAGAATATACTTTATTTCTGTGTATGTACACAAAGCTACACAAACTGCCTGCACATTGGTTCTAAATTATTTGCTGCAGGTCCAGTCAAGGTGGCTTCAAACTGGAATGCACAAATATGCTGTGGGATGGTCTTTCTGTATGATGTGAATATATGTTACTCCCACTGATTAATAAATAAAGCTGCTTTGGCCCATGGTAAGGCAGAATAAGAGCCATGTGGGAAATCCAAGAGAGATATAAGGAGAAAAGGGCGGAATCAGGGCAGACATGATCCAGCCACCCAAGGAGCAAGATGCCAGCAGACCGGTAACACCACGGCCGCATGGCAAAATATAGATTAATAGAAATGGGTTAATTTAAGATATAATAACTAGCTAGCAATATGCCTGAGCCATAGACCAGTTTGTAATTAATATTAAGCCTCTGAGTGATTATTTTATAAAACAGCTGCTGCCTGGGTGGGACTGGGTGGGTGGGACTGGGCGGGACCAAGAAACTTCAGTCTACACAAATATTTACCAATAATAGGATGGATAAGCAAATTACTCTGAGCTGCTTTTATGGACTACCATTATAGTTAGAGGAGTCTACAACCATGCACAGCAAAGTGGAAGAAAGTCACCGATACAAAATGGACAAGAAAAATGTCCAAACCCTCGAAGTTTGTTGTTGTTAGCTAATTGCATTCATGTAGAGTTTATTTTGAGTGTGTCTGTATGCACGTGTGTGTGTGTGTGTGTGTGTGTGTGTGTGTGTGCACGCATTTATGCACACATGGAGGCGAGAGACACTGGATGTCTTCCTCATCACTTTTTCACCTTATTTTTTGATACAGGGCCTCTCACTGAATCTGGAGCTCTCAGTTTTGCCTACACTGGCTGGCTAGTGAGCTTCAGGGATTCCCTGTCTTCATTCACCATGTCCCCTCCAGCGTGTAGGCTACAGGTGAGCACAACCTCGCCCAACATCGTACATGGGTGCTGGGGACTGAAACTCGGGTCCTCATGCTTATGCATTATGCACTGAGCTGTCTCTGCAGCCTTCATCATGTACTGATGCTATTAGAAGTCAGGGTACTGGTTACCTTCTTGATGGCTAGAGTGGATCCTGAAGGAGCATCCTTTGGAGCTGAAATTATTTTGTTTAGATTAGGGTGTGGTGCTGTTTGTGTGAGTGAACAAAACTGGTATATTTCTCAATAGTGGCAGAGTTGCATCTTATATCGACTAATGTCATAGAAAGTGAAGGGTCACAAAACAGCAGGCAAAATGCGTTATAGAAAGAAAAATCAGAAGGAATATAAACATTAAGCTTGTGAAAACTTTCCTTTCCTAACCAGTCATTTTCCCCATTTCCTTCTCAGGGTTCTTGCAAAGTGCATCTCGCTGATGCCCATGTTGTTTCAGTCCACACAGATTTGCTTTGGGAAGAGAAACTGCATGTTTCTTTTCCCCATGCATGTCAGAAATCAGCACATAACCCAGCAGTTGCACAAGGTCCCTTGTCCTCTTCATAAGGGAAGCCAAAGGACACACATGATTCCACCAGAGTTAGGGTCCCTGACAATCTCTCTACCACCCATGGTCAAGGCATCTTGAATGTTTGAACAGGGAATGAAGAAGCAAAATTGGGGTGGAAAACATCTCATCATTTCCAAGGACTGTCAGTCAGACATGAGACAAAGTTCTTCTCTGAGTATGAGTAAGGGGAGATTTCCATCCCTTAGTGCCCAGGTGAGAACAGCAGGCCTTCCTGCAAACAGCCCAGGAGAACACTGTGTCAGGTCTACCTAGAGATGG
The DNA here is from genome assembly GCF_949786415.1 of Peromyscus eremicus. Lineage (NCBI taxonomy): Eukaryota > Metazoa > Chordata > Mammalia > Rodentia > Cricetidae > Peromyscus > Peromyscus eremicus. The sequence goes on from NC_081427.1 coordinate 43,249,274, forward strand.
CAGGAAGGTGTCTTTGTCTTTTGTTAGGTTTTCTCTCTCCTGAAATGACCATCCTTTCACTAGAGAATGCACTTGCATCATCAAATTAATGTGACTGCTCAACAGGACATAAATCTCCCCTTTGGATGAAAACATGGATCAGGTTCAGTTAATTTTTCATCCTCTTTCTAAACAATGCTATGATACAAAAAGAAAAGAGTGCCCCAAACCAAGAATATTTTATAGACTTAAGCCTCTCCTCTCAGTCAATCTATTTTGCTTTCCTACATAAACAAAGCACACCACAGCATTCTTTAAGCATAGCAATGTTCAGTGGATAATCCACAAATCAATTAAAGACAAGTTAATTGCCAAAAGGGATCAAGTGACAAGCCTTAAGAGGATAATATTTACAGGCTTCATGCTGAAAATGTATGTGTTAGAGAAGGTTGTTCTGGCAAGCTTCCTTCTAACGCAAGATTTAAAACTTGTACGGTTACTTTTTTTTTTTTTCCTATTCTTGATGCAAAGACTCACTACATAGTCTGGTGTAGACCAGGTTGGCATGGAACTCATAGAGATCTGCCTGCCTCCACCTCCCAAGTTGTGGGATTCAAGGTACACATGGCCATACCTAACTTGTATAATTAGCTTGGAAAATGGAGAATGCATTACTTCATTGACGCTACACCTTGACATCTATGTTTTGCAGAAAAATGTGCAGAGCAACCTAGTAAGCCCCAAACCCTAATACTATGGACTCCACTGCTGCTGTGAAATTTTAACTTCCAAGATTTTTACTTTAATATTTCTACACGTGAATCTTTCAGAAGGTTACAAGAAATAAAGTAGCAAAAACATATAGGAAACTGTTTCCCTCCCACCTTCTCTTTCTTTTGCCCTTCTCCCTTCTCTTTGTCCTTGTAGTTTCACAGTGAAGGAAAAGCAAAGGCATATTCATTCACTCATGAGGCTGCAGTCCGATCTGGCTAAAAACAAAGTCCGTAATGAGGTTGGTTTCCACATGGTTCCATTGTCGTCGTACAATGAATTCCGAGCCACAGGTTAGATGCCAAGAAGTGCAAATGTATTCATGGATGTATGCAATGGATGGTTTGATTAATAATTAAATAAGTGATCACTTTCTTGATGAAGGCTTTACTGACTTTCCCAAGCACAACCTCCTGTTTCGATTCTACTTCTTTCCTTATTGTTAATATGTTAATTTTTCTGTAGAGACCTCGTCCATTGTAACCCCTTACTGTAACACTATTGTAAGGTGAATGTTTTCAAGGGCTAACAATACATCAGGCATAAAGGTTTGCTGAAGTGCTCTGTCACCGTTGCTGAGAGCCATTACATTTTAGGAATATTTATGTTAGTATATTCAGCAACTGTTAAAAATTCCAGAAAGTAGCTAGGCAGTGGTGGTGCATGCCTTTAATCCCAGCTCTCAGAAGGCAGAGGCAGGTGGCGCTCTGTGAGTTCAAGGCCAGCCTGGTCTTCAGAGCGAGTTCCAGGACATCTAGGGTATCTCATAGAAACCCTGTCTCAAAAAACAAAACAAAAAACCAAAGCCAAACAAACAAAAAACCCACAGAAAGTTAGAATCAAATAAAGTATACTTAAATGGCAATATTTATTCAACATTCACTACTTCTAAATAATTAGGGTACACAGCACTATCCTGAGTATCTGCCCTGGGTGTGTGACTGAAGGCATTGAAGTAGACAACTTCTGGGCTGAATGGGGCTGACACACAGGACAAAGGTTTTTACAGGACACAGCCTACAGGTTCTTAATCTGTCCAAGAGAACAGTCGGGTCCCATCATCACTAACCCTTCTCTACCATAAAGGCAACAAAGAGAATCAGAATGCCCCATGCTTAGCTGGGGGCTGAAAATACCTTCTAACAGTTTCCTTAATTCAATGCATAGACCAAACATTGACTGTGTGCCAAAAGCCCTCCCAGAGAGTGGAATATACAAGAGGAATAAATAAGAAAATAATTCATTGTTAGGCAGAACCTATGTCCTAGAATTAATAATAGCTAGCGGTTACCTTAGTGCTGTTTATAGACCAGGAACTTTACAAAGGCAACACAGCCCCACACCACGCTCTGTTTTAAAGATGAGGAAACCAAGGCACATGGAGTTTGGCAATTTTTCTAATGTTAAATAGCTGTCTGGAGGTAACGATGTGGAAATTTGAACTTCAGCGTTACGGCCTCAGTGCCAGCCAACTTCCTTCGACTTCCAAGGTAAACTTGTGTGCCTGTGAGAACACTGTCTCTAAGTCAGCTGAGTTATAGGATTCCGAGACCAGAAGTGGTCTCAGTAATGGTGACTAGTCTCCAAACACATTTGAGAAGGGACATCACAAAATTCATGAAGTGCCAAGGGAAGTGTAGAAAATGTTATAAAAGAGGTGGCAGGAAGGCCTGTCTTTGTGCACATATTTTCACTCAATCTGCACAATGACCTTATAAAGTAGGTGTTTTTCATTTTCCATTTATAGACATGGCATTGGTTTCTGGAGGCCAGGAGAACTGCCCAACTGAGAAATCAACAGAGCTGGAGCTGGCATTTAAGCTTGGTGTTTGGCTCCCAAGTCACCTAGTCCGTGTTATGCCTTGCCATAATGTCAATGACTGATAATATTGACATTTATTAGGTATAAATGTTAGCTATGTGTGATTGATTTTTCATTGTCGGCTTAGTAAATATTACTTACAATTAAAGGTACAATAAAAAGACTAGTTTAATGATCAGCATAGTGCTAGCAGAATGGATATGCATGCCATAGGATGGTGCTGGCCTCTGTAAGTGAGTTTCCTGGTCTTTGAGAAGCTAGCCAAGGAGCAACATTTTTGTAACAAAATTTTAACTAGTGGTTTTATTTATTTATTTATTTTGGTCAGATGAAAAAGTCAGATGAAAGCCCAAGAAAAAATCCTCAGGGAAGAAATGGACCACATAAAAACACAGCATCATTCCCTCCCTCCCTCCCTCCCTCCCTCCCTCCCTCCCTCCCTCCCTCCCTCCCGCCCGCCCGCCCGCCCTCCTTCCCTTTCTTCCTTCCGTCCCTCCTTCCTTCCCCCCTTTTCCTCTCAGGTATCTGAGCTGTAGGAGGGCCTGCCAGAGCTCATCCTTAGGCAAGCTTTTACTACCCTCTAGCTTCACTCATAAAAGCAAGGTGTGCTGAATCCATTGCCTGAGGCTGTTTTGTAGGACTACATGTATGAGCTAGTGTACACCTCTGGGAACAGGGTAAGCACCTGCTGTAAATTGAGCTCCTGTTCTTCTTTTTTCCCTTAAGACAGGGTTTCTCTGTGTAGCCCTGGCAGTCCTGGAATAAGCTCTGTAGACCAGGCTGACCTTGAACTCACAGATCTGCCTCCCGAGTGCTGGGATTAAAGTCCTGCACCACCACACTCTGTTTAGCTCCTATTGTTCTTGATCCTGACTACCTGACTCTTTACACATGGTCTTTGGTTTCCAAATCCCCCATTCTCCCTTTACTATTTGATAGCAATTGTACCCATCCCTTTCACTTAACTCTAAGGAATAGAATGAGGTGATCCAGGGATCACTAGAAACAATAGAAACAACCTGAGACATTTGCAGAACTAAAGAAATGCCGTATGGTAGCTGCTCCTTGGCCATGGAAAGTGATGTTCCAAATCTACTGACTGGCTGGTAGCATTCACTCCCTTCCTAAGAGAAGGAATCCAGCCAATGTTTCCAGGCAGACACTGACAGTCTTGATTCTATGGCCATTGATTCCTGTCTATTGCTTAGGTATAGTAAGAGGCAGAGAGGAGCCACAGACCATGCACTTTCCTAAGAGCTTCACTCATTGTGAAACCCACAGTTCCTAGAGGCAGATTGGAGCCCTCTTGTCAGAGTCTAAGGGGGTGCTTTCAGATATTAAAGTTTTCTTGCTTGAGCAGATATTACTTCATCTTTTCATAACTCAAGACCACCTGTATCCTAGGCAGTGTGCAGCACTTGGTGCCACTGTGTGGTGGTAAAATGTTTACTTACTAGTCCTGTGACAAGAGGCTCTAGTAGGCTCAATGTGTTTAACGAAGTATTGCCTTGGCAATTCTGCTAAAACTCTGGGGAGAGAAAAAATGTTGAAACAATTGGCAAAATCGAGTTCACCCTGTTTTCTGAGAAGTTCAGTTTTGTAGGGTACCTCACAACTGCTATCAGTACAGGGGAAAGGATAGCCAGATGACATTTTCTGCAGAGACCTGGGTGGCCCTGCAGTCACCTCGGTGCTACGTATGGCTGTTCTTTCTATCGATTTTTATTCGCATGGTACCTATCCCACGGCCACTATGGAAAGTGTCCTTGTGAACATCAGTTTCTGAGAAGCCATAAAGACGAAAACTTTGTGATCCTTTCGGGTAGGAAGACAGGACAACCTCTAGAACTGTAACTTTTTATTCACCACGTTCTTGAATGGTACTGTAATTTTCAATACTAACATTTTTAAAAACAAAAATAGGTGTTCTCTAGCTAGCGTTTGCTGAGTTCCAAAGCTTACCCTTTGATTTATTTGTAGCTCCTCACACCATGGTCCCCTCCCCACTCCATTTTCCAAGATACTAATTTTAAATCACACAAATAAATGGCTCACATAATTTTCATAAATCTAACATGTTCTTCTCTCTTCTCCAAAACAGGTGTGAGAGGCCTAAGAGAGGCAGGTCTTAAACAAGTGGATCCCAACCTACAGGGCCATCAGCAAATGTCCTTGGAGACAGAAGACACCTTTGCACGCAGCTCCCTGATGCTGTCAGTGAGCCTATGGCTTTAAACATCGTTGGCACTCCATTCGGAATCCAGAGAGGAAAGGTCGTCATTATGTAATCCCCTGTTCTGCTCCCCTTTCCCATGCTCCCTCCGTCCCTCTGTCCCTCCCTCCCTTCTTCCACTCCTGTGTCCTTGCCCTGCCCATGCTCTTCCCTACTGTCTTTCCATCTCCCCCTATTAAAAGTATGTTTTTTTAATTATATTTACGTTATTATGTGGTTGTGTGTGTGTGTGTGTGTGTGTGTGTGTGTGTGTGTGTGTGTAGGTCAGTGTGTACACGCAGAGGTCACAGGACAAATTTGAGAGGTCTCTCCTTCCTCCACGAGGGTTGTCAGGACAGAAATCCTTCAGCTTTAGCTCCTGAGCCTACATGTCACTTTCTCCTTTTGTATGGAATCAAACTCACTTTAAAAAGCTATCTATGAATATTTTGTTCTTTTTCCAAAAAATATATGTTGCTTGCCAAAGACTTGTCACTACTGAAAATCGAATTTGTCTATTTTGAACACTATATGATTATCTAAGGGTTTATTTCTCAAGGGCCACTAGATCACCACACGTACATGCTTTTCCAGCCCTTGGACAAATCAGACCTTGAGCTGAATTTTGTATCTCACAGATTTTCTTCTCCTGTAGCCTGCATGCCATCATGGAGCAGAAACTCAGTCAAAGAAATGTGTTTGAGTGTAATGCTCTGTGTGCCACCTGCATCATCTACTAATATCCATTTGATATTCAAGGAAAAAAGGGACACTATGCTAGGCACACTTGAGAATTATAACAGAATACATAAATATACATATATAAATACTGTCCCCCAGAGAAATAATCTTACATGGGAGAAATTTAATGAAGAAATACTGGCTAATGGCCAGGTCCTTCAATTGCCTCAATAGTGGAATCATATCCAACACCTCTTAAAGGCCAAGAGAACCTTGTTTTTGTCATGTTTTAAAGGATAGTGTATATTAAAAAGAAAATCAGAAAATTCATGAAGTGTTTTGAAGTTAAAGTAAGTTTTAAATGTTTTTAATAAACTGTTTATTGCTTTGATTTCCAGGAATGCTATGCAATCAGAAGATAATTGCAGCATGTAAATACATATGCACAAGTGTGTGTGTGTGTGTGTGTGTGTGTGTGTGTGTGCCTCTGCAGATAGACAGTGACTTATAGTGTACAGTCTGCTTCAAATGTAAGGATATATGACAGGCATGTTTTCATTATCATGTGTCACTGTGGCTACATGCATAATCTTTTGGGGAGCTGAAATGACTCTGGGAGTAGCCAACTGCATTCCCATCTCTTTGACCTTCCACTCAGTTTGATTTGTGAAAGGCATAAGCATAAGAGTAGGTTACAGACAGATAGTAGCCAGTGACACCAGGTAAGAAAGCATAGCGACGTCCTACCTACAGAAGTCTCTTGACTCCAAAGTGTTTGCATTCCAGCTGAGACGGCGATGCAGGACCCACAACAGTGAATACAGTATGCATAAAGGTTTAATTCATCATTATGCCAGGAATTGCTTCAAATCAAGAGAAAATGAATGAGTGGTGAAGCTGTTCAGGTTTTCCAGAGGGACTGGCCCTAGATGGCTATCAAAGACACTATCTTCAACCTTCAATTTATTACAAATAAAGCATGCAATAATTAAAGTGTGGCACACAGATGATGGAGAATATCCTTCTTCACTAATACCAGGACACATATTTGGAAAGGACCAGAGCTTGACCAAGGAAATGCCTATATCTTTGATAGAAAAAAAAGGGGCACATTTTATAAATTATTGGTAAATCAAGTACAACTTCAACTCTGCATTTTTTTTAAAGGGTATCTCAGATTCTTCAGTTTACTGAGTCACAGCTTTCTCCCATTCTATCTACTCAGCAGGTAGACATGGATGGTGCTAAAGAGCTTGCTTTCAGATCTGAATGGTGAGAAAAACCTGGACGCCATACGTCTTGGACACACACACAATAATGTTCGAGACTCTGTGGTAATGAGTTCTGAGCATGAGATGACACATAACTGGGTGGAGCATGCCAATAACAAGCAAGCAAATCATACTCCTTGACACAGAGTTTCATGGGCACATGATTTAGAACACTCAACCCAATATCTTAATAAATTAACATCATTAACATAAATGTTTGTTTGTTTGTTTTTAATGAAGTGGGTGAAAGCACTACCTATACATTTTGCTGGGAACCCCTTTATCTCTTGTCAATAATTGCCTACAGATTTAGTATTAGATCTTCATAATTTCCTTTCTCTGATAGTTTCTTTGATAGTTTCTCAAAAAAAAAATTCTTGGACAGAAAGTTTCCTTTCTGGTTTTAAGCAAATAAGCCATTAATATTTTAATCCAAACTTAAAATGTTGTCTCTATAGACAACTTAGAACATGATGTAACTCAAAAATAGTGCACACTTCTATATAAGCTTGGCACTTTAAAATTTGTTGTAGTTGACCTACATAACAAAGACCCATTCTTGAGATTATGCAAACAATTTCACTTTTGTTTACTGCTGCTGCATTAGCTTCCAGCAGTATTGCCAGGTATTTGGTTAAAATTAACTAACTTTTGCTGTAGAACGAAGTTGACAATTTGTAGTGGGCATGTAGTTGAGCGTTTTCATACGATTTCCAGAGAAATCATCAGAAACACAAGAGTAAACAAACTATTAACTTGGAATGTATGTTATCTCATTCTGTGGGACACGTTTTAACGTGTGGATCACCATGGGGACCACAGACAGGGTTAGCTTCAGCTTTTCAATGTGGGTCTTAACCTGTGAATTATACTTCTGTGGTTTTGTGGCCGTTGTTTGCTGATTTCTTTAAATGAGACGTTGTTCTCAGTAGCTGAAGAATTATCTTACAGCTTAGCAAGGCCGTTTTTCAAAGACAGTAATTGAGCAGGCAAATTAGATCTAGATCTGAGTACTGGAACTGAGTGAGACCCTTTGCAAAGTTTACCTCTCCATTCTCAGAATGAGCTCTGCAAGTTAGGCAACTTCCTCCGACTTCAGGAGGTTCCCACACACCCCTGACTATTTCGAATGTTTACAATAACTCAGCTCCTATTTCAAACGCTGACAATTACACCAACCTCGTGAATTAGGTGTATCCACAAAGCTTACTTGCAAGGGACCTACAAGCCGACGAAAATACCTCCCCTGCTACAGAAAGGAAACTGCCATACCTGTAGGACTTTGAGAAACGCAGCCTGGTTCTAGTTCTTGGAGATGGTCCTGGCACTGTGACTCCCAGTGGATCCCAAACAAAAGCCATTTGTAAAGAGGGTGCCAAGATCCACCGGAACAGATGAGCGTCAGAGCTAGTACAGGACCCTGGGGCGGGAGGGCCCTCCAAGCTGCAAGAGGCACTTGTGGCTGAATGAGGGCATTTCTTTAGTATGGTGGTATGCGCTGACAGAGAGGTGGCAGGCTGGCTGAGGCAGGGCTGGAAAGGGTGGCCAGCACTTCCTGCTGTGTGACACTTGCCCTTTGCGACAGAGCTTGCTTCACCCAGACTTTCTCTCATTATTAATGTGAGAAACACTCCCTTCAAAATGTGTTTTTAAATAGAGCCCGGATTAAATAGCCCAGCCCCATGCAACTCCTGAAAAGCATGTCACCCACATACACCTGCAGACACACCAACTGGTAGGTATGATTCAAACGGGTCTACTTTATATTAAGTGTGAATGTTAAAAAGTAGTGACCAGAGGGTGTCATTATAGAAAAAAGGAAACACGAATCCATGACTGAGAAACTTGACAAGGAGTATTACATTTCAAAGTTAACTACCAAAATCATTTTCCTTCTTCCAAATTCTCTTAGATACATGGATGAATGTCACTATTAGCAAGGCTTCCACGAGGACTTAGTAACTGTTAAAAACCACCACCTCCCTGTCAGTCAGTCAGAGTGAGAAGAAAACAGGTAGATCACTTTCAGCACCTCTGGCAGCTTTTCCCTCAAAGAGATGCCACCCACCGTGTCACCTTGCAGAGTGAGTTGTAAGTGACTTTGACAACAGAGATCAATGTCTTGTCTGTTTTCTGTTCCCTAGAAACAGTTCTTCACTCTTGCACAAATCCCTTAAAACAGCTTTCTTTCAAGACACATAAGTGGTGAAAGCAGAATAGGGTTCAGTTGCATGGTTGACGAGTCTAGCACGCAGCAGGGAGACAGATTTAAAGATGTACTCAAGGAGTCCAGGGACCCTGGTGTCATCATCACCTCTCACAAGCCAGTGGTATTTAATGTTGACAACACAGCATAATTCCATCAGTCCCTGTCCAAGCACTGCCCTGCCTGTGACCTCTATTGTAAACCAAGGCAGAGCTCCACTTGTCCTGGATAAGATTAGAGAAGCTTGGAGAACTCTGCAAAGAGGTTAACCCCTTCTCAGCTGGATAAAAATTGACCAGTTACCCTAAGGAACCATCTCTATGTCTGCCAAATTTCAAGACCCCTAACACTCATTCTTCTAGACCAAAATGGTCTCGTCGTTTCCAACTAAGATATTAAGACATTAAATGAGGTGCTTGCTTTTACAACGCCATCCAGCACAGTAGGGAGGTTCTGAAAAAGCTACATATTTGGAGATGTGCAATACAAAGCATTTGGACAGTTGTATGCCTTTGTTAGCTGACTTGCATACTCCAAGAGAGCAGATGAGAAATAGCTGCTCAGCACATCAACAACCTTGAAGTTCCAATCTAAACAAGCTCTTCTGGAATCAGCCTGCACTATTTTATTGATTAACAAATGGCCTTTGTGATTTTTACGTAAGGATTTTTATTTCATACTAGGAAGGCAGGTCCTAGGATTCTAAGAAGGTGTCCAGACCTAGGCCATTTGTCTTTTGATGTGTGAAATTCCACAGTTGACACTTTGTTCACATTGATCCATTAGATCCACTAATCTCCATCTAGGGATAGCTTTTAGGCAGTGCAGCCCCACTCCTAACATAGTAGCACATAGACGGTACTATGTTAGCAGAATGGCTTTATATGATACTAAAGCAAGGCAGTGTAGGAAGACTGCCAGGTTAGGGAGGGGTCCTACAAGGGCTCATGGGAAGAGGAGGCTGGGTATAAAAGGGGAAGAACAACACACAGAAACAGGAGAATCCCAGGGAAGCTGATATTTTCATCTCTCACAAAAAATTGAAATCTTATTCCTTCCAAGAGGTTTTACATTTTGGAGGTGAAACAGCATCACTGGTATGTGGTGCCTACAGAAAGCTTCTGAGCCCCAAAATATCACCTGTTATCATGGTTTTGCTTTTATAATTTTAAAAATACAATAAAAATTTAAAAATAAAATAAACATTTTATTTATGCACATGCATGGTGTGTGTGTGCAGCACACACATGTCAGAGGCTAACTGGTAGGAGGAAGTTGGTTTTCTTTCTTTCCATCATATGGGTTGTGGGTTTTGAACTCACGTCATCAGACTTGGTGACAAGAACTTTAACCCACAGAGTCATGAGGTCAATTTTTCTTCCCCATAGTTTCATTTATAATAAGATAAAACCTATCTTTCAGTCCAGACCAAATCTCCCAAATAGATTTTCACTAGTAATTATTTTCTTCGTTTTCACACACACACTTTTCTGTGTGTGTGTGTGTCTGTCTCTGTCTCTGTCTCTGTCTCTCTCTCTCTCTCTCTCACACACACACACACACACACACACACACACACACACACACACACAAACACACACAAACACATTCACTATGAAGCCTTGGCCTGGAACTTGCTGTGTAGATCAGGCTATTCTTGATTTCATAGAGGCCCTGCTTCCCAAGTACTGAGTTAAAGACATGCACCACCATACCCACTCCTAAATTTATATTTTAAAACGCAAATTTCAACATTGTTTTTAGGGACTGGCCATTACTCTAATGATATGAGAATTTGGGCAATTGAAGTCTCAAGCCACAACAAAGAGAATGTTTTCTAGACCATACCTTGGCTGTGTTTCTACTCTTTCCAACAACTTACAACTTTCACTTCATATGTGTAAGGGTAGAAAGAAAGTAGAAAATTTTATATATTTGAATGAATTTAGCATTGTCAAGCCTTTTCTTCCTTAATTCTTATTGTTATATACAGTACTCATGTACGACATTCTCAAAAAAAAAAAAAAAACCCACAAAAATCTAACTAAAGATTAAAGTCATCTCAATACATAGAAGATTCAATTGTTATCTACATGAGTCCTACCTGCCCCAAATCTCCTCTAAATACCCACCACCTCCTGCAGCAACCTAAACCTTCTGTTCTGCGGCATTCCAAATAAGGCTTTTTTTTTTTTTTCTTTTTGGTTTCTTGAATAGTTTCCCCAGTTTTGTTCCAAAATTTCATGCTGCGAATGACAGATTTGGGTTTTGGTGTCTGACCCAGAAACTCAGGACTTCTTTTATAGGAGCCAGCCACCCTAAGTGAAATCAAGACTCATGGGTATAAATGTGGAAGAATTTAAATGGGAGCACACGCAGATTCATTTACTTACATACATAGTCCTTATGAGGGAACAGGACTAGAGAGGACTAGGGGATGTGAAGAAGACCAGAGACAGAGAGCTACATTCGTGGGGCTGTGGTATGTTGAAACCTACTGCCTCCGGAAACCAGAGCAGTCAGATAAAGGGGTTTCAGGATAATGCTTTGTTTTGAAATAGCTGTTAGTCAAAGACTCAAAGCTAGAAGTTAAAGCAGTGGACATTAGCTGTATAACTATCAGCTACCTCTGACGAGGGCAGGATTATAATATTTGGATTTTCAAGACCTGAACACTGACAATAGCAACAGTTGTGTTAATGTGGAAGGGGAAAAATCTCTTGGGGGGAGGGGGGAGGGTATTCCAGCCCTAGTCAAAGAACTATGGGCAAATACTGACTCCTGCCAGGGGGGAAATTAGCCTCCCTGAGATGAGCTTCTTAATCAGCTATCCAACGTAAAGTGGTGAGCTCTGAGACCACAAACACACAGGAGAAAAGGAAAGACTCAGCACTCAGCGGGTTATGTTATGTGTTTATGCATTTTTATGTATGTAACAGCAAAGAAAAAGAGAGGCCATCAGTTTGAGAAGGAATGGGGGGGGGGCGGTGAGGGGACCAAGGGAGTAGCTACAGGAAGGAGTTATGGGAGGAGAAGGAGCAAAGGCAAGGGGAGATGTGATTTAATTATACCTTAATTAAAATATGAAATCATAAAAAGTGCATTTTCAGAGCGATCAATTGCAAAGGCGTGTAACAAAAGGAAATTCGACAGTCCTCCGGTACATTTATTGAAACTAATGTCCATTCAAGGCCAGTTACTGTGGTTTATAAGAGGTTTTATTACATTAATTGCTTGTGATAATCAACGATAGTTTATTTCTGTGAATGGAAGTTTTGCAATTCAAAGAAAATCTTAGCATTATTTTGCAGCAAGTACTTCACTTTCGTTTACAGATATAAACTATATTCATTCCAAGCCTTATGTGAGTTTAGTTGATTTACAGGTCAATAATTCCATGTTATGAAATGGAGACCAATTATTTTATGTGCTGGAATGCAGTTGAGAGCATTAGAAGAGCATGGTCTGTATTTTAATCGGCTGTAAATATATCCTATTCTCTTATATGTCCCAGGATGCAAATAAATAAGTTGCCATTGAAACATGGAGGTCAATAGGACATGATGTAAAACAATAAGCAAAAGGCATGCTTAAATATAAAAATAAAGGATCAATTCCATTGTGGATTGTGGATCAAATGCTTTACTTAAGCTCCCCTTCTATAATGAAGTATATATAGAAATGATTTAGGAATTTGAAAGATAATTAGATCAAGCCTTTGATGTTAAGGCAATGGAACTCCTAAATATTTAAATAGGGTTGGAAGAAGGGCTGGATATATAGTTCAGCAGTTAAGAGCTATGTGTGTGTGTGTGTGTGTGTGTGTGTGCGTGTGTGTGTGTGTGTGTGTATGTGTAACTTTAATTATCTTCCCTTTACTGAAAAATAAAAAATAAAATAAAATAATGAAGTCAGAAAGATCACCATCACTATTACAACCAAACTGCTGTAACGCTCAGGGAAGAGGAAGTTCAGGGAAATAGACAATAGACATTAGACAATAATGCACATATATGTCACATGATCTTGCTGAGTTTCAATGGCTAACACACCCACATGCCTAACACATCCACATGCCTAATATATCAAAGGGCCTTTGCAGAGTTTTTGAGAGGAACAAAATGGTAATTTGTATAAAAGTGTCCTAAACAACACACACACACACACACACACATACACACACACACACACACATACACACACATGTGCATGCACACCAGGTACCACCATCAACAATGTAAGCTTTTAGGAGAGGAGTGGAGATACTTTTATCCTGTTAAAAGCATTTTCATTTTTTTAAAATGTCCTTTAAAAATGGTTACTTCATGAGCAAAGTACTGTTTGATCTTTTTTTTTAGGCACCAAGCTTTAGCCTTGATGGGTAATTTTGTTTCTCTATTTGTTATCCTTTTTACCTTATATAAGAATAGGATGTATGTGATTAAGTTTTAAAAGGTTTATGTTTTGTTTGCAATACTAAAATCCTCTGTGTCTTATTTACAAAGACTTAATAAAAACAAAACAAAACAAAAACCCAATATCAACAACAACAAAAAAACCCAAAGAGGTAAAATATACTACCAGAATTAGCTGATGGAATCTCTCCCAGTTGTTCAAATCCTATCCTTTAAGTGAAGGAATATTCCCATTTTCTTTTTTTATTTGAAAAATATACGGGATCTGAAGGTGGGTTGTTTAATTAGTAAAGCATTTGCAACACTGAATCCAACTATGCTTCTCAGCTGACTACACACAAAATAGTCCAGAAATGGCTTTTCCCCCTTTTTAAAGCATATTAATAAACAAGAGAAGATAATTTTGGAATTACCAGGCTGCAAAGCAAAATTGCTCCCTCAGGAGTAAGACAGTAAGAACTCAAATACCAGCAGTCTCTAAATAACAACAATCCCATGTGTTCAGTTTTGGTGACATGACTTCTTTCCATGACACAACTTATAAAGCCAATGGTCATAACCCTTCTATTCTTGATCTCTAATTGCTGACCCCTCTTCACCCTGATCCATCTTGGGCATTGATTAAGGGGTATACAAACATCACCAGAATGTCAGAATGACTTTGCTCTGGTTTCTCATTCTATCATCATGGTTTCAATAACTAATTGCTGCTTATTTTGTAATGAGAACATCATGTACATTATATACCTCCTAATAATCCTTTTCTGGGCTTTTATCCTATTTTGTCACTGAGGCAATGGAGGCTCATGAAGTCTGAGTAATTTGTTCCTGTGAACATAAAGCTAACAGGTAGCAGATAGACAGTTAAAACTGAGGTCCTTTCCACTATAAAACCTAACGTCTATTGTGCCTAGAGAGTAAGCAAAAAAATGAATGGGACAAGGCTCCTCCCGAAGGAGCAGTAAATCATGGAGGAAGCTTTAGGTTTTCACAAGGGAAGAACCAGACATCCTGTGCATCAGTTACCTAATCTTACATAGCTCGACAGTTCAGCTGGCCATTATTATCAACACTTCGTAGATGGGGAAACTGAGACTCTGAGAGCTTAGTTAAGTGTGTCTGCTATTGTAATGTCAATGTATGACAGGTGCATAATTACAAGTGCATTCTGTTTATTTCCAGATCATGGCTTTTCTTTCACCGGCAAATGCTCTTTAAATTCCTAAATCCTGGGGAAAGACTGGGAGCTTGGGGTGGTACTGAAGCTGAAGGTAAAGACTGAGGGGACCCAAATGTGAGGCGCCTCAGAGGCTGGGGAAGAGGGGGCTTAGTGAGGAACAGCTGAAGAGTGCCAGCATCAGCCTGTGTGTACTCCTCATGGTTCTGCATTTTCAACATGGGAGAGAAATAGAAATCCTTTCTACATCCATGTAGCCAATGGTTGCAATTCACCAAAGGCTCAAAAGGAAATCTGAACACCTGATTTAGAGTCAAATATAATCATTTATTTTTGCCAATTTGTTTTTTATTTCATCACAGGACAAACAAAACTCAGAGGAGTGTTTTCTAGCTTTCTCTCAAAAGCACTCAAGAGATTTACAACAGACCTTGACACAATCAGGCCACTAATGAGGCAGCAGGAAAGGTTCAGAGTTTTGTTTTGGTCATGGTGTCTTATCACAGCAATTTAAAAGTAACTAAGAGAATATCAAATTAATAATACTTGTGGATTTTACCTTATGTTGAACCTAACTTATAATTTTCTATCCTTTCTTATACAGTCCATTTTAAAGGCTGTACTTATACCGGCAAAAATTATAAATTTTAAACATCAATATCTGCCTAAGTGATAAAAACTGCTGCTCGGTGATTTGATTCCAGTTTTTTTTTGTTTTTTTTTTTTAGGTAAAATTCTTTCTGAACTGTGTGATAAAGGGAAATTCTTGGTAAATATTGAGTCAGTCAAGTACTGGGTAGTGGATGAGTAGGAATTTTCCAGTTGCTGATATTGTACAAAATATCCCCTAAAATTCATACAGTAAGAGACATTTCAATAACTGAGAATTATTGTGCTTTCTGTAGATGCAATTTTTCCTTGACTTTTATTATATTTTATGTGAATGTGGTATAAATGTTAGGCTAATTATAAACACGTGATTCTTTTTTTTTTTTTTAAAGAAATGAAAAAAGCCCACATTTAATGTCATGTTTTTAGCAATCCTGTCTTGTTCTCCCATTGTTCAAGTCAGCTTGGTGTCTTCTGAGTAGTTAGAAATGTGGGTCATGATCAGAAGGCATCACAAGACTCAGGGGGAAAACCAGGTCCGTCTCCACCAATGTGAAGAGCTCGCAGACGTGATTGGAATGTGCTCAGCCCGTCTGGAGTTGCCAAGGGGTCCAGCGAACGGGCAGGGATTTTAGCGATTTCTGGAAGAAGCTGGCAAGCTAGCAAGCTCTCATCTACTCTGAGGGATATGGAGTGTCCCATGGCAGACAGCGGACTTTTTAGGAGCACTCAAGGATGGAGGCTCATAACCTTCAGTGAGGCTGTTCAGCATGATGTCAAGGCACTGGAAACAGTATTTTGAAACATTGTTGTGAATGCCTTGTCAAGAAGTGTATCATCAAAAGGACAACAAAAGTAGAATCTTGAAAATCATTTACTAATTAAAACTTACTAATTAAAATGTGCATCAAAATATTGACTTATTTTTTTCCTGGGCAATAGAATCATAGGAATTTTCATTTGTGTTTTCCTACAGTAGCTGTCATATCCCTGACAATGACTACAAATGACTGTTATGAGCAGATAAACCTGGATGGATACATGTTAATAAAAACTCCAGTATGAAAGCTGCTGTTTTTCTCACTATGAATTTTAAATAGATTTCAACAAGAGTCAGGAACAAAGACCTTCAGGTCCATTTTTAAATTAGGCATTTCTCATAGACATTTCACATGTTGCTGAGATGTTAAAGGTTCTGAGAGAAGTGCTCAGAAACCAGACAGGCCCTTACATCACTTAGCATCTATAGTGGTGTGATGTGAAATTAAATTAGAAGCAGCAAGGTGAGGTCTGCTGAAGCAGAATGGTAAAATACAGAGCAGTCAGTCTCCCAGATGTGGATTAGTAGCCATGGTAAGGACAGAGCAAAGGAAAGAAAGAAATTGAGCAGCCCTTTAGGGGTCTAAAGGGATTTGCCAGGTCTAAAGAGAAATTTTCCTGCAGAAAGTGTATGTGTTTGAGAGGGGGGAGGGAGAAAGAGAGAAAGAGGAAAAGAGAGAGAGGGACAGGGAAAGAGGAGAAGGAGAGGAGAGGAGGAAGGAGAGGGGGAAGAGGGAGAGAGGGGGAAGAGGGAGAGAGGGAGAGAGGGAGAGAGAGGGAGAGAGGGAGAGAGAGGGAGAGAGAGAGAGGGAGAGAGGATGTTAGCACAGTGCCCCCTAGTGAAGACATAGTTTCACACCTGTCCCTCCAGGTCTGCAACTGATCCATGCAGGACATTTGCTTCCCTTTATTCATTCAAACCAAGGTCCAGGCCTTCAGTGGAGGCAGATGTGGACAGTACAGAAGCAGTGATACTATTAAATATTTACAGAAAGCCCAGAGAGAAGGCTCAGCCAGTTAATGCACTTGCCATCAGTCTGGAGTCTTGATTTCCATTCCCCAGGTTCTCTGATGAAAGTAGACTATGAATTCCAGCAAATTGTCTTCTGATCTGCACATGGGCACTGACACACACACACACACACACACACACACACACACACACACACATACACACACACACACACACACAATTAATTTTTCTTAAAGATTTGCAAAAATTATCCATATAACTGTATGTCTTAATGATAATGTCTTAAAAACAACTTTTAAAAATACTAAATCAGCATCAATGTTTCTATCTACTATATGTGACATTTGTGATGTTCTCTAATAAACGTTCTTTGTTCATTTTACAAAACAAAGTTTTGAATATTGAAAATTGCAGACAACACTAAAGTTAAAATACTGCCTTTTCATCTTAAAAATTTAGAGCCTGCAGGATATAAAGAAATCAGTCTTTAACTGATGAGGAGATTTGCTCTCTGTTGGCTAGCTTTAATGGTGCTGGAAGATGCCATACAGGCTGCTGGGGAAAAGTACATTATCATTGGGCTTGTCCAGTGCTGGTACCTCCTTGCACAATGTAATACTGACCTGCCAGGCAAGGCAAGCCTACTGGTATAATACTGGCATGGCTGTCATGGGGGTCACTAACTGATTTGAGACTTACCCCATAGAAAGAAATTTCATGCCTGGTCCTGTTACCTGGTCCTGTTACCAGCTCATGGCTGAGGAGATCATAGGCCCTAGAGCAGAGCCAATCATTGTACTTTTGCTAAATGATGATGTTGTCAATTTATCACCTAAACACTTAAGTTTACACCTGTAAACCTGGGCTGTCTCAGTCTTGGTTGGAGAAACTTCTTTTTGCAGCAAGGCCAGCAGCCAATGGAAAGACTCATAACTGGGAAGAGACTAAGTGTTTAGCCTTAAACAGGACACCTTTATCACCCACCTACTCCCAACCAAGGCTCAGGGAACACCACTGAAGAGAAGGCGGGAACAATGTATAAGACCCAGAGGATGGGGAAGAGAGCTGTGAAATGCTGTGTTCTGGACACGACATGGCTGGTGTGCTCAGGAACTCACAGCATTTGTGATTTTCTGCAGGAGAACCGCATAAGATCAAGCCAGCCAAAACATCGGCATAGATTGGAGAGGTGTTCTCCATGTTCAACCCAATGAATAGTTATCAATAGCTGGTTCGTTATGTGGAAGAGAGAATAATTCTTTTTTTTTTTTTTTTTTTTTTAGGACATAACCACTGACAGGATCAACATGCTCTAGTGGCCAACACTCATGCACTTGTAGACAGCACTGATTAACTTATTGAGTTATACATACATAAAGACATGAAGTTGGAAGGGTTTATGGGGGGGGCAGTGTGGTGGAAGTTGAAATGGGAAAATGGTTGTAGTAGATGTAGTCATATTTCACTGTGTGCATATACAAATTTTTCAAGAATAAAATTTAAAGAAAAATGAAAAACAGAGAGCCATCTATTTATGAAGTATTAACATGTTTAAAGATGGCATTTAGTAATATTTTGGTCATCTAAATGAATATGAGTATGATGGCCACTCATAAGACATCATTATTTATTCATTAGAATAAAAATTTTATGTGAAAATCTTGATTTTAATGATATGGTACACCTGGATAACTGCTTAACAGGAAAATAAAGAGCAAAATTTGGATGCATCCTGCAAAGGAAATATGATATACTGTATACCAGGGGAGTTGTGCTTTTTTCTGTTATTTTGGTTCAAACAGCAGAGAAAAATGCTTGGTTCCTACCTTAAGGCAGACTGTGAAAAGTGTGTAGTCTCTACTCTTCCTGCTGCTGGCTGTGCTACCTGGTTAAAGAGGGAGCATCCATCCCCACTCTCCTTGAAGGTGTCCTGCAAGCAGCACTCCGAACCCCAAGTGGTTGAATGCATGAAGTGGAGTGCATCCCCCACTGGGATCCCCCTTAATTCCCAAACCAGCCTTGAATCAAATCATCATCATATTTCAAAAGTTGAAGCATCGTGCTGCCTCTGCAAAATTGGTTTCCAAACAAGTTATGTGCGAAGGAAAACCTTTCAGAATAACAGCAGATTTCTCAGTAGAAGCTTTGAAAGCCAGAAGATCTTGGAGCTATGGACTTTCTTTTCTAGAAGACCATGACTGCTAACCTCGATTACCGTACCAAGAAAAACTATGCAAAGGATTGTAATTGCCATTAGATTTGTTTAATAGACACAAGATTGATAAGATTTTCAACTTGTTTGGGTGTGTGTCATGAAAGGGGATTATGACTAATCAACAACTACTCAAAAATCTCACTCAACGCAGTTCATCAATAAGTATAATAGAAAATCATAGGTCATTTTAGTAAATGCAGGAACAATAATTTCACAAAGTTCAATAATAATTTTTGCATATAATGTATGAGCATGGCATGTTTGTATGTGCATTCTCATACGTGGGTGAATGCATGTGTGTGGATACACATCTATATGTGTGGAGGCTCAAGTGTGACATCACATATTTTTCTTGATTGCACTCTACCTTATATCTGTTTTGAAAGACAGGGTATCTCAGGTGAACCCAGAGCTTACCCACTGGGCTAGTCTAGGTAGCCAGCTTGTTCTCTGCCTCACAAATGCTGAGATTACAGGCAGGACTTCAGACTGCCTGCCCACCATTTGTATGGATGCTGGAGACCCATACTTTGCTCTTCTCACTGTTGAGGGAAGCACTTTATCCAGTGATACTGCCGTGGCTCTACGTTCCATCTTAGTTTATCAGGAAAGGAGAAAACACAAAACAACTATTTGACAACTGTGAATAGAAAGAAGCTTTAACACAACAAAGTAGTATCAACCAAAAGGAGCGAAGGAGGGAAGTGGGATGCCCCCAAAGGTTTCAGATGAATGAAAGAAATAATAGAAGCAGAATTTTAAAATAAATAATACTTTGATTCTATTTACAGCAGTGGTTCCCAACTTTCCTAATGCTGTACCCCTTTAGTACAGTTCCTCATGTTGTTGTTATCCCCCTCCCCAGCCATAATATTATTTTACCGCTACTCCATAACTGTAATTTTACTACTGTTATAAATGATAATATAAATATATGATATTCAGGATATCTGAAATGCAACCACCAAAGGGGTAGCAACCCACAGGCTGAGAGACTATATTACAAGGCCAGGATTGCCCATCCCCCTATCACTTTTCCACCATCAAAGATGTTAGAACTCATAATACTGCTTGCATGTTTTTTAACATAGGTTTTTAGATGACTATTATTGCTGGTTTTTATTCCGTTAAGCTTTTTGTTCCAACCGGAGATGTTAACTGACATCGTTTGTTTACCTGAATGAGGCTGCTTCTTTCTACAGTGCCTCTGAAATTGTGAGTAAACCTATTACAGGTGTGAAAAGTTTAGATCCATTACCTTAGAACACATAGCTAAAGTGCTGAACTCAGATGAGGCTAGATAGGGCAATGCTTCTGTTATCTGGCCAGAGGTAGGTATGAAAAAGAATTCACCACCACCACGTCATCTGGTGATTAGGGAGGCTTCTTTGCATCTTCAATTGGTTTCTTATCTCGTGTAATGTAAGGCATATTATAGTCTTCTGTTATCTGAAAGACTGTATACAGAAAGAACATACTCTGTGTTCACTTTTCTGTTGGGCTCTGAACTTTCTGTGGCTTTGATTCTCAGGGACCGTCCTGTACAACAAAGCTAAATAAACCCATTAAACGAATTCTTTCCGGGTTCTTAGAAGACAATCTCAAGAAATTTCATTATTTTGCTCCAAATTCTGCCTTCCTTCATGTAATGAATATTTAGTTCTGTCTTCTTCCAAAAAAAGACTTAAGGCTACTCCATTTCCTTTAGCAATTAGTTTAGATAAGCTGCATTTCCTATTTGTTTCAGCTACATAGTGGACAGTCGCAAATGCTTATAATTTTCATAACTCTATTTGTACTTTAGCATGGTAAAGAGTGTTTCACAGATGTGAACATGCAATTATCCCTTGAGGGTATAGACATACACTCATAACATCCAACATGTTTTTTTAAAAGAAGTCCAATGACTGTGTAAATCAGTCATTTTCCTTTATGTCAGTTTATTCAAATCTTTTAAAGGAAGTGAAAAAAAATGCATAGAGTTTAAGACCTTAGAGATATGTGAACAAAGGTTCCTGGAAAGGGGTTGTATTTTTCACTAAACCTTCTGCAAGGCTGATAAGCTGATTAAAACTTCAGTGACTGTGGAAGGTTTGGAATGTAACAAATCCAGAGCCAAATCATCTTGGGCTATCCTCAGCCCTCTTAATAACCGTTTATTGCCATTCTCTGTACCTGACCTAACATCTTTCTGACAAATAGCTGGAATCTGGAATGTTCAAGCAGACACCTAGCTGCCACAGAGCTAAGACTAAGAATACTATCAGCCTTTAGCTCTGTATTTTTATGTTGATGGTTGTTTGATGGAATTAGCTGGTGTAATAGTTACACTTCTATTGATGTGATAAAACACCATGACCAAGGCAACTTGGAGAAGGAAGGATTTATTTGGGGCTAACAGTTCCAGAGAGTTAGGGTCTGTAATGATGGGGATGGCATGCCAGCATGAGCTGGAAGCTGAGAGCTCAGGGCTCACATCTGGAACCACAAACAAGAAACAGAATGGTATGTGGCTTTTGAAACCTCAAAGTCCAGGCCCAGCGATATACTTCCTCCAGCAAGGCCACACCTCCCAAGCCTTCCTTCCCAACAGTGGCAAACAACTGGGAATCAAGTATTCAAGTGCCAGAGATTTACGGGAACATTGCCTTCAACCTTCCACAGCTAGTTAGTCTCTGGTCTAGCTTTCCACTAGTTCATCAAGTTGTCCAGTTTTTTTCAATCTTTCAAATATTCAAAAGCTTCAAAATATTCAGGCTCCAAGAATGAGTTTTAAAAGTAAAAGAGTTTTATGCATTTAGAAGATAATTCCTGTTGCTTAACAAATAAAAAAAAAAAAAAAAAAAAAAAAAAAAAAGCAGCTGAACCGAAGCTTGCCACAACCTTTGCTTTAAGTGCTACCCGGTTTTTACAGCACTTTACCAGTGTGATTTATGAGACATCTTGTCATCTTTGTGCCAGGCTACTTTTAAGGACTTTTGGACTCAAAGTCCAACTTAAGATAGTCTTTGGCTGCTCTGTCGTCTTTAGCTTCTCTGCACATGCATCCATACACAGGGAAAGACCAGGATGGGGCATGTACTAAAGGAAAAGATGCATAATGGGAGAGGAGGGAGAGAATGAGGGAACGGGATTGCGAGGGAGAGAATGGAAGACAAAGGAAGGAAGAGAAAGATGAGGGGAGAGGGGGAGACAGAGAGGGGAGAGAAAGAGAGGTGAGGGGGGAACACAAGCAAACATTATCTCTCTTGGCCACTTTCCAGGACTTACCACAGAATACAGGGACAACATGCACTAGACATTGGTCTTGTAGGGCTTTCTAATTGGCCCTTGCTTTCCTAGTCTCCTCTCTCTGGTCTCTGGCCCCTGTCATTGCTTAGTGTAGGGTAATTCTTCCACAACATAGAACCTAAGACAAATCACTCCTTTCTGGGATTGGCAAGCTGATTCTCACGGTGCACCTGCGTAGCAACAAGTGTCCATGTAAATAGTCTCTGATGCATAATACAATATACTCTGCTGCTTTTTTCCAGCACTGACTTAAGAATCACGTACCAACACAGAGATTGGAATGCTAAAACAGGCTCCTGTTTGAATAACATATATTAGTCCTATGCAAATGGTGAGTATTCATGAAAGAATGTTCAGAAAATACAGAAAAATGAAATGAACAAAAGAAAAGAAAATCATCCATACCCAGAACTAATTTGGAAATCTCGCTCATTTTCATTTTTACGTGTAAACACATGCATCTATACATCTAATTTTAAGACTTAATTGAGATTTTAATGTCTATGACTGATTTTAGACTATTTTAGTTTCTGTTTTACAAGAGGCACTTTCTCATATTATTTGACTTTATTTGAAAACATAATTAATGGTTGAAGAAATTCCATTGCCTTGATATAATGCCAAAATTTATCTAAACACATTAGTTCATGTGGGATATTTATAATATATCTATGTTATCTGTGAGAGCCAATGTTACATTTAAGTTTTAATGACTATGTCTTAGAGATCCATGAACCAGAAATGTCTCTGATCCACAAGCCTCTTGCTCAAGGACAGATAGGTCCTGAAATGCTGGAGGCTGTGGTTTATGGGAGATAACAAGCCACATGTATTCACTTCCCTAAACAAGTTTGTTTGACCCATCTGCACTGATGTGCTTGATCAAATATAGGTGGGAGGTTCACAGGCAGGAAATATGTTAGGATGTATGCTTGCCCCTGATTGGATGTAGGCTCGAGGTACATCAGGATGTATGCTTGCCCCTGTTTGGACCTGATGGAAAATATTTAAGCCCCTGTAAACTGATTCAGGGCCATTTCCTGGAAACCTGGGTATGGACCTGGCCAGAGCCCATCTACCTGGTCAGTATTTAATTAAAGCTTGCTTCAAATTTGACTTTAAATTGTGGCAGTGGTCTTATTCTTGACCAGCGGGATTAACAATCAATAATACAACTAATTTTGTATGAATATCTTTGAACACACATCTTCGTGATGTGTCAAAAGACCTCAGCAATCCAAATCCATTTGAGTAGAATTACTAAAGCATAGGATTATTTTTGAAGCCTGAGGCAGCTAATTATTTTTATTCATTTTCCTAAGGAAAAAAAAATACCTTGAGTTGGTTCAAAAACTAAGGTAACAAACTACATTTGTACGTGCAATTGAACTTTAAAATATTTGTAAAAAATATGAACATTTTCAGTAACTTGCTATGTGCTGCACAGGAGCAATTTCACGCCATGAAACTTAGTCAGTATTTAAAACAACAGGACAGTGATGTTTCACTTATGAGATAGGAAAAAAATTCCACCATATAAGTAGTTAATTTGGACCATATTTTATACAAGGTTCAGAGCAATAAAAATGGAGAGAAAGAAAGCCAGGAGGTTATTATTAGAGCAACACAGAAGTGGTCAGCGGCTGCCAGCTCTTGTGGTCAGTGAGGTCACAAGAGCTGCAGGCCAGCATTTCAGACAAATTATGCCCATTGAGGTCACAAGGTTTTACTTGAGGCAGTTTTTCATAATTGTAATGTTCTGTTTACAAAAAAGTCCTTGACTTAAAAGTATCCTTTTGTGCCCTCTAGTGTTGGAATTCACCAAGACTTTTGAGAAGTTCCACTCTGAGATTCAGATAGACCACTTTCACTCTTTTCTCACTCTCTATCTTAAAATCTTTCACTTCAAAGAGAATACAAGTTGGAATATTACTACTGCCATGCCTGCCACCTTTATTTTGAGGAATAAAGCTTTATTGGCACATCTATAAAGGATCATCTGTGGACAACCACATTTTCTCTTCACAGCAGAGTTGAATATTGACTTCTGAGCTGACGATGTTAAAACCTTTACCATCTAGATTTGCACCAACAGACCATTACTTGGGCCAGGGAATTCAATATTAGGTTAGAGACTGTAACATTTTAGAGTGTTTTAAAATACCATTCTTTTCTATCAACCACCAGGACAAAAACAGATAGTTCTAAGTCAGTCAAGTGGCTTTTGCTTCAACAACCAACCTTTAACTTCCTTAATGAAACAAGAGTTGTCTTAGTTTTTGTGATATGTACTCACTGAGATAATATACACCGGATCCTGATGACTTTGATGTGATTATATCAGAGGGAACAAAATAAGACCAAATAAGGTTCTTACCCAATAAGACCTCACCCAATAAGACCAGAACCTGGAGAGCATTCAGATCTTTGTGTTAACTCTCTGTCCTCACAGCTTCCTGTCATTAGCACAGCACCCAAGGTAGCCAGCCAAGTTAGAAAGGTTTCAGGCCTAAAGGTGGCTCACAGTTTGGGATGTTCTTGGACATTCCCCATTGGCTCTGTTGCTTTGGGTGAGAGAGCACACCACAGAAGGATTGTGGGTGAACAAAACCACTCACTTCATTGGCAGGAAGTGGAAAAAGAGAAAAAGAACTGAGGTTCTAGCATCCCCTTTAAGGATTCATCCCAATGACCCAAAGAACTTTAGTAGGGATTTATCTTTTTTTTTATTAAGAGATTTTCTATTCATTTTTTCATACCAACAACAAATTCCCCTGTCCTCCCCCCTCCTGCTCCCCAGACTTCCTCCCCAACACCCCACCCCATTCCCACCTCCTCCAAGGCAAGGTCTTCCATGGGGAATCAGCAGAGCCTGGTACATTCAGTTGAGGTCCAAGCCTCTCCTCCCTGCACCAAGACTGCACAAAGTGTCTCACCATAGGCACTAGGCTCCAAAAAGCTGGCTCATGCACTAGGGACAGGTCCCAATCCCATTGCCTAGGGGCCCCCTAAACAGTTCAAGCAAGAGATATCAAGACCAGAATTTGAAAAAGTACAGAGACAACTAGCCAAACTAGTGGAAACACACGAACTGTGGACCAATAGCTGAGGGATTTATCTTTTAAAGTTTCCACCACTACTGTCTAGATCAATCAAGTCTTTAATACAATCACCCTTTGGGGACACTACAAATGCAAACTGTAGCATCCATCTATTATTGATTAGCCAGAACACAACTGATCAACATCTCCATTTTAATGCATTTAAAAAGAGAGCATTATTTTACATTTAGATACACATACAGCATTTCTTCACTATAATATACCATCTGTAGCAAATACAGAATGTATTTAAATTTGTGCTTGAGTCAATTCAAACATGATTGCTTATTGTATATACTAATAAGGGTATAGGGCACCATGGGAATCTGATCGCCCTATGTGGGCACTTGACCGGCTACTCCATTTTTCTGGTTTAAATCTCAGGTCTTCCTATGCCCCTGAAGCACCTGACACTCTCTTTTTTTAATCTAGTATCTTTATTGAAATTTCTTCCTCTTATTTAAAATAGTTACTACATAGCTTATTCAAGTTTTTCATAATGTTTCTCAAGAAGGGAATCTATTTTCTCTTTCTAACTTAAATTTGATTTCCATTGCAATCCTGGTCAACATTCTTTTTTTTTTTTTTTTCCATAGACACACAGAAGCAACAGCCTGGCCAGACAGTTTACTTAATCCGTTAAACACAAGCCCAAACACAGACATGGCACAGACTTACACACAAAACCTCTGAACCAAGCAACATAAACCAACAACATTACCTCTAATCTGCAGTAACAACAATGAATCTTGTTGTGAAGTGTTAATAGAATTAAAGTAAAATTCAGGACAAATTAACAGCATACCTCCATTCCATGAGAAAAAAAAATGTATCCAAACTTACCTGAAAAAGAAAAAGAAAAAGCAATAAATCTCAAATGAAAGTATACTTCAACATTTTCAATAGATCAGGCAAACTTTTTATAACAATGTGGTTAGTTCCTGTATATATTGTTTTCTGTAAATAACACTTTTAAAGCTTTGATTGATGCCAAAACGGCTGGTAATGATATTTTCTAGTAGCCAAATCTGCTAGTGGGGGAACTTTTAGAGCCATTTTTAAAACTCCAGCACCCAGCTGGGCATTAGATGGCAGATTTAGGAAGGTTAAATCCAAACAGTGGGAAAATAATATGTTTAACAGTCAGACTGACTTAGATTGAAATCCCAGTTCTATTATAGGCCTGATGCTCCAAGTCATGTTAAGACTTTGAGCCTCAGTATTCCCATCTGTAAAAATAGGAATATTATATTTACTTCACTGGATCATAGTATACAGTTAAGTAAAGCCATCATATAACATCAATAAATGTCAATGACCTTATTGGTCTTAAAGCTTGCTCTCATGCTAATGCTCTGCAGTTTCATGTATGGAAGAACTTTATGAATTTAAAATGAATATAAAGGATAATATAGTTCTGTGTTTTATGCTCTTCTTCATAGGGTAACCAGGTTGGTTTATACAAAATATAGACCGTCTAAGTGCTGGGTGGTATAATTTCCCAGTGTTAATTCAGCCACTTTCACTCAGAGTTCACTTAACGTAGACTACATTAGGCTCCAGGAAGGCCTCTGTGTCTCATAAAAATCCCACAACGTCCCTAACTATGTCTGTTTCCTCCTCCCTGCAGCCTCACTAGCCTTCTAGGCATTCCTGGGCAAGAGCAAAGATTTTCCAGCCTCCCTCCTTGCCCCCCCCCCTGCTTCTCTTTGCCTCCTAAGTCCCCGTGTCTTTGAGCCTTGCCTCAAGGGGTGCCTTCACATTGACAAAGACTGCTTATGTCCTTTCTGAAAATCCCAAGTGTCCTCCCAGCCTGGATTTCAGTTCTTCTCCACCTGCACTACGTTTTTCATGCATTTATCGCCCCCATAGCACATCAGATACATCTATTTAATTACATTTATGAGTTTACCTGTCTTTACGTAAGTTACACTAAATACTACCTTCCTAGATAAGCTACACACAAACTGGGGTTTCTCTGTGTTTTGTCCATTATTGAATAGCCAGGACTTTGAAGTGTATAGGGAAGAAGCTGCTCCAAAAAAACCCCAAAAAAAACCCACTTCTTTAAAGAATAGATAAAATACCCATGAAAAAGCCAAGCATACTTAAAACGTATATAATAAATTTTAATTTATATGAAAATATGTCATTTTATATCCATACCCTACTTGTATGTTTATAATGCAAGTATCCCATATTTATTACACATACACACATTTAATTAAATTACTAGCTAGAGATAAATCATTTTCCTGAATAACTTTCATGAGGGAAAGTGTGGTCATGATTAGACCTGTTGTCTCTAAGTGGACCAGTGTAGGCATATGACACACCAAGACCAAGTTCTTAGCACAAAGGAGATTTATTTACCCCAGAGGGACAAAGGGCATGGAATAAGAGACAAAGACAGGAGATGGAGGATGCAGGAGAAGGGGAAGGGAACAGGGGAGGGGGAAAGAGATATTTGTTGGGGTGGGTTGAGGGCAAAGGACTGTCTCTGGCTAGAGAGGGGACCAATGGCAGTTTATAAGAGTATAAAGGGAAACCCGACCCCATGTTAGGATGAGGTGTTTCATTTTAATTGGGCATGTTAACTAGGGCATCCAAAGCAGGTTTTTGATGGCTGGACTTTAAACTTTGATAGATGGACCTTGGTAGTCAGCCTCAGGAGGAAGTGGCCAAATAAGGGAACAGGCCTTGATGGCTAGCTTTAGGAAAGGAATCTGATGGGTATTTTTTTTTTAGCAAGGCAGAGGGAATGGGGAGAAGGGCAAGGCCTGCCAGAGCCATGTTTGCCATGCTTGGCCTGGCTGGAGTCCCTTCAGCCTCAGGCTTTCACTCTCTGCTTCCTTATATCCCTTGTGTAGTTGAAGCCTTAAGACAGTTCTGGCTCACAAAATACACACACCAATGAGAGAGTTGCTGGTATAGACACGCTGCTCTCCTCCCTCCATCCCTCTACTAGGGGGACCAGTGAAGCCCACTAGCATAACTGGTAGCTTTCTGACCTCAGAGCTCCCAGCTGATGACAGGTAGCAAGAGGAAACAAGAAGAAACTTTGTGCGCCAGGGAGAAGGCTCAGGAGGGAGAGGGTTAGTCCCTCAAGCATGAGACCTTTAGTTCAGTCTCCAAGAGCCCAGCACACCACTGTTTACCCCAGAGCTGGGGACAGGGGAGGCAGAGACAGGAGGCTCTCAGGAGCTCCAGGTGTTGTGGGAGAGCCTTTCTTAAGGGGACAAAGCGGCAGGGATTGGTAGAGCAGGGCACCTGATAATCCTCCTCTGGCTGTCGCAGGCAGGTAAGTACACTGAGATACTCATTCACATATATTCATGCACCCCGCCCCCACCAACACACACACACAAGATATAAAAACAAAGGAAAAAAAAAAAACCTTTGCTGGTATATGATTTGGATGAGGGTGTTAAGGCAACAATATACTCATCATAATGAATAGAAGAATTATGTACATAAAATTTGGAAGAAAAAACCACTATTATATATGTGTGTGTATAATTATATGCATACATACATATACATACATACATACATACATACACTTTTTTTTTTAAATTTGGGTATATGTATGTGTTTGGGGTGGGGACATAAACATGCCATGGCACACATGTGGAGGTCATGGGAGTTCTCTCCTCCTGCCACGTGGGTCCCAGAGATCAAACGCAAGCTGCTAGGTTTGGTGGCAAGCACCTTTACTCACTGAGATACCTAGGCAGCCTCTCACACTGTGTTTCTTCTGGGGTTAGACTCCAGACTCTCACACATTCTGAGCATGTTCTATCAACGCTATCTGTCCCCACACTCTGTGTCTCCTCAGAACACCCTTTCTTAAGTTCCTTTGTTTCTGTTGCTACTTAACTCTATAATCCAGGCTTGTTTGCTCACATCTTGCCTTCACTTTGGGTAAATTTAACTCCCTCTTCGTTCTTATTGCAATTGGTAAGGATCTGACCGAGTCTTTTCTGATCTCACGTCCCCTTCTCTCACTTAGCAGTATCATAATTTTTAGCTAGATGGACTGCACATATATTAGCATGGTTCATGTATTATTACTGTGTACATCTTACTTACTGTGCATACAGAGCACAGCTTTGGCTTTGTACTTAGATACTTTCTAGCCAAGTACCCCAAGGATGATCAATCCAATTGGATAACCTAGTACTTTGATTTTCTTCTTTCAGAGCGCACCTCAGCACCCTCTGCTCCCTTGCTTCAGTGTATGCTTTCAGACTTGTTGGTTTCCAGGTACCCTGTTGATGATCAGATGTCCTGATCATCCTCTCTGTTGTCACTTGTGTTGGACTCCATGACTGGCCTGTGAATAGCTTCCCGTTTCTGTTTAATAACTGGTCATACCTTACAGAGTGAGCTGCATTTAGCTTTCTTCACACCTTGCATGACTAGCATTGGTTTTTGGTTTTTTTTTTTTTTTTTTTTTTTTTTTTTTTTTTTTTTTTGCATTTATAGGGTAAAATCCTGGTTGCATTGTATTCTAGCATATGACAGTTACATAGTTTATTCTTTGTCTTGTTCTTTCTTCTTCCCTCCCCAAGTCCTCCTAGATCTCCCCCTTGCAAAGTTCTTTCTTCTTCCCTCCCCAAGTCCTCCTAGATCTCCCCCTTGCCCAACCTCATGTTCTCTCTTCTTCCTTTCATGTCAAGGACAATCAGTGCTGTCCAACCTCCACCCTTACTGGAGTGTGGTTGACCTACCAGCAGACACACTCTTAGAGAAACCGACCCTTTCTTTTTCAGTGGCTAATAACTGCTCATAGCTCCTCAGTGGCAGTTGAAAGCTCCCGCCCAACTCCCCTCTTCATGCTGGGATTTGGTCTGTCTTGGCCTTACAGAGATCCTAGGCATGCTGTCAGGACAGTCATGGGTTCACATGTGCAGCCATCCCGCTTTTTCCAGGAGACACTGCTCCCTTGGAGTTTCCCACTACCCCTGGCTGCCCCAATCAACTCTTCTGCAATGATCCCTGAGCCTTTGCAGAGTTGGGGTATGGTACTACATTCCTCTAGGACTGAACACTCAAGTCTCCCATTCTCTGCACCCTGCCCAGTTGTGGGTCTCTCTATGCCAACCATCTGCTGCAACCAGAAACCTCTCTGGTGAAAGTTAGAGGTGTTTGAATCTGTGAGAATAAAGACAAATCACTAGGAATTGGTTTAATACCATAACCATTTAGCGGAACAATAGTAGGCGGTTCTCTTCTGACTTCTCTGTAGACCAGGCTGGCCTCTAACTCATTGACTGGCTTGTGTTATTGTGTCTTAAACATAATTCCTTAGGTACCATCTCCTATCCTGAAGGTATTTCTTGGTTGGTTGATTCTCAGCGGGCTTTGGATTTTTTTTTTTTTTTAATCTCCCCTACAAGGTCTCTGTTTTCTCTGAGTTCTATTTTGGCTTTTTTCCTGCTTGTTTGCTGTGACCTCTTTGGTTTGCCCTGTTGACTGACTGTCCTCTCAAACTGACACTGGTGCTTATCCATTTACATTTGAACCGAGGCACAAAACA
This sequence comes from Peromyscus eremicus, assembly GCF_949786415.1. NCBI lineage: Eukaryota > Metazoa > Chordata > Mammalia > Rodentia > Cricetidae > Peromyscus > Peromyscus eremicus. Next base: position 43,280,358 of record NC_081427.1, read on the forward strand.
GCATGCCTGAGCAAATTGCCTGTGGGATTACAGTACTGGTCAAATGGTGAGGACCCAGCATTTCTTTAGACCCCCCCCCCCCCGGAACGTCAAAATGCAAAAGTCTTTCCGCTGAAACAGGCTTCCCTTTCCAGAGGAAAACACTACCACTGTCAGTCTGAGGTAGAACATACTGGCTCCCTTCACTTCAGGTTTCAGCGTTTCTTGGTGCAGCCCTTACTAGAATGCTGAGGTGCAATTTTTCTAGATCGCCTGCACTGTGTGTTTCTCCAGCAGAGGGCATAGTGCTCCTGCCCAAGATCCATGCTGCCCCTTCTCTCCCATGGAAAAGCCTGCAGCCAATGCCTGGCTAAAGGAGAACTGGAAGATCATATAATAGTCTAAAATCTTCTTCATTTGGAAGCCTCCCTGGGGTCAGCTGAGGACTTCAGTGAGCCTTTAATCCACCACCTCCTCTCTTTGATCCAGGTAGTACTTCCCTATAAATGTGCCGGACACTGACATCAATCTCAATCTCTTTCTCTCTCTCTCTCTCTCTCTCTCTCTCTCTCTCTCTCTCTCTCTCTCTCTCTCTCTTTCTCTCTCTCTCTCTCACACACACACACCTTCTGCTTCCCAGTACCCAATAATATAGGTCTCCTTCATCTGTTCTTCCAGCCCCTCACATCAGCTCTCAGTGTGGATCTGCTCCCTTAGTCTTAAGGCACTCCAATATCATGACCATAGGAAACAGACCTTGGGTATTTCTATAGTGGGGGTTGTGGGTAGGGATGGAGCCTGCGGTGGGAAGGAGGTAGGGAGCCTTCCTTCCCATTTCTACACTCTTTAGCTTAAATTCATATATTCAATTAGAGATACCATGAGCCTATGTGACCAGTTCATCACAATCAAATGAAAGAGCACATTTTTAATGACTACTGATGCAATGAGTCTTTTCTACGAGTGCAAATTAAAAATTATTTTAATGAGCAAGAAAAAAGCTGAGGAAATTTTCAATTATTGCATGGGATGTTTATCTCTCAAGTCCAGTTAAACAATAACAAAATTCTTCCCCCTCAACCAGAGAAGAGAAAGTCAAATAATTGGTAAAGCACTAGCTTGACAATTAAAAGCATGTCCCCTCCCCCCAATTGTTAGACTTTTAAGAGCTTTGAATATGCTAACTGGAATGTAACTATTCTGGAAGTTGAAAGAATTTCCCAGAAACAGAAGCACCTTCCACTCCTGCATCCATCACATAACTGTAGTGGGTAGCCATTCCAGCTTTGTTCTGGAAGTTCCAACCCCCATTGAGACTTCGGCAACTGTCACGCCTACAAGGCGGGGCCAAGGGAGGCGCCTGGGGACCCGAGATCCGGATCGGCGAACGCTCTCTTGGTTCCAGGACGCTGGATGGTGGAGGTAGACAGAGGAGAGCTCCAGAGAACACCGCTGGACTGTGATACACCTTCCCCAGACCCCGCGACCTACCTATCCCTTAATTTGTAAGTTACGCCACTAAATAAATCTCCTTTTAACTACGTGGAGTGGCCTAAATAATTTCACCAACATCTGGCGCTCACGTGGGGCAAATCCCAAAAGCCTGGGTGGCTCCTGCCCTCAGCCTCCTCCCCGGCTAGCGGGTACCTAAACCTGCCTGCAAAGTTCCATATAACCAGGGAACACCTACACGGTTCCATTCCCGAAAAAGGGAGCAGCTAGTCCGGTCTCAGCTCCCTAGCTTAGCCCCGAGACCAGCGAAAGAGGCACTCCCCAGCTTCCTGAGTGCACGCACGCCAGCTGCGGCTCGGCTCAGCCATCTTGACTCCAGCGAGCTGCAGTCAGCCAAGATCACCAGCAGGCCCTGCTTTGGAGCTGTACCATCGCCACCTGCTGGCTGAAAAGTGCTACTACACCCCCCAAAACCACGAAAGGTAAGTAAAAGTACCTGATAATTTTACACCTTAAAATTGACTGACAAATTTTGAGTAATTCTGGTAATATGGCTGACAACATTACCTCACAAGAATTTGAAAACCTTTTTGCCTGTATGATGAATAACATCTTCCTGGAAATATACGACCTTCCTAAGGCATATCTGGCCTGTACCATTTTGGCATTCATCGTAATAATTCACACAGTGTTCAAACACTGGTTTAAAAACAAGAACAAAGATGAGTTATTATTGGGACTGATACAGGCTTTAAGCGAGAGCAATGACGGCTTACAGAAAAAGATTCTATCTCTGGAATCTGCTTTAATGGATAGCAATGAGACCTTAGAGAAAAAGATTCTTTCTCTGGAATCTGCTAATCAGGATTTACAAAACAGGCTTGTACCAAAAATTGATCTTATTGATAATAAATGTGAATATTTAATGGACAGAACACTAACTCTCCAGACACTATATAAGGAAGAAAGATTATCATTAATTGATAAGATAAGGTCCATGGAATCATGTGTTTCTGAGGAACATAAAAACTTCTATGATTCCATGAGAAATCTGGAGTCCCTTGCCAGAGAGGAGGTTCACTCCCTAGAACAGACCCTAGGTGCTCGTTTGCAGGCCTTAGAAGAAACTCTCAGTAAACATGACAAGGGACCTAATAAGCAGAAGGGCAAGACCATAGAGGTTGTAACATCTCCAAATGGCTCTCACACAATGGCTTATCCTGTTATCATCCATGAGAAGCCAGCGGATGACACACACCCCGAGCCATATAATACATATACATTACAACCAATTTCAACAAGGGACTTTAAAAATATAAAGGAAGCAGTAGTTACGTATGGGATACACTCCACATACGTAAAACAATTGTTAAATTCATGGTCTACCTCACATAGAATCATCCCAGATGACTGGCATCAGTTGATTTCAGCTGTTCTAGAATATAGTCAGCAGCTACAGTGGAAAAGCTGGTTGAGAGAAGAGGCAAAAAATTTAGAACAACAAGGTAAACTCAGAGGTTTTGTGATCTCCCAAGATCAAATACTTGGTGAGGGATGTTTTGCTGACAGGAATGTACAAGCCATTTATGATGAACATACAATATCCCTGTGCCGTACAGCAGCTCTAAATGCTTGGGAAAAAATTCCAGAACCTGGAAAACCAACTGAGGTATACACAAAGATATTTCAGGGACCGCACGAACCCTTCACTGATTTTTTACAAAGACTGAACACAGCTATAACAAGAGCTGTATCAGATAAAGAATTAAGAAAAGTATTAACTGAGTCCTTGGCATTCGACAATGCTAATGCAGAATGCAGAAGAATACTTACACCATTAAAGATCAGATCAGCTCCTTTGGAAGAATGGATTCAGTATACTAATGGTGTTGAGTCTCGTAACTACAGTAATGAGGCTTGGATAGGAGAGACAAATCCCAGAGGTGAAAGAAGGCCCCATGTTACCAAATGTTTTAAATGTGGTACACCAGGTCATATAAGTAAAAACTGTACATGGGGTACTCCTAGGAGTAATACTCCTTTTAGGAATAGCCTAAACAGGAGACCCCAACCACCTCCCGGATTATGTAGAAGGTGTGGCAAAGGCCGACATTGGACCAGTGAGTGCAGATCAAAAGTAGATATACGAGGTAACCCTTTACTGGCGGGAAACGCCTCAGGGGGCCTCTTGCAGGCCCCCAAATCAAATGTAGTACGAACATTCCCAGCCACTGTGGAAGAAATTCCTCTCCAGGACAACTGAATAAACCACTGCCTAATGTAAAAACTGATACTGCAATGGATGATAAAACAGCTCTGATGGATGGATCACAGTTTACAAAGAACACTATAAAACAAATATTTTGGCAGACTTCCATAAATGGTCAAAGACCAAAGCTTAGAATTCGAATTAATGGCCTGGTTATGGAGGGACTGGTAGACACAGGTGCAGATGTGACTATAATTACACCAAAATCATGGCATCCGAATTGGCCTCTTCAAGAGGTAGATGTCCAACTTTTAGGGATTGGCACCCTATCTCAGATAAAACAGAGTTCGAGATGGGTTGAATGCATAGGGCCAGAAGGACAGAGAGGAAGACTGAAGCCATATGTAGCAAATGTAGCAGTAAATCTTTGGGGCCGAGATCTGTTACAACAGTGGAATACCCAGATTAAAATTCCTACACTTTCAGAAAAAGAATACAGACCAATGCATGTTTCTAGGAATAATATCATCGCATGCTATAAAAATCAGGCACCAACCATTCAGGCTGTTCACAAACAGAGCACAACTGCTGTTGAACTCTCAGAAGTACCAACTGCCTTACCTTTAAAATGGCTAACTAATAAACCTGTCTGGGTTGGACAATGGCCTTTGACAAAAGAGAAGCTACAAGCTTTAGAACAGCTGGTTCAAGAGCAGTTAAATGCTCAACACATTGAAGAATCTACCAGCCCTTGGAATTCTCCTGTATTTGTTATTAAAAAAAAGTCTGGTAATTGGAGAATGCTGACAGATCTGAGAGCTATTAATAAAGTAATTCAGCCAATGGGCTCCCTACAGACTGGGATGCCCTTGCCCTCTCTGCTACCTAAAGAATGGCCTATAATAGTTATTGACTTAAAAGACTGTTTCTTTACCATACCCTTACAAGAAAATGATAGAGAAAAATTTGCCTTCACAGTACCTAATTATAACAATTCTCAGCCAGTCAAGAGATATCAATGGAAGGTCCTCCCACAGGGAATGTTAAACAGCCCTACTTTGTGCCAATACTTTGTGCAGAAACCATTGGAGATAATTCGTGTAAAGTTTCCACAATCCATAATTTATCACTATATGGATGATATCCTATTAGCTGATCCAAAGTTAGATACATTAGAAAGCATGTTTGAAGAAGTAAAAAAAGTTTTGCCTCACTGGGGACTGCAACTTGCTCCTGAAAAAATACAAAGAGGAGATTCTATTAACTACTTAGGATATAAGATAGAGCTACAAAAAATTAGACCCCAAAAGGTACAGCTAAGGAGAGATCGATTGAAGACTCTTAATGATTTTCAAAAGTTATTAGGAAGCATTTCCAACTTACTGGGTATCATGGGAATACCCAAAGATGGACTACAAAATTTGGCTAATACTCTAGAAGGGGACAAAGAATTAAATAGTCCAAGAGAATTATCAGCCGAAGCTGAGAAGGAATTGGCTCTAGTAGAAAAGACAATTCGAGAAGCACATGTGGATCGTGTGGATCCAGAACTTAAATGCATTCTTGTCATATTCCCCTCCAGACATTCCCCAACAGGTATTTTGATGCAGAGGGAAGATATTATATTGGAATGGATATTCCTACCACGTAAACCAAATAAGAAATTAAAGACTTATATAGAAAAGATCTCTGATTTGATTCAAAAAGGTAAACTAAGACTTCGCCAGTTGACAGGAATGGACCCAGCAGAAATTGTAGTACCTTTAACTAATGAAGAAATTTCATCACTATGGAAAGATAATGAATACTGGCAGAGAGCCTGCAGTAACTTTTTGGGAGAGATTAACAACCACTATCCCAAAAGCAAGAGAATAGAATTTATAAAGAAAACCGAATGGGTCCTTCCTCACATTGTACGACAAAAGCCAATTTCTGGAGTCCTCACATTCTATACTGATGCAAATAAATCAGGGAAAGCAGGATATAAATCAGGAGACTTAAGTAAAGTGGTACAAAGTCCATACAGCTCTGTACAAAAGGCAGAACTGTATGCCATTCTTATGGTACTGATGGACTTCACAGAACCCCTCAATATAGTCACTGACTCTCAATATGCAGAGAGAGTTGTTTTACATATTGAAACTGCTGAATTTATTCCTGATAATACAGAATTAACTTCATTATTCATACAATTGCAGGAAATCATCAGAAAAAGGGAACATCCTATATATATAACACATATCAGATCCCATACAGGTCTGCCAGGACCTCTAGCACAAGGTAATGATGAGATTGATCAGTTACTAATAGGTAATGTGCTAGAAGCTTCAGAATTTCATAAGAAATACCACACAAATAGCAAAGGTTTGAAGAAGGATTTCTCCATCACTTGGCAACAGGCTAAGGATATTGTGAAAAAATGTCCTACTTGTTCCATCTATAACCAACTTCCATTACCTGCAGGGAGCAATCCAAAAGGTATACAAAGAAATGAAATTTGGCAGATGGATGTGTTTCATTTTGCAGAATTTGGAAGATTAAAGTATGTACATCATACCATTGACACCTATTCAGGATTTCAATGGGCAACTCCTATGAGTTCTGAAAAGGCTGATTCTGTGATTACACACCTATTAGAAGTTATGGCCATCATGGGGATACCTGTACAAATTAAGACAGACAATGCTCCAGCATATGTCTCCAATAAAATGAGACAATTCTTTGCTTATTACAATATAAAGCATGTTACAGGTATACCACACAATCCCACAGGCCAAGCAGTCATAGAAAGATCCAATCGAACTTTAAAGGATATGCTAAATAAACAGCAACAGGTAACAATGACTCCTAGAAATAGATTGCATAGTGCTTTATTAACCTTGAATTTTCTCAATGCTGATGAGAAAGGAACAACAGCTGCAGAGAGACATTGGACGACAGACAAAACTCCCGAGCTAAACCAACCGGTTTATTTCAAGGATGTGCTGACCTCAGAATGGAAACCTGGATATGTTCTACGTTGGGGAAGGGGTTTTGCCTTTGTTTCTGCAGGAGAAGAAAAGCTATGGATACCAACAAAATTAATAAAAATTCGATTTGAACAGGAAAAACCCCTTGATGAGGTGAAGTAAAAGATCATCCACCAATGTGACATCTCTACAAGTTGTAAGAAAAATTTAACAATCAAGGTTGGGGTAGGGTTCTGTTTTTGTCTTTCCAGGATAATGGAAATACCCGTCTTCCAAAAATCATAAGGCCTTGGATATCCGGATGTTTACAGCAGAAAGAAAGAATCTATTGGTACCAATCTACACACGGTAAAATCTCACTGTCTAACATCTATCTCTCTATTAATATAGAAAAGTTGTGGTCCCAATTCAATTATAAGCCAAGCTGGCTTTGGAGATGGAATTGGCTCACTCCTTCTCTAAACCCAAGCACATTGCTAAAAGAAAAGTTTGAGAGATTCTTCAGTACCATATCAGAAGAGCCCTCTGGTGTGGGACAGAAGGAAACCAATAAAAAGGGACCATTGTCTTCTAGATTCTAATTCTCTCCATGCTTACTCTTAATTTCTCAGAATCCTTTCTTACATGCTATGTCCTCTTTAAATCCAAATCTTCCATTTTGATAACAAATAAGTTTTTCTAATAGCAATCTCAGAAGTCTCCAGAAGGAAGATGGGGCCCCAACAACAACTCTACCCAATCCAGAATGATGCCATGGTAATCATCATCATACTACACTTCTTACCAGAATTTCAGACAATCTTACCCATTACTCTAAGACTTGCTGCAGAACCTACAGTTAGTCTAACTGAAATTTAACTATCTGCGCTTTCTCACAGTACCCAACAGAGATAACATCACCCCCTAAACAGCAGGAAGCAATTCTAAGAAAACGACGCCCCTTCTCCCTTAGGTTTCATAATTCTCAGGGTTATGGATGATGGTTACAGGGTTGGGGGTGGAAGGAAATATTAAACTCAGTACTCCCAAAAAAAAAAAAAAAAAGAAAAGAAGAAATGGAATGGATACGTATAAGACATTATGGTAGATTATTGTGTATACTAGTAAACAAATTTAGTAAAATAGCAGCCTTAAATAATTTGCACTGTAATTTGCACTGTTATGGATTCTTATATGTTGATACAAATGTAAACTATTTTTATATTCCTGTTTAAGATAATTTGTATATTGATACAAATACAGAACTATACTTGGTATAATGTACATATATTTCTACTCTTATTTGAAATGTTTGTATATTGATACAAATGTAAATTTATATCTGTCATACTTTATGTATGTTCTACTTCTGTTTAGGATATTCGGTATATTGATATATATTTAAGATTATTGTCATATTGCATATCCCACTACATACTCCTACCTCTGTTATAAATATTGATATATATTTAAGATTATTGTCATATTGTATATCACACTATACACTCCTACCTCTGTTATAACATCTTGTGTATTGTCACAACTTTGAAGTCATCGTTCTTTACCATACACTTGCTTATAGACTGTCTACCTTGTTTACGTGAAGCCTTAGTCCTTAGGTTATTTCAGTAGATAAGACTTGTAGATTTATAGTCACCTATGCTTGCATCTCTATAGTTACGTTAGTCAGGTTATACAGATTTACAGATACATAGGTCAGATGGACAGGTAATCTTCAAACACTTCATAGACCTAGAGAATATGGCATTTAAATAACTTAGAATTCTGTTGATGCGAGACACAATTGCTCCTGGCTGCACCAATTTGATCCCGAGAGAATGTTGGGCTTCTAGACATTTCCATTTGGAAGTTTGTCTTCTTGGCACAAAATGGCCTACTGGGCAAAGAACTGCCCTTGCCTCGACAGCTGACAGTACAAATGCAATGCTATCCTTTCTGGACAAGCGGGACACAAGGAAAGCGACCACTGTACTCTGCCAAGACAGGGTAAGATGGTCTTTCAGAATTCCTGCTTCTGAAAATGGTCTGTCAGATACTTTAGGCCTGTAGCCAATTTGAATGCACCAACAATGCTGAGAAACATTAGGTGATTGTCCAGGCTGCCAGCTGTCTCGGTCTACTCTCGCAAGATTCCCGAAAGTTGCTTGCATCCATCTACCATTTCTCAGGTACCATTATATTCCTTCTCAGGTCTTTGATGGGATTGAAGACTAGCAGTTATAGTTACAACTTAGTAGATAGAACATATTAAGTATTAGATTCAGGTTCTTTAGGGTAGGACACCTTTTGGAATGATCTTTGTAACATGCCATTTATCTATGCTCTATACTTCTCTGGATTTTAATATGTGTTTCTTGCTTGATATTGTTTGCATTGGTTGTAGTTCCATCTTATCTAGGTCATTATCCCTCATTATTCCTGGACAATATTTGATAACCATTCCTTTGTATATAGTCTTGTATTAGGTTAGAACCTTCTTATTTAGACAAAAAGGGGGAGATGTAGTGGGTAGCCATTCCAGCTTTGTTCTGGAAGTTCCAACCCCCATTGAGACTTCGGCAACTGTCGCGCCTACAAGGCGGGGCCAAGGGAGGCGCCTGGGGACCCGAGATCCGGATCGGCGAACGCTCTCTTGGTTCCAGGACGCTGGATGGTGGAGGTAGACAGAGGAGAGCTCCAGAGAACACCGCTGGACTGTGATACACCTTCCCCAGACCCCGCGACCTACCTATCCCTTAATTTGTAAGTTACGCCACTAAATAAATCTCCTTTTAACTACGTGGAGTGGCCTAAATAATTTCACCAACACATAACCGTCAAACAGCTTTTAAAGCACGCTCTGGGCTTCCTGCACATGCATCTGAAACAATTTCACACTAACATCAGGACCTCTGGATTTCATCTAGGATCCTTGACCTTATTGACATTAGCCAGGGAGGCAGAATGAATTTCTAGTCACCTGAAGAGCATCGTGATTGTACTGGGGAATTAGTGCAAGTTAACTCACCGTTAGGTGAGAGTCTTTCTCCAGTAGAGCTAATTGCCTGCTAAATTAAAATTCATCATAATATTTGAATCATGATCATTTAACGTAAAAATGTTTCCACTCTAAGAATATTCTACACTAGGAGGCAATTTCTTACCATCCTGAAGTTTGCTTAAGCAATGTGCCTACATTGAAAGAATCTAGCTTTGTACTCCTAGTTCCTTATTTGAAATATGTACTCTCTGGCTCACCAACACCATCAGAAACTGACAATAAATACAAAGGCCCATGTTCAGTGATGTTTAGGATATTTTACATATGGTATTTTCTTCCTAGAGATTTAAAATATTTATTCACTCAATGAAAGACTCTAGGAACCTTTCTAGTAATGTATCAGCTTAAGTCTGTGAAGTTGAACTTACTTGACATGGAGTCATTTTTTCATGTAGCATTACTCACAGGGAGGGAGAAGGCAATCTATCATTAATACTAAAGAGTAAAACAGAGTCCCCAATTCCTCACTAGATGAGGTGATTTTTATGTAGGTACCCAATGTTCCCCATTAAAAAGAAACACAGAACAGGTAGTTTGACAATACTTATGTGCTGATAGAGCAATAGGAGTCAGGACTTTCCCCAGATATAGCTTCATGCTATCATGGCTTTTTTGCCCTAAGGTTATGCTATAATTCCAAAATACATTATTTTTTAAAGATTTATTTATTTTATTATGTATACAGTGTTCTATCTGCATGCATGCCTGCATGCCAGAAGAAGGCATCAGATCTCATTATGGACGGTTGTAAGCCATCATGTGGTTGCTGGGTTCTGAACTCAGGACCTCTGGAAGAACAGGCACTGCTCTTAACCTCTGAGCCATCTCTCCAGCCCCAAAGCACATTATTTTTACATTGGCAATAGTTGTATACTCTTGTGATGTGCAACACGGTGTTTTGATATCCAGATACATTATAGCATGACTCAATCAAGCTTGTAGACAAAAGCATTGTATTGCATACTTAAAACTATATGACGACAATGCTTAGAATCTACTCTTGAGTCAATCTCACACATACAATAGTTTGTTATTAGTGTCTTGTTGACATACAGTAAGTGTCTAAACTTCTCCATTGTCCGACTGAAATTGCTTGCTGTGTGACCAACGTATCTGCTACCTCCGAGTTTCCTGTGACCGTCACTTTACTCTCTATTTCTCCCAATTGAACTTTTTAAGAGTCCACATAAAAAGTAAGTCTACACACTATTTGCCTTTGCATTCCTGGATTATCCTATTCAACATAACTCTTTCCAATTTTATCTATATCAGTGCAAAAGGCAGAATTTCCAAAATAAAGAACTTAGCACAATAGTAAATAAGCAAACTAAAAATGACCCCACGATCTTACTCATATGAAATTTAAAAAGTGCAACGTATAGAAGTAAAGGATTGAGTTGCATTTATAGAGGTAATTGAAGTTGAGATGAATATTGGATTTGAGAGTTGGTAAAATAACACAAAACAAACAAAACCCTCACAAACTTACAAAAGAAGTAAGTTCAAGAGATCTGCTTTACAGCATGGTGACTAAAGCTAATGATACCAGTTTATATTCTTTTTGTATTCTTTTTGTTATTTTGTTTTGAGCTATGTCTCACAATGAGGTCTAGGCTTGCTTGGTAGTCACTATGTAGCCTAGGCTGGCCTCTGACTTGCAGAAATCCTGTATTTGTTTCCTATGCGCTAGGATTACAGGTGCACACCATCATGTTTGACTTTCACTGTACTATGCCTGGCCCTCAGTAGATATTATGCACTCTTGAAATATGCAAAGTAGATATGGATAGTGGATGTTTTTTAAAATACTAATTAAGTGAGCTAATGTTCATGTTATTAGATATATTTAAACACTAAAATGTACATATTTCCAAACATATACAATATTATCTGTTGATTGTTAGAAATAGAAAAATCAAAATATACATTTCTCGAGGGGTACAAATCACCAGCAGGCACATGAACAAAAATGAAAAAAATTCAGTACCACTAACCATCAGGAAATACAAATTAAACCCACAATGACATATGCATTAGAATGAATATAATTAATGTTAGCTGGGTGGTGGTGGCACAGGCCTTTAATCCTGGCATTCAGGAAGCAGTGGCAGGTGGTTCTCTGAATTTGAGGCTAGCCTGGTCTACATAGCAAGTTCTAGGACAGCCAGGGCTGCACAGAGAAACTCACTCTCAAGAAAAACAACAATATCATGAAGATGAAAAGAGAATCTTTACATTAGTATCACCATTAAGGGAAACTTTTGGAAAGTGTCACTAAAAACCAAATTAAGTACCATATGATCCAACATTCAAGACATACAGATGAAATCACTGTGTAGAAGATCTTATGAGTGCTTATAAGCACTCGATTTCAGTGTATCACTATTCATGATAGCCAGGATACAGAATACACTGAAATGTCAATCAGCAGAAGAGAAGAGTTAAAACTTACTCACACACGAGAGAGAGAGAGAGAGAGAGAGAGAGAGAGAGAGAGAGAGAGAGAGAGAGAGTGAGAGCGAGCATTTAATCATATATAGAAAAGAAAATTTACAACTCTTGCTTTCTTTTGGATGGAAGAAAAAGGAGCATGGAAGATCCCTGTATCCTTGTGACACACACTGTAACATGAGCCAAATATTGAAGATGTATCTTTGTTGAAGTCAAGAACAAAAGGAGACCAAGAATATAACTATTAAGATTCTGCTTAGTTATTGAAATAATACAGCAAGAATATTTTAATTAAGTAATTAGTGCATTGATTTATTTTAGGAGAGTAATGTGAGTATGAGTTTTGAGAATGAGACATTGTGAGTAAATTTTAATTTTGTACCTTCGAATCCTCTAAACCTTCACTGTATATTATTCAGAATGCACAGCCTGAAAAGATGGAGTCTGTAAACAGGTTCACAGGTGCATTCTAAGAGACTGAAGAAACTTCTGGAATTGTGCAGAGCTGTGGCCACTCTCTTTTCCTCAAGAGAACGGAGCCATACATTTCACCAGCTTTCTAACCACTCTAAGACAACTCCAAAAAGAGACACACATCTAAGTATTCTTTATTTCTGAGTGAGGAACTCATTTGCCCACAAGATGTCTCTCTATAATCTTGGAAAGTGAGTCTCCTGTTTCTCAAGAAGTAACTTTTGATGCCTTCTTGTCCCTAAACATAATTTACTTATAATCAATGATTATCATTATTTTACTTCCGACCTTGCAAATCTTGTAACATCTAACAAATTTTAAAATTTTACTACTTTACATACATATACATACATACATACATATACGCAATTAATTATTTTTCTTCTATTCTAATCGAAGATAAATGTTGTGAGGGTAGTATTTTTATTTGTTTAGTTCTAAATAGACTTTATATTTTTAAATCTGGATTTCTATGTTAAAGACAAACAAACGCAGAAAATCTATCAGCACCGGTTTCCTCATAGCCACTTTGCTCAAGAACTCCTAGGTAGCTAGCTGCCCACACGAAGGGTGGCTCTGCTCTCTCACTGTCCCTATTCTTGCCTTCCTTCTTTATTGGCATTACCTCCTGACCACTGCTGATGTATGATTTGTGGTATCTGCTGGAGGAGCCCTGAGATGGAGAGTATTGAGGTGAAGTAACAGCCTTCAATAGCCAGTTGAGAGTCATGAAGAGGGCTGACTTGACTAGGCTGAATGCTGACCTATCTGTTAATACTTGCTATCCAAATCCAGACATACATGTGTATGAATCTGCTTGAGGCTAGCATAAGAATTCAGGACAGAAAGAAGGAGAGATGGGAGGAGACTCACCAGAACTTGGATGTGGGAGATGAAAAGTCAGAAAAGAAGAATGATTGACATGTCTAGACCTGTTGCTGAGGTGATTGCAAAAGGGGAAGTTGAGAAATAGACAAACTTGGACATAGTCAGGAAACATGTCTGAAAAGAAGCTGGGTTGAAAGGTATAGACAGAAAGGTGTTTGATAAAAGGCAGACTTTGGGATCAAAACTAGGAATGATGACTGAATTTTGCATGTCCTTTACATGCTTCTTGTGGCAATGTACTTTATGATGGGGACCATCTCAAGAACAGAACACATGGAAAAAGGATAAAAACCAGAGAAGAAAGAAGATTCAAAATTATAGGTACAAGGTGTTGGAATGAGATGATGAAGACTGTCTACCTACATACACAAAGTAAGTGCTTCTACACAAACACATGCTAATGTTTTAGTGTGCAGAAACTGGCTGCTTTGTGCCCTGCATGAAGCCTCTCCTCTCCATTCTACATCTAAGTTTTTCCTCAATCAACAAAGGCTAACTTTATACATAACAACATTGACATTAGTTCAGGTTACCCCATTTTTTTTTTTGTTTCTGGAGTGTATTTTCAAGTCATATATATTCTGCGTGCACCTCTAGAACTAAGAAACACTCATTACTTTTAATTCAGACATCGTAGAGAACTCATCTCCAACAAAGAGCCCACACTGGTCACAGTCTGAGGACTAGAATAGTTGAGCATTCTTCTTTTTCTTCCTTTTCCTCTGAATCTCAAATTCAGTTAACATTTTAACATTCCAGAAAGTATGCACTGTAATTAAATGTAGAAGGTAATTCTGATAAACTTGAGCTCTTCAAAATATATTTAGGCTATAAAAGTTGAAAATATTCTGTTATTTACTGTCTTGGTTTGTGGGGCTTAACACTTCCAATTTTAGATGAATGTATTTTCAGATTGAAGGTATCATATATGTTTTCCACCTTTAATACTCTAGAGAGTTTCCCTTGTGTTCCGAAAATACAGTCTGTCATGTTGGCTGCCAAAGACTCGCCCAGATCCGCTATTTGTATTGGCAGATAGATGATAGCAGATGGAATCGAGCATGGGCCCTGTCTCATCAGGAAGACAGCAGCCTCAGAAGAAGGGATGTGCCCCTGTAGCATTGGTTGCTTGTTCCTCTGTCATCAATGTCACTGTCTCAGTTGGTAAGAGGGGATCTGGCAAGGCACTGTATGCAGAAGGCAAATGCCACCCTCACTTCTATAGGCATACTCTCTTCATTCACATCTTGTCTTTTTGCCTAGGGCTGGCTTCTGGGCTAAGATGTTTTGCCAGCCTAGTTTCTCTTGGCACAATGTAGAGGCATAATATTATCTTGAAAGCTTGCATTGCCATTAATATTAATTCCTGCAGGGTTATCAGTCTGCTAAGAAATGAACACAAAAGCAAGTCAACAACTTATCCAGTGTATACAGTATTCCACATTTATTATATTGTACAATCACATGTTTTAAATTAATCCAATGGAAATAATAAAAACAAACCTATTTATATTGTTTATAAAATACAAGGCACAACTTTTCTTGGGCTCTTTTCTTTTGGTTTTTTTTTTTGTCCTATTTTGATGTGTTAGTTCTGTTTTAGTTCATTATTTTATTTTATTATTACCCTTAGAAGCCTGTTTGTTTTCTAATCAGAGACAGAAAGGGGGTGGATCCTAATGGGAGAGGAGGTTGGGAGAAATTGGGAAGAATAGATGGAGAGATAACCATAGTCAGGTTATATTATATGATAAAAAAATCCATTTTCCATAAAAGGAAAGTAAAAGAATAAGAACTAAGAGCTGAGAATGGACAGTTACATAAAGAAGTATGGTAGTCAAATATCTATCTGCTGCTAGGGTCTTTCATGACCAATCCATAATTAGTACATAAACCCTACATGAGCCAGGCAGTGTTGGTGAAGCCTTTAATCCCAGCATTCAGGAGGCAGAGCCAGGTGGATCTCTGTGAGTTCGAGGTAAGTCTGGTCTATAGAGTGAGATCCAGGACAGGCACCAAAACTACACAGAGAAACTCTGTCTCTAAAAACCCAAATAAATAAATAAATAAATAAATAAATAAATAAATAAATAAATAAACAAACAAACCCTACATGAAAATACTACAGGTCCTTTTAAAATGTAAGGCATAATTTGGAGAGTAATAGGTGAAGTTTTCAAAGTCTTACAATACATGCATTATTAACTTCACTTTAGATACAATAGAAATCTATAAGAGTAGTTGTTACTTATAGTAATATAATAGCAGTAAGAGATGACACTAATATTTTGTTCATTACTTGTGTTCATTAATACCATGTTAGATATAACATATGTTATATAAATATATACAGACACATTTTAGATACATATGTAAGTCTAGAATCACTTCTCATGACACCCCTGTGAATTTGACATCATAATGCTCAATTAGAAATGAAAGACAATACTATCAACAACAGATAATGCTATTAATTAAGGGCAGCTAACATTGTACGTTGAGGAGGCATATATCAGCAAGCACAGAGGTTTTCTTAGTCTGCATAGATGTTGACATTACCACCTTTCCTTTTGAAATGATGGAATGCTAGGATTTCAAGAAGAAATAACAATGAGATGCTAAGTCTTCATATCGGATATGGAGTTGAACACATGGTCCATTCAATCAATGTGCTAGGTAATAAGGAACGTCTTCTAGAAACACAGGTGAAAAGAAAGTTTTGACTTGAGTTAATGCGTAGAGAGACATATGGTACATTGAGCCTTTAGCACTTTTTTTGAGGAGCCACTATGCACAAAGCTGGACACAATACAGTCGTCATCATAGTCCTAGGAACTTGTGCTCTCAGGAGGGAGATCACATCTCTGGGTAATACTAGGGCATAAGAGGAACAGCAGAGCTGGGAAGGGACAAGAGAGATGAACTGATCATAGGAATACTGAGTTCATGGAGAAAAACTGGGAATATAATACTGAAATATTTCAGGTTTTCCCTGACTGTTTCTTTGTACTGAACTCTGTTTACATTCAGCTCTGCTAACGTTTCTCTTCCAGCAATAATGGTTCCTCAACCTTCCTAAGGCTGCAACCCTTTAATACAGTTCCTCATGTTGTAGTGACCTCCACTCATAAATTTACTTTTGTTGCTACTTCATAGCTGTAATTTTGCTATTGTTATGAAATGTAATATCAATGTCTCTGTTTTACGATGGTCTTAGGTGACCCTTGTGAAAGGGCCATTTGATGCCCCCCCCCCCAAGAAGGGTCTTAACCTAACAGGTTGAGAACCACTGTCTCACAGATATTAGTTTCTCTGATTAAAAGACAGATAGTGAGAGAATCTGACAGCATTGTTTACTTAAACGATTCAAGGAAAATCAAATGAAACATCTGTATTGAATGGTATTTCATGGCAGGATAAGGGCAGGGGACTGATTGTGACTTTCTGTGACAGATTTTTATAGGATAGTCTAGAAAAAAAACTTTGCCAATTCCTTAAGGGTAATTTCTAAAGAACAAATAAAATATTTTCAAGGGATAATAAAATAGTGCCTATTTTGCATTGAATGTGACATTTCTCTTTTGTTTTCTTCACTTCTAAATACCTCTTTTGTTACTCAGTACTTGGTCACTAATAAAGGATGCTTTGTATTAGATTGCCTGGCTACTGTTGCATTTCAGGGGATTTAAGAGCCCAACTTTCCAGTGAAGAACAGAAAGTGAAGATTAAAAGCCATTGGGAGGACTTGTCCCTCGGCAGCTGTACACATTTGCCTTCTACTTAGGGGACACTGGGCTGGAGACCGAGTTGTTCAAAGAGATGAACCAAGGCTGTTGACAAAGCTCCAAAGAGCACATGATGAAGCCCTGGCTGAGCTGGCCATGACTTTTCACTTGGCAAGCACAGGAAATCAAAGTGCCCTGCCTCATCCCCTGCTCCTGTGAGGAAGTGATCCATGGAGAAAGGTTAATGTTTAACCCTAACTTGGGCAATACAATGAGTTTGTTACCTTATAATAACAAGTTTTGACTTGACCAACTACACCAACCACATGCAGAATGAGGACAGAGAAAAAGTATACAATCACTTTCTTCATAGATTAAATTACCCAGTCCTTCACAAAATATGATAGCCCATTTTCTAATCTCAAGAATACAAAGTCTGTTATCCCTAGAATGTTCGATGGATAGAACTCTTTGGCCTCCTATGACTGTAGGTAATTTTCTACACATCTAAAGATAAATTCAGATAATAGCGTGTTTTGTCATGGTTTTCTTTATTTTGTGTTTCACATGGAAATTTTCTATATTTTGACATGGCTAATGCTCTAATATCCAGATATAAACTCTAACTAAATTTAAACTTGTCTGATTCATGTTAGAGAACATTCAGAACAAAATTATTTACCTTGTAAGATTTTTCCAAGAGAACACTGATTTGCAGCAAAATCTTATTACTCAGCATGTATATTTACTAATTGGATTTTCCGACTCTGTTCTTATTCTTTCATAGGAAGAAGGATTCGAGTGTCATTTGTTTCTCTAGACAACAACTCTTGAGTGGCCCAAAAAATGATTGCCATGGTTGTATTACTGAAAGTACTCCTTATCTGGACCCCCGTGCTGTGGAGTAAGCTTCTAACTACCATCTCTCCTCCCTGCCTCCCGCCATCCCCAGGTACAGCACTGCTGAGATAAAAATAGGCAGGTTGTTAGTAGCATGCGTATTGATCTAGTCAACAGACTCTCACAGATGTGACATATAGTTAAGAAAGAAAATCAAACAGAATTGGGAAAGACAGTATTTGACATCCCTTTAAGGTGACACCACTTCTAAGAGCTAGACTGATTTGGGAGGGACTCATACTTTTCAAGTCTTAGTTCTTTATGAATAAAATTATCAACTTCCTTACAGAATAGCACTTTCGTATGAGGACCAGAACCAATGTGCACAGAGTGCTTCTCTTTTGATGTCTATAAATAGCCCTGGATATACACAATCACACGTGATCACAACTCAGTTAAATGCTATCTCTTACACAGTCACTTGCATGCTAGCTTGGCAGTCAAGCATACATTGCATAGTGGTCCAAATGACAATATCTTATAGTGAAAGATGTTTCCAACGTTACATGTTAAGTACCCTATGACTGTACTGCTGTGGGAGCCCATTCTTGGGTTCCTCGTGGCTTTACCCAACAGGTCCGCATAAAGGATGATTAGGACCACGGGCCTGAGTGCAGGTGTCTGAGATGGTTTGCAATTAGCTGTGCTGGGGGAGGACGTCTTTTGATCCACCCCTTGGTGTCTCTATAAAAACCCTGGGGCAGAGACAGTCGGGGCCCCATTGGAAAAGGTTCCAGGCCCTCTCGAGGCTATCCTTTATTTTCTATCTGTTTATCTCCAAAAGATTCTCTGCAATAAATCCTTCTATCTAATACTTCCTGCTGCTCACACTCAAGAAAACTCTGGGGAACTGTGGGGTTGGTGGGTGAACGTCCCACATACTGCAAACAATAGAAATCAAGCATACTGTCTAGGCCCTCATGGAATGCCACATACATAATTTGTAATAGTGAAGACCCTCCTGCAACTTAGATTTTGGAGACCTAATTATGTAGAGGAAGAATGTGAGTCTCAGAGAAAGTAGTTACTATGGTCTGGAAAAACAAGGTGACAGACAGATTCATTTGGGCCCTGAGACTGGACTCTGTCCATTAGTCAAGCAATTCTGAATCTTCAATATGGTGGAGTATGCCAGACTTCCAGGTTCATCAAGGCAGAGTGAACCACACCTTGAAAACAGCAAAGCATTTGGATAGGTTGAGAATACAGTGAGTAGGAGCATTTGGGGAGAGAAATGTCACAACAAGGCACAGAGATGGAGACATAGAGGCATAATTGTGAGACAGTCACAAATCAAGCTGCCTAGAATGGCAAGAAACAGGTTGAATCTGGGGTTATGAATAGCATTTGGGGAAATGGACAACATTTGGAGATAGAAGCAATAATATAAGAGAAACTGGACATTGCATGCGTCAGGGCAAGGGACAGACAATTTCAAGAACAGTATGATAATATACTAAACACTCCATTAGTAATGGAATATATTGGTTACAAGTTGAACTGATTTTTTTAATTTTTAAAAGAATTTTTAACTAAACTATTACTGTATCTCTTTCACCTTCCTTTTGTTCTCTCCAACTCTTCCTCTCTCCCCTTTATCTAATCTCTTCCATACCCTCCCCCAATTGATACCTCTTTTTCTTTGACCACTATTCTTATTTACATATATACACACATATATGCATATATATACATATATATATATATATATATATATATATATATATATATATGAATACAACATGCTGAGTCAATTTAGTGTTGTTTGTGTGTATATGATTTTAGAACTGACCACTTGGTATTGGATAACCAATAAGGGGGCTCATCCCCGAGAAAGAATAATTTTCCTTTTGTTGGCAGTCATTACTTGCCTAATATTTTTATGTAGTTAGTTTCACAAATATTTGTTTGTGAAATTAATTATACCAAATAATTTTACCCAAATATGGTACCAGACAGTATAAAACTATAGACATGTACATACCGAATTGAATGTCTGCCTGTGCTACACATGATCATCTCAAAAATAAAATAAAACAAAAAAAAAGTATTCGGATAAAACAAAAATACAGTTGTGGTTCACATCCTGGTATTGGCTTGCATTGCTCCAAATACTGAGAAACATATAAAGAAGAAGTAAACTGTCTAGCAAGGCCAGTGGGATAGTCAGGCCTGGGCCTGTTACTCTGCCTGCATATCAAGTCTGGGTTATCTATCAGTTTTCATAGCCAACAGCAACTCTGGGTGTCCTCTCTGGTGTATTTGATGTTTGTTTATCTCCTGAAGCAGTATCATGTTATTCCTGGCTGCTTTGTAGTGGTTTGAATGAAAATGGCCCCCAAAGGCTCATAGGAAATGGTACCATTAGAAGGTGTGGCTTTGTTGGAGGAAGTATGTCACTGAGGGTGGGCTTTGAGGTTTTAGCAGCTCAAGCCAGACCCAGTGTCTCTTTTTCTTCCTGCTGCCTATAGATTTAGATGTCGAACTCTTGGCTCCTTCCCCAGCCTCATATTGGCCTGCGTATCACCAGGCTTCCTGGCATGCCGACAATGCACTAAACCTCTGAACTGTAAGCCAGCCTCAATTAAATGTTTTCCTTTATAAGAGTTGTTGTGGTCATGGTGTCTCTTCACAGCAATGGAAACCCTAACTAAGACAGGCCCCATGATCTGTCTTCAGGTCAACCTCTTTGTGGAGCCAGTTTTATCAGAGAGTTCCAGAAAAAGGCTTCGGGACATCTTCTTCAAGTTTGCTGAGAAAATGGTGAGTAGAAAACTGGGAACTGTGTAGTAGCAAAGTAAAGACACCACTGCTTGGATTTGTCTCTGTGAAGGACACTAGTCCAGTCATGAGCTCCTAACAGTGTTGGAGAATTGTAGAAAATAACCCAAATGTTTGATCTCATATTTACATGGTAATTAAAAGATTTTAATTGGACAGGAAGAAGAGTGATAGTTAAGTATTTGAAAATTTTTAGGTGTTACAAAAACTGATTGCTGATCAAGCAAAAAATAAAATTCTATCAATCTTCAGGCACTCTATATATACAAACAATATGTCAAAAATTGACTCGTTTTAGATGTATCTTTTTTTCTTCATTGTTATATTTTGAACACAGGGCCTCACACAGGCTAGATAAATGTTCCACTAAGATATGTCCTGGCCTCCACCACCAGTTGTTTTCAATTGGCAGAAGTAAACATATTATTAATCCCATATCCATCATAGTCTCCAAAGAAATTCATATCTCTTACTGTTAGGGAGTAGAGCTCCTTTCTCTGCACCAGCTGTCTTGACAGACTTAGCCTCTATTCACTGAGTAACTGAGACACTGCATTTATAGTCAGATGTCATTAAAACTGTATGTGTGCAGTTATATATTGTGAAATAGTTCATCCTTCAACAAATACCCCAACTTTTATGAATATTACATGGGAAATTGTAGTGTACAAGATACAATGACCTACCTTAGTCTATTAAATCTCATTAAAGTATAGATTATATATCCTTTATACAATTCTTTATAAAAGAGATCTTGAGCAATAGGTTAGGGAGAGATCTGTATTTATAGATTATCATGTATGACACAACCAGATTATATATGGTATATTAAAGTGCCATTTTGTACAGGTTTTAGTAGTGGGGTGACCATGTCTTCAAGGCAAATGAAAAGTAGCATCCTTGGCTCATAGAAGCAGGGAAAAATAAACAAATCCATTAGAGAAGACACTAAATACATTTGAAACAGCCTCAATAAATACCCAAGTTCCTAGGAAAGCAATGAATCTAACTACTGATGAAACTGCTTTCTGAATCATTGAACAGGAGTGGCAGAAATGTCTACTTCTGGCTAAACAAGACGACCCTGTGACTATTCAACTTCCAGTAAGCTGAACTGAAAAAGCTGTTTTATAACTTATTCCTTAAAAACAAAATCAAGCCACATAATAGAAAATGATAGAACACTTGATCTTGGGCTAATTTTCCCTGTGCAGACACAAGCATCCATTTTACCAGTGACTGGGTAATAGGACTTTCTGTTGATGGTTTATTCTCTGTCCTCTATAATTCTAAAATTGTATAGCTCTATCATCATCAACACATTCTAATCATTATGCAGGTTTCTACTGACTTCTGGCAACTATACCACTCACACAGTCCTATAGCAAGATGTCAGAGTGGAGATCAGGCCTGGGCCGTCTACACCTTGAGGTTAACTGTAACTTTCTATTATAAATATTTGTTGGTTAAGCTCATTTAATATAAAGATTGATGATGACTTGATCTTTGTTTTTGAATTAAAAAGTAGAACTCAGCTGTAAAGTAAATTCAACTTCGTGGAGCACTTGCCATTTAGGTAGCTTGCTATTTAGCCAAGATCGGAGTGATCTCAGTAATAAAATATTTAGAAATAAAGACACGCATTTTGAAGTTATAAAACCATTAGTCTTTTGTGCAATATGCCCGGAAAGATCTATACAATATAGCACAGGGCGGAAGTGCTGTTCTGCATTGGAGAAAAGCAAACAGCGAATGGACAACAATCACTGTGGCTCTGAAAAATCACTGAACCTTGATTGACTGTTACAAGCACATATATTTCCCCTGAAACTCTGCTGGCTCTCTCCTATTTTCATATCTTTGACTCAACCTTTTGTTCTCTGATGTGTATGTATTTATCTCTTCCAAATTGTTCATACGCATTCTCCAAATATGCCTTTCCGTCAGTGAGTCATAATGTAGCACACTGCAAAAACTGTGCCTGTGCTGGATCTCTATTTCTGTTAATTAAAAAAAAAATCTTCTGCAAGTCATTTGGGATTTATTAGGGACCCAATAATCAACGTGGATCTAGCACTGTCTCCTTCCTTAAGCATACTGTGAAGCCTTGCTAATTCTTCTTCAGGGTCTACAGCCAACATTCTCTCTTAAAGGCATTCTTACCATACACAGTTATTTGCTCTCTCAGAAACAAACACAAATGTCATTGCTTTGTATATATTTTCACATAAACATTACAGAAAATATAGAGAACAAAAATAAAAGGTTTGCTATAACCTGTCACCTGCCATTCTTTTTTCTTTGTTAGTTAGCATAGTTTTTCATCTAGAAGAGATTATTGCTGTGTACCTTCACATTGGATCTTCTCCTGCAGTATTCTGTTTTTGGTAGCATATACACTGTGCTTTCCCATAAGACACATCTTCCTAGGAGTACATCCAATCTTAAAATACACTTATGAATCAGGCAAATTAGTATTTATCTTCACAGATGCCACTTAATCTTTTCTTAAGCAGTTATGATCATTTCTATGTTCGAACACCTTCAAGCATCACCTTGTCATAGGAAATATTAGCTTCAATGTCATGACCCTGAAAGTACAGTCCCCTCTCCCTTTTCAAATCATCCTCTATGATTGCTTCTCAAACCTCTTAAACTCTGACCACACGTAATTTGTCCCTGTAAATGTTAATTTATTCTGACACATCTATAACCTTGACAGATTTCTCTCAGGGATGCATGTTAACACATAAACACAGACACACACACACACAATCTTCATGTCTGAGTATAAACTTCACTTTGCCCATGGAGCATTTGACAATACCCCCAGTTAGAAGTCCAAACTTTCTCAAAACTACAAAAACAATGGCTTCTGCTTCTTTCTGGTGCTTAAAGTAATACAGAAAACAAAATTCACAGACCAAGAAATTGGCCCCAGTTCTAGCCCTAACTAACCTTATATCCTGGAACATGATTTACGGATCCCCATAACCTAAGTTTTTCATTAGTTGATGCTGAAGACAAATAGATAATGGATAAAAATCTACATTGCAACAAGGCCAGTACTCCTCAGGAGAATGCTTCATCTTTTCTCAGAATGTAACTCACTATATCTATTATGAGGAACCCAAGTGATGACCTTGACTCTGTGTGCTCCTAGATTATGAAAATACTTATGTGGTTATAATTTAATTTTTTCTTCTTCTTTTTTGTCTATGTAGTTATACTTTTTAAAGGCTTAGATTTTGTCTTTCTCAGTTTTGCATTCTTAACAAAGATCTTTGACCTCAGGTCCTGTTCGGTACATTTTTGTTGAACAAGTAAATGCCTAAGGGAAAGAAAACATGAATGAATATACTGACATCTGGATCTTGTATGATGCTTAGTATTTTCCATTTCTCTTTAGAGTGGAATCCTCATTTTTATCCTTATAATTTTCTGTGCATGATAGGGCTGAATGATTTGTAGAAATATAGCTAAGATGGGTTATACAGTGGAGTTCTCCTGCACACAGAGCTTTTGTAGAAGACTGTGCTTCCTAGAAGTGCATACAATCACAATACCTTAAACTTTGTGAATGAGCTGAATTACATTTACTGTCACAATTGAATTTTTAAAAGTGTCTGTTTTGATGGTATATTACTAAATAGTTTATTGGTGGATCTTATTTAGACATAAGTATAGAATAGTATATCTTACCATAGACAGTTACTTAAGTCATCAGACTACAAGGCTTGGTGCTGGCCCTATGACAGACCAAATGGGAACTCAGATGTGAAGAGCTGCTGATTCACATTTTGTACTTCATGCTTAGGAGTGAATGTAGATCCACCACAAGGATAGGCAGGTGGAGGAAGTACAGTTGCTCTGTGTAAATTTCTACTCTCTGTCCCCCTGACTTGCCTAGAATTTGCATTTGAATTTGCATTCTTAAGTGCATGGATGGTGTCACTTTAATGAATTGTCCTTTCACAGGGCCAATTAGGGCCTCCTTTGTCACAGCATATGTAAAATCCCTTAATAGCCTAGAAAGATTAATGAGTCTTAGAAACCTCATTATTCTCTGAATGACTTAGCTCTAATCACCTTCATAGTAAGTTAAATTCTAGACTGACATAGACAGTCTAGAGTAGCAGAGTCAAAAATGTCAATTTAGCTTTAAAAACTGCCAGCGATGTGAAGGTTAACTGTCACCCTTCTATTCTGTTTTGAGGTTATTTTAAATGCAAAGTGGAGTCAGACAAGGGCCATCTCAAGGTTGAAACGACCTGCTTCCTCGGGGCTCATCACACGCCATTCAGGGATCTATCAGCCTCAGGATGCATAAAGCATTTTCCCCTGGAGAGAAGAAGATTTCACCAACAAGGAGAAAAACTGAGCATCAGCAAAATCTCCTGCAAGGCAAAATGCCCAAGAACTCCCCTGAAGGGAGAGCTGAATCCTACTACAGAAACAGAAACAGAGAATCGGATTGCTACTCTTCCTGTCATAGCCACTGGAACCCCGACACGCAAAAAGGCAAGAGAAAAAAAAACCTAGAAACTCTCGGAGAATAGAAAACGGGTGGCATTCATAATATTCTTGTTATAATCAGAACGGATTACCATGGTAACTGAGTGTCACATCTTCTACGGGATAGCAGCATACAGTGTTCAGAAATCCCAGGAGACACTAAACTACATATTCTAGTTTTTCAGAGAGGTGGAAGCAAAAACGTAATTGCATTTTAGGAAAACTATATGTTTGTCATACGTATCAGCTGAATAATGTTTTATTGTCTTACAGATCTGAGACGTCTCTGTGCATACGCATTTCCAACTTTTGCCAGAAATAAAAAATCAATAACTAAATGCCACATCCTCCTACTATCCCCCATGGATTATGGGAAACTGCCGGCCATGTGCCATGAGCTGCGTTCCTGTAAACTCCCATAGAATTATAAGATTAGGTTTCAGGAAATTTCAAGGAATTTTGAATTTTTTAACTATAAAAAGATCAAGCAAATTCATGGTAAGTTTAATAAATATCTCCAAAAGAATATAGATTTATTTACCTCTCCTGATTACTTTTACATTCCTAACTAGGAAACAAAAACCTAGGAATTTGTTGGTTGGCTGCTGTGTCTCAGGCCGTTTACGAAGTATGGGATAAAATGTGGTTTTGGAGTACAGACTTATCCTCTCTTCTCAGGGTCTCATGATTGGATGTGGGAAGAAATTAAGAGCCGCAAAATACAGGCATATGCTAATACAATAGTGAGAACGGCCCAACAGCCCCCAGAGAGGATATAAATAGGCACCTCGCCTAGTCTGAGTATTTGGGGAATGTCTCCCCAGGGACCATGAGGCCTGGGGATGAGTACTATCACTGCCCTTGAGAGCCCTGTGAAGGAAGCCCTGACTGTCTTTTCATATTGAGAACACATTCCATCTTCTTTGAATTATAGGTAGAATTATAGGAAGGTATTATCTGTCCAATAATACTCTCCTCTACAAATTCTTTCTCTTTGGAGTCCTTCTCTTTGTCACCATTGGCAAAACCATCTCCCTTGACAGATCAACCTTTCTCTGATGGTCACACGAAAGGCAATATCAACTTCAACTCTATACTTCCAGTTTAAGAGGCTATCAGCAGAATGATTGCCCACTGTTCATTATTTACTTTGTATTTTTTTGAGGATTCCATACATGTATATAATTTGATCAAATCTACCCCTATTCCCTCCACTCTTATTTATCTTCTATCCCATCAACAATACTTTTTCCACCCATCTTAAAAACAAAACAAAACCCAAACCTACTGAGTCCACCTACTGCTACCTATGTATGCATGGGTGTAGGGCCATCTGCTGCAGCATTAGTTCCTTCTCAATGGCTATACCCTTGAAGAAAACTGTTTCTTCATCCCCCAATAGCCATCAATTAGCAATAGCCCCTCAGCTAGGGGTGGGACTGCATAAGCCCCTCCCTCCAATTCCTTATCCATGCTGGGGTTATAACGAGCTTGATCTCGTCCAGGTGTTGTAAATAGAGTCACAGCCACTCTGAGTTCTTGTGTGCAATGGCCCTACGCTGCCTGAAAAACTCTGTTTAACGGTAGACATCTGCTACCTCCGGCTCTTTCAGTCTTTCTACCCCCTCTTCCATGGCATTCTAAAGCCTGTGGGGAGAGTATATGATACAGATGATACAGATATCCCATTTAGAGCCAAGCACAAAGTTAGTTATTTTATTCTTTTCATATTGACTAGTTGTGGGTTTCTGTATTAATCCTCATCTACTAAAATAAAAGAGTTCCCTGATGAGGGTTGAGAGACGCAGCAATCTACAGGTATAATGACAAGAATTCAGGGGGTGGTTGACTACTATGTTCATTTAGCAGAATGATAGTATTAGGTTCTTTTCTGAGGCATAAAACCTAGCCAATCATGAGAATGGCTCAGTTTATAGCACCAGTTCTACGTTATTTCTTATAGAGTGGGCTGTACATTCACTCAGAAAGTGATTAATTACTTCCATAACATTTGTGTCACTGTCACCCCAATGGGCATATCTTGCTAGGGCAGTGGTTCTTGTAGCTGGCAGGATTCACAGTTGACTGAGATTTTTGTTTATTTTTCCCCCAGTAGTGTGCACAGCACTTTCCATCACTATGAAGGCTAGCCAACTGGGTGAAGGCTTCAAGGTAAGTTCCAGGTTGTTTTTTCAGTTTTATGACTCAAGTATGTGGTGTCTTCAGGAATAGGGTCTTACCATTAAGTTCTGGAGAGTAACCAAGAGCAATAGTAATAGCTTGTAATGTTTGGGGGTTCTGGGTGATCCTACTGACCAATAACTGAAAGGAGATAACCCATTGCTGGTACTTGGATTTTTTTTAATAGTCTACTATGTCTACAAGAGGCTCTGTCCTCCCATTATAGAGTAACTCTATTTAAATTCCATCAGGTAAATGCAAATGAAAATTGCTCTGAGATTTCATTTCAACCCAGTAGTCATGGGTAAGACTAGAAAAAAATAAAAACAAATTACAGCATGGACATAGAGAGAGAGAGGAATCCTGTACATTGCTGGTAGGAGTGCAGACTGGTGTATCCACTATGAAAATTGGCATAGAGGCTCCCCAAAAAGTCAGAAATAGATGTACCATATGATCTTAACTATATCACTCCTGGGCATATTCTCTAAGACTCTAAATCTTATCACAGAGATGTATGCTTATCTACCTTCATTGGTGCTCTTGTCACTGTTGAATGGATAATGAAAACATGGTGTATATACACTGTAGACCATTATTCTCTTGTAAAGAGAAAAATGGAATGAAATTCATAATTAAATGAATGGAAATATCAATAATCATCCTGGATAAGGTAACCCAAGCCCAGAAAGGCAAATGTCATACATTCTCTGTCATACGTGGATGCTAACTTTGAGTCTTTAGATATATCATATGTGTGTTTCATTTGGAATACCCAAGGAAGTCATGAAACTTAGTAAGGGGTCATGGAGGCATTTCAAGAGAATAAAGGTGAAACCCAAGTGGTACAAAGAGGGAAAGGGGAATAATGGGGTGTGAGGTATTAAATGGTGTGTGGGAAGGAAGGGGAGGTAGAGGGAGGAGTATGAAGTGGGTTAACTAAGAGTAAAGACTTTTGACAAAGTCATATGGAAACTTACTATCATAGAAGCTTCCTAAAAATATACAGAGACATATAGAAAGGGAGCTGGGATGGAATTGGCATGTTTCTGTTTACCTTTACCTCCAGCCCTTCTACATGAACACTCTGCAGGACAGCAAGGCACTATGGTAGCTCTATATACTTCATTATTCACTGTTTCATTTATCCCAGTGGACAAAGGAAGGCTGACAGCAGATTCTTCCCTTTATAGTTCAACTTCATGTAGTAATTTTGTTTGATATAGAAGCAAAGCTACGAAAAACTTGAAGTTTCAAAGGAGGTTAAGTAAATTAGCATCTAATTGGTTTAACATGGGAAGGTCACTTTTATGTAGACTTTCCTTTGAATACCTCTGGTAATAGGCATTCTAGATCATCTCTCCTGGCCTATTGCTCTGCTCGCAGCCATGCAGACTCTATGCAGCTGGGTGATGGGTGAATGCTGAGTGGAAGTGGTACAAAGGTTGCCACTTATGACTTGTTATTAATCCCAGGTCGTTAGGAGTAGATTAGAAATTTGACCTCTCTTTTAAGTTCAGTTGAAAAATATCACCTACTATGTACTTTAAAACATTGAAATAATTGTGCAATACACAAAGAATATGCTTTAAATTATAGTTCTGATGAAGACATTAATAAATCAGATTATCACCTAATGTCTCTCCAAAATGAAATGCTTGAATCATTCAGTTATTTTAGGAGAGCAATACCCTCTGCCTGCACACTCCATTTTCTGTTTTTCTTGTCCTCCATCCTTTATCAAGACATCATATCCTTTAGCTGAACATTTGTATCATGGCTTCATTTATGGAGTTACAGTGTACCATGTTATTACTCATCCTCAGGCCACATCATCCCTAGAGTAACTGTGTTAAGTACTCTGTGTGTGTGTGTGTGTGTGTGTGTGTGTGTGTGTGTGTGTGTGCTGGGGTGTTGGGGTCCCTGTTTTTTTTTTTTTTTTTTTTTTTTTTTTTTTTTTTTAGCAATTCTAAAAATTTCTATCAAATATCTGGCTTTGCATTCTTATTTTAATGAAGTACTCATTGGGATTTCACATTGCTTGCTTCTAGGGATCTTTTCCATTCCAACATATGCTGTGTACTCTTGCCAAATTCATCTACCTAGAACAACAGTTTCCATCACACTAATCTTAAATTGAAAAGACAGAATATGCATACCTAACTGAGATTCATTATGATAATGCTATAGTAGCCATATAAGAAAAAAGAGTTAACTAAAAGTAGTACCTCAATTTCAAAATTGGAATGTAGGAAAAGTTTTAATGGAAATGGTTTGTAGCATGAACTACATAAAAATAAAAGACAAGGAGGACGCTCTAGGCCAAAAATAAATGGGAACAGCAAGTAGTTCCTTACATGTAGAGTGCAGGGTGTGTATCAATGACCAAGGCAATTTACGAAAGAATTCTAGGAGCTATATCCTGGTTGTTTTGAGCATGCTATTAGTACAAACATGGGAGCATCGTGACAATGTTTTAGAAAATGGATCTGTGGGTTACAGCTAGGGAAGAGATGCTGACAAGGAAATCAGTTATATAGCTACCCATCTTCCAGGCAAGAGGGGATGAGGATGTGACGCAGCATGGATGGCAGCAATAGGAGAGGCAATGGCAAGAGAGGCTGGATGGTGGTGAGTGGGAGGGTGGTGAAGCTGATAGGAAGCACCTTGGAGGCCTCCAGAGTCTGTGGCATGGATGACTGAGGACATAGGAAACAGTTAATGTCCCTGGGAGATTTTAGTTACAAATAGATGGAGTCTGAAACTGCTAGGGACCATTTGGTACTAGGCAGTTGGATACTCAGCTTGAACACCGAAGACAGAATGAGAAACTAGGGATGTGTCTTTTAACTGAAATGGTTTCCACCAATAACTTACATCCCAACACAGAAAGGACTGGAAAGAACTCCGATGGTTTTCAGAAGTTTTAATTAAAGAGAAAAGAAGGGTCATTTATCAAAGAAAGACTCTGCTCTTGTCTCTTGAAGGTTCCCTCCTCTTTGCTGTTAGAGTGAACTGGTCATGATGAAAACCCACATGGCTCATGTGGTCACAGTCATGAGGACCATACATCCAGACATGGGAACAGGTGTCAAGACTTCAGCCAAGCTACACACACATTGGACAGTTTAGTCTCCATTATCTCCTGCGCAATTTTGCCTGGCATTTTTCACTTCTCTTTGAAAGGTGGCTCACTGTCTGGCACCTAGCCTAGAGCCACAGTGTGTATTAGATCATTTATCCAGCTTTCTTTAATGAGATCTTAGTAGAACCTCTACTGAAGGAACAGCAGGCCCTGGAAATGCAATAAAGCTGCTAACTTAGATGAACCCGAAGACAAGACAGCTCAGATTACTGAATATTTTAGACTATTGGAAAACCAGAGTCACTTCCCATTTTTTATCCAGAATAAGAAATCAATGACTTCACGATAATCACACAAAAGACAAGAAGGGCTGCCTTTACGAATTCATAAAATATATTAATTGTCTTGATGTAGGTAAAGGTCTTCAGAGAACTCTGAGGCACACCCAGGTCAGCTTGTTGATAGCTCAGTATTTGTTTATTGTAGGAAGCTTGTCCGGCTATCACAAGATAGTCCTGTCCTCTTATACTTGATATCATTAACCAAGCCATCACATCCTAAGTCATGGAAATCAAATATGTTCCCAGACTTTCCAAATGTCCTCAGGTTGGAGGGGAATAAAGTGATCCCACTTAAGAAGAATGAGGCAGACACATAATTAATTTAACCCCCCCACACACACACACACAAAAGTACTACACAGAAGGAAACAGTGATCAAAGGCTGCTCTGTTGTTATGGAGTCTAAATTAAATTTCTGATTGGTGAAGATTTGTTGTTTAAAATGTGTACATGCTTTCTTTTGGTGCATAATGTGGGGAGTATATACATTTCTAAGTGAAATTACATCAGCTGGAGTGATAATGCTCCTCTAGAGAGACATAGACTATCTAACCAAACCCCCAGTACCAGGCATGAGAAACTTCCTTTTGAGTTGTTGGTTGGGGGAGTCCAAGAGACTCTCAAAACATTATAGGGTAATGAAACTGCTCTTGGCTATTTCCTATTTGAAGGTAAGATTTTTGCTGAAGATACCACATATACTTTGGACCTGAAACTTGGAGGAATTGAGCTGAAACAGACCAGGAAGTCTCCTTTCTGAGATTCTTAGCATAGCAAGGTGCTATGTAAGCTGCCAAGAGAGAAGAGCAATCAATAGTCCTACCCAACTGTGATGCCTACAAACCAGCACAATGACCAGCAGCACAGCAAGACATCACCAAAGGTGCAATAGTGGCATTTACTTCCTGGGGATAGTCAACAGCTGTCTAATTGGACTCAAGTCTTGCTCAATAGACAGGGATTCAGTCCTGATACTATGAACCTACCTAACTACCTGTGGATTAGAGGAGAACCTACTAATGGCACTTTCCTAAATTAGTGTAATGTCTAACTGTATTATAAATACTTATCCTTAGTCAAGTAAGTATAGCTCTTATCTCTTATCAAAGACGTTTCTTTTTGCAGTGGACAGAGTCTGTTACAAATATCCACACCTGGTAGAAATGCAGCAAACAACGGACCTTGGGATACTCAGCTCCAGCTGACACATTTACAATACAACCTGCATACCTGAGCATCAGGGAGCATCATAGAAGAGGCAAAAAAAAAAAAAAAAAAAAAAAAAAAAAAAAAAGAGTGTAAGAGCCAGAGGATCAGGAGAGCTGCTGTGAGATTGTGTACCCACAAAAGCAGTACCCATAAAATCTCAACAACATCGCTACCTATGCCAGAGTTGAACAATGGACAAAATCAATTGACATGCCAGTGTGAATGGGGAGAATCTCACAAATATAAAAACTCCAGGGGAAGACGATCCAAGATAACTGATCTTCTTACCTCTATGTATTAAGACTGAAATAACAAAACTTCATAAATTTTAAAAAAAGTTCTATTTTTTTTTTTTTGTCAGTTATAAACACAGTGCTCTAGAGTTTGTGGAGACTATAATAAAAAAGCTTAAATATTTCAGAAAGGACAAATGCAGCGAATCGGGGTAATTCCAGATGGTAGAGCTGTCATTCTCTTCAATGCTGAGCTTAATTAAGACTTCGTGGTTTTGCTGCTTTGCTAATGTCTTCGTTGCCACTTGAGATAAAACTGGGTAACTATTGAGTGATCGCGGGGCTGTACCTCTCATGTAGCTGATTGTTAAGGTGGACATGATTGTTCTGTCTTCTAACACACTTTTCTTTCAGTAAGCCCTATTTAAAAGGATATATATATATATACACACTTGGATTTAAACGGAACTGTATTTTGAATTTTTTTTCATTTTTCTTCATTAAGAAATTTTCTACTTACTCTACATGCCAACCTCAGATCCCACCTACTCCCTCCTCCCATCCACCAGCCCTCCCTTCCAAGCCACCCCCCATCCCCACATCCCCCAAATCAAGGTCTCCCATGGGGAGTCAGCAGAGCCCAGCACCCTGAGCCTAGGCAGGTCCAAGCCCCTTCCCACTGCACCAAGGCTGCGCAAGACGTCACATCACAGGCACTGGATTCCTAAAAGCCTGCCCATGCACCAGGGACGGATCCCGATCCCCCTGCCTGGGTGCCCCCCAAACAGTTCAAGCCAAACAACTGTCTTCCCTATCCAGAGGGCCTAGTCCAGTCCCATGAGGGCTCCACAGCCACCAGTCTATTAGATTCCCTACTTCATTCCCACCACGGATTTCACTAAAAGCCAGATTTCTTTTGATCAACTCAATATGATGCTTCATTGGGTAGCGTGAAACAACATAGGGCTGCTTTTTATTTCTCTCCTCCTCCCTCTCTTGCTCTCTCCCTCTCCCTCTTCCCCTCTTTGCCTCTCTCCTTTTTCTTGTGAGATGGGGTCTTATTATTTAGTCATGGACGGCCTCCAACTCATTAGGAAGTCCAGGCTGACCTCAAACTCCTTGCAATCCTCCTGTCTCAGCCTCCCAAGTACTGGAATTATATGACTAAACTCTCACATCTGCCATTTTTACTATCTATCTATCTATCTATCTATCTATCTATCTATCTATCTATCTATTTGGATTTATTGAGGCAGGGTTTCTTTGTGTATCACTGGCTGTCCTGGAACTTGCTCTATAGACCAGACTGGCCTTGAACTCATAGAAATCCACCTGCCTCTGCCTCCTGAGTGCTGTGGTTAAAGGCATGCACCACCACAGCCCTGCCTGCTTTTACTTTTTTTGATACAGGGTCAAATGTAGCCTAAATTGTCTTCAAATTCACCATGTAGCTAAGGTTGGCCTTGAGCTCCTGATCCTCTTGCTTCCACATCCCAAGTGCTGGGTTACAAGCATGTGCCACTACGCTGGGAGTACTGGGAGCTTTTTCTTTCTTTCTTTACACCCTGCTTCCTTCCTCATTCTCCTTTCCTTCCTTCCCACATTTTTAAGTCAGAAAAGCCATTTCCTATTTGCCAAAAACACAAGCCTTATTATATAAACATAAATGCATAGATGCAGTTTACTAATCGTAGATGAGTTCAGGCAATCGTCCTGAAAGGTGACCAATCATCTTAGGTAGATTTTGGTGAACCCAGGGTCATGGAGCACCACCATTGCAGGCATATTATTTTCTCTAGAATCTTTTAAAATACTTCTTTTATTTTGAGATTTTAATATAATTCTCCATGATGGGTTTTTTTTTTTAAATCAGAGATTTAAAACCTTACAACTTGGGAAAAATTAGCTATAGAATAAAAGGAATTGGGATCTGAATATTCTTTCATTCACTCAGGCATCCTGCCTAGCTACTGCTTTCTATAAAGACTTACATCACAGTCCCCTGGGACAGAGTTGTGCAAGAGAAATATTTCATTAGATATCTGCTAAAGAAGAAAGCATTTAATTGATTCTAAAAGATGGATCTGGTATTTTTTTTCATTCAAATTCCAAGGTCTATATCATTGATTATTGATTATTATCAGGTGCTTTTAAAACTACTTTCTGGCAAAATATATTGTGGTGTTTAATTTTAAAACTGTAACACACAATGAAAACCAACCAAACAAATAGAGTTTCCTAATGTTTTCAAATTCCTGATATGTGTGGATTCAGAGACAACTCATCAAGGTTTTTGTTGTTGCTGTTTTTTTTTTTAATTGAGTATTATAATTCTAAATTGTATCTTTGTTGCTGAACAAATACATGTTGGATTTTTTAATTAAAAAGTAAGTAAAATTAATTGGGACTAGTTTGAACTTTCCTGAGTACACACACACACACACACACACACACACACACACACACACTTACATGAAATATAAGCTGACATAATGAAAAGATGATTACTTTTAAGAAAAAAAAAAGACGGGGTGGGGCAGTCGAATACATTTACACTAGACTTTGGCAGCTGGTGTGGGTGTGAGTTTTCACCCAATAGTAGAGGTGTGAGGCAACTGACAGTGACCATGCCATGCTGGGGCCTTGGGATACAGTTAGTGCAATAAAGCTTAGATAAGAGATCATAGGTGTAACTCACCATGAATTTACATAGTGCCAGAGCTGAGTGGGAAAGACTTGATATTCTGGGGAACATAGTAATCTTTCCTGAAGTAGAAAAGTTTATTTCCATCAAGGACAAGTTACAACCTAAATCTTCCTTCATGTTTATAATATTTATATTACGATCAAATCTGGCCAAGTGTATGTTCGGCAAGTCACGCATATATACATATATGTCTATGTGTGTATAATATCAGAAAAACAATAAGGGAAAGGTAAGACAATGACGATTGAGGTGATATCTAATGCCTTCTAAAGTTCATTTTTTTTTTTTAATCCTGGGAATTCATAAAATTGGGAGCATTGCTGTTCACAGGGAAATGGAACATCTTTATCAATCCTTCTAGCTCGTTGTTAAATGCCAAATAAAATGACAATTTTGTTTAAAATAGCACTGAGGGATGAATTCCAGACATGTTAGTCACATGCACCTCTATTCCGCCGCTGCACTGAAACTGTGGGAAGAGAAAGGGTCCATTTAGCAGACAGCCCCTTGCTCTGGAACCACTGAGCTCAACTTCGCAATAACAGAGGGCAAGTTTGCCTGTGTGGCTGGGCGGGAGCGGGCTGGGGAGGGGTGGGGAACATGAGTTAGCAGAATGCTGGAGAACAGATCTGGAAATTACAACTTCTCGATAGGAAACAAAACCCACCGGTCTCTTCTGGAGTGACCACATGGTGAGGTATGCTTCCCATGGAAGTATCACACATTTGTTACTGGATGTAGCCATTAAGGAGAGAGTCTGGCCTCTTGAGTATCTGGAAATAAGTGTTGCTAGTAAACAAGTCTGTTATTTTGCTAATCCCCTTTCCAATGATCATCTCGGATGATTCTGGTGGTAACACTGACATTAACAGCTTCCCGGATTCTGAAAATCCACAGACCTTGAAACCGGATTAGGTTTTGCCAAACTAAACTAAACTAAACTGAGAGTATTTGTCAGCTTTCTTCTTGGGTTAATTTTTTCCCAGCTCCCCCAGTATGCTGAATTGAACAACTAAGCCTGCTCCCCGACACTCCCAGTTCAGCAGATCTCCGGAGCAGTTCCCAAAGGGAAGCAAACACATGTTTACTGACAAACTGAGAAAGGAAAGCAGTTACCGTCTCCTCTGTGGCTTAATATCAATTGGCTTGTTGATTGCATAAGGCGATCCATGAACATAAGCGCTCCGGAATCTAGCCACCTTCCCCAGGCTGAGGTGCTCACAGCTGGTTGGCAGACTCATTGTATCCAAAATCAGGAAGTAAAAGCAAATCTTAGTGGCCAGCTCAGCATTCCTGGGAAGGCTGGAAAGAGCGTGTCAGATAATGGATGGCAGCCATATGCTGCTCTGGTCGCTGGGTGCTGCTTTTCTTCATGAGTAAACGCGTATCCCTCGGAGGCTACATGCTCTACCTTGTTTGCTGTTCATGGATACGGACGCTTGTTGCTTGTTTCTAATCAGAGTTGTGCTCCGGCCAGTTATTGGCTGAGCAGACGAAGGAGAAATTCTGTAGCTCCACAAAAGCCTGTTTCCACTCAGAGGAGGCAGCAGGTTTTAATCTGTTTTCATCTAAGGGCTCAGAGGATGACAACCTAATGTAATAGTGGTTGAACAGCCCGTTGTTTGCCTATACAGCAAGCATGCATGTGATAGCCGGAGCAGAATCCATTATTGCTCCATCTTCCTAACCGACTATTAGGACTTAGAAAATGGGATGGGCGCATGGAAGGGAGGATGGTGGCTCTCCACTTATCAGGATAACACCTTGTGGGTTCTCCTTCATAAATTACTATTCACAACGGCAGTGAACTCAGCCTCTTGGGGGCAGAAAAATTACAAACCAAGGTACACGTGTGACAACACTAACTGGTTACCGATTTCTCCCTTCATTAGCAACATTCAGAAATGTAAATTCTCCCTGCTGTGGGGGTGAAGAGCTATTGGGAAAACTAGAAGCAATGCCTTTACTAACTTAAAACAATGAAAGGCAAGTTGGAGAAATCACAAAGGATTG
The DNA here is from genome assembly GCF_949786415.1 of Peromyscus eremicus. Classification (NCBI taxonomy): domain Eukaryota; kingdom Metazoa; phylum Chordata; class Mammalia; order Rodentia; family Cricetidae; genus Peromyscus; species Peromyscus eremicus. Next base: position 43,317,510 of record NC_081427.1, read on the forward strand.
CGAATAATCCTGTCCAATTCTTTGGTCTCAGGATGAAGTTACAGCCTTATAAGCCCCCAGCTTTCAAGACCCTTCACCCATTTTCTCTTCCCTTGTGTGTGTGACTCTAGACAACAGGTATGTAGAGTACTGGCCAATTTTGACAGCTGAAAAATGATTTCATGCTGAGGGTGGTGGTGAACACTTGAAAGACCATCCTTCAGAAGCTGAGGTAGAGGACTATGAGTTTGATGTTAGCTTGAGTGATATGGAAGGACAGTGCCAGGAGTACCAATTCCTAGGGTTTGAATATATATAAACAATTCTAAAATTCTGTAAGAAGTTTAATTATTAGTGTGTGCATGTATGTATGTAATGTGTGTGTTTGTGTGTGTATGTACGGTATGTGTATATTTATGATATATGTTTATGTATGATGTTTGTGCGTGTGTGTGAATGTACGGTGTGTGTATACATGTATGATATGTGTATGTAGGTATGGTATATCTGTATGTATGGTGTGCATATATGTGTATATGCATGTGTGTATGCATATGTGCATGGATGTATGATGTGTGTGTGTGTGCACGTGTGTGTATATGATGTGTGTGTACAGTGTGTGTGTTATATGTAAGGTGTGGGTATATGTATGATGCATATGTGTGTGTATGTATGGGGTGTGTGTATGTATATATATATATTATATATATGGGGTGTGTGTGTGTGTGTGTGTGTGTGTGTGTGTTTGTAGAGGGGTATATGTGCCATGGCACGCACATGGAAGTCAGAAAACATCCAACTATTGGGAGTCAGTTCTCTATTTTCTCAGTAAGACCTGGGGCTTGAACTCGGGTTGTCATTCATTCACAACAAGCACTTTAATCCACTGAACCATCTTAACTGTCTCGTCTGCCATACATAAAAAGTTCATTTAAGAGTCATGGATGTAGCCAGGCAGTGGTGGCACAAGCCTTTAATCCCAGCACTCGGGAGGCAGAGCCAGGAGGATCTCTGTGAGTTCGAGGTCAGCCTGGGCTACCAAGTGAGTTCCAGGAAAGGTGCAAAGCTACACAGAGAAACCCTGTCAAAAAAAAAAAAAAAAAAAAAAAAAAGGAGTCATGGATATGAGTGGTGCACACCTTTAATTTCAGCACCCACTCAGGAGGCAGAGGCAGGCAGATGTCTATGTTTTCCAAGTCAGCTAGGTCCAGGTAAACCAAGGCTATGTAGTGAGACTGTGTCTCAAAAAAAAAAACAACAGAGTCTTGGAACCAGTGTGATTAAGTACATCAAAAGAAAGCTGCATTGCTTTTATGGTAGTGGCTAAATTCAGACACTAATTGAGACAATAGGTACAATTTAAGTTCAGAAAGTTTACAAATGTAGATGATCTTTTTCCATTTGAAAATAAATATTTTTATCCAATCATTTTATTTTATATATTCTGAATCACATGATGATATAGGATTATTTAAAACATGTTGTACCTCTCTTTGTGCTCAGGATGGCCACTAATTTATAGACTCTGGTAATTCACCTATCTCAACTTCCACATTGTAGGGACTAGAAATAGACCATACTCATTTTAACATATCACATTACACAGAAATATATAAACAAACTTGTCTTTTTTTTTTTTTTTTTTTTTTTTTGGTTTTTTGAGACAGGGTTTCTCTGTGTAGCTTTGCGCCTTTCCTGGAACTCACTTGGTAGCCCAGGCTGGCCTCGAACTCACAGAGATCCGCCTGGCTCTGCCTCCTGAGTGCTGGGATTAAAGGTGTGCGCCACCACCGCCCGGCCAAACTTGTCTTTTTTTATTCACATTAGTTGCATTCTTTCTTAATGCTTACTAACAAGAAATGAGGTCTTAGAAAACAAAATAGATGTCTCACAAGAAACGATAGATGAGGTTGACTTCTGGCCTCTATACACATGGGCACACAGGACGTGTGAAATCTCACATATAAAATGCTTACATATACACATGAAGGTGATAAAATGCACATAACATTAAACATGAGGCAATTAATCTCAATAATACAGAATGGTTGCCCAGAGTTCCTTGTTACAGTGAAGCTCTTATTAGGGTCTACAAAGGTAAGGGTAGCCTTCTTAGCACCAGGTTATAAAGAAACGGATTACAGAGGAACAATATTGTATAACTGGGGCAGTATCCCCAATTTTATCATATGGGGTTGGGACCTAATGACTGCCAACCTTGAAATACTTGACAGTTTAATGCACAGCTCTTGGGTCTAAGGGGGCCTTTGGATTTCCTCCTCCATTCCAGAATATTAGAAACAACAGCTCAAGAAAGCAAGATAATTCAGGAATTTTGCACAGTAGCAGAAAATATTTTTTACATGAAAATTTCTCCCAAAGGGAATTATGACTCCTCACAGGGGTAAAATTCTTAGCAGGGACAGTTTTTCCTGTACCTGTGCAATGGTTTACCAAAATCCTGGCAGGAACCCCTGGGGATTAACTGTACTTAAATGGGGATGAGAAGGGATTACTGTGAAGATTCAACCTGCCAAGAGTCCAGAGTCGATGAGAACTCTGGCCGGTATGAAGGAAGTAGCCTGGTAGGGAAAACAGAATGTTCCTGTTTTCAACAACTTCCTGGCGGTAGGACTAGACCAAGTAGCTGGACACTTAACCTTTGAGAAAATGAAAACATCCCGGAGGACTGAGTCTCATCGAGAGGTGAGAACCTTAGTCTGTACAGGTTTGCAGCAAAACCAGAGCTAAACTCTTACTAAGAATAACAAGTCTGGCCCATCTATTTCATGTGGCTTTGCACACTCTGCTTCATTGGTGACAAGCATGGAGCCCAGCATAAATCCCATTCATCACACCACTAGCCTGAACTCTTGAGAACATTCAGACAAAGGCAGACGTCACACAGCAGTACATGAAACATCAATTTTCTGCAGCATATTAGCTCTGACGCTGGAAATGTCCAGCACAGCAACTAACACAGATGCCAACAAGTAGCAATTTCTGGCCTCAGGATTTACCACATTCTGAATACAGCAGTATTTATGAAAGAAGATTCATTGGCTTTTAGTCTGGCTTGAATTTGGCAATTGGAGAATCTGGGGGAACTTCTTTAGGACAGCAGGACATCACCTGTCCATGCCCATACCAGGGCACAAACATCAACTCAGTAATTGGTTAGGGTTGGTAACTTGAGTAGAGTAGGCTGTCCACATTCCCTTCTACCAAGGGGAGCTGGAGATCAAATTTCTCTTCAACTTTCTGGGCTGTTCCTCATTCTGCAACCTACATTTCCTGGTCAATGCATCCAAAGAGAGGTTTCTGATACCCCTTATATGTTGAAAAAACAAACAAAAATCCAAAACCAAAACCCAAGCAAAACATATCTTTATTCAGAGTCCATACCTTCTTGTCTTTTAACATGAACTACTGCTGAGAAAATTCCACTTGGAAGCCCACGAATGCCTCATTCAGCATTTATATTTTGATTCCTATCTATTCTTATACCCTACATTTCCTCTCTCTCCATGCCCCCTCCCCGACCCTTGTGTTTTCTAGGACTATCACCATTCAGCAAACTATCTAACCATTGATAATTGGGCCTCAAGTGCTATAGACATGAACATCATTAATACCAACAACAGTAATGGAATATGGCTAACACTCACCAGGCGTTTCTTAGATTCTAGAGTATAACTGGAATGAAATAGCCCATGTAATTATCATAATCATGTGAGTTTGGGCAATATTGGCATACTTGTTTTTCACAAAGGATTTAGATACACATTTTCAGCCACAATGAATGTTAGGCGGTAGAGTAAGAGATAACAGTTAATTTGGTGCAGACATCAGATCAGACTATACATTTTGCCTTGTGTATACATTGCACTTTCTTTGTCAGTATTATGGTTTCTTGCCTGGCACATTAAATAAGGCAACTGAAGCTGTAGAATGCTTGTGCTCCAAAAACCTACTCAACTCTTCCCTTAACTTGCTTCTCAACTACTATACAGAGCTAAAAATGTTACCTACTGAGACATATGGGTAGTATATATTCAGCATTTGTGAGCAAATAGGATTCCCTTCTCCAAAGGGTCCATTGAAATGCAAAATCAAATATCTTTTCTCAGCGAGTTGAGGGTGTATGGACTTTAGAGGTAGATGATAAATGCTTGCCTTGCTGCTGACAGTTTCAGCTCAACAAATAAAAATTATCCAACTAGATAGTCAACCATTTCATTAAACATGGAATCCTGCTGTGTTTGGAAGTGCATTAAGAACTAAAATTTTATTAATTAGTTAGCAAATCTTCTATGTATGGTCATTCATCTATGGTCAGCGACTATGATTTTCTGGTAATCTGTTCTGTAAACAGAGCTTTTAAAATCTCACAAAGTCCTGTACACAATGGTCACGATCAGAAATACCAAAAGTGCAGATAAAGAGTTAACAGCCATGGAAGTTGTTTCACTGTTCTAACTAGTTCTAAACTAGTAAAAAAGATCTAAGTTGCCTTATTTCCCACTGGGGGAAAACAAACAAAACAAAACAAAAAACAACAAATACTGTGTCAGTGTGGACATCATCATACATCTATCAAAATGATGATGTTGGGTAAATACCCTTGATATTTTCCCCATGAAAGTTGAAAACTTTTATACAAATTAGAATCATCACAGATGGAGGTAAGTGAACCACTTCTGGTAAGGAATGTTAACATCCTAGATGTTAATAAGTTCTTGGGAATTCTGGTAATGTGATTTAATTTTCCAGTTACAAAGAACAGAGAGGCGGAATTGTGTGCCAATAGTCTAGTCTTGACACACTACGATGGATGAATCTGAAGTTTTGGCTGAACTAAAGTAGCAACACAATTTGCTGAAGAAAATAGTGCTTTCCCATAAATGTTTCAAGCAGGCCCACATGATTCAGATCTTCTAGTCTGCTACCCGCTATCTAAATGTTAAATGGAGAGACATTTTGCTTTAGAATGTATAGAAGTGGAAACAAGTGGGTTTAATATACACAACAGGATCTGAGAACACGATTCCTTTGACAGATATCCTACACTCCTTCCCACACTTTCATACATAAAAAGCACAACATTCGCCAAGAGGCAAAATGTTGCCAATGTTCATTTGTTAATGAATTTCCAACAGTAGGAGCCAGTGGAAAGGATTAAAATGCTTTTAAACTTGTTTCCAAATAATCAAATGTCTTGTATCATTATAGACGCACAAGATGAAAAATAATCATCTTGTAAGTTCATTCTTTGTCGACAAGCTGTTTGAGCAAAGAGGGGTGTCTTTGGCAAGCACAACTCTATATTTGTTTGCCAGATGGCTTTTAAAAAGCTCTCTTTGCCCCTGCCCCTTAAAAAAAAAATCTCTTAATTCATTCTTCTACATTATCTGAACAAGTATTTTGTATACATAGTAGATGATGTGATGTCTATTAAAGAAAAATATATACATGTATATAAATAATTTATTTCATGTCCAGTTGAATGCTTCAGGAGAGAACTAATTCCAATTGATACTATGAGCGAAGAAGAAATGTGCTACAGCACATGAACCTATTTGAAGGATAATATTCTTAAGCAGTACTGAACCTATTCCATCACCTTTTCCTTGTACTGTAATTTTAATGGTCTTTATGTTTTTTCCTGGAGTAGACTATAAAACACCTGGTAGGCAGGCTAATAGCATATTTGTTTTTGAATTCTCCATGATGCCTAATGATTGCTATACACATGGTTCTGCAGTGTTTAATATGTTTCTCTGCACAATGCTGGTGTCCAGTAGATGTTTGTTTAAAGAAAAAAAAAGATACATACCTGTTATTTTATTGTACTCTTTACTCCTTGGGGGCATGCCACCCAGCTCCCAAATAAATCATACACATGGAAACTTATTCTTTCTTATGAATATCTGGCCTTAGCTTGCCTTTTTTTTCTAGCCAGTTTTTCTTAAATTAGGCTATTTACCTTTTGCCTCTGGGCTTTTACCTTTTTCTATTTCTGTATATCTTTTCTTTACTTCTTAATCCATGTCTGATTGTGTGGCTGGGTGGATGACCCCGGTGTGTCCTTCTTTTTCTTCTCTCACTCCTTGATCTTTCCCCAGATTTCTCATTCTATTTATTCTTTCTGCCTGCCAGCCCTGACTTGCTATTGGCTGTTCAGCTCTTTATTAGACCAATCAGATGTTTTAGACAGGCACAGTAACACAGCTTCATAGAGTTAAACAAATGCAACATAAAAGAATGCAACACACCTTTGTATCACTAAACAAATATTCCACAGTATAAACAAATGTGACACATCTTTAACTAATATTCTATAACATGTACCTATAGTTTATTCTCAACTTTTTAAAATAGAGGACAGTGTTCTCCAGTTTGCCTGAATAGTACACAGCTGATGCATGGGAAGTTATTAAATAAGTGTCCCCTCACTCTCAGAAGCATTATGTGGCTTATAAATGACTTAGTTGTCATCTGACTTGGGAAGGGGACATTTACACAGTTGCCTTAGCCATGTGGATGAAAGCAGTGCAAAAGCAAACATGGAGTATTACTCCTCATTTCTTCTTCAAATCCTGATGACTCCAGGAAACACGATAGATAACAGAAAAACTCATGATAAACTAATAGATGGACCAAATCTAGAGAAGAAAGAGGGATCTTCACAGAGATTATTCAGACAAATACTGACAGGGATCCCCTCTTAAGTTCAGATCACACAAAAATCATCTCCTTGCAATGAAATCCATATAGCCATGGGATGTCATTCTTATCAAAAATTCATTCAACACAATTCCTGAGTTATTTGTGATGGAAAAAGAGGTCATGAATGAGGTTGTGGATTTCATGGGCCAAGTGAATTTAGTGCACAACCCTGCACTGCCATAGAAGGCTTAGGTAGCCATAGGGGAGAAACAGTGCCCTTCCAACATTTGTTCCCACGATACTTAAGCTTTATTTACTGATTCCACAAACATTTGTCAAGTTCCTTCTTTGGGGATTAGGAACTCAGAAGCAAACATAACAGAATTGACTCAGCAGAGGCAATGAGATGGAACTATCACTAGGTAAAGCACATGGGGCATGATACCTTATAGAAGGAAAGCAACAAGGAATGGTCCCAGGATTTCAGTGACAGGGACAAGAATGGAGACTGCCTCGCTGCCATGAACCCAAGGATTTCGGGTTTTCCATGATGACTGACCCAAAAAGGAATAAAGAGGACAGAGAGGCATGAAAGGAAGTGTGAGAATGTGCAGTGCTTGGAGCAATTTTTTCTTATATGACAAAGGAAGTAGAACAGATGCCTTCACCATGCAGCAGGTGCAATGGTGAAAGAGAAAATCTCTTACACAAAGGGGAAAAAGTCAATGACTTAGAAATTACCCATTACTGAGATTTTACAAGTCTCTAAACTAAGACATCATCATTTTTTCCTGTGGAGGTGGGTGGGTCATGCTCCATTCCTTTGGGGATGAACTATCTCTGTGTTAGTTACTAGATGATTTAATATAAGCAATTGGGATTTAGCAAACCCACAGATTTCCTGTTAAATTAGATGAATGAATCCCAAATCTAAGGTAAGAGAGAATGTAAAGGCAATAATAGAAAATGGAAATTAAAACTAAACCAGTACTGATTAGCATAAGATGTCATTATCCACCTTAATTATTTAGTGACAAAAGCCAGTTCTAAACTTTCAAATAGATTTTGAAAATTTAAACATCTTTCCTGATTCTCACTAGACCAACGGCAACTTATAAATTCATGGGCAGTCACCTCAACAATTTTTATAGCTAAAATGTCTACTGAGTGTTTGCTTGGAATTGTCAAATGCTACACTAAGGATTTTTCACATAATGGATTCTCCCTGTTGGAGATTTGCTGGAGTGCTGCCTTCTCCCAAGGTGCGAAGGCTCCAGAAGAGAAGGCAGCATCAATGCCTGGCACGGCAACCAACTGCTGCATGGAGCATCAGGCGCATCTTCATACAGATCTCACTACTGAAAACTTACTTTACCTTTTCCTTAATCCTAGACCTTAGAGCCCTGCATTGTCTAAACAGAGATTGTGTTCTCCGTTCTGGGCCACATAGTCTAATACTTGAAATTCTTTATATTTGAAACTCTAATTATTTCATCACTCAGGGTTTTTATATTTTTTTACTAAATAGAATATATATTTTATATTATTATATTATATATTAAATTTTATATATATATATATATATATATATATATATATATATATATATATATATATATTAAAGACAGGGTCTCATGTAGGCCAAGCTAGCTTTAAACTTGCTTGCTTTGTAACCAATGACAACCGTGATGTTTGGGCTCCATGTCTCCCTCCACCTTCTAAGTACTGGATCATATATGGACGGCATATACCATCACATCCTGAAATGTAGCTTGGTAAGGGGATATATCTTAGGGGTAAAATGCTTGCCTAGCATTCCCTAGGCCCTAGACTCAACCCCCAAGTGTCTCCCCAAATACATGTACATAATTGGCCACCAGCAAGTATCTACAGTTCAGCTTAATATAAAACAAAGGACAAATTACAACATCTAGGTCTTCCAGTTCATTCAGCTATAGGCTCCTTGGGTAAATGGGAGCACAACCCAGGGGAAGAGCGACTGACATTCAGAGAAAATTCAAAGGAGCACACAATGAGACCGGGAAGAATGTTTAGATAAATGGCACTATTTGCCTGGAGATGAGAAGACAGGGTGATTTAATGACCTGTTCCAGAGACTTTTTACAAAGAATAATGATGTCTACTGAATTCTATCGTCTCTCAGGAAGATTTGTGTTTTAGTTGCAGTTAAAATAAAAGAAGCAGATGGGATATATGTAATAGTCAATGAAGCCTGATTGGGAGGACAAACATGAACAGCCCTAGGAACTCACTGGGAAAAACCTTCAAAATATGCTCAATAGCCACCCCCTGATCCCATCCTGCCAGAGAACTTCACACAGGAACAGGCCAGGTTAAGGACAGTGGACCTACGTATGTGAATTACACATGGTAAGATCCTGGCATTGGGCCACTGGTTTGTGCTATTGAAAATCAATCCATTTAATCATTATTTTTCCTTACTAAACCCAACTTTAAGAGACACAAAAGGAGAATAAAACAGCTGTTATTCTTACAAAGTGTACAATATTTTTGAGGGGGAACAAAGAGTTTCAATATATAAATAAATTTTCAGTTAATATAAAACAGTATGTAGTTTGTGATTCAGAAACTAAGTGTTACAAGCATTCGGGGATCACCAGCACTCCCCCTGAAGAAATCTCATTCCATTTGTACAGATATTCTCATTCCAGGCACAAAACAGACTAAGACGAAATCTATCACATGGCTTCTGGAATATGAATGACAATCTGATCATTTCTCGTAGACCTAATATGAAGATGTCTGTGGACAGCTTGTATCATACTCAAAGCTTATATAATGTCACCTTCACAGCATATGGTGCACACTTTTTTAAATTGTTTTATTCCTCTAAAAGAAATGTCAGAATTCCTGAACTGTGTGTTCCACTTAGGAAAAAGGATGGCCTCTGTTGTTCTCCTTTCGAATACAGGGAAATCAATAGTGTCATTGCATGGAAAAAGAGGTGAGGTCATCTGAATTACCGATGCCATCCCCAATATGAACAGCAGAATCCTATATCTTGAATTTGTTTAAGGTGATTGTTTTTCTATCACAGACAGTATTAAACCTCAAGAGAACAGATGGCACAATTATGTTTTAAATCATTCAGTGAAGTGTGTTTCTGAACCATCTATGTTGATGAGCAGACTCATCGATCATTTGACCTCTGCTTATATTTTGTCATTACAAATTCTAACGCAATAATCCCACTCTACTAAGAAGTGACCATTTTTCTTCCTCCTGATGTTTTGTATATGACTATATAGAAAACAAGGAACGGGAGAAAAAAATCACTCAGCTGAGTTTGTGTACTAAAAGAAATACACAAGAGCAAAAGAAAATAGACAAACTTCCTTGAGTAGTGCAGCAGGGAAATGTCTTTTCTTTGATAAGCAATTAAGGCTAAAGTATTGGCACCATGGAGCAAAATGGCCAAGCCCACTCTTTACTGCCTTTGTGGAGTGACACCCTCTTCATATGAAACATATGATATCACAAGTGCCATGCTGCTTGGAAACCCATAATAGACAAGGGAGACTGTCTCTTAGCATTGATGTATAACATTTATTATTACAATATAATGTGTTGTGAGATATTTGATCACATTCTGTGAGGATGTCTCTGTTTTACTTTACCTTCCTAAGGTACCTTTTGATTGGTTTAATAAAGAGTTGAATGGCCAATAGCTAGGCAGGAGAGGATAGGCAGGACTTTCAGGGAGAGAGAGAAAAGAAACTGGAGAAGAATCAGAGAGGCAGAGAATTCACCAGCCAGACACAGAGGAAGTTGGACATACAGTATGGAGGAGAGGTAACGAGCCACATGGCAGAATGTAGATTAATATAAATGGGTTAATGTAAGTTTTAAGAGCTAGCTGGGAAAAAGCCTAAGCTAAGGCCCAACTTTCATACTTAATAATGACTCTCCATGTCATTATTCAGGAGCAGGTGGTCCAAAGAAAAGACCAGTTATGGTGGGCGGTGGTGGCACACTCCTTTAATCCCAGCACTCAGGAGGTAGAGGCAGGCAGATCTCTGTGAGTTCGAGGCCAGCCTGGTTTACAGAGCGAGTTCCAGGACAGGCACTAAAACTACACAGAGAAACCCTGTCTTGAAAAAACAAAACAAAACAAAACAAAAAGAGAAAGAAAGGAAGGAAGAAAGAAAGAAAGAAAGAAAGACCGGTTACAATAATAAGATAAATAAGACAGCCCTTTGGGAAGTTTTGGTAATTTTTCTTTCATTTTATTTTTATCAGCGTATATTAACTATGTATATTAATGGGGTTGAATATGACATTTCAACACATATGTACAGTGGTATGCAATAATCAAATCCAGCCTATCAGATGCAAGCTCACATCTTGGCTATCGACTTTGGACAGTCTCCATCAGCATTATCAGTTCATTTCTACTGCTATGAAAGAATAAACAAAGCTAGGTGCTTTTTTAAAAGGAAAGAAGCTTATTAGTTTTGGAGACTCAATGGCATCTTCCCAGTTCAGATAGGCATCTTATGCAGGATGTCATCACAACGACATAAGTGTGTAATGAAATAATATGAGAGACGAAGCGAGAGAGCAAAGAGGAACAGAACTGAATTTTATAAAGTCCTGGCCTTATGAGAGAGAGATGCTGGACTCTGGGGTCCAGCATTGATTCTCTAGAGGGAAGCATCCCAATGATGAATCAACCTTTTCTAAGATCCACCTGTAAAAGGACATATTGTTGCTGATAGTACCAAACTTCCAACATATGCATCTCAACATGCCTAGCTGTCAATCAACTGGAAGTGATGTCATCATAGAAGGGAAACAAAGTGTAGCTGATGGAAGGACAGAGAGGGCTGGGCAAACTGCTTCCTGTCACTGACAGACTACCAGGTCTGTACTCCTGCACAGAGATTCACATATGCCCAACGCAACCTTAACTATTCCTTTTGATATGGCATTTAATGACCATAGAAAGTGCCACATAAAAGTTGAAATATGGTTTCTTTCAAGTACTCATAAAGTCTAAGACATGGAATTTCCGACCCCCATACGAGCAGAGAGAGGGCAGGGTTAGAGCCTCGCCTTACTTCTCTCTCTTTTCCCCCCGAAAGCACATAAAATGTGATCAGCCAGCATCCTGCTCTGGTGTCAGGCTTTGCCTGCCTGCTGCTGTGGCTGCTTCCCTGCCAGGGCATGACCTCTATCCCCCTGGAATTGTGTGGCAAGATTAACCCTTTGCTCTCTAAGTTGTTCTTTGACACAGTATTTTACCACAGCAACAGGAAAGAAACTAACATACTAGCTATAAAGGATCCCCAGTGTTGGCTCAAAGATAGCTCCAATAACTAAAAGACTGACCTAGTACATTATGACAGCTTGGATTTTTAATATGACAGGGGTATTTTTTAATAGGAAACTTTCAATGGAAAAGAACAATAAAAAATTTAATTTTAAGCCGGGCGGTGGTGGCTCACGCCTTTAATCCCAGCACTTGGGAGGCAGAGCCAGGCGGATCTCTGTGAGTTCAAGGCCAGCCTGGGCTACCGAGTGAGTTCCAGGAAAAGGCGCAAAGCTACACAGAGAAACCCTGTCTCGAAAAACAAAAACAAAAAAACAAAAAAAAATTAATTTTAACATTGTGCTACATGCATGTTATCATATAAAATATAAACCTTGTAGGAAATATTATACAGACAATACATATAATCTGTAGGCTATTTTACCTATATTCATTTAAGTAAAATCCCTATAAAACAGTATGAAAAATTTTCAAAATCTTTATGCTGCATTACAATTTCAAACTTGTATTTCCTAGATGATTTACTTCAATGGATAAACAGATTCTGTTTGTTGAGTGAAAATGAATGATGCTAGGATTAAAGTCATGGGGCATGTTTTAGGGGAACTATCATTACAGTCTACTTCTAGTGTGCATAAGAAGACAGCCTCTTGATAGTTTCTTTCCATGTTGACCCTAAATGGCATTAGCTAACTGGATCATCTGCGTTAAGTAGCGCTAAGCACAGATTTATTGCCAAAGAACTTTTGGCAGCCTCAGAGAACCATATCTACCTTCAGCAGATGGAGATATGCCATCAAGGAATTAGAACAAAACATGTACCAAAGGCTCTAAAAGGAAGCCCACAGCGGGGAATTCCTGAAACGTCAGATGACAGACAGCAGCATCCCTGGAAGTTACTGCTAGTGTGATGCTGCCAGGTCTAAGATTTACAGCAATGTGGAAGACATGGTATGCATTAGAGCCCTGGCCCCATTTCACTCTCTCTGGTCTCTTTTTCTCTCCTCCCCCGTCTCCTCCTTCTCTTCTGCCCTACGCATTTGAAAAAAAAAATAATAAAACCTTTTAATTTGTAAAGTTAGATATCGATACTCTACTGAGACTTTTTGGTGATGGAGACTTGAATCCATTTATTTAACTAAAAAATATGCACCCAACAAAATGTCAAATTAGAAACAGAGAGCTAGTTATTCTCTCACAAATTCCTCTAGTGACTCGGAATCATCTGTGCCAATGTAATAAAGATCTGGTTTATTTTGGTGGGTGGGGCTTGATACGGGGCAAACACCAGACTGTGTGGTGACAAGTAATATCATGGCTAGTATGGGTGTCAGTATACCAAATGTACTTAATTAATTAAAAATGTATTGCCCCAATTACCTATTTCTATGCAGTGAGTGCCAAAGCTGGTGGTGGCTGGACTTGAAGTTACATGGATACTCACATTCAGGACAGAAAAATCCTTTCTTCAGTCACCTAGAACATTCCAATTGAATCTACTGTATCCTCCATCTATGGATTTGCCTACTCAAAGTTTCCTATCGTATAGCCCCCAAATCACTCTTTGAGATGCCCTAGTGGTTTCTACCCCTCTTACAAGATTGCCTAGCGTAGAAGAAGAAATACACACAGAAAAGACAAAACCAACTGTCTCTCCCTTATCTACTAACTCACCAACAGTCAATAAATGTTCATTAGGCTGTCTGTTTGGTGCCAGCCACATAGACGGATGCCATATTTCTCCTGTCCTCCAAAACCCTACGTTGAGTGACAGAGACAAATAAACTAAGGACAGCACACTGTGTAAAGTACTAGTGGGAAGATGTGTAAGATGAAAAGCTGAGCTAGAAAAATAAAATGACAAATAATATAAGAATAAGGAAGTAATATCAGGATTCGTATTGGTGTCAGTATACCGAATGTATTTAATCAATTAAAAATTTAATTCAGAAAATGTCATAGATTGTCTTATTTTTGAACTATCCAATGACTTTTTGAACTTATTCTGTACAAAATCCATCCAGGCTTCCTGGCCCACCACCTCAACTCCGTCACGTGACCCAACATGCAACTGAAAAGCAGTTGCAATATTTAGGAGCTGAAATTTTAAAAGTTACTGTGTGGTCCAAGCCCCACCACCCCACAAATCATTTCTTCAGTCTTCTTAGGATGGGTTATTCTTTTATTTCTGTCTTTATCCTTGCGTCCAGAAAGAAAAGATTAAAGAACAAAGTAATATGAATCAGGTATGGGTGTGCTGTATAGAGGAATCCAAGTATGGCTGTAGCCACTGAAGAATCAGTACCACTTGTTAGCAGTACTCCAAACAGACTGAAACAGTCTTTCCCTGTAGTCAGGGGTTGAGTTTGAGAAGCCATTGTAGTATCTTCACTTAGAGCAAGCTCCCTGAGGGATTTGACTCAGAAAGTATGAAGACACTGTTTTTTTGCTTTTTTGTTGTATTTTGTTTGTTTAATTTTGTTTTGTTTTCTCTATATATTTCTCTAAGGAAAGTTTACTGGTCTTTCGGATAGAATTGACTTGCCAGGAAGGACAATCCTGTCAAATTTCTGTTGGAACCAGCATGTGGCCTCCACTTTGATGATTCTGTTTGGTCCAAATGCAGCCTGTCCTGTGCTTCTTGTCTGTGATGCTGAAACCTCACCAAAGTCCAGGGCATAGATCCCAATGCTTGGGCCATACATGATGCCCAGACCAAAGTGTTCTCAAATCCCCAAAACAACATCTCCAGTATCTGAGAAGTTATTTTTCTATAACTCATATTCCCACCTCTCCAGATCTTTCTCCAGGATTTCTTCTGCCTTGGCTCCACTTAGTGTGCAGAGAACAGCATTTTTTCCAAATTCTCTTGATGCCAAGAGACATGGCAGTGTATTTAGCTTTGAAAAATATAGGTGTCTGGCCTGATAGCTACTCTAACACTTGGGCTGCCCAGGTCAGCTTGTCTCCACTCTCCACCACACAGACACTGAGGCAGGGCTTGCGGATGTGAATCTCCTGTATGGACCTCTCCTTTTCACCTTGATCCTGTGCCGTGATGGAGAAAGGAGAAGAGCAGAAGGCATTTTATAAAATAAGATGGCATCTCCTCTGGCTTTTTGCAAGGTTTTGACAATTCCCTTTAAGAAGATTCTCTGACTGTTGGTCGAGGCAGGGATTTCTGTGCCATGCCCAGTACTCCCTAATCACAGTGACGAGGGGTTTGGTTTCTTTTCCAATTTCCTTTCTCCAACGCCTCCTTCCCTGTGCTCTAGACTTTGATCTTCCCACTCTCTCTACCCTAATGTTCCCTTACTGCTAAACAGTGCTGAGGGGGGTGCTGGTTGGGCTGGCTATGAAGTTCCTTGCATTTTCAGTACATCAGGGTATTACTACCCTTGTATCAGTAACACTTTAAAATTCTCATCAGGGTATTGTTACCCTTGTACCAGTAACACTTTAAAATTCCCAGCACATGCCATGTCATCTGCAGTTCAAAGAATAATCTTTACAGTGCTGAGCCTGGAAGGTGTTTCCTTTGGATCAACACGGGAAACATGGAAGGATGTAGTAGTTTGCAAACGCCAACAACAAAAAGCCTTTTCCCTGGGTGCCCACGGCGCAAGCCTCCACCTTTCTCTTCTATATGCTTCTGTTGACCCAAAACAATTCAGGTCCATAGGTTCTGCTTTACCAACAGGAAAGATTACCAACAGGAAAGATTCCCAATAGCAAAGATTACCAATTGGAAAGCAATGCTGGCAATGTACGGACACCTAAATGTTGATATTGGATGTAGTTCATGCTCAAAATCAAACAGCCTTAACTCATTGAACTACACTCGCACCAGCATTTGCCTAGTTTACCTGGAATAGATCGGCTAAGCAATGTTGCTTGATTTTTTTTTCCTCCCATTTTCTTCTCATTATGGTGCTTTGAATGAGAAGGGCCCGTAGATATGCATGTTTGAACGTTTGGTCCCTGGTTGGTGTAATTGTTTGGGAGGGGTTAGGAGGTGTGGCCTTGTTGGAGGATGTGTGCCACTGGAGGTGGGCTTTGAAGTTTCAAAAGCCCAAGCCAGGAGTTTCTCCTGCCTCCTGTTTGTGGATCAAACGGAGCTCTCAGCTATTGCTCCAGCACCAGGCCTGTCTACCTGCTACCAAGCACCCTTCCATAATGGCCACGGACTCACCCACTGAAACTGTAAGGAAGTCCCTGATTAAACACTTAATTTTTTTTTTTTGAGACGATAATACAATTGCAACATGTCTCCCCTCCCCTCCTCCCTCTAAACCTTCCCAGGAACTATTGTCTGCCTTTGTTATTTGCAACAATAGAACAGTAACTGAGACACCTAGGATGGATCTGCTTAGCAATGTTGCTAGGTTTACTGCTGTTTTCTTACGGAATTATTGGTAGTCATGGAAGCTGGTGGTGCTGTGGCGGGAAGACACCGCTCATGCCACGCCCTTATACTGGCATACCACTCTCAATCTGAACAAGGAAGTGGTGGGGAACTTCAGAGCATGGCTGATTTCCTCAAATCACTTCATCTTACATCATGTTATTTCTGGAAATTCATAAAAAAAAAATTGAGATTGGAATCTATCCCTTGAGCTACTGAAGGACATGTACACCTTTACCAAATGACAGCTGGGTAACAGAACTCAGCTGCTATGTGCTCCTTGCCCTTTAGTGGTTTATTTTTCCAGCATTCTGTTCTATCTATCAGGCTGATTTCTAAGAGCAACATAACTTCTGATTTATTTTGAGATAAAATGCAAAGCCAAAAGCTCTCTTCTGACGATGCAAATGATCTCTTAGTGCCAACTCATTAGCATTTCTGAAGCAAAGGTTTGGAAGAGATGGTGTGCTAAGAACATCCCACTTCATGTGAAAGCCAATCTTCATTAGGTGGTGCCACAGTCTTTCTCTGCTCTGGAAGCTGTACCTAAATCTGAGAGACATGTTAGGATTTTTTTTTTTTCTCTTTAAGACGTCATCTTCATTCATATCAAGAAATTCGCCACTCCACATGTCAATCTGTCAGTGTCAACTTGTAACAAAAGCGTTTTAACACTTTTAACACTTTAACACTGTTTCCACCTAGTGGCCACGGGCTGATCGTGTAATCGAGAAAGGCTAAGGAGAATCAGGCTAGGACTGCCAACCTCTTCTACACTGCAGCCCAATCCCATGTATATTTTTAAATTCTGGAAACGATTAAGCAGCCCTATCTCCTAGTCTCTTCAAGGATCACAGAAAATGCTCTTTCTTCTTAGTGAATCCTTAAATTCCCACTTCCTGCACACAGAAGATGATAGTCCTACTAAAGAGAAAAGAATAGCAAACAAAAGAAGCATTCTCTGTCTAGTTGCCAATGTGACAGGAACTCGTGTACACTCATGTCCATTGTTTCCAACACACACACACACACACACACACACACATGCACACACATGTACACACACTCTCTCTCACACACACACATACACATACAGGCCATTTACCTCTTTAGGTAAATCCTTCCTTGATGGTTTGGATCTGATCTCTTTACAACATCTGAAAGACAGCCTCAACTTTTATCCCTGTTCTTTTCTTTATTGTCAAATTCTTCCCATAAAGCTAAAAACGGCATTGATTATTCTGAATTATTTTTTTCTTAAAAGAAAAAGCCCTCGTTTCTAATTTCTCTGTTTAAAAACTTACTACCATCTCTTCCCAATAAGCCTCATTTCTTGAAATATTAATCTTGCTTACATCACTGTCTCTGTTTCCCCCCTTGCTCACACCCCCACCAGCCTCAATCTGTTTCCTGCTCCTGCTACGATAGGAATCTCCCTCACCAACTGACTTGGGCTTCTCTGAACCCAGTGAACACTTCTCACCCTCCGGTGTGCCCTGCTTTCTGCAATCCTCCTTCCTCTTGGTTTCCATAGCACTGGATTTTCTTTCTATCTTTTCCCTATTTTGTTTCACACTCAGTTTCTTCCATTACTCTCCCTTTCCATTGCTGGCATGCCTAGAGCTCCTGTGTGCTCACCTTGCTCATCTCACCAGTGGTCATGTTGACTGGAATGACTTCCCTGGCTTCCCGTGATGGGCAGCTCACTGGCAGGCTCACTGGCTCCTTTTCTTTTCTGAACTCTAGACACATCTGCACACTGAGCACACAGAGAGCTCCACTAGAGAAGCCCCCAAACGGTTGAAGCTCAACCAGGGAACTCTTCCTCAGCCCAGTCTTTCTTGCTGCATTCTGTCCATCCAGTTATCTTATTTTGCATCCTGGGAAAACCCCTAACTTTCTCAGTCTTGCTTCCTAGTCAAGTACCATCAAGTGCTGAGATACTTAGACTCCACTGCATCCTTCTATCTCATCCACCAGCTCTGTCCTCCTCTACCTGTGCCATCATTCTGCTCCACATCAACATCACCATTCGCAACGTTCTTTTAAGTGGTCCTCTGGCTGCTTTCCAAACAACTCTATACAATGGGGCCACTGGGTTAAACGTGAGTCAAATCCCCATGCAACCCTAGCATTACTAACTTACTGGTGTAGGTTCTAGTATTTTTACCTGACAAACTAAGGGCTCACTCATCAGCATGCTGAATGTTGGGTGTCATTTTTGTGTGCAATTTCAGTGTTCCCAGGCTAGGTGATGCCAGCCATCTTTTTCCCTAAGGCACAAGGAAGTGATTCCCTGCTGAGGCACAAAACTAAAACCAAGAACACGAGCAAGCAAACATCACCTCCTCACCAGAAGACTTTCCAACAGATGATGCCTTATGTATAATTATACACACATACACACACACACACACACACACACACACACACACACACAATATAATGTCAAGAAAGCATTGCACGTGGAGTATGACAAATGGAGAGGAATTAGAAAGCATTTAGCATGGCAGCCTAAGTGAAAATCATAAGGAATAAAAATCACATACCCTAAGTGGATATGAATTGCAAAGGAATATAAATATTAAAAAAATAGGAAATGGACTAAATTTCATTGCAACATTCTCTTAATGAAATTATAACACAATTTCTCAACAAATTAAAATATACAGAGACATTAATTAAAGGTATGGTTTTCATTATCTTGTCTTTACAGCAGACAGCAGGATAAGACAACACTAAATTATCTGGAATAAGAATTGGCAGTCGCCAACTGTGCTGGGAAATTGGGTTCACCAAGCAGCCAGGTGATGGCAAGATATCAGGACAGTTACTATCGAAGTTTACCCATGAGTCGTATTTACCCAGAGATGCACTTCCAGTGGAACCACCCCAAAATGACCTAGGTAGCTCTCGCTGAGCTGTCTGGACAGTGAGACAACTGTTGGCCATATCCCTCTTTCTCCACGTTAGCGACACCTTCCCCAAATGCTTCCATTTTCCTGGCCAAAGGGTCTTTTTCTCCCCAGGTGTCCTGAGGTGTCAGGCCACCTGGCTCTCCTAGTAAAAATCTTATAAATGATGGCATCTTACAGTCGAGGAACCAAGAGGTTTTTCTGTACGTCCATCATAAGATAGTACTGTATCTTTTAATCCCAATAGGAGAGGCAGGCAGACCTCTGTGAGTTTGAAGTCACTGTGGTCCAGATAGTGAGTCCCATGCCAGACAGGGCTATCAAAACAAACAAACAAACAAAAAACAAACAAAAAGACCTGGCTAAAAGCAAAGCAAAGCAAAACAAAATGCACACACACACACACACACACACACACACACACACACAATATAAAAACAAAAACAACTACCTTCATCAAATAACAACACAAAAACTTGTCTCCATGTTATCACATCTTCTAGCACCTATATGTGTTTGCTTTATAACACTTAATTGTGTGAATTTGGCATATAACTTTTTAACTTTGAGTTAATGCCCATCTCCTTCTGTAGGTTAGAACATTGCTTCTTCCCATTATTTGTCTGACCCTTAGCATGAAATATGATCAGAATGGAACTAATGCTAACATCTTCAAAGGGGAAAAGGAGTGAAACAACACACAGATCAAATGTTTACCCTTTCTATTCTTTTGCCAGGACTGGGTTAAAGTTTTTGTGTACTTCAATACCAGAAAGTACTCGGTAGATACTTTGTTTTCATATTTTCCAGATGGAGAATCTCATATTGTGCAGATATAAGAACTAGTTCTAAAACACATCCAGTAATCTGTATACGATAACCATCCTGAAGTTCTGTGGATTCATATTATCTTGAGATTTTTCTATAAACTTGTTGAACCATACTTATAATTTAATTAAACAAGCATCAGTATGATATGATTCTAGGGTGACCCTGCTAAAAATAGAAAATATTTTTGAATGCTGGCTCTAGAGATTATGGGTAAGAGAATAAAACTAAATAAGGTCAATATAAACTGAACCAACAGTTTAATGATGAAAGTTTAGTTAGAATAATTATCTTGTGTTTGTACTAGAGTGTGTGAAAGTGTGAAACTAGACTTAGCAGAGTGTTAGACATGATTTAAGTAAGGACTTAAGACATGATTTCTAGGACTTGAATTTGAATTCCAGAACATTCCATCTCCTACCTCAGGATTACAAATATGTTCATAGTTTTCCCTTCCAAAACCCTACCTGACATTTAAATGTCTTTGAGTTAGGTAATTACTTTCTACTAGCCCAAATTGTATTCTGTGGCATGTACCTGGGTTCAGTGCCCTCGACTCTGACCCAGGGGCAGAGGTCAATGTTTCTTTTCGTCAGATCATCTCTGCCGACTGAAGGCTGATGGGTTCCCAGGAATGGATTAGAGATAATTCGTTGGAACACTGCCTGACCTAAGACTTCTGTTTTTTTTTTTTTTTCTGTGTGAAAATAAGGGATCAGAAGTCATCTAGGAGTAAGTAGAGGACACTCATCTGGCCTCCCCTCATGCTAACAATTTCCATATTTTCAGATAATGTGTGTGTAATGTTAGACATCACATGCCTCAGCCCTCTGTGTACTTTGAATGAAGTAATAACAATTAAAATATGACCAGTCTTTATTTTTGATAGGCCCATATTCTAACTAGGGAAGGTATAATAAATGTACCCATGTAATGACTCGACAAGAATTAGGCAGGAAACCATATGTGTACTATTACAGAGTAAACTGCATACTTCCATGCCCAAGTCCTGTCCCTTTGAACCTCAGAGTATGTCTATACACCATGCTTTACTTAGTGATGGAGATATAGCATAAGAAAAGCATTGTTAGGAAGTTTTGTTATTGTGCATGTATCATACCTAGAGAAATTAAGAAATCACTTGATGATACAATTTCACAAACAACCACTGTGCACTCTTAGCCCTTGACTGAAACATGGTTACATGTCATCTGACTATGTTTAGAGAGAAGTGCTTTAAAGAGGTCATTTAGTTAAAATGGGGTCATTAGCATTGAACCTAACACAGAAGAATTCCTATTTACATTAAGAGAAATCTGGACACAGATACCCTGAGGTCCAGGGAGAAGACATTCAGCTGTCTTCCAAGGATGAGACCTGCATAGAAACCAACCTCAAAAATATTTTAATCTCAGGCTCCTAACCTTCAGAACTGTAAGGAAATAAATGGCTGCCATTTAAATCATCAGTCTATGGTCATTTGTTATAGCAACTATAGCAAAATAATTCATGGCCTCTATTGATGAACGATTTCAGGATAAGGATAAGCCAGTGAGGGAGACCAGCTCCCTCCCCCCACCCAGGGTACTCTTGAGCAGTGAGAAATAAGGAATATGTGGATAGAAATACAGAGGAGAGAGAGAGAGAACATTAGGAAACACAGGATAGCCTCGGGAAGGTCTGGGTCAAAACCCACCAGCCCCTTCTATGGTGATATTTTATTTGTACTGAAATGTGATTTTAATTGTATGTTAATAAATAAAGTTTCCCCGGGGATCAGAGCTATTAGAGCCATAGCAAGAGCGTGGCAGTGGTGGTGCACGCCTTTAATCCCAGAACTTGGTAGACAGAGCTAGGTAGATCTCTGTGTGTAAAAGGATACAGCCAGTATTGGAGACACACACCTTTAATCTCAATACCAACCATAGAAGACCTGGAAGTCTCTACAGACAGGCAGTGACGAGGCAGTCATGTGTTTGGTTTACAACCAATGAGAAGGCAGAACAGAAAGACTATAAAGACATACACACAGGAAGTAGGTCTGGTCCGAGAGCTCTCTTGGCTGAAGCAGGAAGCGTAAGGCTCTTAGTTCTGACCTCTTGGCTTTCTTCTCTGAATCGGCTCTGTGTTTCTTACTTAATAAGATGGTTGGTTACATCTACACCCTTCTGTCTCTACTAAAGGGCTTTTAAAAGAACGCCAAGGGGTGGAGCAAAAGACCCCCTGCCCCAGCACAGCCAAGTGTAGACCATCCCAACCACTTGATGACCATGTACATGGTCAAGCCATCCCCTAATGCAGCCCCTGCTGTGTAAAGCAAGCTCAGATCTCACTAGGAAACCTTTGTGGGGCCTCACAAGCCAGTGTATGTTGGCACTCTTGTGGAAGGATTTGTACCAGGCATTAGCATCTGAACGAGCAACAGCTAGATGATGAAAAGGCAGATGGTACCAGGAGAGCAGAAAGTTTAACCAGGCCCATGTACTCTGGGAGAGGACAATATTTAGTTACTGGGCCCTGTCTCAGAAGTATTTCAGCATTTGCAATTTGTTCATCATCAACGTTAAACATATTTCTAATAATACAGCCATCATTCTCATAGGATCATTTTAGTTTATATTAAATGTGGCATTAGTAGCAGAAGTGGTATCCTGGCACCGTCATGAACACAATATTTAACACAGATGTTTTAAAATCTTGAAATAGACAGCCATAAAAATGACTAGAAGTATGAGCAAAATAACACCGAATCACTATATTTGTATTTTGCATTTTATTTGATGTGTACACAGGAGTTGCCATGTATAAAATGAGAAAAGAACAAAGGAATACTTCATTTGAGAGCACTGGCATTTCTCCAACATATCCAGAATCTGGAGGGGGCTTATCTACATATTCATGATCACATGTTACACATGTGTTAAATTTTAGCAAAGCTGTATAAATCAAAATGAAATCGTAAAAAAAATTTCCTTTACTTTAGTTCCCTTTTAAAGACAAAGACCAGAAAGCAAATTATCTGTAACACTGCCACGTTTGCTTCCATCTAGGAAAAGTGTGAGAGTAGTATTTAAGAGAACAATTTCCAGCCTAGGAGTGGTGAGCCAGCCCAGAAGAGGACCATTTATCCAGCCAGTAAGCAGATGTGGATGAATATTTCATGAGCATTCTTTAGAATCCTCTCTGTACGTGCACAGCAACAATCCAACCCACCTATGCCCCATCTTCCCAGGGTGTCAGTCCCCTTCCTGAGGAAAAGCCAACTTCTTTGAATACCACTTACATTCTTACCAGCAGCAGGGGAGTGCCACTCTTTACCATTCACACCAGTTTCTATCTTACTTTTTTTAAAGCCATTGGTTCTGCATCAGGCAGGTGGATTTTCTTTCAGCATTGACAAGGAAGGATATCAAAATACTTACCTAAAAGACAAAACACAAAAAGAGAAAGGTTACAGTCAAGTCTTAGCCACATTTGAGCATTTGACAAAGCTCTGAGATAGAGATAAAAATGACCAATAGCACCTAAAGGCACCAGGACATACGCAAACAGAACACATGGATGAATGCACATTTTTGAAAAATACTTCTCTGAAAGCCAAAGGAGCAAAGGGCAAGACTTGAAATAGGCAAAGTTTTGATTTTCCCCTCATTCTGGTTTTCTAAACTATCTAACTCCATCCTGAAAGTCTAATTTATCATCTTCCTTGGAACTTTAACAAGTTTTGCTAATTGCCTGTGGTAATGTTTCCATCATTATAAGCCAGAAGACCTTAATTCAACACCCAAATCACAGCTTCAGGTTTGTGTGTCCACAGTAGCATGGAGCGTGGCTAGTGACGTGGCACGCACAGTTGGGTTATGAGAGAAACAAAGTCTTCGATTATGCCATAATCCTGAGGGGGAGGCACTGCCTGTTGATGAAGGGTTCACTCTCTGAGACGCTGGGCACAACAAACACAGATATCATCAGAGCTAGCCTGCATAATAGAAAGAGCACAAAACGGAGAAAAGTGATTCTATACACATTCCAAAACAGCTATGTTAAAATTGTAAGTGACAGATGTTGATGGCTGTCATTAGTATGTCAACTGAATATGGGCTTTGGTATCCTTGGCTTTGGTATTGGCCTGCTAATCACAGAAACCTCCACGATCTGCACAGGGAAGGCAGAAATGGCCTTAGCATAGATGTGGGGAGTGACAATTCTGGAATGGATGGTAGAAGCCTTCGGAATGCCAAATGGTGAAATCTGCCAGTTGTCCAGAGCCAAAGTCAGTGCTCCTTCCAAACATGATTTCCTCAGTTCAGCCTTGACAGACCAGAGCCAAACAACAGAAAGACGCCAAAGGGAAATGGGACTTCAGAGAGAGCAGGATGGTGGCGCACACCTTTAATCCCAGCACTGGGGAGGCAGAGCCAGGCGGATCTCTGTGAGTTCGAGGCCAGCCTGGGCTACCAAGTGAGTTCCAGGAAAGGCGCAAAGCTACACAGAGAAACCCTGTCTCGAAAAACCAAAAAAAAAAAAAAAAGAGAGAGACTCCTTCTTACTCCGACAGGAGAACACCTACATTTTCATGGAGGCAACAGTATAGAACTGCTTGGTGTGGGGATGGCTGAGAAAGCAGAAGCTTAGCAAGTCAGTGCATACAGTGGTCCCCTGGGCTACTTGGAACAAACACGATTGGTTCATCAGTATCATTAGAGGTGAGATTGCTGGTGAAAATTAATACTAACTGCTGGTAAGTTTATGTATGCATCACCCAGCCCCACTGTACACATCCTTATTTAGGGACCATGTGCTAGGAGACATGGGTTCTCCCCTTTCATATGATGCTTGTCACAGAGTATTCTCTAAGGGTTTATGCTCCACCATGATGTCAGTTCTTAATGAGACACAATTTAATGACACACCAGGAAATGCATGTTTTCTCCTCTTTGTTTTTATTCATCAGCAAACTGCTTATAAGGAAGACTATCTTGCATTAAACGTCTCATTTTGATTGGGCCATGCCACCAGTTAACACCATTTTTCAGTTTTAGAATATATTCTTATTTAAAAGATGTATTCTGCATTCCCACTCATAGAGGGCACTAATTTCTTGTTCATTCCACTTTAGGCACTTGGTAAAAAACAAATACCCGTTCGTCACTGTGTCAGTGAATTCAGCCCACAAATGACTGGAATATGACAGAGTATATAGTAACATTTCCTTAGGACAAATGCTCATGAACCTGGACTGACTTTTACTTTTGGCATATCCATTGCCTGAACTATTTTTATCTGAGTACTACGTGGTGAGAAATTAAATTTTCATGTTCTTCAAAAAATGGTTTTGATTATACTCTAACATTTTGTTACCTTGCCCATGAATGAATGTTCATTAAACTTCTTGTAGAAAAGTGGTTTGCAGGACTGTATAAAATTTAATATTACATACAAAGATATCTTCTTCGAGCAAAGTATTTTACTTGTGAAGTGAAATTTAACGTTAAACAATAGTCATAAACCTGGACACCAACCCAGCCACAAAACCCTTGACCTACAATTTGTCCTGCTTGCAACATGTCCTGGGGCAGTGGTGGCACAGAACTTGTGGGAGTGGCCAACCAATGGTTGGTTTAACTTGAGGCCCATGCCACCAGAGGGAGCCCATGCCCTATATTGCTTAGACAGCCAGGAACTGGAGACTGGATAGCCCAGAGACCTAGGGTAGAACCAAACACGACAGGCAAAAAAAACCCCAAACAAACAAAAAAATAAAGAAAAAAACCCAAACCAATAAAATGATTCCTAATGATATTCTGCAATATTCATAGATCAATGCCTTGTCCAGTCATCATCAGAGAGGCTTCCTCGGGCAGCAGGTGGGAGCGGGTGCAAAGACCCACAGCCAGACATGATATGGAGAGTCTAAATTGGAGGTCTCCATTAGGTCCCTCCCCTAGAAGATCAGGGAACCCCGTGTAGGGGGGAGAGGGTGGAGATTGTAGGAATCAGAGGGGCTGGAGGACACCAGGAGAACACAGCCCACTGAATCATCTAAGCAAGGGTCATATGGGCTCACAGAGACTGAAGCAGCAAGTGTGGGCCTGCACCCGGTCCTTTGTGTACATGTGATGGCTGTTAGCTTGGTGTTTCTGTGGGACGCCTAAGGGAGGGAGTGGGTGTATCTCCGACTCTTTTCACCTGTTCTTGGGGCTCTTCCTCCCATTGGATTGCTTCATCCAGCCTTGATATGAGGGCTTTTGCCTCTTCTTATTTTATAGTGTTTTGTCCTGTTTTACCGTTGTCTCTTGGAAGCCTGCTCTTTTTCTGAAGAGACGGAGAGGGAGTAGATCTGGGGGAGAGGGGAGGTGCCTGGAGCTGGGAGGAGTGGAGGGATCAGAAACCGTGGTCAGAATGCACTGTATGAGAGAAGAATCTATTTCCATTTTTTTTTTAAAGGAAAGAAACATGGTTTATGAAACTGTATAAAATTTAATATTACATACAAAGATATCTTCTTCAAGCAAAGTATTTTTACCTTAAGTAAAATGCAACTTTAAAATATAGTCATAACACAGGCAAACTGTGAACTGACCTTAGTGTTAACATTTATGGTCATCAGAAGTGAGGAGGAAATGCCTTTATATCTCCTATTTGCAAGCAAATCCGTGCTGTCATTTTAAAAAGACTTCTCTAAGTGTCTGTCTAGTTCTATTAGCATCCATTTCCTGTCTCTCCAGTGAGTACAGAGCTGTGAAGATGAAATCCAAAGAGCTAGCAGGGTTGGTCCAGTGCTTAGAGATGTGGGGAGAGAGGTGGGGGCGGGCGGGGGGGGGGGAGAAGAACCCCTACACTGATGTTTAAAACATCTGTCGTTTAGAAACTGAAAGCAGAGCAGAGATGAAATAGTAACTGAGGCTGGGCACACGGTGGTACAAAGAACTGGAAAGACTTCTGCAAATCCCAAGGATCATGGCAAGGCTCACATCTTTCTACACACCTTCAAATCCCATTCATTTTCCGGGTCCCTTCCAACCGCACAAGTGATAACAGCTACAAAACACACCATCCCAAAGGAGGGAGGCTAAAAGGCGGCTTAAGATGAAGTGACTGAGCAGCCAGGCTCTCGGGGTGTTCTCTCTGGCTTGCAGCACATGGAGCATTATATTGTTATATTCTCTAGTTGCGGGGCAAGGGACGGGGGTGGTAAAAGGAAAGTATACCTAGCTGAGCCTCCATTAGCAGTGGCTCTGTGATTAAGAGAACTTGTTCATAGGATGGATTCATTTATTTTTTAATTTTATTTTAAGGAAGTATGCTTCATTTTGCATTTAAAGTGGTTTTTAAAAGCTTGCTGTGAGAGTGTGTCCTTTGGAAATGTGAGAGAGGCTCCACCCATGAGGTCTTATCAACATGGCTGCCTAAACAAGACCTGACCTACCAGGACTCCCATGGGAATCCTAATGTGAAAGCAGAAACTAGCCGCCACGACCCTAGACAGAGAAATGAGACAACTAGGGGAATGGTGAGGTCATCTGAGACCAGGAGAAGTGGTCTGCCCCAGAGAAGAGTCCCCCAGCTGGTTATCCAATCCTGAGTGGTCAGCCCTGAGGTCCTATGCATGCCGTAGGTAATATTATACAGACGAAGCAAGTCATTCTTGTATGTTTTAGAGATCTATAAACACACACACACACACACACACACACACACACACACATATAACAACAATTAAAGGAAAAGAGGCCATGAATTTCAGAGAGGGCAAGGGGGTACACAGGAGAGGTCGGAGAGAAGAAATGGAAGGGAGGGGGAAATCATGTAATTAATTATCTTATAATTTCAAAAAGTAAAAAAATCCAAAACAAAAAAGACTCACTTCAAGAAATGTAACATAAATTCCCCATCACAAGCAAACCAGAAAACACATGATATCAAAATAGGGTGTAGGAGGAGCAAGTACCAGGAATGAAACAAAAAATAAACAAACAAACATATATACATGTATACATATATAAACATAAAAACATATATATATATATATATATATATATATGTTTTTCCAAAAGAGAAATCATATATTCTTTTAATTCCATGTAATGTCTCTGAAAGCATACTTTACTAAGACCAAGTTAGTCACACCCAGCAATGTGTGCCTGTAATTCCAGATACTTGGAAGGGTCAAAGAGGAAGTTCATTTGGCCCCGAGAATTCAGACTAGCCAGGGTGACACAGTGGCATACTGAACCCTCTCTTGTCCCAACTCATTAGAACAAAATTCAGTAGACTTTGTCTGTATTCAACTATTTTAAATCACACAGAGGAAGTGAATCCAAATCTACAGTAGACATGCTTATTTACAGAGCTATCCGTGATCACCTAGTTTTCCCATCAGCTTTCCGTGACATACCTTCTATGCTATTCATCAGCAACTGCACAAGTGTAACCTCTCTATCACCTTGACTTTTAACTTCCTCTTCAAAATGGAGTTTTACGAATGGATTTGGCAGGTCACGTTAATCTCTTGGCAATATATGTAGAACTTAACCTTGCTAAATGCTTTGAACTTAAAATGATAGGCCAGTTCCATATTATCATACTAATGTCTCCCTAAAACCTATGCTGCTTGCTTGGGATGGGGGGTCCATTAGAGGGCTAATATGACACAGGGGAATTCAAAAGTTAGACTCCATTCTACTTGACAATGGCCTGAAACAGAGACCCGTGAGCAGAAATGCTCTTGACATGGAAGAAATGAGGGGCTGAAAGAAGAGAGGAGGAAAAATCTTGCTTTCTTAGAGATTTTCCTTCCTCAATCCCATCAGATGCTATAACTAGAGGGAAGTTCAATCCAGTAATAAGAACATGGGTTTTGATGTCTGAAAAAAGAGGTTCATGACCTTTAATGCAGTAAATACCTTATTTGAATCTTTTAATTTCTCATGGAAATACAAAAGATCTTGACTTAGAAGAAAGCCCAGGATGTGACACATCCTCAGTGAAAGACTTTTTGAGTCTATTGTTATGTCATGTGATGGAGCTTAATAGGCTAACTCACTTCCACAGTTTAAACTACGTGTATGCTTTTATGTACAGGTACACTCTAATTTCTTCAATTTTTCATTTTGTATACATATACATATACATACACACACACACACACACACACACATATATATATATATATATATATATGTATAGTGTGTGTGTATATGTGCATACCATGGTGTATGTATGGAGGGCAGAAGACAATCTTATTGAGCCTGTTCTTTCTTTTTATCCTTACAGATGTTTGGGGGAATTAAACTCAGGTTGCCAGGATAGGGTTGCAAGCACTTTATGTGCTGAGCTATCTCATTGGCCCAAGACTCTACTTTCTAATCAAAGCTTTCACCCTTAATTTCTAGTAGACAACATAGAAATATCGTATGATAATCGTATTGCCACTAAAATGCATAATGTTCACCTAGGAATTACTTAGTGATATATGTGCCCTGTGTACTATAGATACAAAGTTATAATTATTTGTGCTACTGAGAAAACTGTAGCCACTGTCAAATTCATTCATATCATCCACCAAAGACATCTTTCCTTCCTTTGGGAAACTGTCCAGGAGATTTGGTTAAAAATACCTACTTACTCAGCAAAGAATAGAATCTTTCTTATTTTGGCTACCTCCTCTAAACACGCCTTACAGTAGCAGCCTCTCTTCAACGATAATGGCTCTGACCAGTGATTTTCCATGTTGAGATTTGCAGATATGATTGTTCCTGACAAGGGATCTGCATTTATTTCAGATGCGTTTAAGAAATTGGTGAAACTAGAATTCATTTCACCTGCCACCATCACTCTCCATCACCCTCAAGCAAACAGCCAGGCTAAAAGAATGGTGGAGAGCACTAAAGCTGCCCCAAAGTCAACTATTAGGCTAACATGACTGAGGAGATAAGGCAGCCTGTTTGTCACTTCACACGTCAGTCACTCTAAGTAGGATAACAGCAGTCAGGACGAGAAAAAGAAACGGAGCAACGCTGCAATTGTCCTTTTGATCTTGCTCTTTGAAGACATATCTTCAGCTTTGCAGCTGGACCAGGTGGTGTTTGGGGTACTGTATTTATTGAGTTCATCTTTGCCATAAGGATTAGCCTGGACTAAGAATGTTGAAGGTCACAGAGAGAGACTTGATCCTATGAAGTTGAAATGACCATGCACACATTATTTTAAGGGCTAGGTAAGTTAGGTTGGCTTAACACTAATATAGCAGAACTACGGTCCTTTTCTTTTGCAATTCCTTCTTGGTCTTTGTTTTTGGGTTTGTTTTTTTTTGCTATGTGTTTTATTTATATTAAATCAATTACAATATGTGATACAATTAACCTGGGAGTATATTTTTTCTACCAAAAATAAGACCATAGGCCCCATTTTGCTCTGATTAACTTTAACCAGATTTCAAAAATGTTAGGAGACATTGGAGGGGAGTCTAGAAAAGTCAACAGTGATTAACTAAATGCTTATCCAATACTTTGACTTGTCTTCTTTTGGGGCCTATGATAACACTGCCTTCACCCTCCCGTCGGATGACAGCCTTGGTCCTGTGATATATTTTGTCCAGCGAATTTGAACTAAAGTCAAAAGTATCACTTCTGGGCACAGACTTATGGCTGTGACCAATCAATTAGATTCTTTCCCCTAGTAACAAAGTCTAGATTGAGATGAAGCATCAGTGGCTCTCTCCCATCATGGACTTTGGCCCATTATCCAGGACATAGAAGAGTATGAAGTAAACTTCTGCCGTATTAAGTCATTTAGATTTCAGACCACTGAAGAATAGCCTTGTCTACTTTGGTTTGCAAAAGGAGTAACCAAAAACAATAAAATATTAACAACTGTAGCTATAAGGAAGTTCATGCACAAAACGTTAATTATACACAGAATGTTTTTTAAGTTCAAAGAACGAGGCACAACTAAGAATTGACTTAATTACTATCATCCAGTTCAAAAACAAAGCTTGTTTATTTTTCTTAACCTTTCTCAAAGAGATATCTTTCTGTTTAACAAGAGGATGCAAACTTGGACTGGGATAATTTGGGGTTTGAATAAGAGGAAATAAAAGATCTTCAAGTCAGGAATGAATAGGATGAAGGCCAGAACAGGTCAATGCAGAGAGTTCTTCTTGAGATGACCATAATGAAGGACATACCTCCATAACTGCCAGTCTGGTTTTCTTGGGGGGAACTGAACAATTTAGAATAAGGACTTTAGAAGAAGATCTGGGGATTTCAAAAGAAATTCATGAGTTAGAGTAAGCACGTTTGTGAGCTGTCTTAGTGAATAGGTGGAGTCATACTGACCTAATAGAAACTTGCTCTTGGGTGCGCACTATTGTAAGAAGAGGCGCGGTGCCTTTACTCTGATTTTCAGAGAGCCAAAGAAAGGCTCTAAACTGTTGCTTTAGAGTAACCATAGGAAAAAATAGGGGCACACAAGCATAATGTCAGATTTTCTTCCCCAACTCCTTCGGGAACAGCATGTCCATATTTTCTTTCCACCTTCCAATCGCTGTGCTGCATGGCATGGTATTTTACTTCTGCCTGCTTAAACTACTAATTAAGTTGGCAAAGCAGAAACTCTAACTTGAATTCTAACCAGCATGGTAATTATAGTTGACTTCAAAAGGCTTGGAAACAGTATTTTACAGGGGCTGGGGTTGCCTTTTCTATCCTGTTCCTCAGGCCTGTTCTTTTTCTCCTCTCTGGAAAGGCTAACACACAAAGGTGAGCTTGGCTTCCCACACTGTACTTTCTGGCACAGTGATGTTGCAGGCTGTCAGAATCGCAGATTTCTAAACTTTCCTGGCAGAAGGCTCAGGCTTGCTAACTATTCTGCTCCCCAGTATTCCCAAACACCCATGGTTTTCCCATTGACTATGGATTCCTCAAAGGGAAGGAAAAGAAGGCTATTCAAAAACATTTTTTACACATTTTTTCTCATTTTATTATTAAAACCATATAAAATAAAGCTATACAATGAACATGTGAAGAACCCAAACTACATGGTTTTTTTGTCTGTTTGTTTGCTTGCTTGCTTGCTTGTTTGTTTTGAAGCCATTGCACCAAATCACAAAGAAACATAAAGCCAAGTTTTGAAAGCATGGTTCCATGGATTCTAATACAGGCAAAAACTGAAAAGCAGAAGCTCCCCCTGCCAACCCATCCTCCTGCTCTTCCTTTTGATTAAAAAAAAAAAAAAAAGAAAAAAAGCTACATTAAAACTTAACTGATACAATGACCAATGAAACAGTTTAGGAAAAACCAAACCTCCTATTAGGAACACAAAAGCAAACCAAAACAACAAAAACAAAACCAAGCAATCTGAAAGCCCAAATAGAATCAGATCTCATGTGAGAGTGGATTATGATTGAAGTGTGGCACCTGGGCTCCTCTTGGGCATGGGGTCTTGGTTAAGGATGTATCTGTTGATCTGCTTGCTTAGATAGTGTAATGGCTGGTTTTGTGTCAACTTGACACGAGCTAGAGTCATTAGAAAGGTAGGTGCCTCAGTTGAAGGAATGCCTCTATGAGGTCCAGTTGTAAGAGACAGGGCCCAGCCCATTGTGGGTGGTGCCTTCTCTAGGCTGGTGGTCCTGGGTTTTTAATGAGAAAGCAGGCTAAGCAAGCCAGGGGAAGCAGGCCACTTAGTAGCACTCCTCCATGGCCTCTGCATCAGCTCCTGCCTCCATGTTCCTGCCTTGTTTGGGTTCATGTCCTGACTTCCTTCAATGATGAACAGCAATATGTAAGTGTAAGCCTAATAAACCCATTCTTCTCCAACTTGCTTTTTGGTCATGACATTTTGTCAAAGCAATAGAAACCCTATCCAGATAGATGGGTTCAGTTTTCAGAATACTTCAAGCTTGATATCTAAGTTTAAGTCATTTTCTTTATATAGGTTAAATTTCAGTAGCCCATTTATCAATTAAAAATGCTTACTGGCTACCCAACTGTGTCGCTTGGTTGTCTCTTCAAGTTTCCCCATCATAATCTTGATGCCCTTGGATCATATAATTCCTCTTCCCTCTCTTAGCTTGATCTACTTAAGGGGCTCTATGGCTCAGGGTCCATCCTTGGTGTATGAGCTGGCTTTTTGGAGCCCATTACCTATGGAGGGACATCTTGCACAGCCTTGATACAGGGGGAGGGGCTTGGACCTACCTCTACTGAATGTACCAGGCTCTGCTGATGCCCCCTAGGTAGGCCTTACCTTTTCGTAGGAGAAAATGGGAGATGGGTTGGGGGGAGAAAGCTGGGGGAAGTAGGAGGAGGGAAGAGAGGGGGATCTGTGATCGGTATGTAAAATGAATAAAACAATTTCTTAATAAAAAAAAAAAGAAGTCTAAGGGAAAAAAATGCTTACTGGCACTATCACATGGAACACCATGTCATTATAGAAGGTAATTGAATTAAATCACACAATAAGTTATAACAATGTGTCAACGCTACTCAGGGGTAATAGTGACAAATGAAAAAGAACAATAGGTCCATTAGTCTATAAATACAAGCTAGGGAACACAGAAAGTACATAATTATCAGTTGAGGAAGCTCTTTGCAACTGACGAGGAAACTTTTTACAGGCAGCTGTAAAATACATATATAGAACTTTAAAAGGAAACTATTCTGCATTTGAAAAAAAAAGAACTTAGCTGATACTGAGACAAATGTTTCCATAACCAGCTTAATTTATCAGATTATTATTAATGGTGATTGCTATTATAAAACAATCTTACAAAACCACATGCTTATGATATTTCAAATTTATCTTCAAGAGATCAAAGGGACAATTTTTAATATTATAAAGGCATTTTAAGGAATCTGGGAAAGAAATACGCTTGCTTCCATATCCACTGAAACAAATCTGTGAAGGTTAAAATTGAAGTAGGTTTAATTTCATGAGCTGAACAGAAATAGGTTGGCGAGGGTCAGGTAACATCTTCGAGGATTTCAGAAACATGCCTTCAGTTGATGTACCCCGTCGTCACCATCACCAAACATCCACCTTATAGTCTTTCAAGGAGAAGTTGTTTTTGTCTGGGTATCAGTTACTTGAAATCCCAACTGCCACCATTAGCACGGAATTCAGGTTTACAGGTACAATACTTTTTATATATAGATATATTTTAAATACAGATTAAGCATATAAACTAATTTAGAAGTAAGACTGCAGAGGAAATGTTGAAATTATCTGAGAGAACAACTTGTTTTAAAGTTTTGGAGTAAATCGTTTACATATGAAAAATGGATATCCTAAATGCAAATCCTTCTATTGTCTTGCTAAACTGGGTACAGGAAAGTGTTCTGCTTGCCAATACTTTAAATATCTAAATTAGTTTACAGAACGCTTTAGACATACTTGGAAAACAGCCCAGCAATTCCATATCACATATTGCATGTAAATGATTAGAATATATGGCAAAAATCATGATAAAATTATAGGATAAATTTGTTTTTTTAAAGGTAATATATAGTGAAGACAAAGGGTATTGTAAAGTTATGTGTCTACTAAAAACTATCTATTTGACTTAGTAATTAAATAGTTCTGGGTCTACATTCAGTTAGTAAAATAGTGTTTAACATGTAACCTGATCATCTCAATGGACTCTGTAATTTTTTTCTTTATTATTTTATTTTTCAGGACAGGGCTTCTCTGTGTACTTTTGGTCCTGGATCTTTCTCTGTAGCCCAGGCTAGCCTCAAACTCACAGATCTGCTGCCTCTGCTTCATGAATGCTGGAATTAAAGGCTTGTGCCACCTCCTCCTGGCTTTATAAATTTTCAAAGAAAGACTTATTTTAAATTTTTAGTTATTCTCTGTGTGTGTGTGTGTGTGTGTGTGTGTGTGTGTGTGTGTGTGTGTGTGCATGGATAGGAGGCAACTGTCTAGTAAGGCCAGAAAAACTCATTAGATCCCCTGGAGCTGGAGTTACAGGCAGGTGTGAGCGATGGTAAAATGTTACCTGAGTGCTGGGAACTGAACTGGGGTCCTCTGCAAGCACTGTATACACTTGTAACTGAATCCATCTTTCCTTCTCCTCTCTTTGTAAAACTTTTAACAAATACATTGTAGATGTGGTACTACAGTAATAACTGTCCTAAAGTGGTTCACTAATGTGCTGTTTCCTCAAGGTAATCTCAGTTATTTATTTAATACCCCCTTGCTCCTGGGTAATGAACATAACATACCTTTAACCACGGTATAAAAACTGTTGGTGGAGTGACAAAAGCATTCAGTGAACACGGGCTGACATCACTTCAGGGTGCCTGGTGATGATTTAGATGTCAGCTTCATGTTAGAGTAACCTAAGAAGTACCTTTAAAACAGTGATTTTTCTCAAGCCCAGAGAACTCAGAAATTCTCATACCATTCTGTGGTTTGTGTTAGTTTGTTTTTACTCCTGCAGCATGCACAGCGCACCTCAGAGGACTCCAGAACCCTGTGCTGACTGGGAAACTGATTCTACGGCAGCTAGGTCAGATTCTAAACTATAAATTCATCATAAGTGCTCTCTAGCTACTCATGGCTAAGTCTAAAAAATCCAGCTAATTAATTAACTACATTTAGGACTATTTACCTTGTGGAAAATAATGCTCCTCCCAAAAAAATTACAAACTCTCTGTTGACTAACCCTTTACATCCTTGATAAGAACTCTAAATTTCCCATTTAGATTTTTAACAACATATTTGAAACTGTGGATTCAAATCCATTTGGGAGGGTGGTGAAATAAATTTATTTTCACTATTAAAACATAAACTAGCAGACAAAAATATATCGAAAATCACTATATGTAGAAAATGGGGTTTTATAAAACTCTGGACTCAGGTGCATGTACACATGCATATGTGTATAAACACAGTCTCTAAAGAAAACCAAATGTGTTCCCGCCCTTCACTGTGGCATTCTCAGCTAATTCCAGGGGCTCAAGCTTTGCCACTGTCAGAAAACTTTTAAACTGTCTATGATGTCACAAAACATAGGACTTCAGTTAGTCACAATTTCAATGAAAGCAACGCCGAACTAATAGAAAATCTCATCATACAGTGGGTATGATGGCACATGCCTATAAAGCCCAGCTCTCAGAAGACGAAGTTCTAGACTGGCCTGGGCTATAATATGAAGCAAACCCAGCATATATCCTGGACATGCTTACTGCAGTGGAATTGTGCAAATTAACATCCAATTTCTTTTGTTAAGAATTTCCTTGGCTTCTTTGAAATGCCTCATTAATATCCTATGGCATATAGATTTATCTTCCTACTTACAGGAATCCTTTGGTAGCTTTCTTTCTTTCTTCCAATACTTGGGATTGAGTCTCGGGCTTCATACATTGGAAGCAAGTGCTCTACTACTGACTCCCATCTCTGTGCTGTACCACTGAGGCACATCCCTGTCTTTTTTTTTTCTATACAGAAAATGTTTATGGGTCTGAACAATAATTTAAAAAGGGATAAATTTTTGAAAATTTTATTCAATAACATTATGTCTTAGATTGTGATTTTTTTTAAAAAAACTAAGTTATTCAAGGATGGCTTTACCTTTGCAAAGCTATGAAGAATGGAATAATTTATACACAAGAAAACAATATTTGTTTTGGTCAGTATCAATATTTGTTATTATCTATATACAGAGAAATCATGTGTTTTTTCTTTGAAAAGCTTTTCTTCCCCAAGATGATTGTGTAATGTAACTATGGAAATGACTCTCCCAAATGTTTTCTAAATGGTCTACAATGTAAAGCATTGACCTGTCAGCATCACGGGATACTTCCATTATCTCCTTCCCCAACACAATCACCTGCCATCCAGATTCTGAACCAGTCTGGGCCACTTGAGATGGTTGTTGCTTTTCTTTGTTCATGATGGGTACTGAAGTCACAGTAGCGTGGGTGGCCTATGCTGTGATCATTAAGATTCATCATCAGGAAGGCCAATGGGGAATCATGCCTGGATGAGAACCCTCTGCAAAGCATAGCCTTCTTTTCCAGTTTTCACGCCACTTAAATTCTTTAATAGTCTTTCAAGAAATATCTTTTTACCTGTAGTAATTTTAATACGTTTCTCTTTACTTACTCACTTACTGAGTGTTTCTTGTATGCCAGACAGGTAGCAGTAATCTGAATGCGAGAGTGGTTTCTGCCTTGGTGGAATTGCCTTCCTCACAACCAAACCTGCCTGATTCAAACAACTTCCCTAGCCGGGCCGTGATGCACACCTTTAATCCCAGCACTCAGGAGGCAGAGCCAGGCAGATCTCTGTGAGTTCAAGGCCAGCCTGGTCTACTGAGCAAGATCCAGGACAGGCACCAAAACTACATGGAGAAACCCTGTCTTGAAAAACCAAAAAAAAAAAAAAAAACCCAAAAAACAAAACCCAAAAACTTCTTATTCTTCTTCCTTGACAAGGGCTTAAAGTCAAGACACACAAAGGCTTTTGCTGTGGGATGTCTTTCTGTATGCTGTGAATATGTGTTGCTCTGATTGGTTGATAAAGCTTCATTGGCCTATAGCAGGGCAGAATGGAGCCAGGTGGGAAAATTCAAGGGAGATAGTGAGAGAAGAAAGGAGAGGCAGGGGGATATCATCCAGCCGTAAAGGGAGCAGCATGTAATGGCACACAAGTAAAGCCATAAAACATGTGGTGACATATAGATTAATAGAAATGGTTACTTTAAGATATAAGAGCTAGCTAGCAAGAAAATTGAGTAATAGGCCATGGCCATGCAATTTGTAATTGATATAAGCCTCTGTGTGCTTACTTGAGTCTGAGTGGCTACAGGACCTGGTGGGACACAGGCAAACTTCCAGCTACAGGCTTTAGTGTTTCCAGAGTAACCGGGGTAACTAACACCCCATAAACAAGATGCAAAGTGTCTGTGACAGCCTGCAAAGCAAGAGCTTCCTGGGGTCTTATCATCTTGGAATTTGGGGGGGGGCACAAAACAATCAAGGTCACGTGATTCAACTGTGGGAGTTGCCAGATCGTCTCCCAGGACTTGCCCAGTGAAGTGACTCTGACCTTCAACTGACATCACACACGTAGCTGGTAACAGAGGTCAAAGAAGAAGGTCAAAAGGGACTTTCCTCTGAGGGTTGGTGGCATGCTGGATCTCTCCTCACCACTGCATTTGAATGGCAGTAGAAAGAACACAGATGTTTTCTGATTGGACTTCTTGTGGTAACTCTCTCACCTGGAGGTCACACACTGCAGTGAAAGGAGGAATAATATGTAATAATAATATTACAATTTAGGGCAGCATGAATCAGGGGATTCTTTTTTGTCTAGAATTGATGACAGTCTACCCAAGTGTCTGAATACATCAATAGCCTGAGGCTTAGCTGCCCCTTACTTTGAGGGGAGCTGAATTTGCCTTTTGAAGCTGTTGGGCAGAAATACTTTATATTTATATTTACAGGCCCCTCTTTTTTGTTCTGTGGATACAGTTAGATGCTGGTAGGGAAAGAGTGTCCTAAGACCCTTTTGTAAAACCCCTGGGCATTCCTGAATCCCTGAATTGTGTTATCTCTTCCAATACTTGGAGTCTATGATTATTACTCATTTTTTTAAGAAAGCCCCTTTGTTACTGTGGTGCTCACAACACTGTCATTAGTAATCATGCACCTTCCTATTGCCACCATTCTACAGATGGCAGGCATAACTGTCTCTTCATTTATTTAAGGAACATCTACTCCCTCATATGCACACATGCATATGCACACATACTTTTATGTTTCTCAGACTTGACAGAGTACATTTTAATCTTCAATATCCTCCTAATTCACAGGCTTTCTAACTTGTCAGATAACAAAATGACAGCATTTCTTATACAGTTGGACTTGTGTGAGGCTTACATGCCCTTCAGTGCTATGTGTTGAAGTCCTTGAAAATCGCTTCAGTTATAACTGAGTGATGGTCCGTTGTTGACACATGCTGATTCAAGCACTGTCCATGACCTCCTTCTTTCTAGGGAATGATCTTTAAGCTAAAGGGAGGAGCCATTTGTTTTGATAAAGCTCTTTAAAGGGCCACCTTTATTTATTTATTTTTATTTTTTTTGTTTTTCGAGACAGGGTTTCTCTGTGTAGCTTTGCGCCTTTCCTGGAACTCACTTGGTAGCCCAGGCTGGCCTCGAACTCACAGAGATCCGCTGGCTCTGCCTCCCGAGTGCTGGGATTAAAGGCGTGCGCTACCACCGCCCGGCAAGGGCCCCCTTTAAAAGCACCCTCTCTTACAGTGGTGAGAGAAGTCATTTTGCAATGTTATTTCAAACCAAATTATTCCTGGGGTGATAAAAGAGGAATATGCCATTGGCAACTGAAGAAATTTTAATATATATATTAAGTATACATTATATATAAATATAATATATATTATTATAAATATTTTATATATATATTAGCATGACTTGGAAAAAATGAAAGGAAGAATGGTGATTCTCCCTGTGTTCTTAAACCAAGTTTATGGAAATTCCTCTGATTCCCTCAGGATGAAAGGACTCTTTAGAGCCATGCATACATCATTATAGGACAGTGCAAAACCTTTCGAATCTCAACAGTGAGACACAAAGATGTTCTTGTAGTTACAAATTGCCTTGTCCTGTTTATCTCTAATAATAACCATTGATTTTCCATATCCCATGTAAACTCACTGTTTTACACATGAATAAATATGCCAGATGTGATGGTTAATTTTATGTGTCAATTTGAATGGATCAATGGATGTCCATGTATTTAGTTGTACTCTGTTCTGAGTGTCTGGGTGTTTTGCATGAGATGAACACTGGAATTGGTAGACTGGATGTATTGGTTTGCCCTTCCTAAACTGGTTGAGCCTTAGTAGATCAATTAAGAAGGCCTGAACAGAACAGTCAGGATTCCTCCTGCTGGCTTCTGGAGGTGGGGCATCAGCTCTCAGTCTACCTTGGGACTTACTTAATGAAGCCTCAGCTTGCCTTGGGTATCAAGTATATCTTCTTCTATGTTGGAACTTATACACATGACATCTTTGGGGTCTCCAGCTTGCTGAACAGATCCTGACTTCTAATTCTCCCCAACTGTATGGGCAAATTGCTTACAGTGAATTTTTTCCTATGTATTATGTAGGGTCTGCAATGGGGAGTCCTATTATACCTGAGAATGGAAATAGTATCTGATCTACCTAATTTCATTTCACCCTTTGCTCTGGAATTTCAGAAAATGAGTAGTCATAATTTATTAAAATATTTTTAGTCAAAGGACCTGTTAAGTCAAGTAGAGAAACACCTTTTCTCTCTTTTACAATTCAGTTTAATTTTCCTTATATTTTTCCTTTTTTTTTTTCTAGACGCTACTAGCAGAACTCTTCAAGATTGCTGACAGTAGAGCAATCAACCTTGCCCTTGCAACTCGGTGTTGACAGTCATTGCAACCAGCCACTGAAGAGGATTGAGGCAGAAGACCAAACATGGGCTCTGAATGGTGCCAGAGTAAGTGAAAACAGAGTTTAAAGACATCTGTGATGACTTGAGCCTTGCTAGTTTGAAGCAAGGATATCTACACAGTGCCTAGATTTCAATTGCTTTCCAGGGAAATTCTGCTATTGCTCTCACCTTCAAAGCTAATGCTTGTATTTCTAAGAAAATATACACCCTCATTTTCTCTATTAAAGGTGATGTAATTGATCATTACAGAAGTGAACAGTATCAGGGGCTTTAATACAAACTGAATCAGTGTACCAAAGATTATCATTATTGGTGTTCAAGGGACAGTGTCCCCGCATTCCAGCAGGACACAATTTACAGATGTCTGGGGTCAGTTACAGAAGAGTTTCCATGTGATCCTCTTTCCCTAAAGGAGTAGAAATAATTTTCAGCTCTCTGCTTTGCCCATGTTATGCTTCCCTGCACTAACAAATATGGAGAAAACGAACCCTATAAGATGTGACTAGCAAATGCCACTAGAATTCCCAGTATTCCCCAGGGAAGCCAGGGCAAGCAGCAGCTCTCCAGGGGTTTCCCATCATATGATCAACATAAAACATCTTCATCTGGATCCCAGCGCTAAGTGGTAGGCTAAGACCGGGTGAAGAAATAACACTTACATTCTTATGCCCAACCTGTGGTGGACTATGACCATCTTGGGCTAACTATTTAGCATATTTATTGTTCTAGGCAGATCTTAAAACAATGTCAATCCTTTCACTTAACCTAACTGCCCTACTATTCAAGATTCTGTGCCTATGGAATACACTTTGAGTAATCCAAGGGAAGCTTAGAGGAGTCAGAAACCTCACTGAGATGTTGTGTGGAACCAGAGCCTATTTCTTCTTTTCTGTGCCCTCCCATGTTCCATCTAGAACAAATGTACAGAATGATATGCCAACGACACCAGGGCCCTTTCCTTCACCACAGCCTCAGTCAATGACAGCAATGAACTCAGAGCTCCTACATCTTCATCCATTTGGTACTTTCCATGTCACTTCACTTTAATCCTCCCAATGTCTCTCACTACATTTTTAGATTAGGTAACACACACACTAGAAAGAGTCTCACGTGATAAGCAAGTAGCCTGCAGTTTTCCCCAATTCTGACACTAAACTACCTGATTCTGGTGAAGCCATTTAGTCTTTTGCTTCATGTTTTCTCACCTGTGAAATGTAACCTGGAAGAGCACTGAACTTCTAGAGTATTGTAATTTTTTATGAGTCACCAATCATATTGGACAGTGAGTGAATGATGACTACCATTGATACCAACCCACTAAACCAAGTAGCTAAGCAATCAGCATGAGAAAATTAACCCTGGCTTTGGATTCGTTTTAAACAACAGTTTTTAGACTGTGGCAATTCGAGACTCCTGGGGAAGACTAAGAGACAATTCCTGAAGATGCCAGAGATCAAAGTCAGTTGCAAATATATGTTGCACTATCTGGCAACATCTGGCTGCTTTCCATAGCCAATCAGCTACTAGCAAAGGGCTTGTGGCAAACACAGTAGTTTTTGAGACTGGATCAAAATGATAAATAAGTAATGCACACTCTATCATCTGTTAGTATTCAAGAAATGAATGGATGAATATGAGGTGTACCCCATAATTTATGCAATGCCACAGCCACCTGGGATTTATTTTTCACTTTATGCCACTATTGTTTATTAACACACATGAATGATTAACACAGAAACATCAAGTCCTACTTATATACCTATGCTGAAAATATCTTGTCATTGTTTGTAAAGAAATACCCAGGAGATTAACATGATTTAGATGTAAAATCTGGCTTAATTTTCTTTCAATATTAATCTCTACCAATAATGTTTGACACCATAACTTCTCTTCCCAGGAACAATGCTTTAGATCCAGGCTTCTATTTTGGGTCAGTTCTAAGGGTATTTTTGCTCACTGTGCTGCTGTATGCAATCATATTGTGGGATGGTTTTCCTGGAAGAAATACATCACTTGAAAATCCAAGAGGGTAAAGTTTCTAAATGCTTTCCAATCATATAAGATCAGAGCCAACACGTTCAGGGAATGACAAGCCCACTCCCGTCAAAACGCTTCACAAAGAGGCAGAATGCAGGAGTGCCTTGAGCATTCACAGCCCCCTGACGTCAACTTAGATCAAATTCAGATAACTGCTGTTCCAGCTGCTCGATTCTCTTGGGTTCCGTGAAAATCCAATTCACTATAAAATGAGGTTGCCATCTAAATACCATCAAAGCTACTTTGAGAAATCGGCAGAAGGGTTTAAGCTTTTTGTGAATACCTTCTACCAGCCCACAATAGGCAGCCTGTAGAGAATGATCAATTCTTTCTGATTCCTTTCTATTTTGATCACCACTGTGATATAAAATTCTGTTTCTGTGCTCTATAGTATGATATACAGTGAAAGACAATCTGTGTTCTGTTAAAAATGTAGGTGATATAAGCCCTGAACATGATTTGCTTGCAGATTCTGTAAGGCATGCACCACCTCCAAGCATTTGAAAACAGCGTTGCCTAGGAAACCATAGGGTTTGACTTATTTCTCCCAGACTTTCCACTTCTCATCTTCACCTTCCATGGCCTTTTCTCTTCCTCTCTTTGGATATCTAATA
The DNA here is from genome assembly GCF_949786415.1 of Peromyscus eremicus. Lineage (NCBI taxonomy): Eukaryota > Metazoa > Chordata > Mammalia > Rodentia > Cricetidae > Peromyscus > Peromyscus eremicus. The sequence goes on from NC_081427.1 coordinate 43,360,726, forward strand.
TCATTATAGACTTTCTATGTTGTTCTGCAGAAACAGAAAGAGATTTTCATGTTCGAAAATACATATAATACTGATTATTTCTCTTCTAACCATTGTACACTTTTCATCACAGGTACCATAACGTTTTCCTGTTCCATCTTACGTTAGTTTTTCACAAGTTGATAAAATCAGCTCACATTAATAAAATACTCCCATGTTCCCTACTGGACCACACACACACACACACACACACACACACACACACACACACACACACACTTTTCCAGTTAATTTTTACAGCATCTATGTGAAATAGATTTTTTTTTACCACTACTTTATATATGAAGAAATGTGCCTGCTAAGTGAATTGCCCAGTGTCACCTAGCTTGTGAGTGTTGAAGTTGAAGGCAACCAGATTGCCAGACTAAAGTGTACATGTTCTTAAAATTCACTGGTGTGCACTGACTCTCTGTTCTAGTATGCTTCTCTATCACTGTGATATACAACATGACCCACAGCAACTGGAGGAATGCGGGGTTTATTTCATCTTACACTTCCTGACCACAATGAAAGCAGGGCCTGAACTGAAGCAAAGGCCATGGAGGCCTGCTTGTCAGCCTGCTTTTTTCTGCAACCCAGGACCACCTGCCCAGGGATGGTACCACCCATAGTAGTTGGGGCCTCCTCCCATCAATCATTAATTAAGACAATGCCTTACAGACATGCCCACAAGCCATTCTGATGGAGGCATTCTTCATTTGATGGTCCCTCTTCCCAGGTGACTCAAACTGTGTCCATTAACAGAAACTAACCAGCTTACACTCCAAGTAGAGGCATAAAAATGACATAAGGGAAGAGGGCTGTGAATCTGTAATGTTTAAAGTATCTAACTCCTTAGTGACTGGCCTAAAACTACTTAGTGCTAAGCGTTGATTCTAAGTCAGTACTGTCACACATTTGTAGAAATAAAAAGAAAATAATCAAATACTTGGTCTATGCATCAAGAACTTAACCTCAGAAATATAATGCTATTCTTGTTTGTTTTCAGCTAAGATTGTCTAATTCTAGAATGCTTATAAGAGAAAGGAAAATAATAAGGATCCATCATATAAATTCTGAAGACCATATTTTTAGTATCTGTGAGTTGAACTAAAACAAATGAAATCCCATTCAGTTGGGAACGGGAAGAAATGATGGCCTTTATAAGTAAGGCTTCTGCCCTTAGATGAGAGTTTCAGCTGGTGAAATGAAAGGGGATGGGAGTTTCAAGCTTAAACAATGTTAAGTACAAAGTAATAGAAATAAAGAAATAAACAATTGTGTAAAATTTTTATTTAGGCTCAGCCAGGCAGATACTAAGAAATAAATGAGACTAGAACATACAGATTTTTGAGGGACTAAGCCCAAGATACATACCACTCCACACATACACACAAGTGATATGGAAGACTTTAGGTAAGGTATTCATTTGGGGCTCCTTGTGGGCAATATGAGGCCATTGTTGGAATCTTTTTTTAAAGGAAAAATTGACTGCATTAATAAATTCATTTTAATTTCTATTCTATTAGTTTACATTTTTGCTTAGCATACAAAGAAACAGGCTTCATTGTGATACTTTCATACATCTACACATATATGTCATATTCTGCTCTTTCTTTTGTTCTTTCACATATATACTTATTGTCCCATGTAATTACACTGCTCATAAAGAGTTTAAAGTATTTTATAAGACTATGTGGGATTAATAAGAAATAATCAGGCTTCCTGAGAACCCACAGGCCACTCCAGCTAGGGAAGCATGTAGGCTAACTGTAGATACTCACCTTGCCCTCAGCCCCTCCAAAACCAATCCTCTAGTCTCATGTCCAGCTCTGTAGCAGACCACCTGCTGTGGCCTCCCTTTCCCCTGGCCCCACCTCCACTGCTTCCCACACTCACTGCTTTAGCCCAGTCCCCCAAGCCGACACTTTACCAGCAGACACTTCCTAGGAACCTGAACACAAATCAAGATGCACTGAACCTGACAGAAGAGAAAGCGGGGAATAGCCTTGAACTCACCGGCACAGGAAATGACTTTCTGAACAGAGCACTGTTAGCAGAGGCACTAAGATCCACAATTAACAAACAGGACCTCATGAAGCTGAGAAGCTTCTTCATGGCAAAGGACACTGTCATTTGGACCAAGTGGCAGGCTACAGAAGAGGAAAATATTTTTACCAACTACACATCCAATAGAGGGGTAATATCCAAAATATATAAAGAATCCAGGAAACTAAATATCAATAAAACAAATAACCCAACTAAAAATGGGGTCCAGATCTAAACAGAGAATTCTCAAAAGTAGAAACTCAAATGTCTGAGAAACACCTAAAGAAATGTTCAACACCCTTAGTCACCCATGAAACTGCAATCAAGCTACTTTGAGATTTCATATTACACCCGTCAAAATGCGTAAGATCAATAAAACAAGTGACAGCCTTATGGTGGTGAGGATGTGGAGGAAGTCCCTTTGCTGGTGGGACTGCAAACTTGTCCGGTCACCAAGGCGGTCCCTCGGAAGATGGGAATTGATCTACCTCAAGATACACCTACACCACTTTTGGGCATATGTGCAAAGGAAAATTCATCCTACCACACAGATACTTGCTCAACTATATTTATTGTTGCTCTATTCATAATAGCCAGAAACTGGAAGTAACCTAGATGTCCATCAACAGAAGAATAGATAAAGAAAACATGGTACATGTACACAATGGAGTGAGTTGTTTAAAAGATGAAATAGTATAATTTGCAGGTAAATGAATGGAACTGGAAAAAAAAATCATCCCGAATGAGGTATCCCAGACCCCAAAAGAGAACTATGGTATGTATTCGTTTATATGTGGATATTAGCTCTTAAGGCAATGATAACAAAGCTACAATCTAAAGAACCATAGGGGCTGGGTATAGAAGAAGGGACATGGGGGAACAGACAGATCTCCTTAGGAGAGAGAAATTGAACAGATAGTTATGGATGGATTTTGGAACAGGGGCTGGGATGGGAGGATCAAGTGGGGAGGTGGAAGGGGAGAGAATATGGTGAATGACAGCTAAAATTAAGAGCCATTTGAGGGTAGTATAAAAACCTGACATAGTAGAAACTTCCTAAATATATACATATATGAAGATGCTCTAACTGAAATGGACAAATAATGGGGGAGACAGAATCCCAACTGGCCATCTCTTGTCACCAAATGAACTTGGTGACAGGCTTGAAGTCCTAGGATTGGGTTATACCTAATTGTGTCATTGGTCAAAGGGGTCCCATGGGAATCCCCAAACAACCCAGGCTGTTGCCAAGATTATAGTTTGTTCTCTACAAAATGACATCCAGGCCCCATTGTGAAGACACCTTCACAATTTACTGGACATACAGAAGTTGAGCCAATGCCTACACAGAGCCTTGTTTTTGGTGTAGGAAGGTACTCTGCATGCTAATAAAAAAGATAAACAATAACCCAGCCACAAACCCTTTGATTTGCAATGGTATTCTGCCTGCAATATATGTTAGGGCAATGGTGGCACCTAGCTTATGGGAGTAACCAACCAATTCCTTATTTGACTTAAGGCCCACTCTGTATGATGGAATCTATTACTAACACTTCTTGGGTAACCAAGAACCGGATACTAGATAGCTGAAGGACCTACAGTAAAACCAAATACTACTAGTATAAAAAAAATAAGTAGCAATAAAATGATTGCTAATGATATTCTGCTATACTTATAAGAAAAGCTCCCTCCTATAGCAGATAGGGACAAAAACAGAGACCCACAGTTAGGTACTATGCAGAGAATGAGACCTTTGAACACATAGCCTGAAAAGAGATGTCTTCATCAAATCCCTCCCCTCGGAGTTCTGGAAACCCAATGGAAGAAGAGGCAGAAAGAAGGTAAGAGCCAGAGGGGATGGAGGATACAGAAAACAAGGCTCTCTAAATCAGGATGATCAAAGTTCATATAAACTCACAGATTCTGAAGCAACATGCACAGAGCCTGTATGAGTCTGCACCAGGTCCTCTGTATATACATTATGGCTTCCAGAGTAGTGTTCTTATGGACTTTTGAGTGTGCGCACGAGTGTGTCTCTGATTCTTGTGCTTTTTCTTTGGCTCTTTTCCTTCTGTTTGTTTGTCTTGTTCAAGTCTGACAAGATAGATTCGTTTTATCTTATTGTATTTTATTTTGCTGTATTCTATTATCATCCCTTAGAAGACTGCTTGTTTTATGAGAGCCAGAAAGGAGTGGATCTGGATGGGAGGGGAGAGGGGGGTCCTGGGAGTAGAGGAGGGGAGCCTATAATCAGGATATATTATATAAGAATTAAATCTATTTAAATAAGAGGGAAAAAATTAAATATAAGAAGCAATTAGGGAGAAGTAGCATCAGAAATAAGGCTAGTACCCACAGGCACATTATGAAGAGGTATTCCCTGGCTATGGACTTGACTCCACATTTTGCTATGACTATTGGTCAAGTGAAAACTCACAAAGCACACAGAACAAGAGAAGAAACAATCCTCCCCACCCCCTATAGCACTGCAAGGATCAACTGGGGTCCCCTATGTCACAATGAATATGTTCTTCTTGCTCTACCCTGTTTAAGGGAATGTAGCACAGGAACTTATGGGGTCAGAAGTCTGTCAAGACTGTCCCGAGAATACCCAAGATACCTCTGCCTCTCCATTGCTTCCCTGTCCCCTTCATTCTTTGGATCTAGACACACTTTATACACTCATGGGACGACACCGTTCTCTATCTCACTCTATGAGAAGGATTCTGGATGTTATTGTAGGTTTGGCCTCTGGGTACTCTCTCGTTTTCTCAGGGTTCACTTAGGTTGTCTGCTTGTCTTTTACCACTGGACAGACATCGTAGATAACTATCTTCCTTGATATCAGCAAGAGAAAAAAATTCTTTAACAGTTGAAGCAAAGTAAAATGTAATGGACTTAAAAGTGCTGTCATTGCTAAGGTCTGTGGCCATGCTTTAATTTGCTGTTTTTCATTTCACATTTTTTATGCTTGATGAGTTTCAAAGAATTAGAGCTGACACAAGCAGAGGAAAAGACCAGAGAGAGGCATCTTGACAGATTTGAAATACAACTATTTAATGTCATAAATGAGTCCAAAGTCAACAAGATGCTTAAACACACATTTGAAACAGCATTGATGGGAACCTTTCTTTACTGCCCTTTGTGGATGTGCGTGTGTTGAAATAAATTTGGTGGTAGCAGCATCATCAGAGCATGCATAGCAGTGCACGCTGTGCTTAATAGTTACTTAATCCAGAACATTCATTCATAAGAAAAGCTTGCTCTGCATTCTACAAAATGATAAACATTTGAATAAAATACAGCCACCCAGAGCTGCCTTTTCTGGGGTTAGGGGTTCCCTTGGAGAGCTTTCAAAGTAAAAGTAAAATACTACATGCTTTCAGGAAAGCCTTTGAATGCAATAGTTGTTAAATGCATGGCCACATTGAAATGCTGGGAGATGTGTTAGGATTTTAGCTGGTAAGTAAAATTTGATGATGAGTGGGAGAAGGATAGATGAGAAAATATCTGTGTTTTCCAAAGGAGATTAGCCAATTTCTTTTATAAAAGGAGAAAAATGTCAAATATCTGTGGCAACTAAACTTTGGACTATTCCCTATGCAAGTCAATTTCTTTTAATCGCAATAAAAACGGTGGTTCTGATCCCCGTGTGATTCCTTCCTACTGGATGCTCTGCTTGACTGGTGCTCTTTTGTTATTTACAAATGCAGGGCCATCTAGAAAGCATCCATTTACCACACCCTTAATATGTCAGAGCTATTATTAAATTAAACACAATTTGTCTTGATAAATGGAATTACTTGGTATTGGCCATGCATATATTCAGAGAGAGCCATATTGAAAAGCTGAAAATTCGTGCCTTAGAGAATTCCATTTGGGTGCCATAACGTTTGATGTTAAGACTCTGAGATCCCTGCTATCTTAACAAAAGCAGATGTCCTTCCCCCCAGGGCTTCCTTTTCTTTCCTTATTGCTTCAATACTCTGTACATTTGCACCCATATGATTTGAACTCTTCAGCAGTGTGGAGGAATTCTTATTCATTTCTTTAATGCCCACAAAAAAGGAATTAATATGATTCATAATGAGAAGGAAGATAGAAAATGAAAGAATTGTTTCAAAGCTGAGTCTCAAGAGAGAGATGACAATATCATGCAATTTTCATTTTTCCCCTTACTTCTCATATTTTAATAACCTACCAGTTTTCTAAGGAACACGTTTTCCCCCCACATGATTATTTCCTCTCATCCATAGTAATGATAGCAGTTTTTAAAGACTTCAACTTTTCAAAAGTATGTGTTTAATAAAATCTCTGATATTTCTCTAGAGAAAATGAAATTACAATAACAACATTGCCTTAATAAAATAACAATAGCACTTTAATTGGTTATTACCACCAGCACAGTGGGAAGTTATTTCTCAGACACTTACCTACTTGCACCCTTTCTCATATGACAATAAAAATGAGATATCCTTACAATTGATATTTTTTCCTGTTTTTCAAGCAAACACTAAGTGAATTTCCATACACTAAATAATTGTCTAAGTAACAGACATTCATCTTTAAGAATACACTGTCTTCACATACAGACACAGACACAGATGCTTGTGTGCATGTGAGCATACACACACACACACACACACACACACACACACACACACACAAGCTTGATTTGTTCAGGTGATTGGAACAAATCAATGTTCGCTAGTTCCTTTATGCTCATCACTCTGCCAGAGGCTTTTGTAAACAGTCTCTTTCATCTTTATGGGAAATTAAAAGGTCCACTTTACAGATGGAGCAGGGGAGTTAAATCACAAATGTAGGAATCAGCCAATTAAAAACAATTCTGAGGCCACCTGCTCATGCACAGAGTTTAAACCATTTAAGAGTGCAAGCATTGCTTATGTGCTACAGCAGACATTTGTCTTTTCCCATTCATGTATACCTCTGCATCTCTGTGTTCTAATGATTAATAACACTAAACTAAGGTAAATTAAACTATTACAAATAAGATACCTTATTCTCATCTGGGCATATAAAATAATTAAGCAAATAGGAACTTAATATGTTATTATCATCTGTCAAAATAATTGGCAAATAATGTGTCCTTGAACATAAAAGGCTGACTCCCCTGTTGCAGATGACGATATCACATGTCTCTCTCTGGTCTGTGAAGTCATCAGGAAACACACTGAGAGCTTCATAGTGAAGAATGAATCCTGCCTCTGCTTACTGACCCCAGATTGTAGGTCAAGGTCATCTCTTTCTGACCTTACTTTTTTCTCAAGTTGAACTTATAGGGGTATTTCAACGTACCTATATATCCCATTTATTATTTTTAACTATCTAAAGCAAATTTAATTATTTGAGTTCTTGGATAATGTGTATAAATGAGATTTTCATATTGTTCTATCCACTTCTCTATGTGTTGGACATGTCTCATCACCCTTTAAAAAACAATACGAGTAACTAAATAACATGATGATCCATAAACATCCCCTAGGAGGAAGACATAGATGTCTTTAAATCAGATATTATGTTATATAAAGGCTATCATACAAGTAGATACCTACAATGAAAAATACTAAGGAATACTTTCATTGCTCTTATTTTGAAATGTGACTAAAACCTGGGTTCTGGAAAATTAAAGTCTTTTTCTCAGTTTCTGTCCAGAAAGATGGCTATAAAAATTTATACTATAGCATACTTTTATTTGATTTGCATGGACCCAAAAAGATCATGAATCTATTTCTTTGATGCTCTTCTATTATAATAAATATTGTAGCGAAACATGGGTGTGAGAGAGAAGGTAGTCTTTACAATAATGAAACAGGAGACAATGAATCTTCGGTGACTTAACAAGTGAAGTAGATGGATTGTGGTTACCCAGACAAGAAGTTGAAAAAAACGTGAAAAAGCTGTGAGTTTAAGTTACACAGTTACATCATGGGTGTTCCAAACTGGAACCCAGGTACACATTCAGGGCACAGGTTCTTTGTCCTCCAACAGCTGGCTCTATTGACAGCTGATACGTGACAGCTCTTAGTTAAGCTTCTCTCTCCTTTAGCTGGGACACAGCTTACTCTGCCTGTCTTCACCCCTACACCTCTACCCAACAGTTACAGATAGCGAGAAGAGTCCCAACACATTGCCCACAAGTGAGTCTCTGCCTGCAAACCTGTTTCCCTGAGAATCTGGCTATTGATGTGTTAAATTATAACATTCTTCAGGAAATGCCACTGAATCGTGTTCGGGGGGGGGGGGGGGAGACTCTAGATGCAGATTTGGTTTCTATACAAATTACTGGGATGATAAATACATTAATATTTCCACTGACGAACTACACAGAGTACTAACACTTTGCCTTTTTATTGCATTTTAGTTACTGTGTGTGTGTGCATGTGCATGCATGTGCCATGCATCATGTATGGAGGTCCAAGGCTAATATGTGAGGTCAGATCTCTTCTTCCATAATGTGGATCTTCAGGATGTATCTCAGGTTCTCAGATTGGCTGGCCAGTGTCTTTACCCAATGAGCCACCACAGCAGCCCCCACACTTGTAATTTACCAAAACTCAATTAATGAATGAACAGTCTCATATAAATTCACAAATTATATTATGATGTTTTCTGCTTATTCAGAGAGCAGTTGCTACACTTGACACTTAATTGGCCACAGTTTTAAAGTAATTTTCTTGTTGCATTTCACATGTATATTGCTCTGCTCTTTAGAAGAGTTAAAGGTAACCGTGTAAGAACATTACTCATTTGTGTTTATCCAAAAAAATCTAGTGTCAATTTTGGCATAAAGGAATCCACATGCTATGAGCCACAATAATATGAAGTAGGATTTCAGCTGACTACGACGAAGCTATACCTAGAAGAAGCCAAGGGCTTTCCAGAGGATAAAGCCAAGTCTTGAGGAGTCTTGGTGATACTGGCTTTTGAATACTGGCCATTTCCTGCTATGAATTTCTTATGTGCTATTGCAGTGTATTGATCAGTCTTTGGGCATAGTTCTTCCATATACAATTAAGGCATTTTGGACAACAGTCACACAGGCAAGGCTTCCTTCTTCCAGGCTTTTTGTTTCTCCTTTTTTAGCATTAGAATCAGATATCTCTTTTAGCTAGCACCCAAGGCCAGGGCCAGCTGGAGACAAAAGCATTTTATCCTGAGATACCTCTCAAACATCCAAGGACAAATGGCAGACAGAATAAGCATTCCAGACCACTTGCTAGTCTCCTGAATTAAGGTAAATATCCATACAGAGACACCGCCTAGGTCAGACAGACATTAGGTACATAGCTTTGTTCCTTAAGCTCAGACTCTTCTTTTTTACACAGCCTTAGTGGTATCTTTAGACTTCCCTTTTGACATTTAACTTAGAACAAAATGGCTTTTTTCATACCAGGTACATCAAGCTGTGACACAGGCTTCCTAGTTACCCCCCGCCCTGGCAGATAATAATGCAGCCAAGTTTTACAGTGACAGTTATGGCTCCTAAAGAAATATGGGCAGTTTTATTTTACTCATGATCTATACTAACATTGTAGACTCCTAACATTTTATCTAACCACGTCTAGGAATGTAGTTTGAGCACATAAATTCCCTTTTTTTGATATATTAACCAATTCTAGCTCTTAGTGGACCCCACTATGGTACTAATGTAAACAGTAATGTGTTTTCACATATAAACAAATAGAACTAATCCATTATAGGGAATCTTAAAATATTTTACCATGTCAAATCTCTTTTTGTCATGACAATGAATTTTCCTTTCTAGCAATTTACTTACATATTAAAATATTTTAATTATAATATTTAACTTTTTAGAGCCTATCATTTAGTCTCTAGAAGTGATTGCTGATTTCTAAAGAAAAATATTACTTTATTTTTGTTTATAAATGGATTAGATGCTGGTCACTTAATAGGTAATTTAACTTGAGGATATGAAAAAGTGAAAACAGATATGCCACTCCTTTTTTAGGTTGTAAAAGAAAGCCAGATAGTCACTACCGGAGAAAAACTCTTATCTGCCTTTATGACCCTAAAAGAATTCAAGCTTTGTGACCTCACTTTGGCCAGAGAATTGCTGCTTTGTATGGGTATATAACTGAAAGCCTCAGAGACTTGAGGAGGACTAGAAGGAGGAGCTAAGATGAGGAACAAAGATAGAACAATGAGAGGACAACAGAGGAAGGGACAGAGAGGAGCTAATTATGAGAACAGAATTGAAGCTGTGTAGATAGATTTTGACTCAGAAGAATAAAGTGAATGGACAAAAGAGTTTCGTGTACATATATTCATTTGATATGATCTAAGATTAGATTATCAGCTGGTTGTAGATTCTTCCATGGACCCTGGGAAAAGGCTATCAAGGGGCTGGACCCCAATAGCCTTTGTTATCCACACATAGTGAGTTAATAAACTACACTACAAATGAAATGTCTCAATGGCGATTCTCACAGGAACTGTGTTTGTGTGAGTCTAACAAGTTTATTAGAGATGACATTAGTAGTTTAGGAGATGCTGATTGGATTATATTCACAAACAATAATACCAACCAATATACATACAAACATGATGCTTTATCAAGTAACACCCCTAAATTAATGTGGCATATTCATTTTCACTTTTACTAGCCCTACTTAAAATTTTTGGGTACCTCCAGCCAAATTGTGTGTGTTTATATACAATGGAAGTAATAACATTTCAACAGCACAGGGAACCAATAGGATTACATAGGGAATTCAGTGAGGTGTCCTTTGGCTAATGTTGCATATATATATATATATATATATATATATATATATATATATATATATATATATATATGAAGTCTTCGTTAAATAAACTGTCAGAAAAATAACACTATAATTTTCATTTCAATAATACTTTGGGGATCCTAACACAATAAGGACACTGAAAAGACTTGTGAAAAGTCTAGAAATCCCATTGATATATTTATTTTGCAGATGCTAGCAACCCTATAAGGTTCAAAAATTAAAGTCATTGAAATATAAGATCTCGTTCTATCTCACTTTTTTTTTATCCTCAAGTTAAATTGTCTATTAAGTGACCAGCATCTAATCCATTTATAAACAAAAATAAAGTAATATTTTTCATTAGCAATCAGCAATCACTTCTAGAGACTAAATAATAGGTTCTAAAAAGTTAAATATTATAATTAAAATATTTTAATATGTAAGTAAATTGCTAGAAAGGAAAATTCATTGTCATGACAAAAAGAGATTTGACATGGCAAAATATTTTAAGATTCCCTATAATGGATTAGTTCTATTTGTTTATATGTGAAAACACATTACTGTTTACATTAGTACCATAAACTACATAATCCCAGAAAGATGTTCACAAGCCAAGATATTAAAGTGTTTGGGGAGAAAATAGAACATATCTACCCATGAGGCAGATCACATTTGGCCACATTACAGAATAATGGTTTTTCCCCAAGTTACAATAAAAATAGCTTCAAAAACTAAGTGGCTTAACCTAAATACATTTTAATAAAATTGAAACAGCACAAGCTGTGTAATCCTGTTTTGATATTAGTAACCCCAATTAAAATGAGAAAAAGTGTCATTGACAGTTTGCAGTACGATATATAAAATGGCAACATCTGTAATCCGGGAAGAGAGACAATGTGGCATTCTCTGAGAGATGCTATATGGATGCATTCAAATAAGAACTAGGGAGGGTAACTGGACGTGTTTTCCATTTGTGAATACTGTGGTGGGCAGGAGAGGCAATGGGAGAGCTATTGAAAAGTGGTATGGTGATTAAATGTCTGACACATGCTAGACTAGTATAATGATAAAGTATAGATTTTAAAACACACAAGTAACATTATACATAGTAAGCAGGTTGCATTTAGGAACACATATGTATATACATATACACATGTAACAATAATTGATTAAAAAAGAGGCCATGAATTTGAAAGAAAACAAAGAACAGTATATAGGAGGGCTTAAAGGGAGGAAAGGAAAGAGGAAAATGTAATTACATTATAATCTAAAATAAAAAAAGGTAATAAAGAATACTATCTAGAATAAGGAAATAAATTGAGCTACTGGATATCTTGGAGGGAAAGTCAGCACCCTAATTTCACATGAATAACCAGGCCAGTCAATCCAAGTGAAAAACTAGAAATTTCTGTCCTGCTCCACATAACCCCTCACCCAAAGCAAGAGTTCAGGAGGAAGTTAAAATTTTAACTCTTTCACTTAGGTGGAATATTTTAACTTCTATTACATCTAAGATTTTGTTTAAAAAATGTTTTCATTAATTACTACAAAGAAACAACCAAGACAACATAGTACATGATACTATTGCTGACCATCCCTAATATTTATCATTTTAATGACCAGAAAACTTGTAAGTATCTAGCAGCAAACACCGTGCATCTACAATTAGTACTGGAAACAACCTACCAACAGCACTTCTTCCTGAGCAGCATAAGCAGCAGAGATAATCTGAGGATAGGACATGCCTTAAGGTGTTCATAAAACTTTTCCCTCACTTGGAGCCTTGGAATGAGTGAGTTTTTCCTGTGTGGTCTCCAACAGAAGAGCTAGGGTTCCAATACAGACTCCTATAGTGAAATGCCTTCAGGCTGATCTCTACATCTAGCATTTAGTACAGAAATCCTCTGGCTGCCATTTTCTTTTGAGTAATGGTCTTTCTACTGTATTCAGCTTAATTGCCACCAATAATTACCTCCCCACGAAGCTTCCTTGAGTCTTCTCTGACCTTGGTAACAGTGTGAGCGCATTTAGCTCCATCTTTGGTCACCTCTGTAGACAACTTGATCAGCTCCTGGAACACCACACAGAAACTAGGCTTTCTCTCAGAGGCACTAATTTTTAAAATGTTTTCTATCAAAAATGTCTTTCTCTTGGTGCTTTTCACAGCTCACTAGCCTGCCTCTACTCTTCAGAGGCTCTACACACGCCATTCTTTTTCCACCTTTCATCTATTATGGACCAGTGTCACTTTCTTGGTGGAATTAAATATCAAATGCTAACAAAAGTCCTACTTCTGTCTCTCTGTTTCAGGTTCATCTGTTGTGTAATAGTATTTTAAGATGTGTTATATTTGTTTATGCTGTGGAATATTTGTTTTAGTGATGCAAAGATGTGTTGCATTCTTTTTTTTAAATATAACTTATTTATTTTTATTTCATCTGCATTTGTGTTTTGCTTGCATATATGTATGTATGTGGGTGTTGGGAATTGAACCCGGGTCCTCTGGGAGAGCAGCCAGTGCTCTTAACCGCTGAGACATCTCTCCAACCCTGTTGCATTCTTTTATGTTGCATTTGTTTAACTCTGTGAGGATGTGTTACTGTGCCTATCTAAAACACCTGATGATCTAATAAGAGCTAAATGGCCAATGGGAGGCATGAGAAAGGAGAGGTGGGGCTGGCAGGCAGAGAGAATAGGTAGAAGGAGAAAATTGAGGAGAGAAAGATCAAAGAGCAAGATAACAAAGGGAGGAGGAAGCTCGGGGCCAGCCACACAGCCAGGCATGAAGTAAGAGTGAAAGTAAGATATGCAGAAGTATGTAAGAAAAGGAAAAAAGCCCACAGGCAAAAGGCAGATGGGATAAATTAAGGTAAGAAAAAGCTGGCTAGAATCAAGTCAAGCTAAGGCCGGGCATTTATAAGTAAGAATAAACCTCTGTGTGTGATTTATTTGGGAGCTGGGTAGCAGGCCCCCCCCCCCTGCAAAGAGCAAAGAGCCAAAGAATAAAGAGTTAAAAAAATCAATAACATTCATCCTTTGGAAATGCAGTTGTTGCTACCACTGCTCTGTGACAGAATGATGTGCCCCTTCTTATGATGAGTTCCAAAATCCTTATCTGTCAGTCACATTTATTTTCTTCACTTCAGATGTTATTTTTCTAAACCGTCATTTTTCAGTACTATGATTTATTCTTATTTTCCCAAATTACAGCTTCCCCTGCCAAATCAACTTGTCCTCATCCTTATTTAGGTTAGCTACTAGAATTAAGTCAAGTATCAGCAAATACCTGTAAACCCACCACTCAGGAGGCTTAGGCAGGAGGATCACAAGTCTGAAGCCATTCTGGGCTGCACAGGTAAGCATTGTTTTGAAAAACAATAGATTCTAGAATTAAATTTTCTAGCCATGTTCATATTACTACCTTGATTCTCTTATTCTTGGCCTTCAAAACTCTTACCATATGAAATACAATCTCTATTTTCCACCATTAATTTTTCCAACAATATTAACATGACATCCTTGTTATACACCATTTCCTCAGACTGTTGATAGTCTGTGATTTTTGTTTGAACTTGTGGGTTTTTTGTTTTTTAACTTTTAGGTGTCAGGTAGCCTAATCCTCCAGGTTTTGCTTTCCAACAACAACAACAAAATGTTTTGTACCTATTCTTTTTTTATTTGTTAAGACCCATCAAGTCAAAATATGAATAAGGAATTCAAACTTGTTTGATTTAGCAAATATTTACTAAGTAGGACTACAATAGGAAGACTGGATATGCTGAAGAATATTCCCCGACCTCCAGGAACTTACAATGTTATGTGAAAAATGAACACCAGGATGACTGCAACAGCTTGTAGCAGGTACCAGGAGAGGTATCCATCAGCATATGAGAATTGAGAGAGAGGTGTTAAAAGAACCTTAGAAGACAGAGAATTAAGGGAATACACTCAGAGGAACAGGATATCTACCACAATATCCAGCTCTGGCATTCCTGGGATCTATCCAAAGGAATCTACATCATACTACAGAGACACTTGCTCAGCTTTGTTCACTGCTGCTCTCTTCATAATATCAAAACTTTGGAGACAGCCTAGATGAACATTAATGCATGAAGGAATAATGAAACTGTAGTATATTTATATAGTGGAATCATTCCACTGTTAATCACGATAAATATGGGAAGGGATAACTAGAACTGAGGGTTTTTTGAAAAGCCGTAAAAAACCCTACTACTATAGAAGCTTACTAAAATAAAGGCATATACGCAAGGAATTTAAATAGAGTTACCACATATTGGAGGAAAACAATGCCCCAGCTAGACATCATATGCTACCAAGTGAAAACTCTAGTACCAGGAATGGGTTACCTCTTTTTGAGTCATTGGACAAAGGGGTCCCAAATATTGCAGGCCAGTGACAAAGCTATTGGTTACCTTCTACAACCTGACAGTAAGACCCTGTTGCTGAAAACACCACATGGGTGCATCATCGAGCTCAGAGAAATGGAGCTGGTATCTATCTCGAAGCTTCACCCCTATTGACTAGCACCACTCATAGTGCTGGAGGTACTTTTCAAATTTCCTGAGGGGAAAAGTAATCATCATTCTCATGCAGATACAAACCATGCAAGCTCCAATAGAGACCTGACTGCAAGATATACTAGTGCAACACTGGCAAAAGTCTTATGGGCGTAACCAACCACATTTGATTGAACGTAAGAGCCACTCAATGAAATGGAATCCATAGCTGAAATGGTAATGATGCCAAGAACCTGACACAAGTCACTGGGCCCTAGGAAAATATCTATGACTATTCTTCTTCTAAGTAACACAGCAATAAAATTACACCCAGTGACATATTGTCACACCCATAGATCAGTGCATTGCTCAGCCCCTCTACTTGCAGTTTCTGTAATTAGCAGAGACCCACAACTGAAAAATGTACAGAGAATAAAAGACTCTGACTTCAAACATAAAAGGCCAGAAAGAGGCAACTAAGGAGAGGAGAGAGAAATTGATAATTTCTGTGTATTAATTCAAGTTGTGCACAAGAAAAGCAAACAGCTAGGTAGGAAAAAAAGAAGAGAGTGATTAGATGTCCAATTCTTTTTGGACCTATTTCTCCAATAGAATAACTAACCTCAAAAGTTCTCAAAACTCAATAATTCTGCTTCAGTGATATATTACGGCATACTAAGAATAATTCAGCCTGGCGTGATAGTCTATGCCTTTAATCCCAGCACTTGGGAGACAATCGCAAGTAGATCTCTGTGAGTTCTTGTGAGTTCTAGGTTAGCCTGGTCTACACAGCAAGTTCCCAGTCAGCCACGCTATCCTGTCTAAAATAAATGATGATGATGATGATGATTATGATGATGATAAGTAGGAAAATTCTGGAAGAAATGGAAGAAGTCACTGTAGATCGTCCCATAGTTTAAGAACCTATCCTCTGGTCTCTGAAAGCAATAAAATGTATTTAAGTAGGTGTGACCATGTTATATTTAATCTTTGGACACTTTCTCCCAGAGCCTTCTGAGCAAGGAGTTTAAGTGGACATAAAAGTAGATTAAAAGAAAGAGGAAGCCGGTACAGTAGTTCAGTAATGGGGCTGGAGAGATGGCTCAGCGGTTAAGAGCACTGACTGCTGTTCAATTCCCAGAATCCACATGGCAGCTCACAGCTGTCTCTAACTCTAGTTCCAGAGGATCTAACACCCTCACACAGACATCTATGCAAGAAAACCACCACTGCACATAAAATAAAAATTAAAAAATCCTCTAAAAAAAGAGCTAAGACAGATCTAAATTTCAGCAGTCCTAACACAACTTATAATAGTGATGGAAAGGGAAGGAATTAAGAAATGTTCAGAACATAAGCCATGCATACCACAATGATTGATGGGATAAACCTTCTAGCCATGTGGGGACAGGGAGTGATTATAGGAGTGATGTGAGTTTGGATTCTGACAGACAAAGCTGCTAATTAGAATGTAACATGGACTAGGCATCCCAAAGTCTAAATTTCAGGGAATAATTTAGCAACAGAAATAAAACCTGAAGCCTTTTGTGTATGTTTATGATAGCTAATGTTCTATGCTTACTCAGTTTCCCCAGGATTATTCCAAGTGGAGGTCCCAAGAAGCTGCCCTGCTCTATTTATTCTTCCAGCCCTCTAAGGATTGACACTGTGTTTTCTTCACAACCATGTCCTTGATGTCTTCTGAGACCGGACATCACTCTTAGAGGAGAGCAATCGTTCAAAAAATGTTTATTAAATTAAAAGGTTCATGACAGCATGAACATATGGCTAATAGATGGACTAAATTTATGGAGATTCCCAGAGGATGGCAAAGTGCCTATATGCATATGGCCTCTTAATATTTAAGTCCATCGCAAGAAGAAAAAGATATCAGATATCTGTGCCATGGTTGCAGAAATGCACCCAGCCTAAAAGAATAGATCATTGTTTAATCATCTCCACTACACAGAGGAATCAGGTCTGTCTTGGGTAACGTGGCTCATACTGTGAAAGCTGCAAACAGCATCTCATTGTAGGAAACTTTTCTATGTTCTGCCATCCATTTAAAACTAGGAGTGTTTAAAAGAAAGCAATAGTTTGCTTACTTTGAGAACAAGGTAAATAAGACTTAGATAATTGCTTCAGTTCACTCAGGAAAGTTGAAACGACTATTATTTTCCATTTAGATAATTTCTTTATTCCTAAAGGTGTTATTTTTCTCATTGTAAAATTCTCAGTGGGGAATATCGCAATAATTGTTTTTCTTTTCATCGATAAAGTTGGGCATGGAGTATTCCAGTGGAAAGGACATGCTGACACCTGAGCCACTCTGTAGTAAACTTCATTATCACAACACCTTGATGTTATGGACATGTATTATACGCACCGAAAGGCCTTGGGTTTTTTTTTTTTTTCTGAGTTATTTGAATGCCTCTGCTCTTCTGAGGATGGCTATAGAATACTAAACGTTAGTTTTAGCCTAAGAGGGCTGTGGCCTTAATAAGCAATAAAATATAGGTGGAGAATGGGAAAGTGATATTAGCATTAGCAGAAGTAGAAGACATCTACTTGCCAGATTCTGAACTGGCTCTCGCACCAATAGTCTTCCAAAAATATGTCCAAACAGTATCATTAGCTTAAGGCAAAGAGAG
Organism: Peromyscus eremicus; assembly: GCF_949786415.1. Lineage (NCBI taxonomy): Eukaryota > Metazoa > Chordata > Mammalia > Rodentia > Cricetidae > Peromyscus > Peromyscus eremicus. The sequence goes on from NC_081427.1 coordinate 43,378,732, forward strand.
AAACACAAAAATCACTCTCTTTATACCTGCATTTGATTGGTTTCTTGCAGTGCACTAATGTAGGGATATGTAGCACCATTTCCAATTTAAAAAAAAAATGTTAAGGAGATTAACATTAATGGGAGAAAAGTAAATTTCCATACCTCAAGTAGTGCATTCCCATGAGGAACAGTTCATGCCAATGTTGCAATGTGTTTGGAACCATACCCAAGAAAATAACACATGGCTCAGCAGTGTGTCTGGCTTTTAATAATCTGAAGCACTAACATAAATTAGCCTATATTTCCCATAGAACTGGTACTTAAAATTATTAGTTCATACTGCATTTTTCTGTTCTGTCTGATGCCAGTGATCAAATATTGGATCTCTGGGATTCTAGGAAATTGCTGCACCACTGCACTGAAGTGCTAATTTTAAATATTTTATTTCTTAGAATAATAAATTAATAGTGAAATTAAGAAGCATGGAGATTCCCCATATCTGTGGTGCTAGCTTTAAGCATTAATTTCAACATTTCTTTTATCCCAAGTCAGCACCAAAATTGATCTTACATCCTTGCTCTTCGGAGAAGGCATGCTTCTGTTTAAAATGATCATGTAAGAATCCACTGTTTTAGATACACTTGTGCAGCACGAACACGTGGAAACTTTGACAGAAAACGGCAGGGGGAGCCCCAGGACAGGATGGGCAAATGAAAGGCTACCTCCAAGACTACTGAATAAAGAAAAAAAGAAATGTAAAACTGGAGATTCAGAATGAAAATTACTAGATGATTTTATACAATAATTTCCAGCAAAAGTCTAGCTACAAATGCATTGTGGTACATTTAAATATGTTTACATGCATGTGGAATCAGCAGCTACCAGCAGAATGCCATGAAAACAAGAAGGGGAAATTTTACTACAGACTCATTGTTGGATGAAGGAAATGAAAAGTTAGATGACAGGAAGTCCTGACAAGAGTAGAGAACAAGCCAAAAACTGAGACAGCCATGGACAGAATCTAAAAGGTAAAAGTTACTTCAGAAGTCTGTTTGGCAGCACTATGAATTATACATACCTCAGGAACAAGCAAATCCAACTATACACTCAGCAGAAATGCATACTCACATACACACAGATACATACAATAATGTTCATAGATGAGTGATTCATAATAACTTACAATAAAACTGCAATGTTGATCAATAATAAAATGGGCCAAGAACTTATGGCAAATTTATATGAGACAGCAAGTGAACTATAAGTATATAAAAGACAGATGGCCTTTGCAGATAAAGTGTCTAGATAAGGAAGCCATTAAAGAGGGAGGTACTGGGGAACACTCTTTAGTGAACAGCATGAAGATGGTATGGAAATACAGGACAGCAGTTATCACTGGAGGGACAACAGCTAGAAGGAGACACCAATGGCATCTGTACAGGTTGGGTTGCTCCGCTTCAGATCTTGCTCAACTCTGGTCCCAGAGCCTGTCCCCTTTGTGGAAATCCATCAAGTTGTGCATTTACATCTGCATCCTTCTCTCTTTTAGAATTCAAACCAATTTAATACAAAAAGTATACTGGATAATTGCTTTAACGGTCTAAATGAAGAGTTTTTGAGGTGTGGAATTAAGATAGAATTCTCTAGAAAGAGCTCTCAGAGTTGATGCTTCTCAAAGGGGTATCTGACAGGCCACGCTGTGTCAGAGAAAGAATCACAGTGAAAGGTGGGGAAGAAACTCTAGAGTCTGCATGGATAAGCCTGTGTCTTCCAAGCAGGTACCGGTGATGACTTACACTGACTGGCAACTGGACAGAATCTAGAGCCATCCAGGAATGGAGCCTTTAGGCATACTTGGAGGGGTACACAGATGGGGTTAATTTCTGTAGGAAGATGCGCTCTACGTGTGGGTGGCATCATTTCATGGGCTGGGGTCTTAGACCAAACAAAAGGAGAAAGGAATCTCAAGAGCTGCATTCATTGTCAGCTCTGTTTTTTGACTGTGAATGCCAAGTGACCAGCTGCCTCAAGGTTTTACTTCCTGGACTTTCCCAGCATGATGGACTGCATACACTTGAACTGTGAGCTAAAAATAATCCCCATCCTGTCAAGTTTCTTTCATAGGAGTATTTTATTGCAACAAAGGGAAAAGCAACTGAGATAATACCAATTATTTTTTCTTTCAAAAATTCTAATCACAAGTGTCTGCTGTAGTTGAGTACCTAAAGGTTGAACATATAATTCATAATAGATCTTTGGTTGGTAGACTGGGTCATTTTTAGAAATAAAAGCAAATGCTATAGAAAATATAATTGGCACATAAATAATTTCTTCAGATAAAATACTAAGAAGCAGGATTATAGACATCAAAAAGAAATCATTGCACAAAGGAGTAAACTTTCATGAGAGACAATCAGCAGAAATACTAAAGATCAGAAGTACATCAAAAGGACTGGAATATTTAGAATTACCAAAGAAGTAAAATAGACTATTTAATCCCTTTAAAGAAATTATATAACATTTGTCATATGAGGAAGAGATTGTTGAAAATATATCAGGTATATTTAAAATAAAAACAATAGAATCTGAAATTGAGCAATTAATAAGTACACGGGCTATCCAATGAATTAGACACCTGAGTGTTGAATTTGTGAGTTAGAAGACATATGTGAAGCTAATCATAGAACCTCATAGACAGAGAAATGGAAAGGATGCAAAAGAGGTTAAACAGAATGGATGATAGGACAAGGTAAACGTAGTCTTACAAGGATTTTACAGGAGAATAAAATGAACGGCAATGAGGTCACAATTCAAATTAGTAGGTAAGAGTCTCAAAATTAATAAAATACACAAATACTCATTGAAAAAGGCTGATAAATTTTAAAAAAATATTTTTCAAAGTGAACCTCTGGACCCATCACAGTGAAATTATGCAACAACAAAGATAAGAAAAGAAGTGAAAGTATCCAGAAACAAGAATTGGAACCAAATATTACAACTCGGTATGAAGTGATTTATCAAATGACAATTGAAAGGATTTGGGCAATTTATTATCTTCAAAGCAACAGATGAAGGTATTGCAAATCCAGGAGAGCATAAGAAAAAATTATCATTAGGTCTAAGTGAAAACTAAGAGATTTTTAAGAAGGCAAGCAAAATACAAGAAGGAAAAGAACTCTTGACTTCTTGACCATGGTCAGTTGCCAGAGCAAAGTCTAACACTGTACTTTAAGGAAAAAGGAGGGCCCAGGCACAAGGAAAAGAACAAAATAACAGTGTTTAACAAAAAAAGTCTCATTAAAGACACAATAATAACATCCCAAATGTGAGGTAAAATGAGAAGGAGGGAGGTCTAACCATCTCTTGACATAAGTGAAAACTACTTAACTTTTAGACTTTATTAAGTAGAAAGTTTGGGGAAAAAAATGAGTGCTGTTCCTGATAATAGAGTTGGCTCTGAAATGTTCAAACTCAGAGACATCTCTGACCCAAAATAATGCAAGAAAATAAAATAAAAAGAAAATAATTGTAAAAAGGGAAGGATTAATGAAGAGTCTAAAATAATATTTTGAATGTCATGACTGTAATTAATTTAGTATTCTTAAGTATTTCCAGTTAAAACTAGTCTCAATATATTCAGATGGGTAATATTATATGCATAGATAAGTGTTGTCCTATATCAAACAGTAGAACAAAGTTATGAATTAGTAGCAATATAAATATGAAAAACTTATGTCTTTGGGAAAGTGTTTAAAGAGCACTTTAAAATAAATTTTGTCCCAGTAAAACCATTACAAAACTTTAAAAAACTGAAACTGGATGGTAATATATGGTAAATCAAATATGTAGGACTGGTAGGGAAGCAAAAAGAATCAAATCATTGTGCAAAACATTAAAGGTTGAAATTAATATCTAAGGCCAAGTATATAACAGAATAGGAAAAATATTAAAATAGGCCCAAAGAAATTAAAGGAAGTGTGTAGCCATAATAACAATGGGCCCTAATTTCAAACTAGTTTGAAATGAAGCTGTGACTGTAGAAATATAAAGCCTCAAAAGAATTAGAGTAATCAAGGCAGAGAAATGAAGGAAGAGAGAAAGAAACAACAGGGCCCCTTTTAAAGGAAAGGAGCAAGGAAAAGAATGGCCAAAATGTGAAGGTCACATCTCGCCTCATTTGTAAGAATTTGTAAAAGTGTTACAGAAACATACATAGCACCTAAAAACATACAGAAATAGGAAGATGAAAAAAAAACCAGCGTTTCACATCTATATAAAAAGCAGGAAAGTACAAAGCAATTTGAAGAAATTTTGAAGGTTTTGATGAAAACTTTTTACCAAAGTTATGGAAGAAACACCATTGCAAATGATGTCACTTCTGATTCAACAAAATGGCAGATAGGCCATATTTTCTGCTTTACTAGAAAATATAAATGTAAGAACTTAGCATGGTAGTAATATGTAATCAGAGAAAACAAGAATTTGACCAACTCCCACTGAAATGAAATAAAATTTAAAATATTTTATTAAGTAGGTCACTCAAATAAACCACAGAATCTTTGGGGTTAAGGACAAGACAGCCACAGAAGTATGATCATAGACTATGACCTAGTAATTTCACCACTGAGAATTTACCCAGAGAAACTCATTAACATGGCCAAAAGTTCTTCTAAAGATGTTTGCAGAACAATTTTGAATGGTAGTAAATGAGAGGAAAAAGTTGAGATTTACAAGTAGATTTTAGTTTCATCAAACATCACGGACCAACTGAAATACATATGCAAAGATTATGTCAGATGATAGAAAAATGTTGAAAGAATAATGTAAGTTTGAAATGCAAAAATGCCTCGTGTTTTTTTTTAGCTCCACAAAAAAGTATAAACAGTAAACATTTGTAAAGAAAGGAAAAGACGAAAATGGTTGCATGTTGTTTATAGAGTTATGCTCGACCAACTTTTAAAAATACATAAAATATATAAAGCATAGATATATGTGTGAATGTGAGAACTAAATAAGTTTCTCAACTCATACTAGTACCCAATTAACATACACAGACCATTCGTGACTATTTCTGTAAATTCACAAGAAACTCACAAAATTAGAAAAAAAAAAAACAACCCAGAATATCTTAAGTTAAATACTTATGTCATTTTCTTTTTTATTTGTACAATGTGAAAATCAACAGTCATTTTCAAAACAATGTAGCTAGGGGCAATGGATTGGGAAGCATCTGCTACTGTGGTTTCACAATGAACAGTGTCCAATCAATTCCATTTTCTTGGATGATGTGCTAACAGGCCAGGTTAGTGCCAGCGGGAACATATGACTTTGGAAAGTTTCACACGTGATATTCTCATTTGCATTAAAAAAGGAAAGAGAGAGATTTTGAGTGAGAGAGAGAGAGAGAGAGAGAGAGAGAGATTTGTGTTCTAGACTCAACATTCTATGTGACAGTTCCAATGGAGCTTTTAAAAGCTTTGTGATGACTCGGGGCTTGTTGATAGCTTAGGCAGTAAGTTGTTTGCTACACAATCACAAAAACCCATGTAAAGCTGCTGAGTATGACAGCGTTGGGGAAGTAGAGACAGGGAAAGCTCCGAGGCTTGCTGGCCAGGCTGCTTCCCCTACCTGGGGAGTCTTAGGTAAGGAAGAGCCTTTGTCTAAGACCACCAAGTGGATTGCACCTAAGGAAGGGCAGCGACTTGTCTCTCATCCTTTACAGGAATTCACATGCACAAGCCTGCACGCTTGTGCACACACATTCAAAACATGAAAAACTGATGCCTGAACTGGATTCAAAGATGGAGAAGCATTGGAAACTTCAGAGCAGAAACAAAGCACAAAATGGCCATATGTATCTAAAGTTTCGATCAATTTTCCTATCTGGCTTGAATGTATTACTATGGACTGTCATATACAATATCTGAAGTTTTAGTGACCTTACACTAATAAAAAGAAAGAAAATCCAGTGTTTCTATTGAAGAAAAAGCAGGAAATCTCTATTCTTACAGGTTCCAAAGGTGACAAAGAATCCACTTTGAGTTTGATATGGCAGTTTGTTTCCTGGAAGGAGCGGGCTAAAGTCAAGTGAGCCAGGGATCTTTCGTCTCTGCTTCTGTTTCTCTATGGGTCAGTGATTTCAAATTTATAGTGCACACGTAATACACAAACACTTATCTATCAATGGACTCTTGTCTGCTTAATCTTGGAATCACTTGTAACTCATAAACTCCATACAGACATACTACAGGATGCTACTACCGATTAATGAAAACACTTTTTTTAAAAAGCAGACACAAATAAGGAGAAAACAAATATACAAATGAACAAGAAATACATGTTTTGAAGTACTGATTTTCCCTTCAAGAGTTTGTACCCTGCCTTGAACTGGTGAAACTCAACTACTAAATATTCAGGAGGGGGCATCACCTGTACTGAGGTGCTTGAAATTAGTTTCCATTTCAAAGGAACAGAAGGTGGCAAGATGTTGTAAATTCATTTAGAAATCAGTGGATAAAAGTCAAGTCAAGGGATGTTTGCTGAAAAGAAAATGCACTGATGTTCAATACAAATATGGACATTTCCTTGAATAGAACATAATTTTACAGTAACAGCATCAGACAAATAATTATGGAGCAGTGCCAAGGACAGACAAGTCAATATTTTGGGATAGAAATTAGATGATGCCTACTTTAGAAGGAAAAAAATATGTCAAAATATCAAATGTAGTCATTTTATTAGACCTGATTGTGGTGATATTTTATTTGTGCTCTAACAAATAAAGCTTGCATGGGGATCAGAGGAAAAAGCCAGCCACTATATTAAACATAGAGGTCAAGCAGTGATAGAACACACCTTTAATCCTAGCATTCAGGAGGCAGAGATTCATCAGGATCTCTGTGAGTTCAAGGCCACACTGGGAACAAAGCCAGACGTGGTGGCATATGCCTTTAATCCCAGCACTAGTTAACCATAGAGGTCTGGAGGTCTGAACAGACAGACAGGAAGTGATAGAGCTGGGCAGAAAGAGGAAGTGATGTAGCCGGGCAGAGAGAGGAAGTAAGATGGCAGGACACAGAAAGGCATACAGGCATGAGTGTACAGGAAGTAGCTCTCTCTTGGGCTGAGGATTTCCTAGAAGTAAGAACTTGTGGCTGTGGCTTATTGTGATCTCTCTGTTTTCACCCCAGTATCTGGCTCTGTGTTTTGTTTTGTTTTGTTTTGTTTTTTCATTATAAGACCATGTAAGATTCATGTCACACCTGATAAATTTTCTTACTAATATACAAACATATTGCATGGAGTTTCTATGTCTGCTGTTTTTAAGTCACTCATGGTGAGTGTGAAGGACAAAATGTTGGTAATAAATAATAGGATACAAACAGAGGCCTTCTCCCCTTTTACCTTTAAAATTATCAGCAACTAAACTGAAGATAGGTTTGATTACATTTACTTTTTTTTTTTTTTTTTTAGGACCATTTGACATTATTTTTGGATTTCCTCCATTAAATCTTTCATTGCAAAATTACCAGTAGGGATGTACACAAAAGGAGGATTGAGGCTTGGAAATTTTTCACAGTCACATATTCCCTGTTTCTATGAGATTTTAAAGTGGCATTAAGAATGATATTGATGCCAGGTGGTGGTAGCAGATGCCTTTAATCCCAGCACTCTTCTCCTTTTTACCATTGGTTCCTCGGATGAAAGAAAATTTTCTGAGTTAAATAAAAAGCCTTCTATTGAAAGGTACAGCTCTCACAAAACCAAATCAAACCAAAAGATAGACCAGAGTTGAAGAAAGACCTTGTGAAAGCCAAAGCAGACATGGTTCAATGTGTATCACAGCATTTCCTAAAGACTGTGACAGCCTTCTGCCTTCCGGAGGTTAGGTGTGAAGAGGAGGTTTCAGCCTCAGTGAGCGAGACAGACAGGGCTGCAGTGATGAGGGAATGGTTCAGGCAAGCATCAGCACACAGTGGCTAAGTGATTTCCCAGAGCTCGTGGAAAGGGCAGGCACCCACTTATTTAATTGTAGAGACCACTGCTGGATTTAGAGGAAGCTATATGGTAAATGAAATCACTGGAGAAAATGAAGCTTTAGGCCTGGACCATAAAGGGACAAAGAGAGGAGCACATTTATATTTCTCAGTCTGTAATCCAAGGCCTGACACCTTCTCTGCATGCATGGAGGGAGGCAAGCTCTGAGATCATACGAGGTATCCTTTAGGACCTCATCACAATCTTTATAGTAACAACAAATCTTGTGTCAAGGATTAAATTCTGGAGTTCTACTCCAGATTCTGGGAGATAAGGAGTCAACGTCTTTAATTGTGCATGCGTGCTTGCATATGAGCGTGACTGAGTTTGTGTGTAACAATAACAATTAAACAAGAAGAGATCGATGGTGACATTGAGAGAAAGTAGAGAAGGAAATTGGATGGGGAAGGGGATAGTGGAAAAAATGTGAACACGGCACTCACATCTGAAATTCTCAAGTAAATAAAGATGTCAATGAAATCTTTTTGTCCGTTGTGCGATCAACACTACAAATTTCTGCTACATCCTTTATATCAGGGCTTCGTGACTTTTCCCAAGATAAGGGACCTCTGTGTACTTCCACTTAATCACCAGTAAAAATGCTGATAATACTAGAATATAGCTCAAACATCACTTTAAGAAATAAGGTAAATATAAATGTTAAAGGATAAATACATAGCTTATTTTATAATACTTTTAAAATATCAAAAATGGCAAGAATTACTTCAAACCAATCCATGTCATAAAGATAAATTAAGCCTCATATATTAGGAAATAAGCTAGCAAAGTGTACATGTGAATGTTTATAGGAAAATTTGTACAAGTATACTATGAATTATTAGAAATGTTACACTTTTTTAAGGTAGGAAGGGTTTATTTTAGATAATGAAAATGTTATACATAAACACAATGGAATTTTATCCAACTATAAAAATGAAATCACAATATTCTCAGGAAAATAGGCTGGGCTGAAAAATATTATACTGAGTAAGGTAACCCAGGCTGAAAGACAAACACTATATGTTCTTCCTCATATTTTTGTTGTAGTTTCAAATGATTATATTTTTTAGGTTTACATTGGGGTTGGCTCCCTCCCAGCTGACTAGCATACACAGTACCAGGAGATGCTATGCATGCTCCTGGGTAAGAAAAAATCAACAATCTTATCTCACTTGGGCCTTGTATGTGAAAATACTAAGTTTACAGGCAAGGTATGCTCACTGGTGCAGTGGCACGACCCCTTTGAGGGTAGCCAATCACTTTAAATTTCTTTTATTTTTGACATAATGTAATTGTATCATTTCCCCCCTTAATCTTGTCCTTCCCTCTTTGCTCTCATTCAAACTGATGGTCTCTCTCTTCATCAACTGTTGTTACATACACAGATCCATGCAGATAGACATATTATAATCCTCAGTACATATAGACATCTTGATAAGTCTGTTACTTGTTCGAAAAACTAACGGCATCCCTAGACTCACAAAAGCCAATGCACAGCTTACTAAATGAATAAAACTAATTTGATTTAGTAATCATCTGCAATAAAAACAATTATGACAGATTTATAATATAATTTTCTGAAATAGGTAGAAGAATATCATGCACTTGCAGCCAACCTCACACTCAATAGTGAAGCATGAAGGCACTGTCTTCAACCACAGGAACAAGTCAAGAATTCTTGTCATGCATTTCTCGTTAATTGCCTACTAAAACAATTGCCATTGTGGACTGGAGCTGTACCCAGCATCAGGGAACTTGCTAGAAATGCAAACACTCAGGCTCTGACCTGCTGCTCAACCATTAATTATATGATCCACCAATGAGTCACATATATTTTATAGTTTGGGGAGCCTTGGCCTCACAATTATAGAAAAAAAAAAGCCACATATTTATAAAGGTTGGTTACAGTGTACAATAAAAAAAATGGAATGAAGGAACTAAATCTTTTATTATTGTCCATAGAGACTTTGATAGCCAACATAGAATGACTAAAAAAATCAGAAGACAGATTGCAAGAAGATCAACAAAATAAATGGGCATGCTAGTGCACATGTGTAACCCCATCACACGGGAGTGAGAGGCAGGAGGGATCAGGAGTTCAAGACTTTCCTTGGTTACATCACTCTATAGACCAGCCTATGACACATGAGACCTTTCCTCCTCTTCCAAAAAGAGAAAAAAAGTTTAGCAAACATTTTTTCTTCTTGGTATATGAGCAACACAAAAATACACTAGGTTGGTATACAACTGCAGCAGGCAGTCAGAACATGACTGATCACTGCTGCCCTTTCTCAGCAGTGCCAGAAGCATGTAATGTACATTAATGACAGATACATAAGAGACCTAAACCAAAATTCATCAAACGTACCGAAACTACCAAAGTAGACATCATTAAGAAAGATACTATAATGATAGGTAAATCTACAATATCCTGGTCATAGAACTTCTTTTTAAATGATCTGTAGGTTCAACGAATTTTAATCAATACCATGACAGTTTGTTTCGAGGGACTTTAAATTGATGTTTAATAATCTTTTATATGGGTGGGGGTAAGACACAACTAACAAAAAACAAGGGCAGGCAGAGAAAACTTATCTGATATTATAATGTTATGGAAATCAAGACCACGATGGTTTGGAATAGATATAGAAAAATATAGACATATGGAACAATATACAAACAGCAGAAATATGTCAATAGTAAGAAACTCAACCCATGCCTATGGCAGCAGTATAGCCAGTGGGACATGAAGTGAGATAATGGGGTAACCAGAAGGAACAGGAGGAGGAAACAGAATTCCTCCTCATGTTGCACACAGCATTCAATTTTACAGAAGTAAAATGTAACAGTTTTCACTATTTTAGTAGTGATAACTTGCTTCTAAATACTTATGATCAACAAGGAATTGCAGAATGCAAAATGGATTCCTAAAAATCAATCAGATAAGAGCAATCAGGATAAAAACAGATAAGGTTAGGGTAGCATATCTTCAACTTTGTTAGTTATCTGTGGACTTAAAATTAATTCGAGTTGTTTTGATTTGCATTTCTAGACTGCAATGCAAAACCCCAGAGAAGCTAGGAAAAGAGGAGGACCCTAAGAGGGACACACATAGATCACCCCAGGAAGGGGAAAGGGATAAGATATTCTGGGTAAACTGGCGGCGGGGGGGGGGGGGGGGGGGGGGAGTAAGAGAGGAGGGATGGGGAACGGAAATCTGAGGGTTCCAGATGGCCAAGTTCGGGGAGGGATAGAGAGGGAGAGCAATAAAAGGTACTTGACAATGCACCATTCAGGGGTTAGGGAGAAATCTGGAGCTAGGGAAATCCCCAGGAACTCATAAGGAGGTCTCCAGCTAAGACTCATAGCAATGGTGGAAAGGGTACTTGAACTAGCCTTCCCCTGTACTCAGATTGGTGTCTACCCTAATTGTCATCTTAGAACCTACATCCAGTGACTGATGATGGCAGATGCAGAAACCTACAGCCAAGCACTTGGCCAAGCTCCTGGAGTTCAGTTGAAGAGAGGGAGGAGGGATTATGGGAGCAAGGCGGGTCAGGATCACGATGGAGGAAAAAACAAACAAACAAACAACAAAAACAAACCCAGATAGCTGACTCAAGCTGGTGGGAACTCACAGACTCTGGACTGACAGCTGGGGAGCTTGCACAGGACCCCACTAGGCCCTCTGAATGTGAGTGACAGTTGTGTGGCTTGATGTGTTTGTGGGACCAGGATTTATCTCGGAACACAAACTGGCTTTTAGAGCCCGTTCCCTATGATGTGATGCTTTACTCAGTCAAGATGCAGTGGGGGAGGGGCTTGGTCTGGCCCCAACTTGGTATGCCAGCTTGTGTTGACTACCCAAGGGAGGACTTACCCCTCTATGAGGAGGGGATGGGGATGGGAGTGGGGTGAAGGGGAAGAGGGAGAAGGGGAGGGAGGGGAACAGGAGTTGGTATGTAAAATGAAAAAAATTTAAATAAAAAAATTAAAAAAAACAAAACAAAACAAAAATTAATTTGAGAGGTAAGGAAGCCGGCCAGAGTACAATACATGCCTGGTACATGTGAGATCTGAGTTCACTTCCTGGCACCACAAAAATTAAAAAGTGGCAATTTCAAAGTTAATATCATTTTAATATCACCAACTTGATAAAAAAAAATAGCCTGACAAAGAATCGCTTAAGAGCACATTTATGAACCCTCTGTTGACTACATATCACATTGTCTTCAGCTTTCACTGAGAAACACTACGTTAACTTAGATACTCACACACAGACACAAGTGCATACGTCTACATGTGCACACACACAATTCTTCAAGGTTACAACATGGAAAGTGTGTTAGAAGTAACTTGAAAACAATTGCCATTTTCAATATTTGAAGTTAATAGTCATTAAGAAAAAGGAAAAACTACCCAATTCAAAGATGTCATTCAGTTAATATTGTCTATAAAGGAACAAAATGCCCAGGCCCAAGGTTGTCATGTTTTAATACATAGCACATGATATTAAAAATATATTACAGCTGGGCAGTGGTGGCAAACGGCTTTAATGCCAGCACTCAGGAGGCAGAGGCAGGCGAATCTCTGTGAGTTCGAGGCCATCCTGGTCTACAGAGCAAGTTCCAGGACAGGCTCCAAAATTACATGGAGAAACCCTGTCTCAAAAAAACAAAAAACAAAAAAACAAGAAACAAATCAACAAATAAAAATATATTATAGAAAAACTATATTGCTCCCACCTTACCAACTTAGCATTAAAATATTCATTAACATTGTATAAAATGCACACTTACTTTTTGAAAGCTATTTTTGTAAAAGGGGGATATTGAAATTTTGATGAAAATGATAAAATGATTGCAAAGGCAATTGTAAAGGCGGCTCATGCTCACTTAGTTACTACGGGGTGATGCTGTCATCCGCGATCACTCTTCTCCCTTATTTGAGCCCTGGTTCGGCTTTGTCTCTTTGGCCTCTTGCTTGGTAGGCAATAATAAGTCAGCACTCAAGGGTGAACCATTCAAGGTCAGAGTCATTAGTTCAGACACTTCCCTGTCATGTGGCCTAGGATAAGTAACAGCCTCATGGAGCTTGAGTTTCCCAGCTGGACTATAGCAATCACATGACTGGAGACACTTCAGGAACTGAGGCAGAGTCAGGGTCACAGCATGACTCAGGAGTGTTAGCTACTGATACTCACACAGCTCATATCTCATAGTGGCAGGTTATGGTGCAGAAAATAATTCAAGCACAGTGGTCATTGCAGGCGATCTAAGTAGCTTTACCCTTGATAGAATCTGTGTGTGTGTGTGTGTGTGTGTGTGTGTGTGTGTGTGTGTGTGTGTGTGTGTCTGTTTCTCTCTGTCTCTCTGTCTCTGTGTGTGTGTGTGTGTGTGTGTGTGTGTGTGTGTGTGTGTGTGCGTGTGTGTGTTATCATATGTGGTGTACACCTGTCTACCTGTGTGCTGTTCTGTACATGTGCACGTGGAGGTCAGTGATTGACAAGAGATGTCTTCCTTTATCATCCTCCACCTTATTTCTCCAGACAAGCTTTCTCTGAACCTGGGGCTTGCCATCTAAGCTAGGCTGGATGGCTGGGAAATTCCTAGCATCTGCCTATCTCTGCCCCACTCGATCCTCCAGCCCTTTGGGATACAGGCCACAAAACATATGCCTAGCTTTTCATGTGGCTGCTGGGATTACAAATGCATGTTTGTGCTATAAAGCACTGTACTGAGCCATTTGCCCAGTGCCTTAATTTGGGTTGAATTTTATGCCTTCAAACTTTCTAGTAAAAATGTGATACTAACACCATTCCCAACTTTAAGAATGGATGCAGATCTTCCCACAGAACCAGCAACCTGAATTTATTAGCTAGAAAATGTGATTTTGTTGTTGTTGTTGCTTCTCACTTCCATTAAAATGTGCCTGAATAATAGGTCTATGAATGACTTCTTATACCAGTGAGTATTTTTAGCAGGTTTTAATTCATAAGCATTCAAATTAGCTGTGCTGGAATTTGGATTCTATTAACTCATCATTTTGGTCCCATGATTAATTTCTCTCACCAGAGTGAATAAATGTACATATTCTTTCTATGAACAGAAGAGAAGTGACTTCAGTTTTGTAATATAACATGTTAGTTCTCTGTCGTCTTCCTTTGATTGTACAAATGCAGTAATAAAACATGCTTAGGTTATTTTGATGCAGGGACGCTCCATCTCCTACTGTGGGAAAAAGTCACTATGAAACTAACAAATGGGCGTTGTTACTTTTCTGCTATGTCAGTGCTGGGCTGAGTATTGTAAAGGTTGCAAAAGGCTGGAGTGAGACATGATCACTCACATCACGGTCTTACAGCAATTTAAAAAGATAGATCTAAAAGACCCAAATGACAGCGAGTGATAGCAGACAGTTTCAGTCGATCTAGGACGGTGTAATAATGGGAAAAAATGAGAAGGAAGTGAGCAGGACAGTAGTCAAGGAAAGCTTCACGGCTGAATTGGGAATTACAAAAGACCTTAAAGAAAAGGAGAAATTGTTTGCCTGCTGGTCAGTTAGCCTCTGGTTCATAACTTTCCCTCATGCACCCTCATATTTCAAGATTTCTGCCATACAAGTTCTCTAAATATCATTATCTTTTTTTTTTGTCTGAAGTAAGGTAGACTGCATTGAAACACCTTAACTTAAAGAGGAAATTTTATCCTACTAATAAGTATGAAAAGTCAATACCATTTGCTATAAAAAGTGTTGGGTTAGATCTGAAAATAAACACAATGTCAATAGAGCAACTTTAGAATTCATCCAGAAAATGATGGCTTGCAGAGGGTCTGGGCTGGAGGCCAGCTTTGTTGTGGTTTAAGAAAGAAATAGTGGTTTGAAGAATTGCTAGAGATTTAATACTAACAGAGGACTCTACACTGTCTTCCCTTCCTCCCTATTTTCTCCTTTCTTTCTAACATTCCCTCCTCCCCAATTTTCTACCACTGTTCCCTGTCTCCTCTCTTTGGAACATTCTTTCACAAATATTTGTTGAGTGTCTATGATATGACAGGTACTGTGGTTCTATGGACCACAAAAACGAAGACGTAGACAATGGCTCAGGTCTTCCTAAAGCTTTGATTCTGGTTGGCAGAACACCTCTAATAAAGAAATAGAGGGGGGACATGTAGCAATAGCAGGGAATAGGTCCCGTGAGGGAAGTACCACAGATGAGCTGCCATTCCAGCAGCCACCCAAGGTTAAGATGGATTAGTCCCCCTGGGGATGGCAGAGAAAGAGACATTGGGAACGCTAAGTTCAAGGGCTGTGGTGCAGAATCACTTGTCCTCACAGAAAAACAATGGAACCAGAATGAAGGGAGAGAAGATTGAGAAGAGTAGGAGCCAGTGCATTTGAAAGGAGTAGTTGAGGTCAAAACACATAAGTGCTTCAAAGACACAGCTTTAACTTGACTCTAAGTGATACAAGCGCCCAGCCATTATATGGCTTTTTTTAGAGAACAAGGCAGTATGACCTACTTGCTGTTTGGAATAACTTTCGCAGGACAGGAGCAAGCAAGAAATATAAATACAGAAGCAAGTCAGAGGAAGACTGCAAGAATCTGGTAGGTTTGGGGAGATGAAGATTGAGTCAGGGGTGAGCACTGGAGTGAAAACGCTGTGCCTCTAGGCAGAGGGCAACCATTCTCCTCAGCCTAACCTCTATTCAATAAAACCATATCTATTTTAGCAAGTACATCTTCGCAATTCATCAATGCACAGTGCTGGGCAAACTGATCAAAAGGAACTACAGAACTGAACTACAAAGAGAATGACAGAATGGAAGCCAGAACGAGGAGGCTCATGGTAGGTTTTGGGGGGCAAGAATAGAATGCTATGCAGAGAGGTGCCTCTCACAGAAGCCAGGGCTCACAGGAAAATGCACTTCACAACAGCAGAGGAGAACTAAGAGATACAAAGAGGAAAATATATTTAGAACGATGAAGAAAGGAAGAAAGGGCCAAGAGTCCTGGAGTCTTTGTTCAAAGAAAAATCCAATTCTATCAATTCACTGAATGTCAAAACTTTTTCCGTTTATGAGATTAAAAACAGCTGCCTATAAACAATCATCTCTGTATGTATCTTAGGAGTTTTGGTCTTAAAGATGTACGGAGTTGTTCCTTTACATATACAAGAGAACTTACATTTTTACTATATTTATTTATTTGGGGTATGGTGAGGTATGGGGTGTAGGTGGGTGCAAGAAGGTTCATGCCACCACACATATGTAGAGGGCAGAAGACAACTTGAAGAAATTGGTTCTCTCCTAGACAGACTGCAGGAGCCCCTTCTCCATTCCACTATGTGGATTCTGTGGATTGAAGTGGGGTCATCAGGCTTGGAGGTAAGTGTCTTCCCATTGAGTCATCTTGCCAGCTCACAAAAGAAATTTTATAGCCTTACTAAATTTTAAATTTACATTTTGAAAGGTTACTTCTTATTTAAAGTGATGGTTTTCATGGTGCAGACATATGGAGTGGTATCACATGAGCATTTGATACAGATTGACTGTGTGTAATGAATGAATCTGCGTAGCTAACACAAGGGCCTTGTACTTCTGGAATAAAGAAACCTGCTGGACTCAGGAAAGTGAGCAAAAGTTAGAGAATCCAAAGCCGAAGGAATGATAAGAGATCACTGGGAAAAAAGAAATCTCTACTGCAAAAGAAAACTGCTGGGGAAACCACAAGCCTGGGACAGGTAGAGAGAACAAGGTGTGCCTGTGTATGGGGGGAGGAGGCTGCAGGGAACGGACACCTGCCCTCACAGATGCACACTCCTGGTGTTGTGTGGTGCCCATCTGACATTAAACAGCCAATTCTAACTAAAACCAGGTAGCTCTATTCTTCATAAGACAGGGACCACAAGCCTAGGAAGACAAGGGCAGGGGGGCAGACAATAGTCCTTCTTCCTTTCTTTGTCTTTTCTTTTTTTCCCTTTCCTGTCTTTTTATGTTTTTGTCTTTTTTGGGGGGTGTTGTTTTGTTTTGTGATAGCGATTGATCCACTTTCACAATCCCTAGAGGTCATTATTGCAGGCACGAAACCATTATTTTTGTTTTTATGTTTGCTTCCTAATCAAAGTCACCCTTGTCTCCAGCCTTCATTTATAGTCCAAGCTACTGTTGACCTCGAGTATTTGTGCATGCCTCCCTGTACTGAATCCTCCACAAGCCAACCAGAAAGGTCCTGATGCTGTCCTTGAGTAAACACTCAATCCTATGTTATCTCTCTCTACTTCACTTCCTGATACAGTCTTCACATATCCAAATATCCCAAATCATTTAACTTCCTGGTTCCTTTTGGAAGACTTATCTGTCCTGGTGCCACCCCTAACTCAGTGCCCTGATACCTGGACAGTTATGCTTATATCCTTTTATTTATATTTATTTTTTGCTGGTATGTGAGTATGGTGTATGTGTATACAAGTGTGTTTATGGGTGTATGTGCATGGAAAGGTCCTAAGGGTATCTTATTGGACCCTGTGGCACTACTCATTTCTTCACTATGGAAATACTTGATGCACTAATAATTCTACATGTGCCTTCTTCAGAATATAGGAAGTGTAAGTGAAGTAAGTTCTTAGGTATTTGCTAACCATTCAACCTAGTTGATTATTGATGAGCACTAAGATACAAGGATGGCAGTTGTTGTTAATTGAGAAGATTAAAAAGTTTTAACATTAATTTATATTCCAGATAAGAAGCAGCTTGCATAAAACAGAATGCTGAGTTACTAGGAACAAGCCTTCATTGAGACTTGAAGAAATGGAAACTCAGGTTCAGAAATGGTCTAGAATATTGTGTGGTCTCTCAAATTCACAAAAGTCAAAACATAATTTAATGCAAATAGAGATCAAATAAAATAGATGTGAAGATCAACTCAATTTCTTAAAGGAAAGAGAGTTTGGAATGGTGGTTCATATGTAGAATTCCAGAGTGCAGAAGGCAGGCGAGGGAGAATAATCACTATGTGTCCGAGGCCAGCCTGAGCTACAGAGTAATACTCTGTCTCAAAACACGAAAGAATCAAGCAATTGAATGGCTAAGACTTAATGATCATTAACTTCATTTGTTCATGAACTAAGATTATGTAGAAATGTGAGAAAAATTAAGTTTAAGGAATGTTTTCTTGAAGTGCAGACTGAAAGGGAGCGTTATGACTCATGGTAAACACTTGCATGTAAGTCGTGGCCT
Source organism: Peromyscus eremicus (assembly GCF_949786415.1). Taxonomy (NCBI): domain Eukaryota; kingdom Metazoa; phylum Chordata; class Mammalia; order Rodentia; family Cricetidae; genus Peromyscus; species Peromyscus eremicus. Next base: position 43,396,989 of record NC_081427.1, read on the forward strand.
TGGAGCGCACTTTGTTCTCGATAAACTCAAGTCTTAGAGACGGTTGCTAGCCACACACAAACAGCTCCATGGTGCCCTGCTTTACACAAAAGATAACCCTGTGGCAGGGAAGGGTGATCTCTCAGTGTCAGGTGACTTCCGGGTGTGTGTCAGATGTTTAAGCTGAACATTAACTAAATTATTTGGTCCACTAGCATAACCCTTAATGTACCTGAGCTGTCATTTGAGGACATTTGATTTTTAAGAGAGCAAGAAAAATTGTAAGCAATTCTTGGTACTTGTTATCAGGGCGGTTGGGAGGAGGGGGAAGTTTCTTTCATATCACATAGCCTCAGGATGATCCTGAAACGCCTGTGATTGCCACAGCCTTTCGAATGGGGAACTTCCTCAAGGTACAGAGGGGGTCTGCTACTATAGGGCGTGAATGCAGTTAACCTGGGTGGGGATCATCCCTCAAAAGGACAGAAAAGGTCAGGGATGGACTAACATTGACTTTCCAAGGTTCCCAGGGCTGATCATTTAAAGAGGCATTTTTAGCCTTAAAAGAACATCTGTCAGGAGCCTTTTCCCCAGTTGCTGAAACAAACAAATAAAAAAAAAAACAACCTGATAATTAAATGAGCCCTGAAAGTAAAATATACAAATTGGGCAACTGGCTTTAGAAATGGAAGTCAATGCCTTGGCCAGAGGAACTCTTTCCGGATCCCCCTCTCTCTGAAAACTGCTTATTCACTTCCATCAGCTGAGATTTAAAATATTAATATGTTTCTTTTCATAAAAAAACAAGCTTAGAGTCATAACCATTTACATTTTGCATTGATTCTTCTATAGGGCTGATCAACTGAATAGAGCTTCAACAATTGTGGAAAAGAGAGAAAGGTGCAAATCCTGGACCAAACTGTAGTACATCAATGGCTGTCTTTAAGTCCCTGTAATACCTGCTCCTCGTCCATATGTGTCTGACCTAATGCCCTGTGACCATCAAGTGAAAGTTTGGGGAATGTACTCATAGACCACTAGCTTCCACCAAACCCAGTCCTCAGAATGTCATCAGAGAGCCTCAGATGTCTATCACCTGATGCTTGCACCTAAGTATTTCAAGTATCATGATGTAAGCCTTCCTTTGTTCTGTTACTATACAATCCTAATAAAACTACTGCCATGTTGAAACAAGGAACTTGGGCTAACCTAAATGTGTACTCCTGACCATGGCCCAATGTATTTGGCTCCAGAATAAATGATCTCTTCTCCCCTTTGAAAAGTTTCTCACATCAACACTTAAGTACCATCCAAAGAGGACAGGAAACCAAACTGCCATACAGCGGCCTTCTGTGCCCTGTGCTGCATAGAGGAGCATTTTAAATATCCTGAGGCCCTGAAGGACTCTGCCAGATGAACACTCTTGAATGGCAGTGCAGTACAAGAGTCACAGAAGCAATCATCTCCACATTGAAAAATGATATTCCTCAGTCCGATGTGCAAACCGCAGCAGCAAAACAGTGGAGAGGTGATGGCCACTCTCAACACTGAAACGGTTCTGCTAAGCACACACATCTCTAGATGTTTCTCTATAGGAACTCACAATGCCTGCTCTGCAGACAGGATAGCTCGTGGTTGAGCCCTGCTCACCTTTGCTTGGGGGTTTGACTACACAGCATGAAGACACAGTTTAAACCACGGTTGTTTGCTTCAATGCATTGTCCCCTCTTTTCCTCCCCAGTTTTATTTTCAATGTCAGAGAAAGCAAAACCCTCATACATCTATTTATTTATAACGTTAGCAGTGTTTCAGAAAGCTGACTTGTTTAATACACAGAGCCATAGCAAACACGAAAGTCGACAGTCCTTTTAAATGACAACAAGGGTCTTTCCTGACAGCTAAATGCCACCTTATTATTTCTATTTTGTTTTTGTTGCCATTCCTGTTTGAAAGATATTTTGTTCATTCCCATTTTTCACTTTCTTCCCTGCCTTGGAAATGGAGATTCCTATGCAGTGTAGGCTAACTTCAAATTCCTGTTCCAAGCTTCAATTCCCTGAGTCCTAGAATTACTGGCACACACACACACCCAACCCAGGTCCATCTTCCACCATTACAAAGACGTTTGTAAAATTAAAGCTATCTTTGCTTTGCCAATTTAAGAGCTTATTGCACAGATAAAATACAAAGATGTGAATATTTAATGTGGCTGCAGTCTCACTGTGTAATATGAACTGTTTGGGTTGGGGGTGGTGGGGTGTGTGTGTGTATGTGTGTGTGTGAGAGAGAGAGAGAAAGAGAGAGAGAGAGAGAGAGAGAGAGAGAGAGAGAGAGAGAGAGAGAGAGAGAGAGAGAGAGAGACTTCTAAATACAGAGAATAAGCAAATGCACACATTTATAAAAATGGGTGGTTCTTACCTTTCATAAATGATTATTTTTGTAAAATCCTATTAATCAAAACACTGTACATTTTCTAGCACTATTTTCATAAAGCATTCATTTTCTTTAATCACCAAAAAAAGTAAGAGGCAAAAAAAAAGATTTGGTTGAAACTGATTAATTCTGTTTACATTTGAGAACTTTAATGGATGAAGCTTGGTGTGCTCAATTCTAACGAGATAACATGAAATGTACTCCTAAATATCTCAGACCTGCATTACAAAGTGAAAGATGGCTCATTATTATTCCCTCAAAATCTTTCTATGTTAAGCAGTTAAGGAGACACTGCAGCAGACACTGTTTTACTGTTTTGTCTCTACTCTGTATACCAATCCCGCCTGCTTTGATGCTGCCATCTTGGGTATTTAATTAATAAGAACCATTTGTAGCAAGGGGTTTGTCTATAATTTTAGTGAGTCACCCACGTTGGAGTCATATATGCTGATTTGTTTTAAAAAGCAAAGGTATTCAGCTAACACACATAGAAGATAAAAGAATAAATCATAAAGGCATATTAAAAGTAAGATTTCTCAGTGGGTAAAAGTGATGGTCACCAAAAATGATGACCTCAGTTTGATCACTGAATGAACATGCGAGAAGAAAGAATTCCTAGGAGTTTTCTCTAACCTCCATACATATGCCATGACACCCATGCCCTTGTTCCCCCAAAATAAATACATGTAGCAAAACATTTTAAAGTAAGCTTTCTTTCATGTGTCTCCACTTTCATTTGAATCATCTGTTTTGCTAACAAATGACGCTATGTTAACTAAAAGGCATTTCTTAAACACCTTCCTGTTAAGTAATATATACCATTTCTTAACTTTTCCTTTTGAAGTGGTCAGATGTCAGCCATCTGTGAGCTGTATGCATCAAGGCACAGAATACCCTTGACACCAGGACTTTCTACTCTGAAGGTCTTGGGGCTGAGTGACATACAGAGACTCACAGACATCTGACCAAACAACAATAACAAATATAGACCTTCTACTTCAGCTGTGGAGCCAGGTAAGGTAGCATGCACACGTAACTCTTCTCAGGAAGTGAAGCATGGGAGCCACAAGGACCTCAAGACCACTTTGGGCTGCTTATCGAGTCAAAGGTCAGCCTGGCCTACATAGCAAGACCATGTATAAATAATAACGGCAAAAAGAAAATAAAATCGCCCATGGAGAGCCTGTGCAAAGCTCACACTATGATAACGCTAAAGAAATATTGAGGTGACAATAACATGCCTTATTGCCTAAAGACAAGATGACTTTGGGGTGGGAAAGATAGCTAATAGAATGGATACCAGAATCAGGATACGAAAAAGACATAAGGACCCAAACCTAACCAGATGACTTAAATGGGGGCATACTAGAGATTTTGCCCTCTGGTAAGAAGAAAAATATCCAACTAGTCAGATGGTGGTTGGTTAAGTCATGATGTGACAACAGTGACAAAGAAGTCATGAGACCTAAAGTCACATTCATTGGTGACGAACGTCCAGGATGAAGGGAAGAGTTTCCAGAACAGCCTGAGCTACTTGGGTCTCACTTGGAATTTTGTAAGTTGCTCGTCTCTGGATTACAACTTCAGGAAAGAATGAGGGGTTACTTTTTCCATGGTAGAGCGCTTGCCCAGGGCATTGAAGTCATGAGTCCCATCCTAGGTCAACAAGGGGAAAAAAGAAAGATAAAATAAAGGAAAGAAGAAAGAAAGAAAAGGAAGGAGGGAAGGTGACCTACAGAAGTCAGTTGGGCAGGATAAGGTAACTATTAGGATATGAGTAGTTAACTTAAGGGATGGAAAATATTCAGAACAAATTTGGCAGTGCCAAGGAATAATGGGATCTCAGATGTCTTTCATATCTAGGTTCCCAAGAAAGACATTGCATCATGGAGGTAGAAGCTGCTTCACCAAAAGCAAGGCCAATGCAATAAGGCAGAGCTGGCTGTATAGGTCTAAGATCTGAGCAGCGACTAAATGGAAGAGGAAGCCCTGGCCTATGAAGGTCATGGCATAGTTTGTGTTAGCACCCGACAAAAAGACAATAGTGTCTTCTTTCAGATCAGACATTCTGATTCAAGTCCATTCAAGTCTTTTCTTCATTTCCAATATGCCTTCCTTTGAACTAATTGCTCTTCTGTACCCTTGACTGCCAATTTCAAGTATTGTAGTTTTAAAAGTATTCTGGGCCAATTTAAAGTTTTGAAATATAAGTAATACATGACCAAAAGGTTTGAGAAACTCTAAGTATAACTGTAGATGCCTACATTCCAAGGTTAGCTACTGAGACAAAAAACCACTAAGCTCCCTTGATGAAAGCAGCTTTTTAAAGCATATGCTAGAACAATCTATTAAGAATAAAGTGAATTCACATGGTGCTATTAGGATCTAATACACTTGATAGCAAAATTCATAATGAGCCTCTTAGGTATTGCTCCAGCTCAGTATTTCTTACCATAAATGTGGAAAGAACCACCAAGGAGCTTGTTAAAATGCAGATTGTGTCCCCGGAGGGCTAGGTAAGGGTTCAAGAATCTGTATTCATGTTAAGCTCCCAGGGGCTAGGGTCCAGAAACTGCTGATTCATGGGTCACATTTTGAGTGGGAAAGTAGGGCTTATTTCCCACAGTTCTTTACTTCAAATGTTAATATGATAATAATTACTTGTGCATCTCTTTGCTTTAGGTATTAACATTTTTATTGCTATAGATCAAAGAATTTGAATTCTCACTCTTTTGAAAATTAAAATATATAATACAATAAAATTTAGATATGAACCAATAGCTGAGGAGCCCCCAACTGGATCAGGCCCTCTGGATAAGTGAGACAGTTGATTAGCTTGATCTGTTTGAGAGGCATCCAGGCAGTGGGACCCGGTCCTGTACTCAGTGCATGAGTTGGCTGTTTGAAACCTAGGGCTTATACAGGGACACTTGGCTCGGCCTGGGAGGAGGGGAATGGACCTGCCTGGTCTGAGTCTACCAGGTTGAACTCAATCCTCAGGGGAGTCTTTGCCCTAGAGGAGATGGGAATGGGGGGTGGGCTGGGGGGGGGAAGGCGGGGGGGGGGGGGGAGGGGGGAGAACAAGGGAATCCGTGGCTGATATGTAAAATTAAATTATATTATAAAATAAAAAAAGGAAAAAAAATTAGATAAACCCTATATGAATAGTTATTTTTTTGTTAAGTGTGTTTGTTTTTGTTTTTACCTTGCAGGTACATGAGAAGATGTACTTACAGCACATGTTGACTTGCCCTCAATCACATCACTTGAAGGATCAACACCATCAGCATTAATGGTGACCGTTGCACTGCATTAACCACCTGCGTTTGTTTTTAATTATTTAGTGTGTACAAGTTCATCTCTGATAATTGCAATAACTCCTTCCTTGGGCACTTAATTTATTACAGTAACAATTCAGAATCAAGGCCAGTCCCAGATACTTTGCCATGTTATAAGACATTGAACGACAATGGTACTAAATAGATGGTTGAAAACTACTCATCCAAACATTTTCAACTCGCTTGATTTGATTTATAACAACTTTAAGGTATTTAAAGCACTTTTTAAAAAAATATGGTATGAATGAAACAGCATCACATTTTTTTTCATGTCTTCTTCAGTAACTATGAAAAAGTAGGTGATGCTGTTTGGACAAGGCTGTTTAATTTCCTTATTAAGAAATTCACTATGGCATCTGTGGAATTTTGAGTCTTTTCCCTAAATCATCACATGGTATTGAAGGCAAGCCTGGTAGTCTGGTATGGTTATTGTTCTTTAAAGTTGATATTCAGAAATGAATTATGTAACATCACTGTACGGTCTGGATCTGAAGTGTTTATAGGACTCTATGGCATATACCCAAATGACTCAACATCTAACTCTCCAGATACTTGCTCAGCCATGTTTACTGCTGTTCTACGCACATAAGCTAGGAGACAGAAACAACCTAAATGTCCTTCATCCAATGGATGGATAATGACAATACTATTCAGCTGTAAAGAAAAATGAAACCATGAACTTTGCAGATAAATGGATAGAACTAGAAAGAGCCTACGGAATAAGTTAACCTTTGTCCCAGAAAGACAAATATTTCATGTTCTCCCTCATCTGTGGCTCCAAATTCCAAATCTTCAGATGTGAGTTTATAAATGGAATAACTGCAGAAGCCAAGACAATAAAAAGGTACCATGGGATTCGGGGGGGGGGGGGAGCAAAAGAGAAGGAAATCAGAGTATAAGTTATTTGGAGGGAACTGGGAAAACTAGAGAGCAGAGTAGTAGAGACAAGGTGAGAGACCAAGGTGAAAGAGCAAGGAAGGTCAAATAACAATAAGGATGCCTGAAAAAAAATCATAAGAAATCATATTATCTAATATTTACCAAAGGTTAGATATAATATATGCCTATATGAATACATATACATATATGGCTTAAATGAAATTTTATATATTGGACTTGCAATGTTTCCCACATAAGCCATACACCAGTAACAAAACCCCCAACACCAGGCATGCAAATGTTACTGATAAGTTTCTAGTTAGAGGAGTCCAAGAGACTTCCAGCATATTATAGGCTATTGTTGTTGCCCTGCTTGTCTCACACAGACTGAAGGTTAAGTCCATGTTGCTGAAGAAAACATGAGCTTCAGACACAGGATCTGGAGGATCTGAGCTAGATCTGACCTGAAAACCTTCTCCCCAAGAACTATGAAAGCTTCCAAAGGACAGAAGCAACCAATAGGCATGACTCCTATGAGCTAAAACAATGACCAGGATGATATGAGAACCCTAAGGGTACAATAGTGGCACTCATAACTTGGTGGTAACCAACAGCTCTATTGGGCTCAAACGCTACTGAACAATAGGAAAATTGTGTCTGGTATTAGAAACTGAGCCAAGGGCTAGTGAGGTCATAGATCCTGAAGGAAATCCCACAACTGCCACTTCACTAAACCACCTTATTATTCCTTATTCCTTAATTGCATTCTAAACATTTATCTTTATTCCTACAAGTAAGTATAGCTCTCATTCCTCAACAAAGAAACTTTTTTTTTTTTTTTGCAACAGAGACCATTATAGAAAACTGCAACTGATCAAAATGTGCAGAACAAATGATCCCTGGCGTCCAGCCATAGCTGATTCTTCTACAACACAAATCCTGCACTTAAGGGTCATGGAACATTACAGAAGAAGGAGCAGAAAGATTAAAAGAGCTAAAGTGCTCTACACAATTTTGTTAGTCTTAGCATCCCTACTTAAAGTGCAGGATTCTTTGGCTTCAAAATACCTGTAATTATACTCAGAGTTTCCTGCCTCACACCTTAGAAAACTCACCTCATGTTGCTAAAGCAGATTGTGTGTGTGTGTGTGTGTGTGTGTGTGTGTGTGTGTGTGTGTGTGTTGCATGCATACAATTGTGCAGGTGCACACACCTGGGTTAAGGTCTGAGTAAGACGTGAGCATCTTCCATCTTCCTTTACTTTTATCTGCCTTGTTGAGATAGGATCTCACTGAACCAGAAGCTCACTGTTTGGCTTTATTTGTTGGCTACAGAGATCTTGGTTATCTGCTTGTCTCCTCCCATTTTGGGGACTACAGACATGTTCAAAGCCAGAACCTTAGGCTCGTGCTCTTACAAGTGTTTGTGCTCTCAACAAATGCTCTTACTCACAGAGCAATCTCCCCTGCAGCTCCTTGGTATCTTATGCTAGATACACCATCCTAAGAGTACTGGCTCCAGACAGAGTATAGGAGATGTAGGAAGATGAGCAGATAGAGAGGAGTTATTGGGAATCTTCCAACTAGTTCAGGCTCTTTAGTCCAGTTGGATTCGCTACTACCTCCAGGGCATTACTTTAATTACATAATTATTTAACATTTAATAATCACATTATTAAATATTGTTGGCAAATAATACAGTGATATAAATAAGACATGACCTTCCTGAGGGTACAAGTACAGCATGACACATATCCAGTATACTCCCTTCATGTAACACAAGTCAATAGCCAATAGCCAGGGGAAATACAATAGCAATGCCTAAAATATGTTTAGGAGTATTTGGTTGATTACACAGCATATGGAACCCTCATTATTCTGGTTTTTTTTAGAATATTTGTGCAAGAATGAGCACCTTCATTTTTATTGACAGTATTTTTTAATTTTATTAAATTTTCTTAAGACCTTAGTGGTTGCCTAGAACTCATATACTAATGAGACAAATGAAAAATCCAAAGATGGAACTTAAGATGGAATGTTTCATCGTCTTAAAAAACAAAAATCTGGGAGGCCAAGTTTAGAAAATCTCTCTTTTTCTCCAAGATTGGTGTAATTAAATACACTAAAACTAGACCAAACAAAAAGACAATCTTAATATAGATGTGGTTTGCTTCTCCGAGTCTATGACTATATATGGATCCTTGGAAACATCAAGATGTTTGGCGAGTAGCAAGTTATTTGTTGTCAGTCATTAGAAATATGTACTATACTGAAAACTCAACTGATACAACTATTAATGGCGAGATTCTTCACAGTGTAGACACCAGCAGGTAGCACAGCATGGTATGGGGACTTGTCAGAAGGCTGTAATTGGTACTCCAGTACTGACCTTCAGAATCAGAAGTACTACAGACAGAGTCCTGCAAGGTGTGCTTACCCCTCAAGGTGATTATAATATTAGCAAGTGAAGACCAAACTCATACCATGGATGGTGTGAATGAAAAGCACATTTGCAGCTGGGCTGTGGTGGTGCACGCCTTTAATCCCAGCACTCGGGAGGCAGAGGCAGGCGGGTCTCTGTGAGTTCGAGGCCAGCTTGGGCTACAGAGTGAGTTCCAGGAAAGGTGCAAAGCTACACAGAGAAACCCTGTCTTGGAAAAAAAAGAAAAAGAAAAAGAAAAGAAAAGCACATTTGCTTATAAAAACTACAAATAAAGGTGAGTTATCAGTTAGGGGAGGCAATGCCAAAAATCTTATAAGAAGTGATTTGGAAAACTAGACATTTGAATTGCATGAAACTAGGGTAGACCTTTCTCTGCTCCCCAAGCCCACAATTTTTATTCACTCTCCAACAGTTCAAATAATTTACCTGTGCAAATTAAAAACTGTTTGTAATGTTTTGAAATGCTTTTCACATATTAATTATAATCTGCCTTGTTTTGTGAGAATCTTTCAGTTATATCCTAGATATATTTCCCCAAAATTAAATTTCTTTTTCAGCAGAAAAATTATTAGAAACACACACACACACACACACACACACACACACACACACACACACACGAAAACTAAACAGGCAAACAACTTCCTGATATAATCTGTATTTTCAAAAATTCCCAAACATTTGAGAACATGGGTATTTTTCTCATGAGTTCAGCTAAAAATTATTGCATTGTCTCTAGCTTGATTTTAGTAACTGGAAGTTCAACTTTACCCACATAATGATTGCCTCAATAAAGGTGGAGCCAAAGGAAAAAAGCCCCAAAGACTGCATGCAACAGACAATTCTTCCTGGATACCCAGTGACAGTGAACAGAAGAGCTTCTCTTCAGCAAAGCCTTGGAAAGTACAAGAAGAAAACTGAAGATGAGTTAGAGTAGAATGGCATGTGTACAAAGCACCCCATCACCATGAAGCCTCATAACATGCAAATGTGGGATTTGCAATGATACCACACAGAGTTTCTTGAATCAAGGTGCAGGCAGTGGAGAGCCAATGATTTTTTAGTCCTTGGCTCTAATCTGAATCTTCAGAAAATTCTGACAACTTCTGGGTTGAAAAAAGGCCAAGCCCAAACAGTGGTGGTAGTTATGGAAACTGGAGAAATGTATGAGTCAGGTTTGATGTAATACAGAAGGAAATGAGGAAACAAGATAGAGCTTTGTTATTTCTAATTTGGATGTGACACTTATTTTGCATTAGGTAACCATGCAAATTATTGAACGCTAAACAGGGCTTTTGTGTTAAGATTAGAATAGGTGCATAGCTGCCTTTATCACATAGTCAACTGATTCAAATGACCATTTGGAGGGGGGGTGTTGGGGATGGAAAGAAAATGGTATTTCTGGTAGAAAGCCCACATAAAGACATAGTTCCTCACAAGCAATATCTTGAGAGGAAGTTTGTGAATCTGTGCAATAAAAGAGACATTAGGGACAAATAAAATAGTCACTTAGGTCCTCTTCCCACAAACTCCAGTGCCATGGAATGAGGTACCTGACTTGTGTAACAGATTTCTTAAAAGTTCCTCAGGTAAGTTAAAGTGGGTAAGAACTACTGCTTAAAAATGTGTGAAGTCTTTTCAACTTGATATGTCTATTTTTTTCAGCCTACTTGTATATCTGTGGTCCTGTTAGAATATTTACCTCATAGGAACAATGTAAAACCACATGAGATAATACATGTGAAAGCATGCAGAGCTGGTACTTATTTCAGCCCCAGTGTTAGCACCAGAATTTCCAATGTTCCCCACAGGGAGTAAATACTTAACACAAATCACCAAAACAAAGTGACAAAATAGTTTAATTCCTCCACCTTTGCCATCAACATGTATACTATAAAAGCTGTCATTCATAAATATCATCTGCCACAGATGATACTAAATATGTTTTCGTTATTATTTTAATATAAGTATATATAGTTACAATATGCATACATATATGAGGCATACATATCCATTTATATGTATGTATGTATACACAGAAAAGGGCTATAAATACAAAATAATTGTTAACACTCATTTGGAGGAGGTTTGACTTTTCTTTATGAAAGCTTACAAATGGCAAGTCCTAAAAATCCTATAATTGCTAAGTGGGTCTTGTCTTACGACACCTAATTTTCAGTGAAGTCTCTTCAAATGCCTGCAGATGCTGAACACATCCGTCAAGTTGATGTCCTAAGACAGTATCACATTGTTTGGGATGAATTTTGTGAAAGGCCCTCTGGTAATTGAAACGTAGCAACTAGAAATCCTGACAGACATGTCACTAAACTGCTCTGAAATAATCAAAATATCTGAAATACAGGGCTGAAATATTTTCTAATACACTGATATAATTATTTTTAGATTTTATAGGAGAACGAAGCTATAGAGAAAGAAAAAAAATAAGAAGGCACAAAGAAAAAAAAAGAAGAAATATTGAAAGTGCTTAAGGTGGATTAATGTTAACGTAATTCAAACCCAAGAGAAAGCCCTGAGTACTGAATATGGGGTAAATATGGGGTGCATCAGATACCCATGAAGAGTAGCATTTAGCTTCTTGTGAAGATTTAACATAAGCGTGGGAACACCCCAGTCTAGCTCTGAACAACATTTCATAGCTTTGCATATTTGCAATATTTGACTCCTCCCACTTTTGTTTAAGTTTCTCAGCATTAAGTTTTGTGTTACATATTTCTGCAGTCTTTTTCAACGAGAGGACTCTAAATGCCTAGTTACTTTTCCTTAACATGCTATTTACTGTGTACCTACTGTAGTAAATGACTATAAAAGAAAACATGAATGATCTATATTCCTGTATTCTTTGTAAGTGGGCTAGCTTAGAACATGCTATATGAAGACTTTAGTTTTAAATATAGCAATGCCTGATGGACAGTGTTCTATGACAGTTACACACGTATGAAGCATTTAACAAGATACAATAGGACTCACCCCAAATTTAAAGTTTACAGATTGATTATACGTCATTTAACAGTATGTGTGTGCACACATTCACATGTAGTTGTGTATGTGAACTACAGATTAGAGGAGTGGGGTAAGAAAGAAGGAGGGAGGAAACCAGAGAGGCAAGGATGCCAGGAGAAACAGATTTTCCTGAATGACTCTTTGCTACTGAATAAAGACACTGTCAAGATAATAGGCCATGATAAACACTGTATTGCCTCGTGGAAACTATTTACCAGTGGGAGTAGGTGTTGTGGTATTATGTTCCCCAAAATATTGTGCACCCTAATAAACTTATCTGGGGTCAGAGACAGAACAGCCACTAGATACAAAGGCTAGAAAATGGTGGCACTCACACCTTTAATCCTAGCACTCCAGAGGTAGAAATCCCTCTAGATCTCTGTGAGTTCAAGGCCACATTGCAAATGGCCAGGCATGGTGACACACGCCTTTAATCTCAGAAAGCGAGCCTTTAATCCCAGGGAGTGGTGGTAGAAAGCAGAAAGGTATATAAGACGTGAGGACCAGAAACTAGAAGCATTTGGCTGGTTAAGCATTTGGCTGGTTAAGCGTTCAGGCTTTTGAGCAGCAGTTCAGCTGAGAGCTATTTGGATATGAGGACACAGAAGCTTCCAGTCTGAGGAAATAAAACCAACTGAGAAGTTGGCCAGTGAAGTTAGCTGCGGCTTGTTCTGTCTCTCTGACCATCCAGCATTTCACCCCAATAACTGGCCCGGGGTTTGATTTTATTAATAAGACTCTCTAAGATTCATGCTACAAGTAGGTGTTCAGAGAACAGACTCAGGGCAAAGAAGAAAGGCAGTTTAAGACCTTCAGAGGACTGTAATGATTCAACTTGTCCAAGTAGTTGTCATTTCAAGGAGAGCCCCATCTCTCCCAACTATATCACAGAAGTAGGTTGAGCTGTCCACTCAAATAGAGTAATATAATGCAAGTATTAAACATAATGTACCAGAAGAAATACATTATTCATTCTTCCTAGCTTTTTTAATTTGGTAATTTGAACACATTAAGGACATTCAACATGCCAAATTTTGTTGATGACAATTCTTGCTCCCCTTTTTGTTCTCAAGGCTAGCTGGATATTATGTGCCTGTATATTAATTGTTCGGATCACGTGTGGTCTTCAGAGTAAAATAGCTTCGGAAGTTTCATAGTTGCAGAAGCATTTTACTAAAATTGTACAATATGAGTCATCGGTTATATGACACTGTTCTTGGGTTTGACAGCTATCATATTTGTACGTATTTTATTCAGTAAAAAAAAATGGCATCTCAACTTCTTTGATACGACTAAAGAAAATTCCATTCTGATTTAAATACTCTATTTCAAAATGCAGTAAACAACATTATTGTGGAGGCTTGTGTGGTGCTTCTTTCTCAAAATGGGAGCGCTTACTTCACTCTATCATATCATTCATATATTTTTTATTATTGTTTTCACCAAACAAAAGATCTACAGAAAATATACTTTTATTATTATCCATAGTAAAAAGAAGGCGTTCTCTTATAACCCCAAGTTCCCTGATATCCTCTGTTGTTAAAATCTAATCCTAACTGATGGACAGTAGATCTGGTTGTTTGGCCAGTAGACTTCATTGCACAAACCAAATTGCTTTCTAGCCAACTATTGTTTTTATTTGTTTCAGAATTATGCAGTTGTAAAAAGCATGCACCATTTAAAACTGGCATCTAGAGGAGTTCCCATTCACTATGGGGGTCACTGGGCCTTTGGCCTTAACCTCTGTTTTAAAGATGTTGGGGTTTATTTTTGTGGTTAGAGAGAACCATGGGAGAGTCTGGTCTCAGGAGTTCTGGGTCTGTGTTGCTTCCCAATGCTCTATTAGGCATCTCCAACAGATCAGCTACAGTGTTCTCAGATCCTGCTCAGTGGAAAGGAATATAGGAGCTCTTCCCGAAACCTGTTCATTCTTGACTCTCCTACCCTACTGCCCAGCCTTCAATTGACCTTAAATCCAGTGAACCACCAGGTCTAAAGGGCCAAAGAATATCTTTCCTAAACCTTTGTATTTTCAATTCCCTCTGAGCTGGTTCAGGCTATACCTACTTGTCTGACTGAATTTCTGTGTCAATGTCCCTACTGGTCTTTATTCCAGCTCCAACCTCCCATCCAGTCTTTCTGATGCAAACACATCCTAAACCACAAAGTCCCTGGCTTCTACTCAGCTTTATCTGCTATAATTCTCCAGATTCTGTACCACTGCCACCAACCCTAGAATCTACCAGGTGGAGCCATGTCCAGTGTGATGGCTTTGGGACAGATCCACTTTTGAACTTTGCATCTGGCTTTTTCTCTGTTCTGCTCTTCCTCCAGTTAATCTTCTCAGCAGCAAGGGCACAATGTCTCTTCCTTCCCAATCCCCACCCTGGCCTGATGTGGTGGAGTGCAGAAGTAGGTATTGCCTACACCACATCTATCTTCTTTGTCTAGAAAGTGATCATGCCCTATTGTAATTGTGTGTTGATACATCTTAGTTTTTGAGAAAGGGTCTCTAACTGAATATTCATTGCACTGTTTGGGCTAGACAGCTGACCAACGAGCTTTAGGGATCCGCCCATTTCTGCTATTTGGTTTTGGGGATACAGGTATCTACTGCACTACATGGCTTTTATATGGGTGCTGGGATCTGAATGCAGATCCTTAGGCTTGAGTGCAAGCACTTTTTCAAGCAAGCTACCTTCTCAGCCTACCCCTTCACCTCTATTTCTTTTGGCCTTAGTAAGAACTGTAGCAGCCACCATTATTATACTTGAGAAGTAAATTCAATTACTAATATCAGCCTGCCCATTTCTTGAAGAAAACAAAATTACTTCTCTACAGAATTAAAACATCATTTCCCTTGTGCTTGATGAAGAAGGTAATTTTCTTTTGTGTGTCTTGCCCCTAAAATGAATATTTGGTCTAGACAGAATATTACTGAAGGCTTTTCCATGAGATATGCCTCTTTTTGCTAGAACAAACTTCATTATTTCTACATAATTACATAAATAGCTCACTGTACCTCTCTGTTCACTGCTTAATACAATAAAAATTTAAAAACAGGTGAAAGAGCCTGACTTTCATTTCCTCTGAAACAGAATGCTGCTAACACACTTTTGCATGTACAGTCTTCCTCACATTTGTGACGATCATTGAATTCATCCTAAGGGGAACAGAATGATCTACCTTGTGTAATGACAGCAGTGGTCTCAGGCTATAACACACACCAGAATCTCCTGGAGGTCTTTTATAAACAGGGATGTATAGCCTCAGCTGCAGGGTTTCCACCTCTTAGGCATAAAATGGGGCCAGGAACTTTCATATCTCAGACAAACAACATCAGTGTCACCCAGGACCTAGATAGAAACACAAGGTCCTGGGTGACTGATGCTGCTTGTCGGAGATGTGAAATACACACAACTTTCTGCTGTATGGGCCAGTTTTGTGTCTGCGTGGTTTCATAATGGTGCATTGCCATGCACGAGCCCATTCTCCCCGTCTCTTCCTTCTTTCTTGTTCTTTTGTTGCTAATATTTGACTAACAACTGCTGTCTAAATCTCTGAAATCTGTTTTGGTGCTAAAACTTTATATAATGATCCATCATTTCCTTAGGAAAAAAAAGAAAGAAAGAAAAAATGAAATAGAATAAAAATGAAAAATCCTATTTTTTAAAAAAAAAATAGAAAAAAAAAAGATAAATTGTTTTCCTTAGATGTTTGACCTTCCACAGCAAAGATACTTTTGCCTCCATGGTGATTTTGTTTTTGTTCGGAAGTCAAACTGGCAATTAAATTGGCAGGAGCAGTAAAAGCCATTGTCCAAAAGGCGGGCAGTGAAGCTCTTTGTGAGTCCCAATGAGGGCCCACACATAAGCTCCTCGGACATTGCAGTCCCTTCTCTCCTCCCTTGCTCATTCTGAATTCTCCTCAACACAGAAGCAAGAGGAGATTTTCAACCCTGTCACATCATCACCCATTGAAACCTTTCTTAGCTTGGACTTATAGTAACTATCTCAAGGCATCCCGACATACTTTGCAGCACCAGCCCCAAGTCCCTTAACAAGCTACTGGTTCTAAACTCTCATTCACTCTGGAGGCATTCTGTGATCCTCGCCATGACACCATTGTATCAGGGTACTGTGATCAGGTGAAAATATAGCCTTGAGAAGAGGGAGTTTAGAGCTGATAGACATATTTCAATCTTATTGACAGGCAATGTGAGCTGTTACCAGTCATCGTATTAGGTGAGTATAGTAAGGACTCTCACCATGTTTCAAAGAAGAGAGTAATATCCTTAGAAATGGCTTTTGAAGACTCCAGGCTCAGCCCACTGTGATCATTACAGAATGCTACATAGTTCAAACATTTTTTTTTTTTGAGCATCGAAGTCTATCTTGATCATTGCTCTTTATCCTTATAATTAAGAATCTTTCTCAGAAAATGGAAAACGCTTAATATGTAACATTTGTTGCCAAAATGTAAGTTTTTTTTTTTTGTTTTAGGAAAAACAAGAAAATTTAGGAAAAACACAAGAAATATCAGAATGTGATATGATACCAAAGTTCATAAATTAAATAATGCCAAAAGCTGAGATCATTGCTACAGATGAAAGAAATTAATTAGCGTGAAAAAAATACAAAGCCTCTAACCTTACATCTACTCAAAGACATCTGTCACCAGACAGAAGCACATGGACCTTAATGGAACATTTCCAATTATGTTTCAAGATAAATCTGTGGTTTCAGACTCAGATAATACACATAAAAAAAGAACTCTGTGCACTTAAATTTCTAGTTTATATATGAGAAGAAGCTCCTTCATCAGATACCATCTACTACTCCCCCCCCCTTTTCTTTGGGTAGGGGATATAATAAACATGATTGCTATTTTACAACAATGGCTTCTTAAAATCTTAGGCACTATTTTTCAGGGGTATCCACTGACACAGCCTTACATCCCTTTGGCTGAATCGACTCCATGCAGCTCAGCCTGCCTGCAGTCCTGAAAAAGTCCTCCCAAGAAGGGAGCCATTAGAAGAGCCTGGGGCACAAGTAGCTCACAGCAGTGAGATACTGATCAGGAGGAACTCCACTTTCTACTTTCTCCACTCCCGCTCCCATCTCTGTTACACAGGAAACAGTTCACGAACAGGAATTCCTGGGTTGGACATTCACATCACAACTACTTCATCCTACAATATTTTCTTGCCTCCAGTGGTTTTGGATCTTCTGGAGGCCAAGCCAGACTCTCTCATGCCCTTTGATACCATTTTCCCTAATGACTCATAAGTCTCCAGGGATAAACCGGTTCTCCCAGGTCTCTTCTGCTATCTCCTAATGATTTTTTTTTTTTTTGGCCAGTTTCTGATTTCTTTCTACTGAATCCCTCACAGACACTTTAAACTTGGACCGCAAGAAATTTTGCCATCTCACATTGCTTCTCAGGATTCAGTGTCTAATAATGAGGAATAATTCAGCATCCAGAAAGCAGAGGGAACTGTGAGTACAGAAAAGGAGGGGAAGGAGGCACAAAGAGGCCCTTGGTACAGCAACATCGTTTTCCCAGAATAATGTAACTTGTGAATTGGCATACTCGGTAAAGATGTACTAATTTTTAGTGCTTCCAAAAGGATTTTGCCACCTTATTTCCACAGAGATTTTTGTTTTATGTAAAAGTTCCATAATTTTTATCATCCTGTATCATTTCATGCCAAGTACTTTCTTATTTAATTATAAAATACACCCATCAAAAATGTTGGCATTCCATGTGCCATATACTGAATGTATATATTACATATATTATATACGATATATTATATACATAATTATAAATGACTCTTAAAGATGTATTTAGGATAAAACAACAATCATAGCCCAATGTCACAGAAAAATAATCAGCTCACAAGACCAGAACCTATCCTACAAATGCCAGAATTTGAAATTTCAGTGAAATTACTTTGAAAGTGAATTGTGCAGTACGTGAGACCAAACGGAGGATACAGCATTCCCTTCTACTGGACACTGTGAAAGTCTCCATAATGAGATATCCAAACTCTTTTAGAAATACATTTTAATTGACAAGAACATCCCAGAGAGCATTAATACCACCATCTGGGTGTTGCCAGCTCATTCATGACCCCACCATAAGCAAAGACAAATGAAAGTCTTCATGATGTTTTTTCCCCTGGTATAAAAGAAGGGTCTGCTGAATCAGATTGTGTCTGACTGTGGAGTGAGAGAGTTTTCTTCAATTAATAGCCAGCTGCAAAATTTGGGCTCTTGCCAGCCAGGCCTTTCGTCATGAAGTGACACAGAAATCAGTCATTCTGTTCTCAGGTGCTGGCATAGAGACAAGAATCAGTATGCTCCAAAGCTGGGGAAGGGGGGAGGGAAAGGAACAGTGGGCTATGCTGGGTTTTATGAGTGCATTTCAGCATTCATTTTTAGGACATCCAGTCTAGGTTAATTGTTAAAATGTCCCAGTGGATTCATTTAGGCTCAAAAAGTTATTTGAAAGAACAAATTCTTAGAAGGGAGAAAGTGAAGACTAGAAATGGCCCCCGGAAGGGCACGCTAATTGTCACCACCAATGATGAAATCTATAGTCACATTCAACTCTCGTGGCTAAAGGGGGTGTGAACAAAGGAGCGTTTTAAGGGCTTCCATTTGGAGGTATTTTTCTGTGAGGAGGGGAGAAAAGAAAGAAAGCAAACAGTGTAAGGACACAAAAGGAATTTGGGGGAGGCCAGAAAGGCCAAGTGGCTGCTCCTTCATTCAGAAAAGATGAGCAAGCCCAGGTGGAGTTTCTCTAGTGAGGTGCCTATACTGGTGACCACAGCCCATGTGTCTCCTGGCTGCCGAGCCACATTCCTGTCTGTCTGGATGGAAGGGTACCCACCCACAAGCCAGACCTTTTCATTATGGGGATTTTCTGAACTTCCAGATCAGGCAGGCACACTTCACACACACACACACACACACACACACACACACACACACACACACACACACCCTTTCATTTCACATAACTACATCTTCTTGGGAATTTTTTTCTTTCCATTTGACAGTTTTATACATGTATACAATAAATTTTATTTTCACACCTTATTCCCC
This sequence comes from Peromyscus eremicus, assembly GCF_949786415.1. Taxonomy (NCBI): domain Eukaryota; kingdom Metazoa; phylum Chordata; class Mammalia; order Rodentia; family Cricetidae; genus Peromyscus; species Peromyscus eremicus. Next base: position 43,416,193 of record NC_081427.1, read on the forward strand.
CCCTTCATTGCCTTCCTTCTTTTGTTGGAAGCTTTCTTATTATGTCTTCATTTAAAGAGAAAAATCCATTAGGCAGTAACAAATTGAAACACAAAAAAAGTCACAAAGTCAAAAGTTCTATGGATATTTATGTATAGAACAGACAGATAGGGAATATGGTCTCTAAGCGAGCTGATGTGTAAATTCTTGGCTGTCTGTTTGCTGTAGTCCTGGAAATATGAACACAGAGTTCTAAACATCTCTAGACCTGGGACATCAAAAGGGTACACACCCTCTTTATGACGACTGAGGCAAGAAGGTCATAAATCCCACAGCAATGACAGGAGGGGACACGTGGCAATGGTCCATCGTCACTCAGCTCTCTGCACCACAGGAAACGAAGCACAAGGAACAGAGAGCTGGCAGAGAACTCCTGGATTTAGTCATTCATCAAAGAAGGCTCTCAAGGATTGAATCACCCCATTGACGCCAGTTCTTACCATGTCAGAGGGCATATGCTACAAGACTGCCAAAGGCCAAGGTGGCTTCAGTACAGCCTTGGTCTATGATTGAGACAAAGTGAAGCCACTTACAAGGAGACTTCTCCCCAGGTCTCATGTCCTACGGTCCATTGCAGAGGAAGACTTTTTAGCCATCTTCCTGTGATTCCCCCATTAAAATCAGCACCCCGCTGGCAAAAGCAATCTTTGCCACTGGTAGCACAGACAAGGAAGGGCAAAGCAAGAAACCCATCTCTGTTAGTGATGTCCAGAGTGATGGAGAGAGATCCCCCACAATCACAGGACACCCCGTTCTATCAGAGGTTGGTCAAGTCTGGGCAATTGGAACCTGTTAATTGGAAGTTCTGTATATGGGGACTATTGGACAGAATGAGCTGCTAGGAAGCCAACGGAGCACATGATCCTTAGCTGTCAGGAGGAGTGCAGTGTATACCCTAAGTGTAACCCCCACTGGAGACCGTAATCCATAGGCAGAGCCTAGAAACAGTCTCTCCAGATTAGACTGTACATTTCCACAAAGTCGGTTCACTTGTTTTTATAAACTGATTTTGCACATATGAAGCATTTTACTTTTCCTTGTAAGGAATCCCTCTGTCACACCCATGTGCAAACGGAAGCAGAAAGATTTGTCCACAAATACTGTATAGAAGCCTAATGTTTGTTTTGTTTTGTATATTTTGTGCTGTGGGGGTAAAGGGGCCTCTATTTCCACCCCTGGGCTAAATCGCACATATTCTCCTATTAAACTACTAGCATATTTAGGGTAGTCTTATCTCTTTCATGGACAGGTAAGATCACTTCAATAGCTGATAGCATTGTTCTTCATTCATTTTTTTTTCTCTCCCTTTGTTTTTCAGAAAACAAATGAGAAACGTGGTGTTGTTGAAGTCTGTGCAATCTATACGTCCAGGATTCCATGCTAAATAAGGTTTATACATTCTCATCTTCAAACCTCTCCACCTTCTTAGGCTAATACCCTCTCACATACAAAGTAAATAAAACACAGTAGAGAGAGAAACCAAATACTACGAATCGTTCCCCTGGATGTGATCTTGTTTTGGTTAAGTCACATCTAATCGCATTGCTTTCATGGTGCCTTCAGCTGCTGAGACAGTGCCAATCTTACCTCCCCACATCACAATGTGAAGGAAAGAACTTCACCTAATTCATCCTTCCAGGTCCAGTACCTATAATGGGGTACCCAGAACTGGACATTATCAGCAGTATGAGGAGCACATGTATACTGTGTAGTCAGGAATTGGCAGGGCTGAGTTTCAATCCAGAAATATTTGCTTGGGTAGGCCCCAAATTTTTTTAAAAAAGAAAAGTGGCCAGGCATTGGCAGCACATGCCTTTAATCCCAGCACTTGGGAGGCAGAAGCAGGTGGATCTCTGTGAGTTCGAGGCCAGCGTGGGCTACAGAGTGAGTTCCAGGAAAGACTCCAAAGCTATATAGAGAAACCCTGTCTCAACACCGCCCCCCCCCCACAAAAAAGTTGCAGTTTATTAGTGGTACTTAGAAGAAGAATGGGTAGCTGAAATACGTTATTTAGTTTAATTTCAGATAGTTCTCAACCAGGGGTTTCTTTGGCCATATGTGTTATTGAAACTCATGAATCCCAGTAGACTCTGTTCCCTACAGCCACAGCTAACTGGCCTTAGGAAGTATTCAGATGTAAATGAGTGTCTGTCAATGGCGGGGTTTGTGACTGAACATGAACAAGCATTTACTTTCCTGTATAGTAGATTGACTTTCACCTGCATTACAGGAAACACATGCCAAACACATATATATTTTTGGAGTTTTTCCTTATTGTACAAATTCATGCTGTAAATGCGATTGTGGCAGCCTTGCCTTTGGTGACATCAGTCATTCAAGAATAAGAATGGAGGGAGACAAAGAAATACTCAGAGGAACCTGTAGGCAGAAGCCTGAGGGTTTGCTGGTGTGGCTTTGCTTCAACGGCGGAATGCCTACCCGTAGCAACTAATGCTAACAGCAAAGTCACATTCAACCCAGAAAGATGAATAACGGGGGGAGAAAAACTGAATGATTCACCAAATAGGCACTCACAGCTTCACATATAACCGGATTTCAAGCGAGCCTGTCTGAAAAACAAACAGGCACACATCTCGTGATGTAGGTGATCTCCCGGCCCCAGAACTGTCTTTGGAAGAGGGAGAGTCGCTCCTTATGGGAGGTGTGGCCGCTGGCACGTTTGCAGTGTCTGGCTCCACACCCGTGCACATCTGGACAGCACTAACTGTACTGAGTGGCCTTATCCAAAACACAGGAACAAAAAGATGATGTTTGGAGAGGGATGTTGAAGGGAAAACGAGAGAGCTGGGGGGGGGGGAATGAGGGGTCACTATAATCATATTTCATTGTGTACATGAATGAAATCCTCAAAACTAAAGAAAAATGTTTTATTATTTTTTTAAATGTAGAACAAAAAGAAAGGCTGTAGCACATAATAGAGCATCATAGATAGTGGACCCATAGCCTATGCTACTTTCAAGCGTTTAAAAGAGTGTTTGAAATGCATGTAATCTGGTATAGATTATATTAATTTTACATCAGTATAGCCAAAAAAAACCGCAATCATTTTATATTTAATGGGGAGAAGAGGCCCACAAAGCCAAAGTGCATAGGTCCCATGAACATCACAGCTAGCCTTGAGTTATCTATACCCTTTGCAAGCTTACTGTTCCTTTGTGGCTAACTGAAATGCTAGAAGCACATTAATAGTATGTACTTTTTCTTCCTTCCTTTTATTTATTTTTTTTCTATTTCACTACAAAACCACCCCATGTGAGAAACTGAAGTTCTTCTAAATTGGATTGTACATGGGTAGGACGCCAACCACAAATCCAGTTCAACTGGGTGACAAGAGAAAAGGATTCCCTAGAGAAGTCTCTTTCCATCCAAATCTCACTCTCGTCCCTGGAACCGTTTCAAAATGATCACAGTTTCAAAGGAGCAGAAGGAAAGATGAGCAACATGGCAGAACATTGTGTCCTAACAAAATCTCTCGTTTAGATTTGCTCACCCATTAATCTTTTTTTTTTTCTTTAACACTGAATTAGCTGATTCAATGAAGTAATTTATGAATGCTCAGTAATAGTTGCTCGGTAATAGTAATAATCATATTACTGTTGTGAGTACTGGATTTAGTAACTTAAATGGTTAAAAAGAGCCACTGTAAAAGCCAAGATGAGGTGTGTCTTTCTCACACACTACAGTACCACTAACATCGCTCCTGGGAGCACTGTGTCTGCATACCAATTCAGCCAGACCTTGATTTTATACTGTGGAGTTAGTTCTTATGTTCATCCATTAGTAGGATATATGTTTAAACATACTTCCTCACTCTACCTTGAGCCCTGGCTAGGCTGTGGAATGGAACAAAAAGAAAATGATGAGCAGTTGAAATTAAAGACTTCTGGTTTTGGAGTCTTTGTTAAGCATGTCTTAGCAATGGGAGGCAGATACTTTTCCTGGACCGAGCACAAGAATGTCATCATCCTTGGTGATGCTCTGCTCTCCATGTCCCCACCAGGGGGCTTTTGAAGAGGATGAGGAGGCAGAGGGAGGGGAGAGAGGAGGAAAGAAAGAAGAGCTGCCCTAGGCACATCATGAGAAGGTCTGAAGCACATTTTCAACTGGAAGAACCAACTTTAGACTCCTCAGTCACGCCACCAGCTTGGCTTGCTTCTTTTATTGTTGAAGGCAGTTTAAATTTGGTTTTTGTTACTGGCAGCTAATGAAGGCATCTCTGACTAGTGCTCCTTCTGACCTCACAGATCTTTCCAGTACTGAGGAACATAACAGCAATCTCCTTAACATGCAAGTTAGTTTTGTTTATTTACATTTGACTGCCTTCAACCTGACTGTGAATAAGGGACTTAATGGTGTCTTATGCTACTACTGAGCAATTTCATTCATTCATTCATTCATTCACTCATTCATCCAATAGGCTGCTGCACTTACAATCATGTTTCAGGCATGTGACTAGATACTGGAAATTCATAGTTGAACACAATGGACCAACATTCTCCACTTAAAACTATGTGTTTTGGTAGTAGGACGCTGACTATTATTTAACCAATGAAGACACACGTCTTCTAAATATTCAGGAAAGCAATCTAAATAAGTGAGAACAGTGATGCAGAAAAGAGGGTGAAGAGATGTCCTGGGCTTCTAGGAGCCTTGGCTCAGTAGGGTGTGTGACAAATTTCCCTCACAGGAATTTATCTATTTACACAAGCAGTAAACTCCCGGTGACGTAGCACTAGAACTTTTCGCTGCCAGCCCTTTGAGGGAAGAGGAAATGTTTGCTTTGCTTCACTGGGTAAACAGAAATAAGAGTCAAGGAAGCTAGAGCTCCCATGAATCCTCTCGGCACTCTCAGGCATGAAGGCTGCTGTGTGAACGGCTGGCTAATTCTGGAGCACCTGGAGCTCCCTAGGCAAAAGCACCTTGTCAACACTAGCATTAAATAAACAGCAGCCCCTGGCCAAGTCCTCTGGTGGTGCAAGGCAAATCAAATGTGTTCCCTCCTGGAAGTTCTTGATGTCCGCCAGGTTAAGCAAGAACAAGGCAAACCACTTTTAAAAAGCCATTCCGCACCATTGTGTATGGCCTCCAAACAACTGCTGTGGAGGAGGAGTATTTAACAGCACATTAAAACTCTCTCTCCCTGTGTGTGTGTGTGTATGTGTGTGTGTGTGTGTGTGTGTGTGTGTATGTGTGTGTGTGTTTTAATTTCATGATCACAACAAGGTACTGAAACCCATTTGAAATACCACACTGAATAATTCTGCAGGCATTTTTAACTATCCACCAGAAATAAGAATCTTCAGATAATGACAGCAGAGACGCTTTCTACAAATTTTTAGAACACAGACAGAACTCTACTTAGTGAGGGGATTTATTTCAATCACCGCGGCCCTTACAGCTTTCTCAGTGTGAGTTGTCATTACAGAGCCTTACCATACCCAAGAATTTTCAGTAGGGTTCCAAACAGCAAGCAAAGCGACAGAACATACTACACATTAATAAGATCCGGTGTTGAGCATGAGAGTTCTATGAGAAACCGCTGAATTCCATCAGTCTTCACTCACTTCACCCCACCCCACATCAAAAAAGACATTTGTGACAGAAGAATACACACACACACACACACACACACACACACACACACACACACAGGAACATGCATATGTACACACAAGTTACAAATAAACACATGGTTTAAATTGTAACTAAACTTGAGTGTAGTTTGGGCTGAGCCTACTTTTATCCTGTTATTATTGCTGCAAAGTTAGATTTCTAAAAATCTCAGAAGGTTGTTCGTCATCACTACTCAGGGAATTAAGGAGCATCTTTGCTAAAATCCTTTAGAAATAACCTAGTATCATTCTTTCATTTTCCAGATGAAGAAACTTTTTCTAGACATCACCTCACTAGGAGTACAGAAATTAACTACGATAGTTTTAATGCATAGGTACTGGCATTTTCTTGGAGTCCATGTTCCCAGATGCTTTCTCCTCTCTCTCTCTCTCTCTCTCTCTCTCTCTCTCTCTCTCTCTCTCTCTCTCTCTCTCTCTCTCTCTCTCTCTCTGTGTGTGTGTGTCCACTGAAACAAGATTTTGCTATGCAAACCAGGTAGTCTTGAAACAATCCTCCTGCCTCAACCTTATCAATTGTGCAACTGGAGGTGTGTACTATCATGACTGACTTAAACATCTTTCTCATCTTTAAAAAGTGAGCTCACATTTTATGGATTTTCCCTGAACATTCCATAAATATCTTCCATAAATAGTATTATACTTATGTATCTATCATATACATTTATGGAATTACCTGAAGCTAAGCCTCTCTTCTGGATATTGGGTACATTCTATCTTACCCCTTCCACAACAATAAACAAGGATGTAGTAAAATGCTTTCAGACACCCTCAGTTATTTTCCTAGGATACATTTTTTAGACATGAAATTAGTGGTTCATAAAATAAAATTTTTTTCATAATTATGCCCCGACCTGCACTGCCATCTGTTTTGTGGTGTGCCTGTTTTTATAAGAATCTTTTAACATGTTGATTAGAGAGAACAATGACCCTCTGTTACTGGATTTTCTTTGTGGTTGGGCTTTTATTCATGTTAGCGACCATTCATGTTTCTTCTAAGAACGGTTGATTTTTCTGTAAGGACAAGCATCTTTGTTCTTAGAGATTCTTCAGAACTCATCATTCATCCTTCGGCAATACTGAAAACAGCTTCTCTTGTTTGTCTTTTACTGTTATATCACATTTATGGTGTTTGAGATGAGCCCTGGCTGCACTGGAACTCGCTTTGTTCTGTAAACTAGGCTAGCCTTGAACTCAGAGATCTGCCTGCCTCTGTCTCCCAGAGTGTTGGGATTAAAGGCATGTGCCATCATGCCAGGCTAACTATTTACTTTTTAATGTATACATATCTACCAGACATTTTCCCCATGCTTTCATTACTTCAAAATAAATATTTCTTTATCTTTTATTTAAAAATTTTACATATCTTACCTTTTAGTTTTAGCCTAATAAAATGTATTTGACATTTTAATAAATAATATTTAAATTAAAGCCTTATCTAATATATATATTATATATATATTTAAGTAAATGGGTAATAAAAGGATCTAAGTTCATATTATTTTCCAAAATGATTGGCTGCTGGTTTGCTAGCATTTGAATAGCTATCCTTCTCATGTGCTGAGAATTCAAATACTATTTAAATCAGATAGTTTTATAGATGCATAATGATGCATATCTACACACATATGTGCATGCATACACACAAAACATAGTCCTTCTTTAGAGTTTATGTCATATCCAATTCCTCGCCTATATCACTGTTCTAAATCTGTTATTTTTATCACAAGTTTCTCAGGTGGTAAGTTTTAGATCTCGGTACCCTTTACCTGTAAAGTTTTCAATTTTATTTTTACTTTCTTACATATTTATTCCTTTAGACATTTTTTAAACATTTTGCCAAAATTAACAATAAAGTGCTATTGTTATTTTCTATAATTAAGTGCTATAGATTAATTTGAAAGAGCTATTTATCTTTCACGTAAAATATCCTCCTTTCTTGTTAAAATTGTTATTAGTTTCACAGAGAGGTATAAGAATGGTGTATTTTCTGATGACAATTGTGCTAGGCACCAATCTATGAGTATAGCAGAATATCGCTAGGCATCATTACCCTGACATCTTTTTTTTTTTCAGTTGTGTTTAGTTCTATCCTAGTTCTCAGGGTCATCCAGCTTGTGGGTCCTGGTGCTCCAGGTAGTGTCAGGGTGTGCTTACTCTCTTAGTATGGGTTTTAGGCATGACTACTCATTGGTTGGCCATTCCCTCAAAGATGCAGATTCACAGCTAAACATTAGGCAGAGTTTGAGGAATCCTGCTGAAGAGGGGGAGGAAGAATTGTAGGAGCCAGAGGGGTCAAGGACACCCCATGAAAACTCACAGAAACAACTGACCTGGGCTCATAGGGGCTCACAGAGACAGAACTGCAAACCAGAGAACTTGCATGGGACTCACCTAGGCATTTTGCATATATGTTACAGTTGTGTAGCTTGGTCCTCTTGGGGGACTCCTAACAATGGGAGCAGGGGCTGTCTTTGACTCTTTTACTGGCTTTTGGGATCCTACTCCTCACACTGGGTCGCCTTGCTCAGGCTCAAGACATGGGGAGGTACTTAGTCTTACTGCAACTTGATATGCCATGTTTTGTTGATATCTATGGGAGACCTGAACAGAAAGGAAGGGGAAGGGGATTGGGTGTGGGTGGGAACAGAGTGATGTGGAGGAGAGGGACAGGGCCGAGAGGAGGAAGGAGAAACTGTGGCCAGGATGTAAAGTAAACAAACAAAAACAAATAAATAATAATTTTTAAAAAGAATGGTGTATTTTGAATCCTAGAACTGCATGCTGTTTGGAAAGGCATTTTACTTTTTCTGTTATATTTCTAACTGGATATTAATTTAAGTTTAATTGCTAATAAATTCTCTGTAGGTATTTTGTAGTTGGTCATCATACCCAATTACCACTTGAACATAATTATCTTACATCTAATTCCTTTAGCTCTTCCAGATGAATCCTCAAGTTGTTATAAAGCCATTCATATTCTATTTTTATGTGTCAAACTGCTACTCTGACCCAAATAAAAGAGAAAACCTTCTGTGTACTATATTATATTACATCATAGTGCTTATAATTATGCTGGCTTTAATAAACATGATTCCTACTTCACAATGTGTCTAGCTATTGGGACAGATGCTATACTTCTTTATTGCTATTTCAGTGTGCCTTTTAACATTTAATATAAAAGCTATGAGTGAGTGCTAAGTTTTTTAAGTTTTGGTCAAATGCCACCCTGGCATCTGTTATTATAAGCCTATCCTCTCTCTTTATTTAATTAAAAGAATTAATGTTTGTTTCCTTGTGTGTGTGTGTGTGTGTGTGTGTGTGTGTGTGTGTGGTGTGTATGTGTGTAGTGTGTGTATATGTGGGGTGTGTATGTGTGTATATGGTATGTGTCTGTTTGTATAGTGTCTGCATGTGTATGTTGTGTGTGTGTGTGTGTATTATATGACCATGTAATACATGAGCTCACATGTGAAAGTAAAGTGAGAACATTGGATGCCTTTCTGCATTACTCTTTACTGTAATTTTTAGACAAGGAAGTTACGTTACTGAACCCAAAGCTCTCAGTTTCACCTACGAAGGGTGGCCAGCGATTTCCATGCTACCTGTCTCCACCCACCCACATTGGGGTTATAAGCACAGGTGCTGAAGCTTGGCTTTTATGTGGTTTTGGGAATTTGAACGTAGTCCTCATACATGCACAGTCCCACTATGCCATCTCTGCAGATTTCTGCTCTCTCTTTTAACTGATCAATATATAACTTCTGAGAGAAAATTCTCTTGTGTTGTACTATGTGTGTATTTATAGAATCAACCTTGTTTGGTATAAGTGGGAATCTTTTTTTTTTGTAGTTTAATTTTTTTAATTAAGAATTTTTTTATTCATTTTACACACCAACTGCAGATCCCCCTCTCTTCCCTCCTCCCTCCCTTTAGCTTCCCCTGCCCCACCTCACCCCCCATTCCATCCTCAGCCAAGATAAGACCTCCTATGAGGAGTCAGCAGAGCCTGGTACATTCAGTTAAGGCAGGTCCTAGCCCCTTCTCCTGATCAAGGCTGTGCAAGGTGTCCCCCCTACCCCCATAGGTAATGGGCTCCAAAAAGCCAGTTCATGCATTAGGAATGGATCCTGATCCTACTGCCAAGGGGCTCCTTAAGCAGATCAAACTATACAACTGTCTCATTCATGCAAAGTCATCAAAGAGTCTACATCCAGTAACTGATGGAAGCAGATGCAGAGACCCACAGCCAAGCACCAGGACAAGCTCCAAGAGTCCAGTTGAAGAGAGAGAAGAGGCATTCTATGAACAAGGGGCATCAAAATCATGACAAGGAAACCTACAAACACAACTGAATCAAGCTCATAGGAACTTAGGAACTTTAGACCAACAGCTGTGTAGTTTAAAATTTTATTCACTCATATATTTTTTTTAATTATGTGTGTATTGAGATTTGTATATGTGAGTCCAGATGCACCCAGAGACAGTTCTGAGTCACCAGACATGTGTCCTGGGAACTGATCTTGGGTCTTGTAAGCAGGAATGTTTTGAAAATGCCATAATCAGTTTACCAATGCTGTGTTCAACATGGAATATCTTTAAAAGGATTAGTTGAAAGATTCAGTATTTATTATGAATTGTAAAACTGAGTTTCTTTTCATAAAGTAGAACTTTTAAAATAATAAATTATTGATTAAAAGTTAAAAAACATTTTCCTTTTTCATTTTGAGGACTTGTTGTTTAAAACATGCTTTTAAAAAATAGATATTAAATTTACATCAAAATTAGAAATACGTGTCTTGGTAGAAATGGGTGACTAGCTCCAAATTCTCAGGACTCTCCTTCCATGAGTTTCTATTTCTGACTTGCCCACCCTTACCCTATTCCCGCAGAACCGCTCAGCCAAAAGTCACACATTCTAGTTGTATATGTTTCCCTTGAAAGCCAAAGTGGGAAATGGAAGAGGTGAGACACCAAGTACCCCCTCCCCATCCAGTTGTCCCCATCTCCCAAAAGAAACACCTGGGGTCTCTCTGCCCACAGAGCACTCCCACTGATTGCATCCTAAGCACCAAGGAGCGACTTTGCACTTCTGTCTTTGGAAGAGTGAGCAGGCTCCATGCCATTCTAGCTGTTAAGTGACTCAAGGGGCAACCCATGAAATCCACAAACAGTTGTGAGATGTACAGCAGAAACCTTTCTCAACTGCTAGACTCTGTTCTCACAGCCTGACTCTCAATATGAGGAGTTGTTTGGGCTTTACATCTAAAGAATGTGTGCTTTGAAATACTATGTAGTGTTTTGAGCAGCATCTAAATGAAAGGTTAGCGAGATTTCTCAAACACGTGTTAAAATTATTGTGTACCACGGAGAAAGATGAAGAGAGTATAAGGAGCTATATAGTTCATATTTTAGTGGTTCGTGTAGTAAATTACTGCTTAATAAACAAAGGGCAAATGGAATCCGGAGGAACTAAATCTTCCTAGCTTATTTCAGCATTACCCTCAGCAGACCCTCACAGCCAGCCCTCTGTCATTCCCCAAGTTTCCAACAAACATGGAGGATGAGTCATGTTGAAAACAACCTAGCAAAATGCTTAGTGTAAGACACCTTCACTCCATCTCATGGTGCTTCCAAACATCTTGCTAGAAAGCTGTCACTCTCTCCCTAATGGGATGAGGAACCTGAATCTCAGACCCTTAGAACACAGAGCTGTCAAGCGACAATTAATAAAGCATGCTCTTTAACTGTCCCCTTCCTTCAGGTTTGAATCAACTTGTTTATGAAAAGAACAGCTAAGTTTTGTTAGTTGTTTATCATGTGTCAGAAATTATGCTGTCTTCCCTGCATAATCTTATCCCTGCACAAAACCTTATAAAAATAAGTATCATGTCCTCACTCTAGTTTATACAAAAGGAAATAGACCCTCAGAGAATTGACTCTTCCAAGGCCACAGCAGATGGTTTATGTCTGCAAACTCTATGTTCTTTATCATAATGTCTTCAGACACATCTACCAAGAACTATAGCTGAATTTGGGGCAAGATTAGAACAACACAAATAAAAGCACTTAGAAAGGGGGCTATAATATCCATAGGCATGATTGACATTTATCCTTAATGCTATCGATTCAAAGTCTCTACCAAGGAAGGGATACAATAGAATATAGTTGAAATTGCCTTTGGGAAGTTACCTGTGTCACAGTCATGTTTCTGTCACTGGGGTAAACACCATGACCCGAAGCAACTTGGGGAGGGATGACTTTATCTTATAAGTAGAACTAGATTCCCACAGTCTTAGTAGTCTGCAGTTGTAGTCAGTCATGACAGGCAGTCAGGGTAGGAACTGAAGCGGGCACCATGAGGAGTGTATGGCTTACTAGTTTGTTCTCCATAGCTTTCTTATACAACCCAGGACTACCTGCCCCAGGGTGGCACCACCCACAGTGAGCGAGGCCCTCCCACAATGATCATTAGTCAAGAACATGCTTCGCAAACTTGTTTACAGGCCACTCTGATGGAGGCATTTTCTCAATTAAAGCTCCACATTCCCAGATGGCCCTCTCTTGTGTGAAGTGGACAAAAACCTAACCAGCACACTGTGGAACAACCATACCCATCTAAGGCAGAGGCAAATCTCACTTTACCAAGCAAGGCCAGCCATGTGTGGCCACAAAGGCTGCAGGATCGTATTGCTCTGTTCAACATAGTAATTTAGAATGAGGAAGTGAATGTAAGAAAAACAAAGGGTGCACAGCCATCTGGGCTAATGTGCTTCTATTCTGAACTCCCCAGAGGACAGGAGAATAGGAAGACGAAGCATGTGGGGCAAAGGGAAATGTTAGGAAAATGTAGAAATGGCCAAACAAGCAATGTCCTGCAGTGACCAGTCAAGCTCTTCTTCAAGGCAACCTAGTCACATGAAATGCCCAGTTGTTGAAAATAACCAATTCTTGAGCAACTGTGGGCTCTGTCTAGTCATTTCTTCCCACACATTTGTTTAGGACTCATGCAAATGAGATTTCTGGTTTGGTGACGCTTTTGAATTCCAAAGTGTTTCCTCCCAGATGGCCCTCTCTTGTGTCAAGTGGACAAAACCTAGCCAGCACACTGTGGAGCAGCCTCAGCCATCCAAGCTGGAGGCAAATCTCACTTTACCAAGCAAGGCCACAAAGACTTCAGGATCTTCTATGTCCAATGTGGTAATTTAGCCAAAATCAATGTATTTTTCTATCAGACTGCTGATATCAGACTCATTCCTGTAAAGGAGCATCCTTATGAAGCATCCTGGCCTTGTCTCCATACAGTAGGTGGAGTGAGTACTTCATTACAATGTGACTGCGATAATCTCATTTTCATTGTTATACTAGATGGAGGAGTCATCCTTCATGGGAAAACACAGCTTGACCAGGATTTAAAACTTGGCTTTCTATATAATCAGGTGCAAAATCTAGGTCATTTCTTCACTTCTCAGGCTAGGCCTGGCCTGTACACCTGAGCAAGAGTTCGCTAAACCCATACAGGCAGAATTACTCTTTAGTTTCTAAGCAGGATATAATGCTCATAGTTGACTTTGTCTTTGCACCCCAAGCAACTCATTCTTTCTGTATGTTTTCAGGGAGCATGGGGTGTCCACTAAGCCAAGAGACTACCATTTATCCAGCACAATGGCCCTCTGATCATGGCATTCTGTATGAGTAGAGAAATCAAAGTTGAGATTATTCAGTGGCCTTTACACAGCCTGACTGTTCCTTTGGGACCCAGATTTCCTGTGAAGCAGTGATCAGGTCCGTGTCCCTTCCAGTGATCAGTCCTTTATCTACTCACTAACCCACAGGAAATGCTGGCCCTTATCATGATGATAGTTCCCTTCCCTTCATCCAGTTCTCTTTTCCTAACTCTGCACTTGAAGAAAACAGCTTTATTTCCTTTCTACTTTTCGTCAGGTAAAACAAATCCTCTCTTAAAGAAGGAAGGTGACATTAGAGAAGAGGAGAAAATGGGGGAGGTACGAAAGGAAGACTAGGAACACAAGGAGACATGTCTACATACAATAATTTACCATCCATAGTTTTCATTTATTTGAAAGTTTTCTAATAAACATAAGCTCATGAGGTGACCTTTAGATATTTATTTTACATAAAGCTTTGCCAAATGACACACACACAGAGAGAGAGAGAGAGAGAGAGAGAGAGAGAGAGAGAGAGAGAGAGAGAGCAGAGTATTGAAATAAATGAACTTCAGTGACAGAAAGTCTTTGATCTGACACTCTTTGTTCAGCACACCTCTAGGCTCTCTCAAAGTAAACAGATACCACAGAGATTTTTGCTAAATATCTCCTAAAATATAGACTATTTTAGAGCTGAACTTTGTACATCTGTGATTTCTACCTTTATCCATAAGACGGTTTATGTGATTCCAGCTATGTAATAACTATTCAAAATACCACATACTCTTACTTTACATATATTTGCAATTTAAATGACCCCCATCTCAGCCCTTACACTTGCAGGCATTTGTTCCCATGATGTCAGATGGCAAATTTTAATTCTTGGCCATGTTGGCCTCTTGAGCTCCAGAGACTTTACATGCCAGTCCTGCCATCTCAGAGTGTCTGAAAGGTTGTGAAAACACAACAGGACTAAAGATGGCTGCCAGCCTGTCTGAATCGGTCAGATGTTCCAAGAGTGTTGCCTTATCAAATATTCCCTAGAAGGAATTCTGTCTGTAGGTATATGTCTATTAACATGGTGACCTGAGATGACAACATCAGTTTACACTACCCAGCACAGGCAATGCTGTCCTTCTGGTGGCTCTTATATGGAGAGAACAAGGCATTTTATTTAATTACAGAATAAGCTAAAATAGCAATGAGGAAATATGGAAAATTAACCCTGGAACCACAGAATGCTAAACAGAGTCGGTGCTGCTATATTTGCGGATGAAGTCAGCTACAAGGAGGAGAGTATAAACCAGCAAGGCCATGAACAGGTCAGGCAAAATGAGAGCCAACAGAAGAAAAGTGCCCAGCAGTACCTGGGCTTAGCTTTTCCAGTTGAAAAGACCTAGGAGAGTGTGACATAAAACACAACAAGAAGTGTGTCTCCTTAATACGGGATAAACGTTATTGTGTACCACTGAGAAAAATAAAGAGAGTATAAGGAGCTATCTAGTTCATATTTTAGGGGCTGGTGTAGTAAATTACTGTTCAATAAACAAAAGGCAAACAGAATCTAGAGGAACTAAATCTTCCGAGCTTATTTCAACATTACCCTTAGCAAACCCTCACAGCCCAGAAAGAACACATGTGGTCACAGAGAAAGCACACACGTCACAGTACTACGAAGTCTGTGTTCCAGATTGACTGTGGGCCACTTTTCCATTTGGCTTCTTGCAAATCTTAATTGAGCATCTACTATGTATTAAGTGACAATCTAATCTCTAACGATACAATAGAAAACAAAACAGACCAAATTCTTTTTCTTCTATAGTTCATAGTTTAAATTGAAGGGTAGATTGATAAATACTGAACAAAATTCATTGGCAGATTCTATTTAAAACAACCAAATAAAATAGAGGATAATATAGCAGGTATTTCTGTGGGGATAGGGGCAAGAATTAGGAATGGAGACTACAGCTTTGCAATGATAATTAGAAAATGCTACGTTGGGACCTGGAGAGTTGGTTCAATCCACAAGAACTATTGCTGTACAATCAGGAGGGCCTGAATTCAAATTCTCTGCATATACATCATATACATAAGAAGAGCTGGGTGTGCTCACATATGCCTGTAACTCCAGTACTCTAGGGGGCAGAGACAAAAGGGTTGCTTGGGCTTGCTCCTCAGCAGCCTAGCACCAGCTCAGTAAGAGATCCTGTCTCAAGAGAGTGAAGCATAGACTGATGGAGCAGGGTACCTAAAGTCTATCTCTAGCCTCTGCTTACATGTGCACATACACAGTGCACGCATACACATACATGCATAATGCACACATTGCTACATTGAGGCATTTGGGGATAAAGCCGAGAAGGAAGTGGGACATATGGAAACCCAAGAGAAATCCTATCATTTTCTCATTTTGACATAAATGTGTTTTCTATACTCTAAGGCTGTGTCATTCAAGGCACAGGCTACAGATGACAGTGATGTGTAAGAAAGGAGTCAAAGTCAACAGTGTGGGGAAAAGTAAGTTTGAAAAAGTAAGGTTTTAGAAGCCAGGCTTCAGAGTGTTAAAATTTGCCTCTATGATATCACCACCCCAGGCACCTGCTCAGGCTCTTTGGGAATGAAAAGCTCTAGGGAGAGAGAGTTAACAGTGTCATCATTTCTCTGCTAAGACAGTTGTTACATGGAGGTGACAACAGACGTCAGGGGAATGAAAACAGACCATTGTTCACAATACTCACACAACAGGCAAAGCATCATGGACACAGAACAACCATCCAACCTGAGGACCAGTAAGCAAGATGGGCATACATGTGTCTCAGCCAGTCCCTCTCAACCTCCCTAATGCTGCGACCCTTTAATACAGTTCCTTGTGTTGTGGTGACCCACCCCTCCAACCATAAAACTGTTTTCATTGCTACTTCATAACTGTAATTTTGCTACTGTTATGAATTGTAATGTCAATATCTGATATGTGAGCCCAGAGAGGGTCGTGACCCACAGGTTGAGAACCATTGGAAGCCGTGGGATGTGAGAAAAATCAATGAACTATGTGGGTGAACAAAGAGGAGGAGTTGTAAGCCAGATTCTTCCTTTTGTAAGGGAAGTACAACCTTGACTGATAACAACAGGTGGTAGGAGAACGTCAGGGGCTAGAAATACCCATACTGAAACCAAATCATGGCTCTGTACTCTGCGACAATGAATGTGTTGCTAGGTATTGGCCATTTCACATGTTAAACAATTCTATGACTGATAAAGCATATCAAATTCCTCACATGGTCCATACTTTATTTTATGTTATTTGATTGGTTACTATATATTTAATATAGTCATTGAAAAACAGTTTGACTATGTGTGCCCAATGACATTTTTTTTTTTAAATAAAAAGAAAACTGCCAGGCAGTGGTGGCACACACCTTTAATCCCAGCACTCGGGAGGCAGAGGCAGGCAGATCTCTGAGTTCAAAGCCAAGTTTAAGGACAACAAGGGGTATACAGAGAAGCCCTGTCTCAACCCTCCCAAATAATAATAATAACAAAAATAATAAACTAATATAATTATTTATTTGCATGCAACCACTGTGTTATTTCCTCTAATATGGTCCCATGGATATACATCACCTATAGGAATATTATAATCTTCTAATACAAAAAAATTCATTTAATATATAAACTTTGTTTATGGAAATGAATAAAAAAACATGTGAAGGTTTATTTTGGAGACATTTTATGCTACTGATTTCAGAGCATGTGGACCCAGAGTGGCCTTTTGGACAAGAGCTGGAGATAAGACAATGAATGGGCTGGTTGTTCTGCATATAATAGCCCAGTAAGAAAGTCACCCAGAGCTAAGGGCTTAGGAGAACATTCCCAAACGATGAACATTTTGGTAAAATATACTTCATAGACCTTTGGGTAAGTAAGGTCAGAGGAAATTAGTCTGTGAAAATGCTAGAAACTTTGAGAAGTTACTACTCACAATATTCAGGAGGATTTTTCTGTTTGTTGTATTATTGACTAATAACAAAGGATCAGTTATGTTCTTTAAAGGATATCTATCTATCTATCTATCTATCTATCTATCTATCTATCTATCTAGATATAGATATAGATATATATCCCCCAATTTCTAATTTTTTAACCAAAGCCTGCGGGGGACAATTTACATAAAAATAAAGGAAAATGTCATCCTTTAAAAACATTAGTAACTTGATAGAGTCTAATGGCTCGTTGCAACTTTAAGACTCTAGTAGACTCAAGGTGAAAGGAATGGGACCGTGGAAAGAAAGGGTTTCTGAAGCACAGAGCAGCCTTGTTTAATAAATAATGCTTCTTACATAGAGGGTTTAGTGTATCACACCGGGGACATGCTCACAAATACGCTCAAGAAACATAAAAGTTTAACAAATCCATGAAAACCCTCCCCGGGTATGGTTCAGGAGTGATTCTGTGTTTTTAAATATAGTAATTCCATAAAGGCTCAAGGGAAGAGATCAGAAACCTATTCCTACAGTAAATCGATTTTTGTGTACTTATTCCTTAAAATAGGCAACTCAGGTCTTAGAAGATGAAATTAAAAAAAAAAACAGTAAGAAAAGAATACTTGACTGAAGAATATGAACAACCATATGGATAAGGCAAGGTCAGCTCATTCATTAATTCAATAGAAGCATACTGAGTGCTTCCTCTGGGTTAATCTTTTGGTTATATCACAACTGACATCTAGTTCTTGTTCTGAGTGTATCCTTAGTGGAGAGCGGACACGTGAGCAGCTCGTTGTAATGAAGTGAGAACTGTGCTAAAGGTCATACAGGATGCTGAAGATGCTCAGAGGAGGAGCCAGAGTACAGAAATCATCAAGTCTGAGGAACGAAGTGGGTGGGACGGCACACGGAGGGGCTGCCAAAGAAAACAAGAGGCTAGACATGTTCAGGGGATCCTGGCGGACAAAGGCAGCTGTGCAAAGTACGTAAAAGCAAGCAGGTGACAAGGAACAGTGTACCCATTGTTCTTGGAGTCTCACGGGAAATGGCAAGCAGAAAGGATACCAGTGAGAGGCAGGTGGGTACCCTGAAGATCAAATGGCCTTGCTAAAGGGTTTGAATGTTTAAGGCTCTGGGAAGCTCCTGAAGGAAGAATAAGAGAGTATGGGGTGTGTGTGTGTGTGTGTGTGTGTGTGTGTGTGTGTGTGTGTGTGTGTGTGTGTGTTAGGGTACATGATTGAAGTAGGAAACAGACGTGAAAATGTCATAAGGAAACATCATTTTAAAGCTTACTTTTAAGAATGACAAAAAATATTTTAAGACAACAATTTTGACAGGGTAAGATATTGCTGTGGCACTCAGTTAAAATGTAACATCCATTTCAACAGTTCACACATTTCCTGTTTTCTTCTCCTTCTGACCCCACAGGAGAATTTCCCTTCTGGCACCTGAGGTTAACAAACTTGTACTGATTTGAAAAAAAAAAAAAAGAAACATAATCCAGCTTTCTGGATGGACCAATCTGAGGGATATTATTGGAGCTCCACCCCTGTCATGATGTCTATGGGCACCTGTGGTTTATATGACCGTGTTCCCCTAAAGCAATCCCATGGAGCTGGCCTGGACCAGGTTGCCCAGGTTGACACTGGGATTTCGCTCATGAAATGCTCTATAGATTAACCTACTCTCATTAATATATCAACCCATGAAGGAGGATAGATGTAGATTAACAAGCCATCAGCTCTGATTTACAATTTAAGATACATTCAGTTAAGATGGTTATGTTTCTTTTCGGGGCTGCAGACCTGTTTGAAGTATGAAAGCATCTATTCCAGAGTTTGGAAGCAACATTTAATACAGCTTTGGTTTATTTATTTCTTCAGTTCGAGAAGTAAATAGTTCATCTACAACATGTATCAATATTACAATATTTTAAATTAATAAACATGTTAACACTTAAAAGCGATACTTGTGCAGGCTTGTCCATTTTATTCTGTACCTTCTGGTTACTGCTTGCTTGTTGCCTGCCTCCTATCTCCATTTTTTCCTTTATCTCCTGCTTAGGAATAATGGGGGAATGCTAAGCAAGCCAGAAGCTAGCTTGATTAGGGATATATCTAAAGACACTCCTTATACATGAGTAAATCCACTGAGTGGTCATTGGTTGGGTGTGGTTTTCATCCTTTTCCAGCAAAGATTTCATATGACTCTCAGAATGGAAATTGTTGATTTGCATGCTTATAAAATCATCACCAATTGTCTAAAGTTTTACATGGAGTGGGTCTCAGAAGAAGAGCATTCCCTGTCCATCCAATACACAGACACGGAGTTTTCAAAACAAGAGCAGGGAAGGAAATGCCACCTGAAGTGACAGGGTGGAATTTGCCTGTAAAATCAGAATGCTGTAGCCAATGCTCTGAGATGTGCCCAGCATGTCCCCTTGGGAAAGGTGCCGAACCCTTTCAAATTCCATGAAAATTAGAAGACAAATGAAGCTGTGGTGGATAGGAACTTACTTCCAAATAAGCCACAGGGTTAGTGATCATTAGACTTATAGCTAGTTTAAAAACAGAAACCAAAGCTGTGTTTCCTTTCCATCGTTCACAATTACTTAAACATAAATACTTCAGAACACATTTTTCTAGTTAGATTTGAATAGTTTCTCAAAGGCAGTTTTTTTTTTTTTAATTCTAGGAAAAGGGCACTATTTTAAAAATCAGGACCACAGCATGAAATTGATACTGGTGGCCCCAAGAAAGCATCTTATTTTCTATTTTCTGAGTCCTACAGAGAGGAAGAAAACCCATTTCTCACCTTCATACATGGTAACTACATCTCAACAGAGTGAAATTCCTAGGGTATGCCATTGTGTGATATTTTACACATGGCTTAGCCACTTTGCACAATGAAAGATGTTGACGAAGCCAGGGGTTTCTTATTTCTTTCTCAGCAGTGACTGGCAATTGATAAATATTCAAGTGCAGCTTTCTTCAGTTTCCAAATATGGAAAAAGGAGCCATTAGCTTGGTGATTCCAAACTGTGTTGCCACAGGGTTCCAAGTCAGCCCAAACCCTCTGGGTATGGCCAGGTCACGGAGGCAGGGGGTTGGGTGGAGCAGGTGTCACACACACTGTTTAGCAGATAGCCTTGGCAGGGCTGAGGACAGAAAAGATGGGTTCCCGTGCAAAGCAGCGGCCAACAACCCCAGAGGGGTTTCAGCCTCCAAGAAATTGGAGTGGGAAAGGTTTCACAACATTTTCATGACCCAGGAGTAGAGTAACAGGGCTCAGTGAAACAGAATCAGACAGCAAGCCCATAGCAGTTAAGAGAACTCTCAACTAAGAATGTGTTGTCCTGAAGTCACAGTAGTCCACGAAATGATAACAGCCACTCAGCTGAGACTAAGGAACATTATGTAGGTAGAAAGACCCTTCAGGCTATGGAGGAATAAGTGATGTTTACTGGATGGTCATTTTGTACCAGACATGGTTATAAGTACATTGCGGACATGACCTCATTCAATCCTCACATCGACCTTCTGAGGTAGTATTATTGGATGCTCAATTGTACAGATGAGACAAAGAGGCACAGAAAAAATCTTGACCAAGTCAATGCAGCCACGAAAGAAAAGTACCAGAGTACAAACCTAAGAAGCCTGACTCCATAACCCTGACTCTTGACCAGACTATGGTTTACCACCCCTCAGAGAGGAAATCACAAAGCAATCCCGCCTCCAAGTCTTTGCTTCCAAAGGAAAAACCAATTGCATACATGAAAAAAATATTTAACGTATTAAAGGACAGATGCCAAATGAATGCCAAGAAATCCATGGTGGTGAAAAGACATCCATCATTGGGTCAGAAGAAGCAGAGAAAGTAAGAAGTAGAGTCGAGATAAGCATGAAGAAAAGGGCACAGGCATACGAAGAGAGAAAGCACACATACGCGTCATCTTCAGCAGAGCCTGAGTTTAAAGCCGAGCTCTGCCACACACCACAAATGAGAACCTGAGAGAATTATTTAGTTATTGGTGCATTAGGTACCTGTAAAGATAGGAAACCTACAGTATTGACAAAGATTGAGCATAGCAACGAGCACAAGGGAAATGCTTCACATTTTCATTATTTATCCATTTGGGGAGAGACAAGAAGGGAGATTCGGATGAGACAAACAGCATGTGAAGGTTCTGAACTTGCAAACCTCAGAACTAGAGCGTCTGTCAGCTGAGTTCAAGTTGACCTGATCAGTGAAGTGCTTGGCACGCATTTCCAGTAAGAGAAAAACACCCTTGGCTGGTCACAAGGGGTCATGGAGTTGTCCTGCAGTCTGTATTAAGGAGTTTGTTTAAATCCACGAGTGGAAGAATGCTGGTGACTCCTGAATAAGGGAAACCTGTGGTATTTGTGGGGAGATGGCCCGGCCATAGCTCTGCTTGCCCATACAATCACAGAAAATACGGGATGTATGATTGACAGGGAAATAAGAACAAAGATTCATTCACTAATCCAAGATACATGCCAAATGCCACGTGGCTGGTAGGCTGGATTCTAGCTGGAAGGATGTATAATAAATGAGGTTGAGATGACAAGATGCCCCCCCACCCCCGGAAACTCAGTCCTTTGAGGCAAATCAACAAGAAACTAAGCAGGCGCCATCTTATCAGAGAGTCACCAGAAACAGCAGTGCAGAGGCTGAACATAGAATTGAGACTTGACACAGGCCTTTGTGGAGAGGCAAACAAGCCTCTCCATCAGTCTTGAAGGAAGAGGCAGTTGCCGCTATAGAGATGAGGTTTGGGACACGTCCCGGTTGGAAGGAATAGCATGCCAAAACCTGGTAAGGAAGTAGGATGACATATTTAGGGGACTGCAGAAACACATCCCATGAATAGAGAGAAATCAATAGACAGTATTGTGGAATCATGGGCTAAAGATGCTGAATGATGTTCTAGAGACAAACACAGCTTTTCTCTAGAGGAACACTGCAAAAGAGAGAGAAGAATGGGCTGGGAGGCAGGACTAGAGACCCAGGGATTATTTAGAGAGTCACCCCAGAGATCTCAGATGAGTAAAGGAAGCCTAATAACAACCAATAAAGCTCCAGTGTCTCCTCAGCCTCCAGGAAAGGTGATGAAGGGATGGCGTAGAAGACTGGACAGATGTTCAGGATGGTTGCTGCCGTCCCTCCCTCCCCCTGTTTTGTCTCCTATCCTCTGTCATGTTATCCCTTTTCCCATTCTGGGGTACTTTCTCCATTTCAGAATTGAAAAAAGGAAGCATAGTGCATGATGTAGTGAGTGGTCCTCATGGGAGCAGGGCACAAGGAAGAAAGCAACAGAGACCATAAACCAAACAATGGCACCAGGAAAATAAGATGTAAACTTCAGATTTTATATACAAATACAGACACACACACACACACACACACACACAGTAGATGGATTAATTAAACCACACTCCTCCTAACCAGAATGTTCTTTTCTAGGAAAATCAGGAAATGGAAATGTTAGAAGCTTGGATGGGAAGTGAACTCTTAACATTGGAAATGCAATGGCTACCCACTGACTCCTGAATTCTCTGAGGATCTTCAGCCTGGTAGCCTCATACCTCTGCTAAGCTTCTTCTCTGTCCTGTGTGGTGCCCCCAGCTGGGCTCTTTTGACAATGATTTGTTCATCACATACATAGGGTTCTCTCTCTTGTTTTTCTTTCCCTGGTTAATTTTTATTGATCTTTCAAATCACAGCTGGAACAAGCCTTCCATAGAAAGACATTCTGGGTCTCCCCAAACAGGTCAATCTGTTAGACTGAACTGTGTGTATGGTTCTTTTATAACTTCAAGACCCATTTCATGGTGGAGAGAAGAAAAGAAAGAAAAAAGGGAGGTAGAAAGGGCAGATGGGAGGAAAAGAGTGGGGGGAATGAATTTGATTAATGCTTGCTTGTCTCCATTTGATTATAAATTCATATGACCACTGATCATGTCTATTTTTCACAAATCGTTTTATCCTCAGTGCCCGCAAATAAATGACTCCATGTTCCATCATGGGAAGACAATGTCAAGATGTGGCAAAAGGCTACCATTCTAAAGAGGATGACAAAAGTCAACTTATTTTACTTGCTATTTTGCCTACCTTGAGAATTACGTTCACATTGTATTTCTCTGTGGGCTGAAAGGATTTTTTTTTCTTTTTCCTCCTAAAATCTTAGAGTACAAACAAAAGCACTATTTGGACATATACTTTTGTTAGAACCCAAGGCAAAAATGAGTATGTTCCTGAGTCCTCTGATTCATGCATTATTACAGTGCAACTCTAATGTTAGCTTTCAACTTAACAAAATACTAAATGCAAATTATAGGCATATTAACCATTTTATGCAAGGTCTTAACATGGTTTTCCTTATGTCATTCATTGAAAATATGGGTTGTTACTTTGTATGAAATGAAAAAAAAAAACTATTCTTCAGAGTTCTTAACCACGTAGGCACCTCAAAAACAGTTATTTTAATGTCTGAAGCCAAATCTTTGCTTCCTTTGTGATTACAAGGTTGCTTGTAACTGAAAGTACGGCCAAGAGAATTGCTACAGCTGTGTCCTGCAAGGTACTTCTCTCCTGGAGCTTCCAGCAAAAGACAATCAACCTGCAGTGGTTAGTAATCCTCCCCCAAACTACAGACATTTAGATACAAAACCTCAAACAAGTCTTGAAGATGAATTATTGTCACACGAAGAGTGTGGTGGCTAGAAAAAGAGATGAAGGCAATCAATAACCTTCACTGTGGAAATATCTAAAAATTTCCATATTCTATGTCACCAAGTTTTTGTGAACAACATAAAGTTGATTATACTAATATTAATGCATGGAAAAATATCTAGGGATACAATATATTTTAAGTTAATAGAGATAGTAGGGTAGAAATCATTTTTTTAAGAAAAAATAACCTTGGAATTTTTTTTTCAAAGTTGGGAGAAAGGTCCAGCTTCCATTTACATACTTCAACATCACTAAGATAAATGGAGCAAGTCCATTGGAGCTGAGCAATTGTATAAGCAGTAAATATTGTGCATGCTGGTTTTCTCACATGGAGACTAGGTTACAAACAACAAATAGAAGAACAAATTATCTATGCAGTAATGAATTAGAGAGAAATATTAGTATTTCTAATTGAATTCATAGTTATCTATTTATCCATATAACATCTTTACATTCTTCTTTCCATCCGTCTATCCACCCATCCATCTTTTTGTACATATGGCTACACATATAAGTATTACAGAAATGAATTCATACAGATGTATTAGGAGGAAGACATGTGTTTCCATGCTGTCAGTGAAGGAAGACTAGAAGTCATGACACCTCTCCAGCAAGAATCATACCTATCTTAACCTTGGATTTTCTTACCATTTTCCAATAAAAGGAACCTGAGCTCCTTGGGGAATGGTTGAATCTGGGTTATGGAAAGAATAATATCTGTGATAAATTTCAAGAAACTTAAGATGCCAGAAAATAAGAAAGGCTTCCAAATACAAAACAGACTATACTCTAACAATGATAACAACAACAAAACCAATCCAGACTTGTCAAAAAATAAACCAATTCGCAAAGAGTGCTGGTGCTGGGCAGCTTTCTGTTGCCATGACATGTACCTGAGAAAAAGGACTTCACTCTAGCCCATGAGTTCAATGCACATGGGCCACCATGGTGGTCAAGGCCTGGTTGATCCTAGCAGTTGACTTCATGGCATCCAGTAAATGAGAGAGTCCGTAAGATAACAGGTTTTTCCTTTTAGTCCACAGTGACACCAGCTTACAGAACAGTATCCCCCAGGTGCAAGGTTGGTCTTCCCCCTTAAGTAATTCTCTCTGGAACGCCCCCCCCAACAGACATCCTTAGAAATGTGCTTTACTACTATTCTTGGTCTTCTCAACTGATCAATAGACAATTAAGATTAAGGAACACAGTTCCCAAGGCCAAAGGAGGAATAATGTAAGGGATACAATTAGTATTATCAGCTTGTGTCTGAAAACAAAGTTTGAAATAAATATCTGTGAGTTCTTACTGGTTAACACAAATGACTTCATAAATAATTAAATTAAATTATTTTAATATAAAATGGGCAAATTTTGTGTGGAAAATTTCAAATATTTTATATATGTACTATGCCTTCAAGGAGGTGACACATGCCTGATTGGTACTTGATCAGAGTTGCTCTTAGTGACTTTACAGAAATAAGGTGAAAAATAAGTTTATTTGACCCATACTACCTTGACCTAAGATTGTTAACAGCAATAAGGCTCATGAAATTGTTAACTTCTACCCTCAAACATACAACCCCAATTTTCAGAAAACCCTATTGGTTTGCATTCTCCAAATACCTGACCAGGACTCCTACAAAATTTCAATATCATAAAATAAGGAGGCTGGGCTGCGGTGGCACACTCATTTAATTCCAGCAGCCTGATCTCCAGGATAGGTAGGGCTGTCACAGAGAAAGCCTGATTCTAAAACAAAAACAAACAAACAAAAAACAAAGAAAATCTGAGAAACTTCTACAGCCAAAAGGATTTTAAAGACGAGATAAATAATTGAAATAAATAACGGAATCCTGGATAGGACCCTAGACTAGAAATTAATGTTAGGTAAATGTGGCTATATAGATAATTATGAATTTTAGTTAATATTGTGTAAATTTGTTAATTTAATTTATAAATTAAATAAATAATAATTGGTATATTAATATTAAAAAATCGTACTCCTATAAGGTGTTAGTTAACAAAAATCTACAGAAGATCAAGCCAGCAGAAATCCCAGCATGGATGGCAGAGGGGCTTATGAAGTCTCACCCCCAGATGAGAAGCTACTGGCCATTGATGGCTGCTGGAGGAGGGAGGGGAAGGTTTTTTTTTTTTAAGGGATACAGGCCCTGAAATGCTACCAATGCTCCATGCTGCAGTAGATGGTCCTACGCCCTCCATACAGACCACACTGAAGGGACTCAGTGTGCATGCCTGTGTTGAAGAGAGCACATGGAGAAGTTGGGAGTAAAAAGTGCTGGTAGGGGATAAGGGACGGTCTGGGGTGCGGATCTCAACAAAATGGTGTGTATGCGTGTATAAAATTCAGTAAATTAAAAATTTTTAAAATAAAAGCTTATTTTAAAAGCTCTAAATATCTAGAATTATACTTTAAACTAGCATAATTTAACAGCAAAGTTTAAGCATATCAGCATAGCTGATATTTAATTCTCAAAAATGAAAATATAGAATATACCTCATAGATTAACTATAGTGTTCACTTATTTTTTTTCATTTCCTTCAAAACAGTAGAAAATATCAAAAATTACCAACCAATACCTGATTAGAAGTTTTGGGAACCAGTAAACACATGACTCACTTAAGTAAAATTTAACAAATTACAGGAAATACTTTATCTGAGATATGATATCTATGAACATCTTTCCTTTAGGCATTCCAAGTAAACAATTAGGCAAAAATTTAAACATAAAGACAGGAGAGATGAAAGGGCAGTCTAATGAAAAGAATTAAAACCAGGAGGAAAAAAAAAAGTAAATGTAAGCAAATTGTGAAGATACTAAACGTGCCTGCGTTTTGATCCTTGCATGCAATAGTTACTATGCCACCTGAACTGTGCAGGCTTGCCATAGAAAACGTTTCCCTCATTATTAGAACATGAAGTTGCATCTGTGGCTTTAAGCCTGCTTACTTGTACTACTTATATTTTAAATTAGTGGCCACAGTGAACCAGCCTCTTCCAAGAACTAGGCCCTTGATTACTGCACAGCTTTGTCTGTCTAACAATTACGGTCTTTCAACCACTTGATATGTGAACAAGGCCTGGTTTTGCTTCCTCTCTTTGTCACGCTCTGAGTCCTCTTTGGTTTTTGTCTGGAGCTCAGAAGTGGACCCGATGCTCCAGCAAAAGTCTGAATGATGCAGAGTCAAGTGCACTCATTACCTCTTTATTTCAGGTTATTCAAGGTCTATTGATGCAGCCCAGGATGTTATATGAAATCCCCAAAGTAAGTCCCTTATTTTACCTTCAAAATGAAATGGCAGACACAAATTCTCCATTATCTGTGATTACTGTGAATGAGGCTAGCACATTATTATTTGGTTTTGAATATCATCGTTGGCTTTTGAAGGCTTTGAGTACTCATGTGTAACAGCCTTCCAGGGATGACACAGCCAGAGGTACCCTCAGAATGCTGTATCTGCTATCTTTCTTGAGGTCTAAAAAAGATAAAAGAAACCAGCAAAAACGGCTCTCCTGCTCCCCTCCCCCATGTTCTTTGTTTGTTCTAGTTACATAGCTGTACATTCAGACCAAGAATAATGGGAGAAAGAAAGTATTCTTTAATCTCAGCATCTGACCTGGTATTTTGTAGGCATTGCAAAGTGCATGTATCCTCATGAGAATTATTGCTGTCTGCCCAATAAATAAAGATGTTGTGCAAAATTAACCAAGCACACTAAAATTCAAGTGTCAAATAATGGTTTTATACTCTTTAAAGATACTGCATAGCCGGGCGGTGGTGGCGCACGCCTTTAATCCCAGCACTTGGGAGGCAGAGCCAGGTGGATCTCAGTGAGTTTGAGGCCAGCCTGGGCTACCAAGTGAGTTCCAGGAAAGGCGCAAAGCTACACAGAGAAACCCTGTCTCGAAAAACCAAAAAAAAAAAAAAAAAAAAAAAAAAAAAAAAAAAAAAAAAGATACTGCATAAGGTGCTATGAAATATTTGTAAATGTATAAATATGCCTAGACTAAAAATGACTTCATGCCAGGTGGCGGTAGCACATGCCTTTAATCCCAGCACTCGGGAGGCAGAACCAGGTAGATCTCTGTGAGTTCGAGGCCAGCCTGTTCTACAGAGCAAGACCCAGAACAGGCACCAAAACTGCACAGAGAAACCCTGTCTCAGAGAAAACAAAAAACAAAACAAAACAAAAAAATGACTTCATGTGGACTAGAGGTTTCCTTACAGTGTGCTTAGGATCTTATATAAACTCATCTCTTTCAGGTCAATCAATTCGATTCTATAATCAATTCAATATATTGATGATGATGTAAACATTCAATGAGATAATGTATCAAGAAACTTACACATCTCTTAGAAAAAAAAGAATCCATCAATACATACTAGCCAAACTTGAATGTGAACTAACTCAGTAATGTTGGCAATATTTGGAATTGAAAACAATGACTACCACTCATCATGGGATGTTTACGCTTATCTTTAGTGGGCATAGATTATAATAAAATTAACAGCTATAAAATGTGTAGATCAGAATCAGGCTGGAAAAATACATTAATCAAGCAGGCAGATTCGCAAAATAATATATTAGTTCAGATTTTAAATAAATTCTCAAAGGGAAAAGAAATGCAGCATTATGTATGTATATACATAATATAATATATGTATAGTATATATACATATGCATATAAACATATATATATATATAATTTTAGCTGCCTACAAGAGAAACTGTGCTGTTTATTTTACAAACCAATTTACGCAGATGTGCAAGAAAGACACACATTCTTCCTAAAACATGTAAGAAATACTCCATATAAAACAAGTGTTGGCCTCTCTAAAATATTTTTGTGTGAGAATTTTTAAAGTAATGCAAAAAATAAAGGAGGGTCTTTGCTGTGACAGACATAAAGTTTCCCGCGTTTCATTTTTGTTGATGTAGTACATATTTGTGGAAGATGCTAGGAACGTCAGTTTAGGAGCAGGACACAGGCTGATATATTGTTTACTTTCTGAAGATGGCACTCAGCAATTTTACAGCACGTAACAGTGATAAATTGGCACGAAGAATCAGGGACTGAAAAGCTAGTCCCTTGAGAGTGAAACCTAAAAAAAAAAAAAAAAAAAAAAAAAATCTCTGGGATCCAAGAACACAGAAGGTGTGAGAAAAGCAGATGCAACTTAGATTACCCCAGGGAGACACTCACAGTGAAGCTGAATGAAAAGAGGTTCTGGGGAGAGATGGGGCAAGGTGCCCATAGCTGCTTTGTGTTAGTGCTTTCAAACAATGGGTTTTATTAGAGGTAAAGCTATTTCATGTAGATGGACTCATCTGCTACTCAAGTTCCTGTTCATTGTTATTGTTGTTGAAGGCTTCTTTGCAGTTTTCATTCTTGTTTGATTTGTTTTGCCACCAAAAAAAAAAAAAAAGTTTTCTATGAAAACAGGTAGAGCTATGTCCTACATTCCCACAAAGACTTATTTGACCAGCCTCATAGATGTGAAGGATTCTGATTGTCAGCAACAGCCCTTGACCCTTTCTAGCCAACAAAGCCCCTCTCCTTTTCTAAACTAATTGTCCTTTCATTATAATTTCCATGGTCAACACTGTGCATCAATTGAATATATGCTTGGAGCATTTAAGAACATTTTCACCCAAGTTTCAGCATGCTTAAGAGTCACACAGGCTCATAGAACCTGGGGCTTATGCAGGGACACTTCGCTCAGCCTGGGAGGAGGGGACTGGACCTGCCTGGACTAAATCTACCAGGTTGAGCTGAATCCCCAGGGGAGTCTTTGCTCTGGAGGATATTGGAATGGGGGGTGGGCTGGGGGGAAAGCGGGCGGGGGGGGGGGAGGAGGACAAGAGAATCCGTGGCTGATATGTAAAATTAAATTATAAAATAAAATTAAAAAAAAAAAAGAGTCACACAGGCAGAGGCAGGAGGATCTCTGTGAATTCAGGTCAGCCTGGCTGACATAGTGAGTTCCAGGCCAGTAGGGGTTGCATAGTGAGATCCTGTCTCTAAAAAAAATAATAATAATTATCACAAAAATATGCCATCTTTTAATTACTGATGCCGGAAGAGTGTGTAGGACTCGAGACTTGATACCTAACACCATGGTGGACTATGAAAAAATTCAGAGCATGTGAGAGAGCTGAGCTTGTAACACTGGAACAGCTACTTAGAAGACAGATTTTTTTTCATAGAAAAATTGCATTCAGATTGTACTCTTATGAACACAGACTTTAGTGAAAATGGATTTATGGGTTTTTGTTCTTTTCATTGTAAATTAACAGTTCTATTATAATCCTCAAAGAGCTTTGAAATACCATCATCTTCACAGAAATTTATGGAGACAAAAAGGGACAGGAAGGGAACCCAAATGAATCAAGAATCTTAGTAATTCTTAGACACTATGATAATAATACACACACATACACATACAAACACATACACACACACACACACACACACACAGAGAGAGAGAGAGAGAGAGAGAGAGAGAGAGAGAGAGAGAGAGAGAGTTTAAACAAGCAAGTAAATGTATGTTCCTACTGAATCCTTGCAAAATTGTTGCTATTATATTTTTCTTCAATGAATGAGAAAGTGATGCATAAAAATATAAAAAGTCAGCGGGTCAATATCAGATTAGCTTTTGAATTTTATTCAGCTGGGGCTCCAAAACTGGGGTTGTTCTCTTACACAGTACCATATGCTAAGGAGATGAGTAAGGAGTCAATTGTGCACTGCCTCTGTGGTTATCTGTACAAGACTTGCATAAGATTGGGCTCAGAAACATTTTATCACAAAAGAGAGGCCAAGAAGGACCCACCCCTCACAGAGGAACTATTGGCACTTAATGGTTGTTGGGGAATGGGTATCATTTTCTTCAGTGGTGTAGCCATAGACAAGTTGCTTTATTAAAATACACATACCACGTTCTCTTCCAACTCACTCCTCTATCCTAGATTTCCATGGTCCTTGTCATCAGGATGTAAAGGCAAGGGATTTGTTTTGTTTTCTTGCACAAACTTATGCAAATATTTCTGATATGGGATGTAGTTGCCTTCCTCGTAGACACTTTTCTTCAATGTTTATGATCTCTAATCACTGGGAACCAAGTCTCTAAAGCTTGAAGATAATTAAATGTATTGTGAATTTCCCAATACATTCTAGGCAAGAAATTTCTGAGTATAGAAAAAAAGTTGTTGATATTCTTTCATATGAGTAGATTCATATTGGGATGTGCAAAAGCAATTCAAAATTTCGATTTTTGTCCTAGATAATAGACATATTCGGTATTTTAAATAAAACAAATATGGCACACTTCATGTATTTTAAAGTCTCACCTAATTATTGATTTTCCTTAAAAATTCTCAATATTTTAATACATGAAATATGAATATGTTTCTTGAGCTAACATTTAATGACATTTAAAAAAAACAGATAAAACAATCAAAATGAGAAACTAAAATATAGTCAAAATGACACAACTCTGAAGAATCAAAAGAATCCAGCAGAAGAGAGGGAAGAAAGAAATAGTCTAGGTTAGGGAGATGTGAAGTAAAAAGATTTCTTTTGGACATGCCATGGCCACAGCACCCATGATCTTACTGAAGCTGTGATTATCTGCATCAGACTTGCACAAGATTAGCCCATCAATATTTCATCATGGCTGAAGGAGGGGCCTGTGCTGCTCTACCTTCCTCAAGGGAATTTGGTGCTTGGAAATGAGAAAGGCCCCTATGGAATCATATGTTTGAATACTTAGTTCCCAGTTAGTAGAACGTTTGGAAAGGATTAGGAGGTGTGTCCTTATTGGAGGAGGTATGTCACTAGAGATGGGCTTTGAAATTTCTCTCTCTCTCTCTCTCTCTCTCTCTCTCTCTGCTTCTTGCCTGTGGATCAGGATGTAAGCTCTCAGCTACTGCTCTAGCACCATACCTGCTTACCTGCTGGGCTCCCTAACATGATGGACACAGACCTACCCTCTGAAACCATAACAAACACTTTGTTCTACAAGTTGCCTTGGTTATAGTATCTTTTTTTTTTTTTTTTTGGTTTTTCGAGACAGGGTTTCCCTGTGTAGCTTTGCGCCTTTTCCTGGAACTCACTTGGTAGCCAGGCTGGCCTCGAACTCACAGAGAGCTGCCTGGCTCTGCCTCCCGAGTGCTGGGATTAAAGGCATGCGCCACCACCACCCGGCGGTTATAGTATCTTATCACAGCAATAGAAAAGTAATGAAGATGTAGCATTGGCACTGAGTAGCTGTTGGGGGAGGGGGTGTACTTTTCTTTGTGGTATAGCCATGATCAATTTGCCCTGATGTCTATGCGAGGTCAAATGTCTCTTATTAAGCTCAGTAGGTGACAGAAAGAGAGGCAGCAGCAGAGGCACTGTGGGGCAAGAGGAACTCTAGTGCAAGAGATGAGTACAGGGTGGAAGGGAGCAACTAAAATGCATTATATAAATGTACGAGACAGTCAACCAACACAATAGGAAAAAGCTTAGAAAATCCAGCAGACTCCCTGACCCAGCATCT
Organism: Peromyscus eremicus; assembly: GCF_949786415.1. Classification (NCBI taxonomy): domain Eukaryota; kingdom Metazoa; phylum Chordata; class Mammalia; order Rodentia; family Cricetidae; genus Peromyscus; species Peromyscus eremicus. The sequence goes on from NC_081427.1 coordinate 43,448,852, forward strand.
GCTCCTTGAGAAGACCTCATTCAGACATTTGTCCACGATTTGTTATCATGCAGTACAATAGGGAAGTAGGATTTCCTGCCATGTTTTCTATGTGGAAAAAAACAAAAACAAATGGAAGTGAGTTATGCTGCCACCAAAGGATGTGCATTTTGTAAGTGGAAGCACAAGAACGCACTCCTGGTTGTCTGCCTCCACAGCCAGTGCATGGCTGCCTTTCACTCGTTCATACTGCTTGCCCTGTAGGGCATAGCCAGCTTCGAGAAAAGAACGGGAGGTATATCAGACACAAATTGTTTACCCTTGATAAATGTGTCGATGAGAAAACCTCACCAGGCAGCAGAGACTCTAACACCGAATGGTGCAGACTGTTTGTGTTAATGGAAATTTAGAGAGAGGGAGGAAAAAAAAAAAGAGCTATCAGAGGCCAAAGAAAACAAAATGCAGTAGGTCCTGGGAAATGATGGTGAGAGTCCTGCAGCTGTGCCCATCTCCCCTCAGAAGTCACATGTCCATGGTGTTCTAGCCGAAGTACGTGCAGTGCTGCACCTAAAGAAAGCTCTGCTTGCATGCAAATCAGCCTGGCCCTGCCAGGAGCGAAGGAAGAACTGGAGTCAGAGAATCAATGTTCTGGTGTCCCCATCTAACGTGTGGGACAATCCTGAAGAAAGATTTTTATTCAAGAGCTTCTTAATAGCATAGAGCCTGGCTGCTATCTCCTTGATCTGACCATGGACATATCCCCATACTGGCTTTCTTTTCTTTCTTGTCTAGCTACAATACTCTCCAGCTGCGGTTCCCTGAGAGTACCTCCCAAGTAAACCATCCACACTTAAATCCTTCTCTCATGGTCTGCTTCACAGGGACATCAATTTGATACCCATCTACATACAATAGCTCCAAGAACTATGGCTGAGCACATGTGTTAAATCAGTTCATCCTCATGGTAGCCAAGAGGCAATAATGACTATTCAGCCCCCATCTGCAGATGGGGTACCTGAGAACCTGAGTGAGTAACTCATCCAGATTTGAAGCAGGCTATCTGAATCCAGGCTGGCACTATGAGCTGCAATGTAGACTGCCTTTCTACATGAAGAACAAAAGACTGTGGAAAAGAAAGCGGTGCTATAAGAAATCTAAAAGGCTTGAGGAGAACAGAAGGAAGTCTTGATTCTAAATTCAGAGTAGGCAAATAAAGCAAAATGGTGGCTAATGTGTTAGCATGGATTTGCCTACAAGTATATTCCAATGCAAGGTTCACTGAGCAATAGAAAGGTGTCTTCAGATGACATAGAGTCCCATACAAGGAGCTATGCAAGGAGAGGAGGGTGTCAGGGCACAGGGTTGGTGACCAGTTGGACTCTAGCTTCTTCAGTCCTTCTTTACAAACAAGAGTATGTGAATTTTCTGATCAACAACTGTCTTGTCAATTTTATTTAGGTTACTGTGGGCTTTGTTTGAAGGAGAGATGTTTTCTTATTTACAGATATATGTTTTCACGAGCAGCAGCAAAGGCTAGAGAAGATGTGGAGCAAACAGGAACACTCCCTCATTGTTGGAATACAGAGGGAAAAGGGTTATGACATAAGTAGATTATAATCTCCAAAATTTAAATTAAAAACTCAAATATAGGATATGTATGTTAACAAAAACTAAAGAATTAAGATGAATAAAAATGATAAGAAGACCTTATACTATGAAATTAGAAAGGCAGAGGCCAGATGTGTCAGGGTCCGATGCCATATTATATACAATGTAGAACCAATATATTTTCTTGGTTAAATGAAATACCAAGAATGATTTTCTTGAGTTTTGTTGGACAGTGCTCACATGGATGTTAAGAGCCAATGATCAAAAGGTACTTATATGAAACATCAATGTTATGAATGCAGACACAGTCACAACAGAGCTGCAAGGTTAATTTTAAGGTGTTAGTCTCCGCAGAAATAACAAACATGCATGCACATGTAGATACATACACACATATGGAAGAAAAGTCAGTGAGTGAATGGGAACAAAGTGCCAATTAGCTTTGAAGAAAGTTTCTTGGAAGGCTCTTAGGTAATTCACCATGCAGAAGAATGGCTACATATGGAAACTCAGACAAATTTTCTCCAGTGTTAGAAGATGTGTGAGAATTACTTAAGCTCGACATCCTCAATTTTTTAATATTGAAAATTTTCCTGTCCAAACACACCACCTTTCTCATGGAAGGTGAAATAAATCATGACGGCTATAAATTCTAGGGACACGATTCTGGAATTACTTTCTATCTACCACAGTCTTTGTAAGATGCGGTGCATGCAATTGTCTATCAGACGTGTTTTCTATATTACTGGGGATGTCAGCACTTATGGGCATAACACGGCTGTCTTTCCTGTACATGAGGTCGCTGTCTAAAGTGAGACTTCATGAAGCATGAACTCAGCAGAATTTCTATAGCAGAGACTAGGGGTTGTCTGCAGGGAAAGCTAAATACTGAAGGAAAGCATGAAAATTCAATTTCCTGGACCCAAGTAGAAGAAAGAAAAAAACAAATCCTGTAAGATGACCTCTGACCTCCACATATGAACCTCAACATGCACATGTTCCTACATAAGAAATAAATGTGTTCTTTTTTAAAGAAAATAATCAGACGTCAGTCCCCCAAGTAGTTTTCTAGCCACTATATTACTCCTCTACTTACCTTGAGCTGAAGAACAATTGCTCCTTTATATGTGATCAGGACCACTCAGTACATTGTAGTAAGTTCTGAAGCCACAGCTGAAATATCCCAACAGCCCCAGAAAGAGTAATAGTGAGCCCTGAACTTCAAGAACATTAAAGGATGCCTGCAGATGGAGCACAGAACAATTGCCTAGTACAAGACTCTGAGTTCCAACCCCAGTGTTACAAGAAAGAGAATGAAAGGAGGAAGGAGGGAAATGCAGGAAAGTAGGAAGGAAGGACAGCGAAAGGGGAAATTACAAAATCTGTTAGAAATTATGATCATGGCCTATGGGATCATAAAACCATTAAATAATATCGATTAATGTCTCATATTTGTCATTTATCCTCTAAAGCATCATAGAAACATAAAAGAGAATTTGCATTAATGAATATTTAAACTAGGTTAGACCAATTGAAGTTACTCATCCTGTGCTTTGTTATTTTCAGTGAGCGAGCTTCGCAGGAAACAGGGACACCTTCAAGTAAACTTCACAGGGTGAAATATTTGTAAAACATCAGGTGATGTATGTGGATTTGTGACATTTGAACCAAACCGCAGAAAATTTCTTATTAAAAAGGAGCAGAGCTAAAGCTGCTTTGTCTCTTCCCACTCTGGATTTTATTCATGGGAAGACAACAGTCACAGCAAACATCTTAGGGCTTCTGTTAGTCTCGCAAGAGTTGTTTCCAGGCAGCAGCAAGAATCTCACTATTGCAAAACCAGGTCTCAAACCTGGGACTGCAGCCTAATGAACGCATTCATAAGACGCCTTCTACCAACACTAGACAGCAGCAACAGAAACTTTGCGTGCATTGGAAGTCCCAAAACCATATTTGATAGGAAAATATCATAAAACAATTTAATGTAATCATAAAACAATCCACCATTTAGCAATTAGGAACTGTAACGTGTCCATCAGACCTCTGTACTGTCCTCTGACATCACAATGTGAGTCAGTAAGTTGAAAGGCAGACAAAACCACCTTTTAATGGCTGGATATCTCCTTTCAGCGTCTGTGTCGTATTTTCAACTTGCTCAACACCCTTAAACTTGTAGCCTTTCCTATCCCAACAGAGGATGTTTCATGACCTGGCTAAACATCCCATTTGCCCTGGTGTGCCACATCCCCCGCTGAGATGCTATTTTTAAATTATATATCTCATAGGAAACAGAGGTAACATGAACAATTTCTCACAGGATCTCGAGACTCACATCAATGTCATTTTGACATTGTCTCCATCTCTTCTCCCGACCCTCCCTTCTCTCTTAGAGCAGTGTGTTCTCCACTAGATTTCTGGGTCTACATCAGGATTCTTCCTTTGGGAATGATTCTGCGCACTAGTAACTGGCTTCCTCTCCCATCCTCTCTCCCTGTCCTGCCCTCTGCCTCCTTTCCTATCCTTTCTGTTCAAAACTGTGAAAGAAGTCGCCTTGCCTAAGTTTTCTGGTTTTGTAATCCCTAAAATAAAGCTTTCCCTGAGACATTCCCTCAAATCACTCCCCAAATTGTCTCAGCAGCTGATAATCCTCATATCTATCAGTACAATTTTGTCTTCCATTTCTACATTTCTTTAAGGTTCTTGGGTTAATGCAATTAAGTTGAGTCTTCCTTTATGTTTCACAAAGCCTTTCATATCTCTGAGTTATCTGCTCCCTACTGTACTTTAGTTATGTGTCTTCATGGCTGTCTCATAAACCTATGAATATACCCAAGGAAGGGTTCTTAAGGTATTTATCTGGGAAAACTTTATGCTTAGAGGAATCACTGTGTTCCACCTGTTTCAATATAATTCACAAAGAATGATCTTATCCAGCATCAGATAGTGTTATCATTGCAGATAGTGTTAATACTCTGCCTATAGACATTATCAAATGTAAAATCCCATAGTTGGTTGATCTCTTTGAAAAGTAGCAATGTTGGCAGCAAATAGCCAGATTTGTATGATCAGCAGAATATTATCAGAAATATTTCATCTGACTGCCATCAAGTAGAGCTTATAATGCAGTGCCAAGGCTAGTGTAGACATGGACAAACAGCACGCCTCCTCCCTTCCCCATTCCCCACTCCGTAAAGATGGTAAATGGCACAGACCATCTATGCTCTATTTACCACTTGTGTGCCAGGAGGATAGAGTGCCTTTCACTTTGCACGTGCATCCTGCCAGTTCAGCATTCATTGTAGTTTGTATTTCTTCATCAGCCTAAAGTGTGGCAACTCTCTTAATACATTTGCCTAGAGAAGCACCTTCTGCTAACTCACAAAGAACCCTTTGGGCCAGAACGGCTCAGGAATACAGTTCACAGCAAATTCCTTGTAAACATTATTTATTCTGAGAAAACAGAAAAAGCTGCTGACACAGAAGAAGTACAGGACATAGTACTAATGTTAATGAATGCTTTCTCAAGAAAAGGCCATTCACATTCACAGGGGTCCAACGTACTTACCCAAGGTGCTAACTAATACAAGGGAATCTGCCGATTTCCCCTGGTGTATTGTTCATCTGTTTTCTAGAAGGCCCATGCACACACTGTGGAGGCATCTTTTACAAAAACAATATGGTGGATTAAAGAGAGATTGGGATTTGAAATCAGGCCAGACCGAGTGTGGGCCAGCTTCATTATGTCAGCAGAATGTCATCCTGAGAAAGTCCCCCAGCCTCTCAACATCTCATTCTGTAAAGAATGAGTCAAGACAGTGAAACAAAAAGCCAGTGTTGGCCAGTGAGATGGCTCAATGGGTCAAATGCTTGCTGGACACACATAAGGAGCTGAGTTCAGAATTCCCAGGACCCATGTAAAAGCTAGGCATCCTGGCACATATCTGTAACCCCAGTACTTGTTGGGGGCTGGGAAGACAGGCAGATCTTGGCAGCTCACTAGTCAGTCAGCCTAGCCAAAACAGGAAGTTCTAGGTTCAGGTAGAGACCATATCTCAAAATATAAAATGGAGAGTTATTGAAAAGATACGAGGCAGTCTCCCCATGTGCACACTTGAGCATGCAGTCCTCTAACACACATACCATATATACAAATGCAAAATGAAGTCACTGTTGCTACTGAATGATGCTGCTCATATGACATCGCAGGGCATGCACAGAAGAGCCCAGCCACTGTTGTTGTACTATGATACATAAAATAGCTATGTTTGTTACTGATAGTCTTTAAAAATTCAGTCATGTGCTTTTAGCATGCCCTTCTAATAAATTATCACTCACGTTCATCCTATGAGACTGTCTTTAATGGTCCCCAACACAAATTGTTTACTAGATGCTACATTCATTTTAAACAGTGGTGAAGAGCTCAGAGAGTGGTTACAAGGTCACATAAAACAGTAACATAGATTCAGTTTGCAATTAGAAACTTGGGAGGAGGTGTGCCCCACACAGCCACTAACATGCATGTACAATCCTGGTTATCCATCCTTCAAACCCAACATATATACATATGTGTGTGTGTGTGTGTGTGTGTGTGTGTGTGTGTGTGTGTGTGTGTATCCATGTAATACATTACAAAATTTTTATAAGACATTATCCCTAACCATGCTGTCTTAGCCATAGTTATAGGCTGATGATTCTCAAACAATAGGGAACAGAATCTAACAGCCCATCAAGTGATTATCAGACCTCAGTTAACTTATGACTTAGAGAACTTTTTGAAGCTATTGCCTAAAAGATTGGAATGAAGGTAGGCAGAGTTACATTTTGTGTGATATGATTAAAGAAATATAAACGTGAGTAAGGGGTTAAAAAATCAAAGGGAACATTGAATCTATGACAAATGAAAGTGGTTGTTACTTTCCCTTTGGTTATTCTTCCATTTAAGAATTCTGAACTACATTCCTTTGTCACCAGAGTTGACTCATTTTCTCTCAGCTGAAAGACATCAGCATTAGAATAAGCAATTCAAAAGTACAAAAACTAAAAGAGTTGGGTGGGTAGTAAAGAACTTAACAGACATGAGGTAGCCCAAATACTTGGCTGATACTTTTTTTCTTTTCCCTTTCTTTTTTTGTAAAGATTTTCTAAGGCCTCCCCAGCTTGGCCCCACTTAGCCGACAGTCAGTAGTAGAAAATGCATCAATTTAGCCATCTAAGAAAGACTTAAAAACTATACCTTAATTTCCACACATTGTGCGCACACACTAGGATTTCCAGATGGAAATGTTCTTCTCAACCATAATGCTCCTAATTAGATTTTATTTTCACTTATAAGTTCTAAGGTTTTCTTTAGAATTTAAGAAGAATACTGTGGGAGGCAATAAAAGACATTACAATAGAAAGCCAAAATGGGGAAAAGTATATTTAATAAGATCAGAAGTTCATCTAATTAAAAACAACCTTTATCTAAGCCTGACCTTCTGCCTTACAGTGGCCTGAACTTACAATGTGCTCTAATGATGGATGAGTAAGATGAGTTCCCATAATTATCAGCCATAAGCTTGTCAGCCAAGTGTTTACAAACAAACTCTTTGGTCCTATCAGAATCTAGAAGCAAGCTTTGAGTCTGCTGTGCTGGGAAGAGCTGTTACAAACAGGAAGAGAAAGTACTGAAACAAGGTCAGCTGACATGCAATTGTCAGAAAAAGTACATAGACACTTGCTGAATTTTGCTTAGCAAACTGAGCAGAATGGTGTGACTCTGTAGAAGAGTTAATTCAATCTGCCCTTCAATATATATATATATATATATATATATATATATATATAGTAATCTTTTACTGTTAAAACATGAACTCTGCAAAATTTACTTCTAGGTTATATTTCTAGTGTTTCCATTTAAAAGATCAGACAAAAAATGGCCAGAGAGGAAGAATGTCCCTTCATTAAACAGCAAGTCATCTTGTCTTTCTCCAAATGCCCATTCATTGGATTGATTCTTTAAAAGACACACCTGTGTAGTTTTGAACATATTCAGATTACATTATTACATGCTTATTTATACTTTGCCCAATTCTATAAAGGATATGTATCAATCAAAACAAAATCAAATGAGCTTGCTCGTGAGTTGAATCCTTGGTCTACAGAGGAAAAACACAACTGTGTCTACTAGACTGCAGCTTTTGGGAGATAATAATTGGGAGCATATTGTTCAGCAAATGGGTACAGAAGCCTTAAAGGAGAAAGAGTCTCAATATTGATTTAAGGGTTATAATCACCCCATTTCACCTCTTAATTAGGGTGAGGGGTCAGCATCACCACAGCAGTTTGTTAAGAAGCATTTAGACATCTGGTCCTAAGAAAATGAAACCCTAAGCACCAAATGAGTAAATAATTAATCAGCATCCATAATTACCAGTCCCAAACCTTCCTTCTTCAGCAAAGTTCTTTGGCTTCTGTCAGCCTTCATTCTCTGAGTCAGCTGAGCCCATTCAAAAAGGGATACAAAGGAATCCAAATAGAATGCCCTCCTACAGTTTGAAGCTACCCATCTTGACTGCATTCAACACAACTTGGTGTGTCTTGCATGGATTTATAGCATCTTAGAACACTTATCCAAATCATATTATACAAGCTGTGTGATGTGTGCAAAAGCTGCAAACCCTATGTTAGCTCCATTGTGCTCTGTCGTTCTTGCTAGATCCTTTCATGTAATTCAACATCACAGCATCGTGAAGCTTCTTAGGAGTCCTCTGAATTGCTGCTGGATGGAATTTAAATTCCTAGAAAGCTGTCTTGTATTTTCCTTCTCTGACCATGGAAGCCCCATTCCTGCATTGCCAGGCCACCGTTCTATTCTACAACTTGGTGGAATAAAACACAGGAGGTATACAGTGCCTGTTTACTCAGTCAGGCCAATCCTTATCTTTGTTTGGCTTGGCAGTAAAAAGGCTAAAATGTGTAATGGAAAGACGCCTTTGCAATAAAATCCTCCAGCAAATACTTCTAATGTAGCTTGAAACAAGGAGGACACATTCTTCATACTCTTCATGCCACTCTACTAGCAGCCAAGGGGTAGTGTTCTATTAAGCCAAGTACTCGGTCCACTTATTAACTTTAACTTTGTAACTGAGAAACAGTTAATTCGTCATAGGATTGCACAATAATCAACACACCAGGCTAAGGACAGGAAGATGAGAATTTCTATTTGGATAGTGACCCTGAGGAACTTCTGAAGACTTCTCCAGACCTGCAATTATTAATTTTTCTTTCTTTCTGGCTTATCATAAAGCAAAAGGGAAAAAGACTAGTCTCTCTGTCTCTGTCTTTGTCTCTCTGTCTCTCTCTGTCTCTCTCTCTCTCTCTCTCTCTCTCTCTCTCTCTCTCTCTGTCTCTCTCTCTCTCTCTCACCTATCCAGAGGGCTTAGTGCCTTCAAGGACCTGAGCTAGGGTTCCTGAAATCAGAGCACATGTCTCCTTTAAAACGCCATTGGTCTGTTGCTACCTTCTGATCTGTCCCTCCACAGAGACACAGAGGAGCATGTGAAGATGATGAAAGACATAGTCTTTCTATACCTTTTTTTTTTTCTTAACAAGAACACTGAAGAGTGTGGACATTGATCCAAGAGGGGCTCTAACAGTAGGGCAAAGGGAAAAGAAGGTTTCCTGTCAAATGCTAAGACTCGCTCACTGCAGTTTCTGAAAGGTGGGGTTCTCTACAAGAAAAACAACAACTGGGGAAGTTGAGAATCCAGCACAACGCTAAGTGGGTCACCTGGAAAAAACCACCACCTTCCTCCTTTGCGTTAAATGTCTCAATAACGAATCCTTCTAAAGAGCCCAGGGGAAAATAGTCATACAGAGCACAGGTATCCACACTGGCTCAGGTTTTTTTTCACAACAATAACAAATTGGCACAGCATTCAATGAAATGGATGAAGGGTTACCTAGCTCCAGGCACAAAAGAAACCATTCAGGACTCTCAACTTCTCTATACATCTTTTGAACACATTTATTACAGAACGACAGAAGCATGAATAAGCAAATTTGCATTTCCCCCCCAAAACTACAGAGTTGAACAGCTCATTTCTTTCCAGTCAAAAGTAGAGGGGAGGGTAAAGAAAATAAAAGGTAATTATACTCCTAGGCATCCAAAGAGTCCAGGCATCCTAGCTATTGCAACATAAACAAATGGACTCAAACAACAGGACTTAGCTAGATTAGAAACTGTTGCTTTGTCGCAAGGTACACTTTATAGAAAAGAGAATGGTAATTTTCCTTTAGAGGGAAAATATCCTTTGCTTTGTTTAAAGCAAAGCTTCAGAGGTATGGCATTAACCATGAAGAAATTGTAAAAATAGAAGAAAAATGGACAGATGCCTACTATGTACCAAGGACTACTTCCAGGACCTTTTAACTTCAGGATTAAAAACTACTGATGTGATATTTTCTGTAAGAACAACTAGATCCTTGCTGATGTCTGATCCTTACCAACAGGGGATTTAAGGCACTGGCACCAAAGCCCTCCTGAGTCGGGAACTCTGGTGATGCTGTTGGAAGTGGGCCACAGAGGCCTGCAGACTTGTCAGCCGGACTCTCACAGACACATCAGAGCTTGGGGATGGAGGCTGTGGGTAGCAGAGAAGGGAGATACGCCACAGCACTGACTCGGGATGACTCTGGAGTTGGAATAAAATAGGCACTGGCCAAGAGTGACAGAGGATGTCTCCCACCTCACATTCATCACAAAGGAGTTTTAGCTGGAAATCAGAATCTCTGTAACAACCCACTAGGTGATTTTGCTGGTGTTTTAAACTATGAAACTTTGATTGGTCACCAAAGCAGGCCCTCAGAAATCTATGTTTGTGTATCTATCACTTATCGTCAGTCCAATTGAAATGTGTATGTGGGAAACATGCTTTGAAAATCAGGCCCCAAACAACAGCACAACACACGCAGGTTGTAAGACAAAAAGCCTCAGAATGTGCTTTTATCATACATCACAAAGTTTCTGCTGTGAGAAATTGAATCCACACCACCCCTCTCCCCCATAGGTACAATGAAGACAAACAACTTTCAAAATGATCACCTTTGTCCTTGCAATGGCCTCAACCACTAGCTCCTACATACTCAGTCACAGATGCCAACAAGAAATGGAACATGATGGTACTGTTTGGAGACCTCCACACACTGATTCATTGAACTGAACCATAATACCTGGTCAAACATTCGAGAGCTAAGCAAGTCCTCTAAGAGTTACAGCACTTCATGATTCATGTGTGAGAATTCTATCAGACTTCTATTGGTTCAGCCCAGAAGTGCTATCCTTGAATAGCTAAAACATTCTTAAATGGGAGCAAGTCAGATGTTAGGATTTTTTTTTTTTTTTGAAAAATATTGAGTCAGCATTCCAAGTTTCCCTTAACCTTCTATGGAATGCAGGCCAACTGATACTAGATGTCAGAAATCCAGTATATCCTTTCCTAGAGAATTTTCAAAAGCAAACAAACAAAAAAGACAAAGCAAATTCCCAATCCTCTCATTTCTGTTACATACTAGGTTGGTTGTCATTTTCTATATTTTTGACTATGAAATATTAGTTATTGTGAATGTCCTCATGCTTTCCTAGTTGGGATGCTTTATATCAACAAGAAAAATTTAATTGCATAATCGCTACTTTCTCAAACAGTCTTCTTGGTTTTATACTTATGTTAGGTTTTTTTTTTTTTTCCTTACTTGATATCTGTATTCTTCCTCAGGACAAACATTCCTCTGCTTCCTGTCATGGGATTTTAGAATTCTGAGTTTTCAGACTGAAGGGGTATTGATTACTTACCATATCCAGGAATGCCTTCTAAAGGGGAAGGTATTCACGTGCATCATGTTCGCAGAACGTCCGTCATTAATATTTTCCTTGTCTCCTATGTTACATGTGGTGATTTTCACAGATGAATCCCAACTCTCTGGCTTGAGCATCGATCATGGACAATTATTGCAACAAGTAATGAATTCTCCCCAAAAATTACCCCCCCAAAAAAACACAAATAGCGAAAACAAAAGCCCTTCCAGGATCTGAAGAAAGAAACATCACAGAGCACTGCAGGTATGAGTCCATCCATGTAGCTTCCACTAGTCAACACACTAAAGTAACCAGTCCAATCGCTAATCCTAAATGGTGGCAAGTAGTGTCCCGGTGAAATCCAACTGCCTTGAATATGAATTAACGCATCCTCACAGAAAGGACTATGGAATGTGGACAAAAAGGAGTCAAAAGACAGTTTCTTGTTATCCTTGTTAAAGAAGTGTTAGGAGGGAAATGGAAAACTTCACGCTGCTTTGCCATACTGTCCGTTAGGGATGAATATTGCTTTTTCTTCTTTCTTAGGCACATATTCATACGTGGTCACTTTAACGCAGTGCTACCTTCTGAGTCTGAGACTTCTTGTCCAACAAAGACCTGGGCAGAGGGACTAGAAACCATGTAGAGCGCAAGCCAACTTCTTCCCCAAATCTCAGAATTGCTGGTTTCGAATACTCAAGTAGGAAAGCAATGAGTAATTTCTGCTTTGCAGGACAGGATTAGTGTCGGCTCCCATCATGACTTCAGAAGGCGCTGTCGTGATGAAATTCATCTGCCGCCTAACCCCACAATAAGGTTGTCTGCTCTCTTTAAGTAAAATGACTAAGCTATCGATTGTCTCACTGTAGAATTCCCTATTTCTTATCAAAACCGTGTGTGAGCTTTTAATATTTTGCCTTGGAAAGAAAATGAATTTCACAGCTGCAAGGCAGACGTTGTCTAAGAATTTCTTACTCGGCTGGCTTTCTTTTCTCTCTGTTCTCCTTACCCCCAATTCAGCTCCCAAATAGATGTCATTTATTCGGATGCTCTGACATCCGCAAGATTCTCACGCCCAAGCTATACAGACCTTGCATGCTTTTAAAACACAGAGTGGCAACAGGCTCCAGCTGGAGTCCCCCCACACCGAATTTCCGGCAGAACCTTTGGAATCCTCGCAGCCGCCTTGTTTGCCCTGGGCTGTGCCGCCCGCCCGCCCGCCCGAGCTCTGAGCAGCTCAGGACACTTGCAGGCTCCGTGGTACTGTACATTAACTCTGCTGCAGCCCGCTTGCTCAGCTGCAGACTGCTGCCTGACAGGGGATGTGCTGGCGTCAAGGGGGCCCTCTAGGTGGGTTCCCAGACACTGCAGAGCCGCGCACTCCGTGCTAGCCTCCAAGAAGGAGTGAGGGAAAGGGGTTAAAAGGAAGAGCGTGCCCTGAAGGAGCAGATTTCTTTCAGTAAGTAATTACCAGGCAGGAAAAGCTAAAGAAACCTGTAAATAACCTCATAGGCAAATGGCATGCCGAACAAATGGATATTATTATGGGGGAAGGTTGTTCTGTTTGTTTGTTTAGTTTTTCACGGTGTTCAATGAAAAGAAGGGGAACAAAAGAAGTCCAGAGGGAATGTGCAAATGATAGGGATTTTGTTTTGTTTTATTTTTTATTTTTGAATAAAAATATGGGGGTGGAGAAGCCTTACTTACTAGGTGCTTTGTAACCACTTAACTACAGATTTCCACACTATGATTTTGGACAGGAAATCCTGGGGAAGCTAGTTCTGCAGAAATCAGTTAGACGTCAATTGCATTTGCGCATGTCATAAAGCTGCTTGTTTGATTAGTGGGTGTGTACCTCGGAGGAGAGCTCCCTTTTCATTTCCTGGAGCCTACCCCCTTTGTTGCAAAAAAATTCTGTTCAATAATCCCCTGAAAGCACCCCATCACTGTTGATGCCATTTTAGAGCAAGAATAAAATAGTAAACTCTTGGAATAGTAGGTTGGCACTTGAATGGTGCTTGTCGGAAATTAGAGAATGGGCTTCTCAGGGGTGATATGTACAACATTAATGTATCGCTTTTAACTTGGGTATTTAAGAAGGCCATTATGCAATTGCTTAATATTAAATGGAATACTGGCAACACTTAATATATCATTCTACTTATCTTTAGTTAGGGTTTCCCCCAGTGAGTTCTTGTCCTTGCAGAAAACATTATTGGAGAGAGGGGGATTCACTTCCCATAAATTCTAAAGTGAGTGTAAAAAAAAAAAAATAGTTTGAGAACTGCTGTGATTTGATCAATTGATGGTCCTAGGGCAAGAGTTCATCCTGGGAGGAGGAAGAACTGAGTGGTTTCTTTAAAGCAATTTGAACTTAGCACGCAGAAAGATGGTACCGTCTAGCACAAAGAAGGAAAGTCACCAGCAGTTCATGTGGCATTGGCAATGTCCTTCCAGCACCTTTGTTTTGAAGGGACCAAATCTCGGTCACTTGTGATCCTGCCCAGGACCCTTCAGCTGGAATTGTTCTTAACAAGCTAGTAATGTTCTTGGAATCAGGTATCACACAGTAATTCGACTAGCATATTACAGTATATATTTGAATATCATTTTGGAAGATCTAGATATACTAGTCAGGACCCTGGCTGTCTTCTAAGAGTTTCCTAGGATAATCTCATGTAACCCATCCAACTGTGACCAGCCCTGTGCTGCAGATGAAGAATGGAGCCACTTAGAAGTTAAATGGATCACAGGAAGACAAGCACACCTGAAGCCAGAAGTCTGACCACACGGATTTTAACTTGTGTCTCTATCACAGTAATGATATGGCCTGGCACTAGCTTAATGTTTTCTAAGATTTTTGCCTGGATTATTCTATCTCCACAAAATTAAGTGCTTTACCCCTTTGGGAATGTACTCCAAGGGCCAGTATTTGTCCATCATCACACTTTCAGGGAGAAGCAGCCCTGGAGCCCGTTCAGGTTATGGCATCTGTCCTTTTTCCTTTACGGTAGGGACAATGTGACAGACATTAACTATTTCAATACCTACACTAACTTCTTATGCCACGTAAGCAAGAAGGCTGCCTTAGAAAGTCGCATAGATAATAACAAAAATGAGGTAGTACAACATTTTCCACTCTAATAAGCATTTTTCATTCGACGTGTTTTGTTTGCTTTGAGTACACATTATTCCAGTTTATTCATAGGCCCAAATCCCTCAGAATCTTTCCCAGATACAACACAGTTTAATATCTGATACTGACTAGCAGCGACATAAGAAAAACACTTTATAGAGAGAAAACGCAGAATGACTCGATCATTAGGTCATTAAATGAGATTTTTAAATTAAAAATAGACTTTTAGAAGATATTTCAATTGATACTTTTCCCAGTGTGGGGCACTGAAATTGAGGCCTCACAAATGTTAGACATGCATTCTGTCACTGGGTTATTATATACCTATCTTCCAGCTTAACTTTCTTTCAGGTGAACTTTTCTTGTTTACTTTTCTATATGTAACTTTTCTATATGTAACTTATTTACTTTTATATATGTAACTGTACCACAAGCTAGATAGTAACAATTGAGAAACTATAATAAGCACTAAAAACTCTTGAAGCATGACAAAGAAAAATAAAATTTATCTCACAGTCCAGGGAGCTAAAATTACAAATTAATGAATAACCTTAAGTTGGGTTGTTTTGCAGACTCAAGGCAAATTTAAGAGAAGGAGTTTATTTCATCTATGGAAACGTTTTTGGATTCTGTATTAGAATCAGAGTTTTAAGAGGCAGGACCACTAAGTTACAAAATGATGGTTCACAAGACAATAATTAATGACTGTGTGACTTTCAGAAAAAAGCAACAGAATAGTATGGAAGCTTAGAAATAAGTTCTACAAGAGGAAGGATGTTGAGGGACTAAGGTATAACCTCTCTGTTTTGTTGTGTTTGAAGACAATTGTCACTTTACAGAACTTCTAATTCCAGGGGAGCCACTGCAGGCTTTACTGCTGAGCTCAGCCTCACGGTGGTGGGTTTCCATTAATAAAGGATCACTCCTTACTAGCTACTGACTGGTATACCTTGGTGAGGTCCCTGCCTATGTTTTGACCTCAGTTCAACCAGAAGCAAGACTGATGATGTTTTGTGGCCTTTACATTTTCAATCCTGCAGAAATCATAGGATTAGCTGGTCTTTCGAGGCTGGACCAGCATTAACTACCCTCGAACGAGAGGTGTAAGCAAAATTGCGGCTAATTTACTATTCAAGTGAGAGCTAAAAAGTAGAGCAAATCAAATTGTTTTAGTCAACATTTTCATTAAAAAGTGATTTAGGGCTGGGGAGATGGCTTGTGGGTAAGACAAACACTCTGCAAATATGAAGGTCCATAGAACTGACACAGAGAGCTGGCTACAGAGGTGCCTGTAACCCTGGATTTATGGAGGAAGGAGGGAAGAGGACTGCCAGATTTGCTGCCCACTAGCAGAGTTCCAAGGTCAGTGAGAAACAACAGTCTCAAGGGATGGAGTGGGACATCAGATGCCCTCCCCTGGGGGCATACAGATGTGCATGCACCAACACCACACAGGCATTTACACACACACACACACACACACACACACACACACACACGGTAGCTTAGACTACTCAGGCTCAAAGCAAGAAGAATTAGCTACCCAGCATCGCCACTTCTTTTCTAATAAAATCCTTTTTGTGAACAGGAGGCTAACTCCTAAGAGTGACAGTGTTTCAGTCCAAATGCTCAGAACCTTGAAATTTTGTAAAGTTGCCTTCGACCTCCTGTGCGCCAAAGTGGAGACAAGGAATCTCTTTTTGCTCCTTTATCTCAAAGGTTTGTTCTTTACAAAGACAAACAGAAAGCCAACAATTTCTTCAGAAACTCTTATTCTTCCTTTATGTTTGAAGTTTCCATTCTCTTCACACTCCTGCAATATTCAATGTCCCTTTCGGGTAACAAGAAGTCTAAGTCATACCATCATGCTAATATAATCACAGAACAATAAAGTCCCACCCTGGTCACTGAACCTGGGTGTTTCCTAAAGCCTTAGTCATTTGTACTTATCAGAAATGGGAGGTGAGGTGAATTAACTCATTAATTTTACCCACCAAGTTTCGCTTTCAGAGAAACTTTTAATTTTAAATATCAACAGAAATCTTTGTGTCGTTAACATATGCTGGAATAAGTAATAAGCTAATGTCAGTGTTATCTTGGATGAAATAAGATACCCCCCCCGCCATGTTTAGACATGAAATGACAAGTACCTAAAGCATAATCCTTCATTAATTTTGCATGAACTTGTAATCATTAGTATAGATGCATTAGGAGTCTGCCACCTCTCAAGGGGCTTGTTAACTTTTGTTCTTTTGTTGTTAAAAGACAGTATCTTTGCCCTTACTTCATCTATGGTTTATATAAATATATTCACATATAAAACATCTTTACATATTTTAGCACATGGTATCTATATGCTAATAGCAGAAATATGTTATATTGAAGTAAATCAAAGCTAGATCCATTTGGACGTCTTAACAGATCACAGCAAATTTGAAGACAAAAGAGTAGAATTTACATTTTGTCTTGGTGTCTGAGGATGTGACTCCTTAACCTCAGGTTCTTCCTGCTTATATTTTGTATAATTTTCACCAGCTTACTAAATATCTTTGAGATACCATTTAGTTTTATATATGTAGCTATATGTGTGTGTACTTGCACACATATATATAAAATGTGTATGAAAAATGTATGTGTACATATCTACACTATATATGTATGTCTACAAACTTATAGTTTAATTACTATTTTACTTACTGAAATGAATTATAAGCTACTTTGAGGTACAAAGAGTATTTATTAAGTGTTATTCACATATATTTTATTGTATTTATTTTAATATAAATACAGATTCTTCAGTAACATACAATTCACTTCTTTCAATGTTTTGGTATGCTTATGACACCAAAAACATTATTGGTGGGCTGGAGAGATGGCTCAGTGGTTAAGAGCCCTGGCTGCTCTTCCAGAGGACCTGGGTTCAATTCCTACCACCCACATGGCAGCTCACAACTGTCTGTACTCCTGTTCCAGGGGATCTGATGCCCTCATACAGACAGATCTGCAGCAA
Organism: Peromyscus eremicus; assembly: GCF_949786415.1. Lineage (NCBI taxonomy): Eukaryota > Metazoa > Chordata > Mammalia > Rodentia > Cricetidae > Peromyscus > Peromyscus eremicus. Next base: position 43,466,420 of record NC_081427.1, read on the forward strand.
AACACCAATGTACACAAAATAAAAATAAATAAATTAAAAAAATATTGGCACTCACTAAATGTTAACCAACGAACATATGAACAATGATGAAATTTTACTTCTGACAACTTCTAGCAAAGGCTAAAGGCATGCTGTTCAGCACATTCATAACTGAAACAGGAGAAGCCAGAGTTTTGATTGCTAAGCATCAGGGAATTGTGTGATGTTCCAGTACACTGCTGCTATATTCTATTTTTGTATAATATTCTTATAACTGAGAAAACAGTACCAAATGAAAATTTTTAAAAATTCACTAAAATCCTTTTTAAAATTAATTTGTTTATTTTACATCCCAGCAGAAGTTTCTGCTCCCTCCTCTCCTAGTCACACCACCACCCACCTCTCTGTTCCCACCTTCCAATCCACTCCCCTTCCCTTTCTGTTTAGGAAAGGGTAGGTAGGTCTCCATGAGTATCAATAAAACATGGTTTATCAAGTTGCAGTAAGACTAAGCACCTCGGTATGTTTTAAGACTAGGCAAGGTGACCAAATTGAGGAGTAGGGTCTTAAAAGTCAGTAAAAGACAGGCCCTGTTCCCATTGTTAGAAGTCCCACAAGAGGACCAAACTACATAACTGTAACATATATGCAGAATGCTAGGTCAGTCCCATCCAGGCTCCCTGGTTATTGGTTCAGTCTTGGTGAGCCCCTGTGAGCCCAGGTCAGTTGATTCTGTGAGTTTTCTTGTGGTGTTCTTTTTTCTGTTTTGTTTTGTTTTTGTTTTTATTTTTGTTTTTTTTATTTTGCAATACAATTCAGTTTTACATATCAGCCACGGATTCCCTTGTTCTCCCTCCTCCTGCACCCCTCACCTTCCCCCCAGCCCACCCCCTGTTTCCATCTCCTCCAGGGCAAAGACTCCCCCATGGACTGAGATCAACCTAGCAGACTCAGTCCAGGCAGGTCCAGTCCCCTCCTCCCAGGCCGAGCCAAGCGACCCTGCATAGGCCCCAGGTTTCAAATAGCCAACTCATGCAATAAGCACAGGACCTGGTCCCACTGCCTGGATGCCTCCCAAATAGATCAAGCCAATCATCTGGCTCCTATAATCTTTTCTCCCCCTCTTCTGCTGGATTCCCTGAGCTCCACCTAATGTTTGGTTGTGGGTCTGCATCTGTTTCTATCAGTTGCTGGATGAAGCCTCTCTATCTTGATTACCTAAAAACTAACAGGTGCTTTGGTAACCTGTTGATGAGCTAATTTGTAAAAATAAGTCTTTTGGGATCATAGAGTCAAAGTTTAAACCTTATCTCTGAAATGATTTAAAAAAAACGCATTTTACAGAAGAAATGGTATATCATCATATGCAATGCACTCCATGACTAGAGCATCTAGAACATTCACTAAATCCCATTAGGAATATTTGTAGTAGTAGAAGAGATAGAATACAAATTCTGGAATACAGGAAATGTACTTAATATTTATTTTCCAACATAAATATAGAAAAAATCCATAGCAAATTTGAAAATTAATATTAGAATTTGCATTTTGTTTTGGAGTTTCAGGATGTGACCCCTTAATTTCAGGTTCTCCTCGATCCCATTTTGTGTACCTTTCACAACTCACTAAATTATTTGAAACACAATTTGGTTAGACATACACATATGTGTATATATGTACAATATATGTGCATATACAAACAGTTTATTATAGTAATTTGCTATAAATACTGAAAGGAATTATAAACTACATTGTAATAGGAAGAACATTTTTAAGTGTTATTCATGTGCATTTTAATGTGCTTATTTTCATATAACATAGATTCTTCAGGAAAGCTACAATTTTCTTTTATCCAAACGGAAAAACCAAAAGCAACAACAGCAAACCTCCAGGGAATTACTGTAAGAAATCTTCTCCTGATGCGAAATTACATTTCATTTTAATCTTAGAAGCTTTAGAGGCTTTGCATATTTCACAGATCAATATTCCAGAAATATTCTAAGACAATGATCCAGAAATCCAGAAATTTCAAACCATAAAGTATCTGTCATGTAATAAAGACCAGTTTCCAATTGTACTCATTCTGTAGAATTTCCAAACAAATTACTTAGAAAAGTATCTAAAATAATGTCATGCTTAAAAAAACTTCAGCATTTCAGAACAATGTCTTCAGTTTGAACTTACAAATTTGTATGTGTGCTAACATATATGTTTGCATTAGTACAGATGAAAAAAACACACTAGATTTTGAATACACTACCTCTGGCAGAAGGAATAGAAGCAAAGGATATTTTTTAAAAGATTTTTTTATTTATATATATTATATATAACATAAAATAAACATTTTATTTTCTATTTATTGATTAAGTATTTAGAAAAGCTATTTCCATTGCCTTGGTTGCCACCATAAGACCCTATTGTTGAAGAAGATACCACATATTTAGGCTGCAAGTTGGGGAGAAATTAGTCTCCAACTGACAGGAAAACTTCTGTCCTGATGACTAGCTTTTATGATGCCCAAAGGTGCCATGCAGACTGCTGGGGGGGGGGTGGAAAAGATATTAACTGCCTTTCTCAGCACTGGACCCTAGATATGACAATATGACACCTCACTGACTGACCTGTTGAACAAAGCCCATCTGTTCCATAGCGACAGGGCTATTATGGGATGACTAACCGATTTATGATTGGATTTGGGACCTACTCCTTGGACATATTCTGCCTAGCACAACAATCCTGGTCAAAAGCCAGTGTCCAGGGTGGTCATAGTCTCTTGGGGAGAACCTGCCAGGGTTATTTCAATTAATGGTAATATGGTTGAGTTATCTTCAATACGTGGTGATACCTGTAAACATAGGCTGTTCTCAACCTTGCTCAAAAAAAGCTTTTCTTTGCAGTGTAGAGATCCATAACTAATCAAAAGTGTTGAGAACAAAAGGCTGGGTGCTCAGCCCTAAATGGAACATCTTTATCAGTCCCCTACCCCTACACAAGATCACCCTAGAGACTGAAGAAGATCTTTACGCCCCACTGCTTTCTGAGGAACTATTGGCTGAGACAGCTCCTGAGAGAATTGTTTTCATCTTTAAAGCTTTAGAAATCAACCGATTTCCTATGTTCCAGTGACTAGTCACACACCATGCACACATAGGTAGCAATAATGGGACTTAGTGGGGTACCAAAAGGAAGAAGGAGGAGGAAGAAGAAGAGGAGAAAGAAGAAGAGCAGGAGGAAGAGGAGGAGGAGGGGAGGAGATGAAGGAGGAAATTATGGGTTAGATATAAACATATTTCATTGCATAAATGTGTGAAATTCTCAAAGACACAAAGAATATATCCATGTATTATTTTACAGTTAAAAAAACAGAAATAAAGAGACACTATCTTTAATGTTAATTAAGAAACAGAAGTCAATCCTTGTTAATAACTTGAAATTATAATATCACATTTGAGTTTCTAATATTGGTCAGGTAGGCTTTCTGAAATGTTTGGAAACTTTAAGCTTTAAAACTAAAAGCTCAAAGGTTGAATGCAAAATCTACATTCAAGAAGGCAAACATTCCACCAATAATATTATCTCAGTTAACATAGAATCTTGTGAGTATACATAAACAGCTGATTAGTTCATTCTTCTACATCTACAGGAATATAGCAGTTGGGAAAAGATACAATCATTAGAGTTGGGACTGCCATCAGTAAAGCCATGCCCATTGGTAAAATGAAGCAACTGATGGAACATCCTTATAATATCATGCTCCAGCTCAAATGTATGAGTATGTGTAAACATAGATTTCAATGTGTACAGCATCCATTGTTCCAGAGAACCTTGTTGTAGATACACATTCCCTACACAGCACACACAGCACAGTGTTGTAGCTATACACCCACCACACAGCACAGTGTTATAGATACCCACCATTCACATAGCACAGCACGGTGTTATAGATACCCACCCTTCACATACCACAGCACAGTGTTGTAGATACACACCCTCCACACAGCACAGTGCTTTAGATACATACCCTCTATACAACACAACAGTGGGTCAGGACAAGAAAAGTGTTGTTTGCAGTAGTATCAAGAGAGGTTTTGGGCTCTCTGATTGTCTTATCTCATCCGCGCTAACTGATTAGATATATCTCACTGTATTTTAACTCAATATTTTAACACCTCTGGGTAGTCCTTCTGTCACTCATTCTGCCAGTTAAAACGTCATGCAGTCTGGGGCTGAAGCAATGACCCAGTGATTAAGAGTACTTACTGCTCTTGCAGGGGACAAAACATGAGTGTTTAATCCACATTTTGACAATCTACCTATGCAATTACATCTTACAACAGAACTTTCTTTTCAGTAGGTGAAATAGGATTTAATGGAACCATGCAAGTCTATGATGGTGAACACCCTTGTTTTTACCTCCTTGTAGAACAGAATGGGATGGATTGCCTACTATTTGTGTTTTCAATCTGACTGTCTGTTTAATAACCTCACAATAAAACACTGCCAGTTATGATTTTCAGTGATTTTTAAATTAAATTCTTTTCAGGGGTTTACAAGTTCATAGTCACTTTAATGGGAAGTGGAAGACACTGCATTGAAAATGGCAAGATAGATTCAATATAAGATGCAGGGTCTTCAACACACATACACACACACACACACACACTCTCATGAATGCACTCACACACTTTCTCATGCATGCACACACACATGCACACACACTCTCTCATGCATGCACACACACACATACCACATACACATGCATGCACTAATTTGTGCACATACACACACCACTGACAGAGTAATTAGGTAAAAGCTAATACAACTGTTATTTACAAATATATAAACATACATTACATATATATAGTCACATATGCCATGAACCTGTGTTGTTATCTCAATATATTGTATGTACTTACTATATGGAAAGAATGCTACTGCCTTTTTTAAAAGTTATTTTAAAAACAATATGATTTAAGCATTAGGATGTATTTGTCCTAGGAATGGTGAGTTTTTCATCTGTTCATTTCATGGTGTATTTCATAATACCTCGAATAATGTCTGGTGCATAATAGGTGCTCAATGAACGATTTATTGAGTCAATTATTACTATTACAAATTAGTCAATCATTATTTCAAATATGGTTACCTCTGATTGCCTATACCCCTCAAACTTTAAGACTTTTTGTGTTGATAAAAAATGCTGGCAATAGGTGTGAACACATGACTCATTGCCACTTGATTCGTTCATGGGCTTCCTTTTTTTTTTTTCATGGTTTTATGAGACAGGGAGTGCAGGCTGGTCTTATGTCAACTTGATGTGCAAACTAGAGTTATCTGAAAGGAGGGAATCCTAATTGAGAAAATGCCTCCATAAGATACAGAAGTAGGACATTTTCTTAATTAGTTATTAACAATACCACCTGCCCCACCTCCCTCTAGTTCTAGTCCTAGCATATTCTATTTCTAAAATAGGCCCAGCCCATTGTGTGTGGGGCCATCCCTTGGTTCTATAAGAAAGCAGGTTGAACAAGCCATGAGAAGCAAGCCAGTAGTCAGCACCCCTCCATGAGGTCTGCATCAGCGTCCCTCCATGAGGTCTGCATCAGCTTCTGCCTCCAGGATCCTGCCCTGTGTCTGTTCCTGTCCTGACTTCCTTTGATGATGAACAGAGATATAGAAGTGTAAGCCAAAGAAACACTTCATCCCCAACTTGCTTTTTGGTCATGGTGTTTCATCACAGGAATAGAAAACCTAACTAAGACAGGGGTCTCTCCATGTAGTCTTGGCTGTCTTGTAGCTCACTATGTAGACTAGGCTGCCCTTGAATACACAGAAATCTACCTGCCTTTGCCCTCCAAATGCTGGTATTAAAGGCATGCCCCACCATGTTCAGTGAGGATTCCAACATTAATGTTCTATCATTAGAACGTGGTGGGTCCTACCTTCAACTAATTCAAGGTGGGTGAAAACCCACTCATGAGGAACTGTAGAAGGAAGATGCCATTTAGAGTTGAGTAAAAGCTGATGACCAAGATGTGGGTAGAAATTAGAGGAGACAGCAGAATAGAAACACAGGAACAAATGGAAATTGCTAGCCATATGGTCCCAAACACAGAAGATGTCTTGATCCCAGAATTTCTTAAATCTAACAAGGTCCACTTGTTTCTGTACGTTTCTATGTAACCACTGTTTATGAGGGTTTCTTGTTTGTCTGGTGTGTGTAAGTGTGTGTGTGTGTGTGTGTGTGTGTGTGTGTGTGTGTGTGTGTTTGGAGCTGGTCTGAGTCAATCACTTCTACTTGCAATCAAAATCTTGCTAAGTCACCATTTTAAAATGTTATGTATCTATTCATAAATTTCTTTCCTTCAAATATACATCAATTTAAAAGGAATGATCTCTTGTAATAGTGAATAGTCACAATGAATTAGCACAGAAGCTTGAATCTGAACAGAACATACTGGAAGTAACAATGTAGCTACATCTGCACCCAAGTCCAGGTGTTCTAAAAGGCACCGTTTTGGTTTTGCTCTGACTGATGTCTACTACAGTTCCAGTCACAATATTAGCACTAAGATTTTCACAAGCCTCTTATGTTTTCTCCACTGGATGGCAAATTGTTTTAGAAAAACAGGTTTGGGTACTAAGAAGGAAGACAAAGATCATGGAAAAGGGTGAATACTGTGCTTTTTTATGTTATAGGGTATGGAAATTCAGCACTAAAAAGACAAATTTTCTCTTTAGGGAATTAAAAAAAGACATTCATATGATTATTTTAAAATGATCACTGAAATGCTCAAAGACATTAACTCTCTTCAAACAACCCATGTTAGAGTAATTAATAGTTTTAAAGGCATTATGGTCTAATGAACTAAAACATTATTTGAATTTGAGTATAAGATAAATTTGAAGGTAATTTTAAAATCCTCCATGCATGTGATAGACAGATAGTTCTTTCACCTTGTATTTTATACCTTATCTGCCATTTAAATATTGTGACTACTACCACAATACCACCTGCCCCACCTCCCTCTAGTTCTAGTCCTAGCATATTCTATTTCTAAAAACATCCCTGGGGACTACACAAATTACTTAGATATAAACAGGCTCCATGTAAATAATAAATGTCCAAACAATGAGATCAAGAAGCACTAACATGAAATGAAATTACCGTTGCCCTGCTATTGGATACATCTCCCTGAGAAGCAAGGTGTGAAGGAGAAAAATAATGAAAATAATGATATGGTTTCGCCTGTTCCCAATTCCATGATTCATAAACGGAATGAAGACACAAGGTCTTTCAAGCTGTTCACAACATAAAGCGGCACAGCTCACCAGAAAGTGATTTACCTTTAGAACTTCTGTTTTCTCACTGACTGTTTCCTTTGAGATTAGTGACCCAGCAGTGAGTGAGGAGCAGGCAGATGAGCATTAGGGTTTTATTACCAGAACTCTCAGCAAGCTTCATTGAAATCCGAAGTCTCGACCTCATTTTTAAGAGTGGAAGTTATTCAGAAGCAGGGATGAAGTTAATGAAAGTATCAGCTCGCCTTTCTCCTGGTCTCCCTTAATTACCAGCTGATTAAAGGCCCAGGCCATTTGAGATGTGGCTCTCAATGGGTGTGGGAGGTTTTCTTTACTAGGAAACAGGTATAGCAGCGGTATGGCCCCAGTCCCTATGGTTCTTCTTTATAGACTATAGGTACAGTGAGAGGGGGAGATTCCTAAAGTTTCTCCAAATTAGTGAGAAGGGAGAAAGGATGAAGAGACAAAGAAAAACCCAAGTCAGGTGAGAGAGAAGGGCTTTGCCACCCGCTCCAGCTAGCTATATTCCGCACACCTTTGCTGCACCTTTATTCTGGGATGGCTCTGTAGGGACATAGGCATGTAAAAGAGCAGAAGAATACTTAATGCGGCATATAAATCATTTTCCTCCTGAATACTAGAGGGAGATAGGAAGGGAACGCATGTAAACAGAGATACACTACGGTATCAAGACATTTTTAAAACATTTGCAATTGGGCATGGACATGTAACACCTTTTGTTGAAAATGAGAACATGGGACATGTTAATAGGATTCCTAGCCACGCCCCCATGACCATGCATGCCCTGGCCAGATGCTTACTCATTTCCGGGCCATATGTACTACGTAATCCGTGTGCATTACATGGTCATGCCAATCATATGGTGTAGCATGTGGTTAAGCCCATATGCACATGTGCAGGGAAGTCCATAAAAGGCAGATCCCATGTACCCTCCCTGCTCTTTCTGCACATGTCTTCCAAATAGGCCTAAGCACATTCTTTTCTGTCCTTCCCTTCTCCTAATAAACTCTTATAGTGGATTTTGTTGTGTCGTGTGACTTTTTCTCACAGAGTAAACAGTGCCGCATAAAACTAACACATGTACTGGCACATTTTCCTTGGTCTCTTGCTGCTCTTTGAAGTGTGCTTATGAAGAACATTTTGTGATTTGTTTCAGAGTGCTGTTAGGGAACATACATACAGCAACTAGGATTGTGTTCAGCTCATTCCTAGTTCTAACTCATTCCAGAATCTAACCCCAAACCCTACATCATGTCCCCTCTGTGGCTGGGACCTCACACACTAGTTACTTGCAGTGGGAGAAGCCAGGGTATCCCTTCCTCCTTCTAGGATCCCCATCCTGCCCAGACAAGTTTGGCTCTGATTGCTCTGGGGTTGGAAAGTGAGAAAGGGTAGAGATGAAAGGAAGATTTCTTTTAATTAATTTATTTTTTTCAATTCCCCTTCAGTTAGCACCATCATGAGATGGCATCTCACACTGAGGACCTGGCAGATGTTGAAAGTGCGCCTGGCACTTTTGTGGATTCAGCAGCAGCATCCCTGCTGCGACCCATGGCTGCAAGTTCTGTGACTCAATCTTGGTCCCCACTTCCAAGTGCTGCTGCTTAATCAGACCCCCACCAAGCCCTTGGGTTTCAAGTGAGCTTGTCCTACAAACCCTTACTATTGGAAATCCAATGCTTTCCCCAGATGTTCTTCAGGGGAAGGATAAAAAGAAAATGGCTCAAAGCTAGCTCTCTTTTCTATCTTTTGGAGCTTGGATTTGGCAAGGCAACACATGTGTTAACTAAGAAACAGACTAAGGAGAAACCCTGCCTCGCAAAAAAAAGAAACAGACTGAGGAAAACTGCAACACAGTATGACAGCCAAGCAAAACACTGGTGAGCCTCTTTATCATGGGCCCCTCAAACTTTGTGCCATGAAACTTCAGGACAGTTCCCTTATTTTTTTCTGTTTTAATCTATTACATTTGGGAGCTCCACACTTCTGTCAAATGTACGTTGTCTGTCACAGCTCAATTGAAATCTCACCGTAATACACTCAAGGGAGTTATACAGGAGAGGGACTCTTACGTTTTCTCAATCTTTTTCTTTCAAAAGAGACGGATGAACTCATCTAGCCCACAAAATAAAGCACCTTAAGCAGCAAACATTCAGGTTAATTTTCAGAATTGCAACTGCTGTCAAGGAAGAGCAACAACAGTTATAGCGACACCTGTGACAACAAATGTAAATAAAAACAAACAAAAGCTGTGTGCATCTGGTGACTCCATCAGTATCAGTGGCTTGGCTCTCACTGGAGGCTGTGGAGGGACCCAAAGGGTTCCTGCTGTGTCACTGTACTAACGATACTCAGGCCAAAGACCACTTCCCATCTTAGGCACATGAGAAGATGGTTTGTGTGTGTCAAACATCCTGCACGAACCAAACTGCTCTTTATGCTGATTTTCCATGTAGAAGGCCAATTGGAGACCTATTTTGCTGTTCCATAGTATGATGTGGGTGTGCTTGTACTAAATCACTTTCCAAGTAATAGAGGGTGACTAATCTGTGACAATATGTTTGCAGACTAACACATTCATAAGAACAACAGAATAACGAGTTAATGTGCCAAGTCCTATTTTATTGAGAGCTGTTGGCCTAAGCTAACATGACCATTTTTCATACCCCAAGAGGGCACACCTAGCAGTCTCTATACCCACATCTTTGCTGTTGGAAGCACCAGCCAAGGTGTAAGGAATGCTCTTCCCTTGGAGACAAATGAGGTGAGGATGGGGGCAGCTGCAGGAAAATTCAGCTCTTTCCTCATTGTCTGAATGACAGTCCACAGAGAGGGCTCATTAATGTTAACTCTTCCCCAGCCCATGTCATTGTCCTTGGCTTGGCTTGTGGTGACTTCTTGTCAGTTCACACACACAGATGCATTCGGTTTGCTGCTTTGGGCTGCCATGCTCCAGGGCACTACAGCAGCTCCTTCCCTTCTATTCTTGAGAGATTTGCCTTCCTTTCCCCCCCAGATCAGTCCTGGGACAACTGTATCCTTTTTACCAATAGTCTCACCCCACTCTCTGTCTCCAATATCCTCTCGGTCCCAATTCCAGCTTCTCCATTTCACCTCAGACCTCCAAATATCAATGAACTCACTTGTGCTGGAGGCTCACAGGGTTTATGGAGAAAGAGATTTGGTGAGATAAGCACAGAATTTCAGGATTTTAGTGTCATTGGGGTCTCGTTCTGACTGGGTTTACTTTGTGCTGACTTCTTAACCTTCACTGAACACTAATTATTTTTTCTCTAGAAAGCAAAATCATTTATATGTCTTGGATTTGTCTGGGATTTGATCGGACAGCTTTAATTAGGGTACACGTAAGAATCAAATTGGTTTTATTCCTTTTCCTTGAGTTCATCAAATGTTTTCCCCCCTAGCTTGCTGCCTGCAGGGGTGGGAACCCTGAAGCTGAGCCGAAGGAAAGCTGCAGTGTAGAAATCCGAGGAGGCTGAATAATGAAAGCTCTACCAACTACTGACGCAAGGTGAGTTGGCAGGGGCAGCTGGAAAGTCAGCCAGAGTATGAGTTTTTTATTACTCACCTTCAAGGGGCCTGGTGGATTAATTCACATGAAACCAACAACCCGAAAGAACTGTGAGAGATGGATGCAAACAGACACCACAGAAGGAGAAAGAGCAGCAGCTGGTAGCTAGTTAGAGATGGACCCTCTGTAGAAACTGAAGAAAGAAAACCACAATGGGGTTTAGGGACCATCACGGTAGGAAGGGGAAAAATGCAGAATTCAATGATGTTGAGGGGGTGGGGGGATGGGTAGACCTGTGCAATTCAGAGGAGCATACACTCAGAATGGCATTTTTGATGTACAATGTAGATGTAGAACAGACACATACCATTTGATAGAAAAAAAAAACTCATTTGTACAACAATCTCTCCAATACAAATATTTATACAACATATGGGTATTTACCCTAGCATTGTCTGGAAGTCTAAAAATCTTGCATCTGCTCTTTGCTGAATTTGAGGAGGACACACAAGAACTTTCACCTACTTCCCATGGACTTTCAGAATCCAGGTATATAATGGGGCTGAAGATACTTAAAAGTGCTCATTGACTGGCCCACGGTAAAAATGCTTTCATTGTAAACAAAGGCAATAATTATAAAATGTAAGTGCAATTTACTTTTTTCAGAGATCAAAATCATATCATAACTGGCAAGCAAAAGTTCATTTTATCTATAATTTTTGGAATGGTTTTATACAATAGCTTATTTTTATACTCAATTTTTCAGTCCTCATAAATACTGTACATATTTTAATGAGATTGCTATTCCTCCAGACTTAATACTTAAAGAAAGTTGAAATACCTCACAAACCCAGTTTTGACTCTTAGTTCATGCTTCACCCTCAACTTCCCAAACCACGTTTATACATCATTTACTTTGCTACCAATATTGGAAAAACATAAGAAAGACCATCATTATTAGAAAAAGAAAGCTGATTCCAGTAAAGGTTTCAAGTCCTACTGGTACAATTCTTGGGGCCCATTCTTCACTGAGAATCAGATTTCTTGTGATATGAAATGGAGAGAGAAAAGATAGCATCTGAAATACAAAGACTGTGGTGCTGCTCATATGATCAGCTAAGACTTCCTCTGGCCACTTTTCCCAGCAGTGGTGGTAGAATTCGCCCTCTTCTGTCACAGTGTTTGGACCGAGAGGACACAGTAAGGCATCTGTTGGTGACATGTCTGCTCTGGTCAAGTAACTAAGATCGGAGAGCAAAAAAGCAAGCAAAGTACCTTCTTGTATAAGGAGAGTATTACTATATAAGATTGTAACTACACCCCGTTCACTTCACCCACACCCACACAAAGTAAGAATGATGTAGTATTTTTAGAGCCCTGTGCTTAGAGAAAGTCCTTGTCTCAGTGTGAGTCTTAAATCAGCCTGGGTAAGCTCCCGATCTGTATATCTCCACTAATATAAGCTGAGCTAAATTTCTCAAAAGAATACACTGTATTAATTGAGGACACTCAATGAATAATTAGCATGAAGAACTAATTAACTCCCTTCCACTAGCGTTTAGGAACAGGCAATCGTGCATTAGAAACGAGGGGAGAAAAGTGAAATTGAGCTCGTATTTCTAGGAGCTTCCTTTCTGAGGAAAGCTTTGTTCACTAATGCTCGCACGGGTTATTTCCCTTGATGCTGGCAGGGCCAGTATTAATACCTCTCACTTAGTAGAAAATAAGTTCAAAGAATCTAGAGAAGTTGCCCCCAGGCCCAGATAGATAAGGGGTAAAATGAGATCAGATTTCCAAACCTCAGTTTACACATCATGCTGGGAAACCAGCACTGTCCTGTGGATGAGAAACAATGGCTGGAAGGGATCTGGTGGGGGTTGGGGGGAGGTGAAATGGAGAAATAATTATCATGTGCTGTGCAGCTAGTATGTGCCAGGCACTGTGATCAACATCTGACTTGCCTCTCAGCTGTTTTCTTTGCCCCCAAAGCACTGCTACTTTATATGTTTAAAAGAAAGAGAAACAAGCACTGGATAATTAAACAGGTATCCCAAAGCTACAGAGCTAGCTCATAACCCAAGATGAGTTCATCCTTTTGTGTTGTTCCTTTGTTCTCCTCCTGTTTCCCCATACCTCCTCTTCTCTCTCCTCTGCCATATGCGAAAACAGTGGTGGTTTTACTGATCTCACATGCCTTGGGAAGTTTTCATGTCTTTTTGTTTATTTTTTTAAAAAGGGGGGGCAATATTTTACCCATGGAATACGAACACACTGTCTGGGGACACAGGGAGACACTTGATTGACATCCTGTTCCTGTCCACAGTATACATAGATTTAGGTTTTCATTTCTAAACTTTCTGGCTACTCTTTAAGCCATCCTTAAGAATATATTTAGTTCCTTCACATTCCATCTGAAAATTAAAGCAGCTAGGTGTCTTTGTTGAAAAATGCTAATAAACAACTTGGCAATGGCTTACATTTTATCTTGTCTACTTGGCTGGTGTTTCTGGGATTATTCATCTAGTACTGTCCAGTGTCCAAGCCCCTCCCCCTCCTGCTTATTACCAGACTGCTGCACTGCAGCGTAGAGACACCTGATCATTTAGATCATTAAAAATCAATCCATTCAGCAAACAGTTCTGTACATTTTAGAAAAATGACAAAAGGTACAGGATTAGATTGCTATTAACTGACCCCGGGTTTTCTTTTCTCAGCTGCCAGGAACGTCATTTGGTCAAATTGATTAAACCACCATGCCAAGCAGAGAGAGGGAAAGAGCTGGGAAATGAAAACAGAGCAAGTTTGGAGGGGGGAGGGCAATGTTGTTCTTGGGAATGAAGTAAGCTGTTGATGGAGGGAGATGGGGGGTGGGGACTGGTGGGAGGAGAGAAACCCTGCACACAGGGAGCATGCTGGAATTTAGAGTGTGTGAGATTCAGGATGACTGTTGGCCACAGGCAAACAAAATGCAGAGACAATAGCAAAAGAAGGACGGGAGAAGAGAGATTTCCGTGAGATTGTAACAGACAGCCTGAATTGGTCACACCGCATGGTTTGCTTAAATTCATCCCAGACATATTGCTGGCATAAAAAAACAGCTGATTTAAGCAGTCAGTAAATAAAGCTCAATGGCTGAAGAAGTGGGGAAGACTGTCTTGTTTCTCTTGATAAGTGGGATTTCCTTCTCTGATAACAGTTTTTTAAAAGAAAAGAGGTAAATCTAGCCTTGTTCTATAAAATTGTGGGTGCAGGAAAAAAATCACGTACACATGATCGTTATTAACAGTTCACTTGTTACTACAGTAGCCATGTGTAGCCCTGCCTTCCAAAGAACTGCCTTCCTGTTACAGAATTGCATGTTCCCCTAATACCTTTCAACGCTTTCTTGATTAGTCTAGAAAGAATCCTGGGTTGTAGAATCACAGAGTGCTGACAAGGGCAGATCTTGCTGTGGGGTTTCTGCCACTGTACTACTATTTCTGATTCCTCCCAGTGTCCTATTTAAAGTCACACTTAGCTCACCCAGCTCATGCTTCTATAGGGAAAGGACCAGAAAAACCATCAAGTATTTACTTGTTCTCTTTTCTATATATATTGTCTGTCACCGTTTCAAGGATAACAACCACCTAAACACAAGGGACTTAAAAATAGCTTTTATAACACTATAAATGAAGCAAATGTTCTGGGGGAAGAGTGCATGCATTTCTTTAGGTACTGAACAAAGAGAATGTTATGATATGAGAGCCATTTAATTGCAGGGCAGAAGACAACTCTAGTCTAAAGAACAAACCCCTTTCCCAGGAGAGGTTTTAAATTTTGCTTATCCTGTGCTAGGTAGCTGCTTGGCAGAACCTAAGAGTCAGAAAGCATTTGTCTGTAGCCATGTGCTTTCATGAGAGTCACCAGGCTTTTTGATGAGGAATCGTGCCCAGCTTCCAAGTATAGTTCCCAGTTACCCCCATTATTTATATCATTGTAGTTTCTTCCCACTCCGTTGCAGAGTTGGTCATGAGGCAGGAGTGATGGTGTGTAACATTTGAAATCAGATACACAAGACTTTTAGTGGTTTTGGTTTTGAGTGTTCCCTGCTATAACACGAATTGCTAACTGGTCTTATTCAAAGAAAACCCAGAGCCAGATATTGGGATGAAAGCTGAAAGATCAGAGAAACAGAACAAGCCACAGCCAATCTCACCTTACCAACTCCTCAGCCTTCAGGGTGAGACTTCCTGTTCACTCACGCTTTATATACCTTTCTGTGCCTATCCATCTTCCTTCCTTCCTAGTGCTAGGATTAAAGGTGTGTGTACTTCCCAAATATTTTGTAGGGAAGGTATGAGATCTAGTGCTGGGATTAAAGGAGTGTGCCACCACGCCTGGCTCTGTTTCCAGTGTGGCCTTGAACTCACAGAGATCCAGATGGATCTCTGCCTCTGGAGTGATAGGATTAAGGGTGTGTGCCACCACTGTCTTGCCTCTATGTCTAATCTAGTGGCCCCGGCTTTGTTCTCTGATCCCCAGATAAGCTTATTAGGGAACACAATATATTGAGGTACACAAAATATCACCACACCCCACTCTGGGTCTAAGGACTGTCAATGACTCATGGTGACAACAGTGATCTTCAAGATGAACAAAGCTCAAGAACTATCAAGCGCAAGCTGGGCATTGGTGCCACACGCCTTTAATCCCAGCAGAGGCATGTGGATCTCTGTGAGTTTGAGGCCAGCCTGGTCTACAAAGCGAGTTCCAGGAAAGGCACAAAGCTACACATACAACTATCAAGCGCTATAGGGAAACCTTGAGCCATTTGTACGATTGAGGGCTACAGAGACAGAGGTATATCAGATGGGGAGGATATGGGGAGGAAGCCAGAAGATCATACAAGCAAATCTGAAGGAAGGGAGTGTGATCACTATTCACATGCTTCTTCAGCATTCCAATTCTCCTTTAAGTAACATTTGTACTTCATTGCACCCTAGAGGACAGACATAGTCATGTGACTTTAGCTGATGTAATGTGAGCAGCAATGAAGATTATATACATCTCTCTCATTTTAATGCACATATGCTTTCTTGATATTACTATAACTTCAGAGAGAGGAAGGAAGGAGAAGATAAGAGAAGGGAAGGGAAGAGAAGAGAGGAAAGAGGAGAGAGGAGAAGAGAAGAGAGAAGAAAGAAAAAAGAGAAAGTAAGGGAAAAGGAAGTGAGTGAGTGAGTGAGAGAGTGACAGACAAGGAGAAAAGTGAATGGTGATATGTGTTACTTCCAAGGAGAAAGCTTTGAGAACAGGTGCGCAGCACAGTGCCCCTTCTCTTTTTTGTCCCTTACTGGGGTCTATAAAGATGTCAGTCTCCCATCAACTATGTCTGTAACTATGGAGCACATCTTTCCTCCACCTCCCACCAGTCTGAGATAAATAGATAGCATGAAGGAAAAGCACACATTTATTGTTTTAAACAACTGTGGTTTGGAGTTGCTCATGTAGCATGAGATAGCCCGTTTTTGTTAAAATGGAAAGTAAATCCAATAGCTAAAAATTTATTTTATATAAAGATGTCCAGACTCAGCTATGAAGTTCAAGGTCCCTGAAAAGAGGATTGTGATTCCTGATCAGAAAGTGTGTAGATAGGAACAAGAAGAATTATTTTCACTACATTTCTAAAAGTTGAAAGCCCAGGAAGCAGCTCAGATGCTGTCTCCCCTTGGGAAAAGACATTCTCCTTTCTCCTCTGCAGGTGAGGGCATGTAATAATGTTCAAGTAGAACACAGGCTGTTTATAGCCAGTGCAAACTTCCTGGTGCTCCTTGAACATGTGGTGAGGTCACAGGCAGGACAGAGTCCAGTACAGGGAGACTTCAAGGTACTCCTATGAGTCCAAGATATAATTGGGTGATAAAGATTGTATAAGCCAATGGAATTTACTTTTTAGGAAGTGGGCCAATAATTAACTGAGATTAAAGAATTATTTTTAATGTAACCCATTTTTAATAACCAGAAACTTGAAGAATATACATGTAAAACTCTATCACTTTATTAGTCTTTCAGTTATTTATTCATTAGTAATTAATTATTATTGCTTTTTTGTTATAGTCATCCATCCCATATCCACAAATTTATTATGTGTTTCTCATTTGACTAAATCTCAACAGAAGAATTTACAATCACTTAGAAAATAGGAAGAAATAGGACCTAGACTTCTAATGTGGCTATTCTTATAGGTAATGTGTACCTTATTCAAATACTTTGTGAAATGCTATTGAACTGTCACATGGCTTTTCCAAACATCCTAATTGACTTAGTCCACTTGGGCTGCTGTTAGCTTGGTGGCTGCCAGATAGGGGAAAGTGATCCCTTACAATGGAGGAAGCTGGGGAACTGGTGGTCAGAGTACTGTTGGGTTCCTTAGGGCCTATCTGGAAGGGGATCCCCTCTAGGTTCATGGACAGCCCTCCTTTCACTGATGCTTAACGTGCTGAGAGAGCCTGTCTTAACTACTTTTCTATTGCTGTGATAAAACACCCTGATCAAGGCAATTTATAAAAGGGAGAGTTTATCTGAGGCTACAGTTCTAGATGGATAAGTGTCTACCTTGGCAGGGTATGAAAGCAGCAGGTATGTTGGCTGGAACATCTGCTGAGAGCACATGTCTTAAACCATAAGCAGGAAGTAGAAAGGTAACACTGTGAACGGGGTGGGGGGGAGTCTTTTGAAACCTAAAAACCCATCCCTAGTGGCACACCTCCTCCAACAAGGCCACACCTCCTGATCCTTCCTAAACATTTCAACTAACTGGGCACCAAGCTGTCAAACATATGAGTCTATGGGCAGCCTTCTCATTCAAACTACCATAGGGCCTCTCTTACCTTTTTTACAAAGACAATAATACCACTAATGAGTTTCCTTCCTCTATCACCTGATGACTTCCCAAAGACTCCACCACTCAATAAAATCCCACTAAGGTTAGACTTCAACACGAGTCTGGGGTGGGGTAGACAACATGGTTTCACACCTAGAACTCTTGTTCTTCTCTCTGGTAGTACCCTTGTCTTTTCCCTTCCAGCACTCAGAACATTCTACATTCACATGTCTGACTGCATGTATCTCTCTCCAACTTAAGCTTCATGTGGGCAGGTTCACTGTCAGCTCCTAGCTGTATATCTTCCCCAACATACACAATGAATATTACAAATTAACTGTTTCGTAAATGTCTGCAGTTGTAATAAATCAGGACAGGCACCAAAAACTAAAGATCATATAGGTTTCATTAACTGAAACTGCAATTGTGAAATTATCTTGACTCCCTTTGACCTACCAGCCATTCTAACTTAAAAGAAGTTCTAGAATGCATTTTGGCCCAATAATCTTTATACCTCTGTAAACCTCAATCATATCTGTTTTTTTTTTAATTCCGATAATATAACAACCAAATCTATCCGCACCACTAAACCCAATCCGCCCAGCTGTCATTCTCACTCTGGTGCTATTTAGAATGTGCAACGAGCCCCTGGATTCTACTTCCTAAAAACTAATTTCCCTAGAGCTTTTGTTCCATTATTTTATCAATGCCCCTGAGGTCAGAAACTATGATTTCTTCTCTCCCGAACAGCACAATGTTTCATTAAAACTTCTCCCCATAAGCCTGACTATTTCTGTAGAAATCCAAGGATCATGAAGGACCTTTGGTTTAGTATCAGCTATATTTAGTGCTCTGAGGACAACAGCACAGTCAAGTTCATTAATGACCCAGAAATAATTAATTCAATATGCATTCTGATTCCTTGATTGACAGTGGATTTTTCTTTAGATTACGAAAAAAAGTTTTGAGCAATGTTTTAAAAAAAATACATGTGCTCACAATGTTTTTATATATCCCAATAATCAAGATGGATTATCGTATTTGCATATAAATATGAACAAGCTTGAAAATTCAACACTTGTGGTTTTATCAGTTTTGCTTCTATCCAAGAGGAAGGTGGGGAGTTATCACTCACTCACTCAACAAACATTGGCTACCTAGCTCTATATCCCAGGACCTACTACAGTGGCTGGGGAGATGAACTTAGCAGAGTGAGCAGTAATGCAAGAAATACCAGGGGCATGCAGAGTCTAGCTGAAGTGGCAAGAAGCACAAAGGCAACAAAATAGCACTGTGGCTGGATGATGGAGAGAAGAGCTCAAGACTATGGTTGGATTAGCTTAGGGTCAGAATGAGCTAAGTCACAGCTTCGGCAGCAACCCACAGGTAGTAGACTCTTCAAAGGCTCTTCATCTCCATTTTAAGGAAGACTGGTAGTTTTGAAGCTTGGTGCAAAACATGGTAGCCTGCCATGAAAGGCCACACCATGCTGATACTAGAGAACAGGCAGCATCAGGGAACCCAAATGAAGCATCATGCAGATGGGAAAGACAAACAGTGTGATGGAGGAGGCAAGAAATCTCCAGAGTCCAGCTTTAGAAAGAAAGCTAGTAGGGCTGTGTGATAGTTTGAAGGAAAATGACCGCCAAAGGGAGTGGCAATATTGGGGGGTATGATCTTGTTGGAGTAGGTGTGTCTTGTTGGAGGAAGTGTGTCACTGTGGAGGCAGGCTTTGAGATCTCGTTTGCTGAAGCTTGGCTCAGTGTCACAGTCCATTTCCTGTTGCCTGCAAGATGTAGGACTCTCAGCTACTTCTCCAGCCCCATATCTACCTGCATGCCACCATGCTCCATGCATGGACTGAATCTCTGAGACTGTAAGTGAGCCACCCCAATTATGTATTTTTTTTTTAAGAGCTGCCATGGTCAGTAGAAACCCTAACTAAGACAGGCAGTCTGATGGAACTGAATATGTGACTTGAGAAACAGAGAATGGCAAAGCTTGGCCTGTATTGAAGTCATCTGTTAGAGGAGGTTTGGCTTTAGATGCAGATGGTTTTAGGAATTACAGTCATCCCTTCTTTACATTGCACAATTTTGGTGACCCAAAGTCAACTATACTCATATATGTCAATATCAAGATTTTAGGGGAGTATCTTAGTTACTTTTCTATTTCTGTGAAGAGACACCACTATCAAGGTGACTCAGAAGAAAGAGTTTATTGGGGTCTTGCTTATAGTGTCAGAGGGTGAGTCCATGAATATCATGGTAGGGAGTATCACAGCAGGAATGTAGGCATGGAACTGGGACAGTATCTGAGAGCTTACATGTAGACAATAACCACAAAACAGAACACTAACTGGGAATGGGGTGGGCTCTTGAAACATCAAAGCTAACCTCCAGTGACACACTCCTCCTAATCCTTCTCAAACAGTTCCATCAACTGGGGAACAAGCATTGAGATGTATGGGCCTATGGGCCCAGTAGAAAATGAGGAGTGACAAAAGAAAATGATGGACATCCAGAACCATGAGACACTGTGAAAGCCTAGTGAAGAGTGTTCTGTTCCTCTGGATTTTCTGAGTTTTGACATCAAGATACCAACTCAGCAAATTTTCAGTTGGTTGCAGGACTCACTGTCAATAAACTCCTCTAAATTAACACCAGTTGGTCTACTTTAGAGTTTAACTGATGTGAGAGAAACAAAAGAAGGCGAGGAATGAAGAAATCTATAAGATCAACTGATTATACATCTGTCAACCAAAATTAGATTATATTCAGACAACCATTAAATTATATCCTTAATGCTACATAATCACAAGTACCTTAATCTTTGGTTTAATTAAAGACTGAATCATTTGAGTTGGAATTCATTGTTAAAAGGGAAAAAGACCAGTTTTCATTCATGTTTGTAGCACCTTTGTACAGGTTAAATTTCTTCCCAGGGAATTCTATAATTCAAGTAAATCTGGACCCATTTCTTACATTCTGCCCTGAGGGTACTGGCCTGAGCATGGAGAACACATTAAGTTCAAAGAACACTCTGCACTTAGATTAGCCCCATAGGAACAGGCCACTTTACAATGCAAATATGTAGAAATAGGAAGAGGATGAATTATGCTAGGGTAAGCATCTTATTTTCAGAGACAAACTAGAACTGAATTTTATTCCAATTATAGTACTTGTTCTTTGTGTTATGATAGGACTTGGGATTTTGTTTTGTCTTGGTTTTTTAAAATAAACCAAAATGAAAAGAGTTCTTACAAGCATGGGAAAAAATTTAAAAATAGATTTCAGCATTGTGGGGTGTGCTCAGCACTGCTTCTGTTACTGCTCAATCATACCTTAGACTGCACAGTATAACAACAACAGCAATGCCCAGCAAAGACATATACTTCATTTTCCCTTTAAAAAAATATTTATTTGTATGTATAATTATGGGCAGGCAGCATGTGGCTGTGAGTGCATGTGCCTGCAAAGGCATTAGACCCATAGGTGGTTGTGAACTGCCTGACCTGGGTGCTGGGTACTGTACTCTGGTTCTCTGGAAGAGGAGTGTGTGTTCTTGAGCACTGAACTATCTCTCCAGCCACTCCACTTTCACCTTCCCAAAATATAAGTAGTGTTATAATTTTTGCTTATCTAAACAGATGATAATGTGCAATTTAAAATTAAACCCATAGGCTGGATAGCGGTGGCACACACCTTTAATCCCAGCACTTGGGAGGCAGAGCCAGGCAGATCTCTGTGAGTTCAAGGCCAACCAGGACAGGCACCAAAACTACACAGAGAAACCATGTCTCAAAAAAAAAAAACAAAGTAAATAAATAATAAACAAACAAACAAAAATAAACTCATAGAATCTCATATGATTCTGCATGATTTCCTTCTAATGGGTGAATATTTAAATGGTACCAGTTATTTTTAGTCACTTGAAAGGGACTTCTATGACACTGAGATGATACTATTCCAAATCTGTTTTTTATTTATTTAATTTTTTTGGTATCTGGATGTCATTAGCACTGGGATACAGATTAGATCAGCATTTGAATAGATGAGCTATTAATCAACTTAGAGGTTGCCTAGAATGTCATCAAAAAAGCAGTCCTGGTACAATATAACTGTCTACCCAGATATAAAAATCCTGAACTAGACCCATGAACTCTCTGGTTGCTTGGACATTCAGAACATCACCATGACATTTTGATGAGCTTTGTGTAAATGAACCTTGGGAACCTAGATTAAATTCACCAAGATAAATTCATGACTGAAAAGCATTCAAGGAAACATGTTTTATTAAAAATAGTCTGCCAATCCTTCAATAGCTCAAAATGATCAGTGGACATAAACTTAGTTGGCACACTCAACATAAGATGAGTGATAAAGTGAGTCTGTGCTTGCTCGGATGTAATCAGTCTTTCTATTGGCTTGCACCAGGAGAAGAGCTTTCCAACCACAGAGTTCAAATTTCAATCTCAGTGACCTAGAGCCATCTCAACTTCTGATTATGCTGCAAACTTCTTTTGAATGTGATGTTAACAAGCATACAATTCTCTATACTACCTTTCTTACACTCTTGACTAACTGGCTAAACAAAAATGAATTTAGAACGGAAGGACGTATTACAGTAATAGGTATAGGTAATAAGTAATAATAAAATAGGTAGTTTTTACTATACATAGTGAGACATCAGAGAAGTTGTGAAAACAGCCATGAAGGGGCTTAAACAACAGAGGGATATTCCCAAAAGTACCCACCATCTGTCCAGATGCTATACCAAGAAGCAAGGGCCTTTGTTCTCTTATATACACTAAACATGCCTATGAACACGACTTCTAAAAATCATGTCTTTTAATTTTTGAAATTATAATTACACAGTTTCTCCCTTTTCTTGTGATTTCAAGAAGGCAGCCTTTCACACCGATTTAATTCTTAATGTACTCTATACACAAATCCTCAAACCAACTCTTCCTAGTTTTGAAGTTTTACAGAATTCAGCAAGGCATTTTGGTGCTTCGGCATTTTCAGCTTTGAAACTGAGCCAAGCACCAATGTGCTCAAATCTATGACTCCTCAGGCCATCAGAAATTATAACTATGTGATAAATCTAATGTCCCAATTTTCCAAATTGGCAACTTGCATTGAATTTGAGCATCAATAATACCTTCAAAAATCTATTTCCAGGTCGAGCTCCAAGAGTCCAGTTGAAAAGAGAGAAGAGGGGTTTTGTGAGCAAGGGGCATCAAGATCATGATGGGAAACCTACAGAGACAACCAAACTAAACTAGTGGGAACTCATAGAAATTAGATTAACAGCTGCGGAGCCTGCATAGGACTGGACTAGGCCCTCTGCAGATGAGAAAACTATATAGCATTACCTGCTTAAGGGTCCCCCTGGCGGAAGGATCAGAATCTATCCTGGTGCATGAGCAGACCTTTTGGAGCCCACTTCTATGATGGGACACCTTGCACAGCCTTGAGGTGGGGGAGGAGATTGGACCTGCCTCTACTGGATGTGCCTCCCCATGGGAGGCCTTACCTTCTTGTAGAGGGGAATGAGGGGTGGGTTGGGAGGGGGAGGCTAAAGGAACAGAAGGAGGGAAGAGGGGGATCTTTGGTATATAAAATGAATAAATTTTTTTTCTTAATTAAAAAAATAAATTTGATTTCGACATGAAAGAAATCGATTTCCAAGTTACCATATCTCTGTCTCTTTGCAGTGCCCAGCTCACAGCAATGCCCCCAAATAGTGTAATAAACCACTGTCCCTTGTCTTTTCAAGTCTCTTTCATGAAGATAGACATAATGCTAAAGTTAAGATCCAATCAGTAGCCGGATGGTGGTGGCACATGCCTTTAATCCCAGCATTCGGGAGGCAGAGCCAGGTGGATCTTTGTGAGTTTGAGGCCAGCCTGGTCTACAAAGTGAGATCCAGGAAAGGTGCAAAGTTACACAGCGAAACCCTGTCTCGAAAAATTTAAAAAAAAATAAATAAATAAAGATCTAATCAGTACACTGAGAATTTTACAGAGAGTTGTTAACATGCATTCTGACAACTTTTTTAAATGTATTTTTTTGTATAAAGTAGCTTTCATGGAGATTGTGGTTCTGCTGTGGGTCTCCTTTTGTGCATTTCAAGACCTCCGTTCATTGCAGGAATGGGTGTGTGTACATCTTCCTTCAAGATCTAAGCTTCACCACACCACAGGATTTTATTCCTATGTAAGAGCTTCTTTTTTTATCAGTCATTCTACCTAAAGCTTCTAACCTCCTGACAACTACACTTTAAGCTTTTCTCAATTATTATTTTCTGAGCTTACTTTTTGCTAAGAGTTGTAGAAGTTTTATTTAATCATTTCAACAATCTTTTGTTATATCTGATGTAAAATATTCAATAATAAGTAAGAAATTCTGTATTGAAAAACATAAAATCAGATGGTCAAGAAGCAAGGCATGGTTTTACCTGCTGTAAGAACGTATATATCATATATATCCAAGGGATATGGGTATATACCTAAAGGACTCAAAGTTAATAAACCATAAAGATATGTGACTATTCAAACCTAAGAGCCCATCAACAGAAGAATGAATATCAAAAAGGGATATATATGTGTGTGTGTGTATATATATATAACATATATATATAATATATATGTTATATATATATATGATGGGTAGATAGATAGATGATAGACAGATAGATAGGTAGGTAGATGAACTTCATTCAGCCCTAAAGAAAACTGAAATCATGACTTGTACAGAAATGTGGATGAATTAGAGATAATTAAGTAAAATGAGCCACATCCAGAAAGACAAATCTCATAAGTGCAATATATATACACATATATGGATATGGAAATAGATGGTGTGTGTGTGTGTGTGTGTGTGTGTGTGTGTGTGTGTGTGTGTGTGTGTCATAACTCTGCATGTTAAAATGGAACCAGCTAGGAGGGAGGTTCAATGAGCATGGTAAAGGACAGTGGGGTAGGGCTGAACAACAAGTATAATGACACATATGTATGAAAAGCTATAATAAAACCAATTGCTTTGTATACTAACTTAAAAATAAATGAATAAATAAATAAGAAATAAATGGACTTTTGTGAGAGGGAACTTAAAGGAAGCTCTTTTGAGTCTATACTGCAGATTTAGGTAAAGATGCTTCTAGAAAACAGTATTTGCACTGGAATAGAAAGCAAAAGACTGAGCAAAAGAAAAGCAGGTGTTGTAGGTCAAAGGAGGAAGAAACATTGAAAAGTCACATAATTATTATCCAAACTATGTGCAGAACTCAAGGAGGGTCTGGGGCAGGGAGGAAGAGAACAGCCTGATCCTGAGGAGCCATGTATGTCATGTAACACAGCTGTGATGTGACAGAAACAAATGAAGAGAAGTAAGCAAAGCCAGGGGGGTTGCAAGAGTTGGGAGGTAGATGCAGTATCTTGTAAGAGGAAGTTGGTGGCTTAGCTTGAAGTGGTACCTGTGCATATGGGCGAGAGTGGGAACTGTTGAGCACCACAAGTGAAATGGCTGTGACTCGAACATTGATTTCCTATGGGGGATCAAAGTGATAAATAAATTCAAAAGAATTACCACATTTGCTGCTCATAAAAACTTTGGAGGGAAGTGTGACGTCATTCATGAAGAGAGAAATAAAAGAGGCAGAATAGAACTGAAAGTGATAGGGAGGTGCTGGAGGTAGGGAAGCAGTCCTAGATAGCTAAGTATGGAAACCCTGTGTGTGTGTGTGTGTGTGTGTGTGTGTGTGTGTGTGTGTGTGTGTGTATGAGAGAGACAGACAGACAGACAGAGAGGGGGAAGGAGGGAGGGAGAGAGAGGAAGAGAGAATGAGAATGCAAGCTTGGGGTTTAGACGATGGAGATAAAAAGGTTGGCAGCCATGGCATTGGCTGCAAAGGCATAGACATGACTAAGACCCAGTTTAGAGGTAAAGGGCTTGTCTAGCATATGCTAAGCCCAGATTTCATCCACAGTATTGCAAACAATGACAAACTGGTTCTCCAGGCTGCACATCACAGCTCCTGGCAGACTTTCTGAAAAGCATAAGTGCATGACCTCACTCCCTAGTAATCCAGACTCAGATGATCAAGCATAGGGAGAGGACAGCTACATTTTCCCAGGCTTTGTGGGTGCCTTTAATGCATGGCCACACTTGAGCACCCTGGGATGTGGAATAAGAACAGAAAGACCTGAGAACAAAGCCCAGATCTCTGTCTTTTCAGAGGTGTGCAAAAGCTCAAGAACTTCAAAGGATCAAGAACTGAAAAACTAAGCAGAGAGCCTGGAGCTTGGTAGGGGTGGGTGGGGTGTCTGCTTAAATCAGGGTAGGGGTGGGTAAGTAGGGTAACTGCTTAAAGAACAAAGAGAGGCCAATGTTCTTCAAATGCAGAAAAGAGTGAAACATGATGAAAATGAGATCTCCAGTTTTAGCCCTAAAAATGTCAGTATCTGGCGGGAGGTCAATTCAAACTTTGGGGTCAGAGTGAAAAATCCTTTGACTAGGAAGAGGAGAAAAGCTGTGGGCAAGGAGAAAAGATGGGCCAGTGAAATGTCGCTTTATATTTGCTTTTTCTTTCCTTTCTTACGGGGTGCTTTGTGGATATGTAAGTACCAATACTAAAGGCCAAGTACGTAGGGGAGATGACCAAAGTGACATGGTGGGGGAAGTCTAAACTAGCTGAAGAGGTAGAGAGTCAAGGGACAGATTTGGGAAAGGGCTTTTAATGGGGAAATGGTCATGAGGCCAGATATAAAACAAATGAGTTTCTGGTAACAGGGAGACTCCCTCCAGCTGAGTCTGAAGATCGTAAACTGAGGATGCCACCAACATTTGCGGTTTGGCTTTCCCCTGAAAATACCAGGGTAAAATTGGGAGATTACAGGGGAGATAAATTCTGCTTTGCAATTTCCCTCTTTGAGTGCACCAGAGTAATGGATGGTTCAAGGGAGAGTAGCTGAAGGACCAAACATCTGGGGCTTTAATGTAATGAGAGAGGATGGAAGGAGAGGATGCTATCTGGAGTGTGGGGGATAATTTGAGATTAAGATTCCAACCTTGACTGGGACAATTGGGGCTGATGAGAGGATCCAGAGTTCAGTGATGGAGGTGAGTAACTAAAGCAGACCTGAAGTTAAGGCTAGCAAAGTTAAGGAAGACAAAGAAGAGAAAGATAGACAATGGTTTGTTGTGCACATTAGGAGCAGCTGTGAGTTATCTAATCTCTCAATGCAGGGGCCAAGGGAAATCAAGACTTCTGTGGAAAGAACCTTAGCATGAATACTTTTTAATAGTTAAGGACCACCCAACTCAGCTCAGTGGTTGCCTGTTCTCTTTAACAGAATCTAGAGATGAGGAATTAGAGGAACACTTTTGGTTTTAAGCCTTGTGACCAGGAAAACATTAAGGAAGGCAAATAATTTGACCAAATATCCAGCAAGGAGAAGTGGCAAGCCCTTGAGCATTTTGTGATTTCTCATCAACCGTCAACGAAGCCAGAATAGCACTGCCAGACTTCTTCCTTTTCTATTTTTGTGTGTTTGTTTTTGAGACAAGATCCTGTTATGTTACCCAGACTGTTTTCAATTTCAGGATGCTCCTGTCTCAACCTCCTGAGTTCTGAGATTACAAGTGTGGGCCACCATGCTCAGCTAACCTCCCGCACCTTCATTTCCTTATTTCCTGCCCAAGATTTGGAGTTCAAACACATCCCCACTCTGATTGTGCCATCTCCGTTAAGTATGCCACTCAAGTCTGCAAAATGTATCCCATCATTTCAAGTTTCAGTTTTTAGATAGCCCTGCCCTTATAGTTATTCACTTACCAGCCAATACCAGAGCCTGGAGGACTGGTAAGATCCCCTCAAGGAGTGATGATTTAGCATTATTTAGTGTTATTGTTTGCTTTATATGTAAATGCTCAAAATTAAAAATATCCTTCACGTTGCCTGTAGCAAATCTGGGATCCATGGGATAGGGATTCAATGAGCTCATCTTTGTCACCATGGTGACATCAGCCTATCTGAATTATAAGTCTTCCCAGGAGTTCACCCGTTGGAAGCTTTTAATATGATTAGAAAACAAACCTGGCATGCACATGAATGATGCTTCAGCTTAGGAAAGCAGCGAAATAATGACTGGGTGTTCACGGGCACCCTGGCAATTCCTAGTAGTTTCTTATTGATTAATTCTAGGGGTTGATTTCCTCTTTATTCTCTTTCCTTCAACGATCCAGCTCAGGCTTTCCAAAGAAGTCAAGAGTCACAGAACATCTTGGTTGCCAAACAAAAGGTACCTCCAACGTTGTCCTATTAAGTCTAACTCTCAATTTATCAAGAGTTCCTGGTACTCAAGTGTTTGAATTATATTACTTGATTTTCATCTTTGACTAATCAATCAGCAAAGAATAAGAATGTATGTTGCTAAATTATTGTATGTAACAGTGGAAGGGAAGTTTAAAAAGAAACCTTTTGTTCTTAACAAGTAAATATAATCTGACAAAGGGCCTTAATAAGAGCTGAGGAGCAATGACCTAAGCTAGTAACCCTTCACACTTCAGAACTGTCTTATTAAAAGTAAGAAATTGGGAAGGCTACTCACCATATATTTAAGTGATAAGACAAATAAACAATAATAAATCTAGTTAGATGTTGGCCTTCCTTTTGCTCTAGGAATTCCAATATCACAGTAGGAACTGATAGGGACAGAAATCAGACAACAGGATACTGAGTTTTTAATCACTGGATTTATGATAAACTACCAGGAAAAAAAAAAAAGAAGAAGAAATCTGCATGTGATTGTAGACTTCAAAGAAACACTCCTGACAGTAAAAACCAGCTATATGCTGAAGTGTTTTTGATGGTTGTCTCAGAATGCAGAGGCCATGAAATTCTACCTGTCAGTCAGATTGGATACTTGTGTGTTGCACAGTAAAGCTGCATGGGACCATATCTGTACCACAATACCACAGTACTCTCCTTCCTCACTTCTGGAACCTCACAGAGTCACAGTACACTCATCTTTTCAGGAAGTTTAAAAGGCTGTGAGGAAAAGTGGAAGAGGCTGGGGATCTCATGCATCTGAGTAAAGGACATCTTTCTTTCTGGTTTTTTGGTTTGTTTGTTTGTTTGTTTGTTTGTTTTTTAAACAAGTACTTTCTTACAGAAAAGAAAGAATTATTGTAACCAATGTTACAGGGACAGAAGTTCATTAATAAGGAAAGGAATAGCCTAAAGATATTAGGGGCAAAAAGACAGGCCCAGGAATGGGATTAAGAGACAGGTTCTGCTGGCTAGAAAGGTAAAAGAAAGGCAGGCATAGAATCATTTCATTTCAGAAAGAGGTCTTTAAAAAGTATAGGAAATGGTAAGAAAATAAGCAGTGGTTCTGTATGGAAGACGTTAAGACAATTTTTTTCTATGTATATCTATCCTATAATTACTATGGGAAATATGGACACACACATAAGAGAGAGAAAGAAAGAGAAGGAGAGAGAGAGAAGAAATAGGGGCCAATCACAACCTATATAATACTTGTGAAGATAAAGTGAAGATAAAATGATGTAATACATATAACGTGCTCAGAGTAATCTATACCACATTATAAATACTCAGAAATTTCCTCACTAATTTTAGTATTTTTGTCATTATTATTTTGTGTTAGCATACAATGAGACAAAGTTGTAAACTTAGAATAAGAAAATTGTAATATGTTGTTGAATAATAGTATGCTAAGACATCAAATCCCATATAAAAGCACACAGCATTATTCTTTGAACTTCTGTCCACCCTTTTTTTCTAATAAAGCTTAAAAGACAACAATGGGGGCTGAGGTTTTAAAAGTTCAGAGATTTCGTGTTCTACTGGTTTGCTTATTCTCCGAGTTATGCAAATAAAATCGAGGTGATTTAGACAGTGTAAATGGTAAGCAAATAATGAATGTAGTCAAAAAGATGAAACTGTGACCGTTCTGAGCTTCAAACTTGGAGACAGGACTACAGAAGTGCAAGAGCTGGGAAGCAGATGACCATGCTGTCGTCTCACCAACGTGGAGAGGAAGTGACTGTGAAGAAATCGTCACCACCAGGATCAAGGTTGTTGCTAGCAGCAATAGTAGGAGCTGGGTCAGGAGGAGAATGTGTGGCCCATGTATGAAGCAGAGTTCTTTAGTACTGAGCAGAGCAGTACATGAATCACAGGAGAAGATAGAGCCTCACAGAAAATGTTGGAGAAGAAACTAAGCTTAATTACGTTATGAGCAAGGATGCTCTGTCTTTAGACAATTTTAAAACGTTCTTTTATTTAACACTCTGAATTTAGGGATAGTTATAATTCATGTGCTTATTTAATAATGTAATATTTACTTTTCCCATGAAAAACTCAACAAGTTGATAATTCCTCTCAGGACCCTCAATACAAATGAAGTATGTAAGGTGAAAGGCCAAAAGGAGTTTCATCTTAGAGAGTGATCATAAAGGTACAGAATAAAAAACTGGACAAGAAGACTGAAGAGATGTGGTGATAATAGGGATTTAGTTAAATTTAGAAGAAGCCACTGTACTGGACAGAACTTTGGAGCAATGGTGCATTGGCCATGGTTCAAATTACTGTCCTAGGTTCATCATACCTGGCTGTGGCTTCACAGGTCTCCCGTTGATTGGGAAATGGGTTGATGATCTGTTTCAGGATAATGACTTTAATCATTAGAAATACTCCCCAAAGGGATGATGAGCTGCTGCATGGCATTGGTATTAAGAGCATGACTTTCTTGAGATTGAGCAGGGGAAAGGCAGGGTTGGTGTGATAAGGAGAAAGAGAAGAAAGAATGGAGAAGTCTGTACATCAAAATGAGGGTTGTGCAACACTATCTGGGAGCATGATGAGGCTGTATTGCTAACGTTCAACAGCAGCTCTGGTTGATTGCGTAGGATGGACACAAGTCTGAATCTGTAAACATTTGCTCATTTTTGGAGAATGGGGGTGAAGGAGCCCAGTTCTTCCAAGTGGCTATTGGGAGAGAGAAAGGGTTGATCCAGTGGATAGCTATATACCCATCCCTCCATGGCCTTGGTTAAACTCAATGGTCACAAAGAAAAAGACATGAAGGTGACATGGGGACCTTCTGGGAGAAAGAAAGATTTCGTATAGGTGGGAGGGGAAGAGGTGAGTGTGACCAGAATATGTTATACATATGTATGAAACTGTCGAAAAATAAGTTAATTAAAAAAAAATAAAGGATTCTGCAACTAGTACAAAACACTAAGATATCCTCTATTATCTTCAGCCTGAATGTCAATTAATGACTGGATTGTGACATCGAGAGAAGGGTTTTGGAATTAACTAATTAATAGCCCCAAAGATAGGGTGTCACTTGAGGTGGGTCTAACTTACAAGCACAAGTTCTTAAAAGCGGAATGTTTTCTGTGGCTGGACACAGAGGAGGGATTCTGGGAAATGAGCATGACAAGAGGGGGCCCTTCTCCCTGGCCTAGATGGAGTGAGCAAGGGTAGTGGAAGGGGCTTGGGAGTGGACTTTAAGAGGAAAAGGGGGGTAAGGGCAACAGCTAAGAAGGAAACAGGAAATACCATCATACAACTGCAAAAACATGGAAGTCCTTAAGTGGCAGACATGAACTTGGCAAACAATCCTAAGCTTTGGAGCTTGTTTGACCAATGCCTTTCAGCGTTAAGATTAAGTGAAGAGAGACCAAACCCCTGCCATGGCCAGGTCTCTGACCTAAGGATGGGTAAGATGAAAGGAAAGGAAAAGAATGAAGTTTCTACATTTGTAGCACTTTTAAAAGTCAGCAACAGAAACTCGACATCCAAAGGTATCTGCACACTTTAATGCAGCAGCCTTCATTTCTTTACATAAAAGAGAGAGGGGTGGGGCAGAGAGAAAGAGAAAAAGGACAGCTGGGGAGATGGCTCAGTAGATAAAAGGCTTATGAAAACCTCTAGAATTCACGTAAACCAATCATAGTATCCTGTGTATCTGTGACCCCAGGCAGAACTAGAACTCCTGGAGGCTTGCCAGCCAGCATAGTATATGCAGTAGTAAATGACAAAAGAGAGACTCTGATTTAAAGAATGCAGGAGGTGAGGACTAACACCAGGCATTGTCTTCGGACCTCCACACTGAGGAGTGTCATGTGCACACGTGCACACACACATGAATGCATGCACACACACATACATATATGCATGCATAAACACACATATGCACACATACATACACAAAGAAGTATCACGTACCTTTGGACATCAATTTGTCATTGTTTCCTCTGGTCAATAAATTTAAGCAATGGAAAGAATGTCAAATAGGAGAGATAAGGACGACTGATTATTATATATTTAAATGTTAAGATTTGTAAGTATTAATAACCATAAATCTTAATCATAGATTGGCTTTTAAAAAAAAGACTATAGTATAGCTACCAGTACTAATAAAGATTTGCTTGCTTGTTAATTGCAAAACACAAGGTACTTGTCTTTTGGAAAACAGACTGTTTTGAAAATCAGTAGAGTGCTATACTATTCACAGAATCTTCATTGCATCCCAAACTGATGACTGCTGACCATGTAGGATCTCTTAGGCATTAAAGTTTCAAAGGGATGTTTTCTGTTGAGATCCTGCCCCCCAGTTTTGGATCCCATTAAGTAACAGGTAGACTCTGAAGTATTCAATGGAACAAGATTCCTATACCTCAAATATTTCAACCAAAGTCAATGGCAGAGCTAGGTAGTTTAAACGAAACAGTGGTCTAGAATAGTGGTGATGATTTTACACACACACACACACACACACACACACACACACACACACACACACACAAACATGCATACATCAAAACAAAGTTGTACATGTTGGATGCACACAAGTTCTATGTGTCAATTATATTCCAATAAAGCTAAAACTTACATAGCCTTGTTAACAATACGCGTAATCATCAATTATATTCATGGCAATATAGAACAAATGAATGGCTCTTTTTCATTTTGAGAGTCTGTCATACTGTGCTAGTCAAGCTAAAGGCAAGCTTGTAGTTTGCCTCCGCCTGCAAAAAAATAAGAACATAGAAATTAAGCTTTTTGTTCCCTAAAAGCCAAAACACAACAAAACAAAATAAAAACCTGGCAAGCTAAAATTACAGAAAGCACTACCATTTCAGGAGTGAAAAGATGAGCATGACTTTGTTTTCCTTCTAATGGTTAAAAAAATATTAAGCTCCAAGGCATGTCACAAGTTATTTGCAGTGTGAGAATAGAGTCAATATTTTGATTAAATAAATTAAGGTAATAACTTTAATGAGCAATGAGCTAAAATACTAAGACACATTGACAGACAGAGGCATCTCAAAACCCTGGAAATGTATATGCTTTTCCTGCCTCCTGTGTTTCAAATGCTAATAAAATATTTAGTCTCTATTTTACAAATTATTCCTTGTAAATATTCTCGCTTTGCCTTACCACAATCCTCAAATGTTAACTTCTGTTTCTTTTGAGAGGTGGCTCAATAGACCTAGCAGGAAGTTTTGTGTTTTGTACACAGTTTTCCACTCTTCTCTTACTCACCCCTAGGGAACAATCTTCTCTATAACCCAAATCAGGCAATAAGAACTCATTTATGGACCGACTGAGACTCTACCTTTCCATTTTCAGTAGTCTAGTGCAAATGGCCTAAACTCTTTTAAGGCAAGCAAACATAATCTCTCCAGTTAAAAGGAACGGTGATGAGATTAAAGGTATGGATTTTAGTCTAGGAATGAATACCCTAGAACTATCTATACTTTTCACAGAAGTCACTAAGTTTGTGATAATGACATTGTGTTGCTGTCCAAACAAAGAATAAAGTGACAGTAATCGTGGATTCTTCTGCAATGGATACTAGGACATTGATGTTCTTCTTTCAAAATGGAAACATAGTCTGAGTTTACTATCGTACAAGTTGTGCGTTATATTTCTTGTTGCTGTGGCCAGTACAAAAGGTTTGTTTTGGGTCCTGGTTTGAGGGTATAGTCTACAATAACATTGAGGGTATGGTGTGGAGTGGCTCCTGGTAGCTGTACAAAGTTTCTTACATCTGAGCAAATCAGGAAGCAGAGAGAGATGAATTCTGGTTCTAATGTTACTTTCTCTCTTTTACTGAGTCCTAGACTCTGTCCATAGGATGGTGCTAACTACTCTTCGCTATCTCAGTTGATCCTCTCTAGAAGCATCCTCACAGGCACTCCCAAGATTTGCCTCCCTAAGGTCCTAAGCATTTCTGAATCCAATCAAAATATCAATCAAAATAAACCATACCACTTCCATAAATATTTTATTTTTTGTTCTTAGCTAATCCCTGGAATTTATGTAAACAATAAGCTTTCTGCTACTTGCAGAATTGCACTATGAGTTAATTGCATTATGAGTTAATTATGCCTTGCGTGCCCTTCTAATTAGCAGGTAATATTAATGAACCCATAATTAGAAATATGGAGTTTTTATTCATAGCCATGGTTTTAACCATCTACCAGAAGAAATGTCCAGAAGCATTTGGTTACTCTTTGAACATGAAGTTCCCACAGCACTGGTACACCCAAGACAGGGGCTGAAATTGAGGTTTAAAATTCAGGTACTTTCTAGGATGAGGGAAGTGATGGAGTCACCACTGGAACACCCATACCTGTTGCCTCCTTGGTAGCCTCACCTGCACCTATACCCCTGTGGTACCCTGAAAAAAGAAACCATTTAGTTCTTTCCTAACAAATTTTAATTCTCATGGGGTGTTTTAGTCAATGTTCCATTACTATAAAGAGACACATGATGTCAGCAATTCTTACAAGGAAAGCATTTAATTGGGGCTAGCTTATACTTCAGAGGTTTAGTGCATTATCTTCATGGCAGAAAACATGGAAGCATGCAGGCAGACATGGTGCTGGAGAAGGAGCTGAAAACTTTACATCTGGATCCACAGGAAGCAGGCAGAGAGGGACACTGGGCCTGGCTTGAGCTTTAGAAACCCCAAAGTCCACCCCCAGTGACAAGATTCCTCCAACAAGGCCACACCTACCCCCACAAGGCCACATTCCTATTCCCTCTCAGGTAATATCATTCCCTGTTGCATTTAAATATATGAGCCTGTGGGGGCCATTCTTATTCAAACACCACATGGATCAGCCTTAATTTGTGTAAAGCAGCATCTTTACATGAAGAAATAGACCTGCTATTTATTTATCTAAATAGCAAAGAGAAGAATTAAAGTGAAAAATGGCTGTTGCTGTATCTACAGGAATTAAGCTAATGGCATTTTCAAGGCAATCCCTTTGTAGCACTTTAAAATTTGAAGCTGTATTTTTAATTTAATAACTGTAGAAAGGAGTGTTCTCAGTTACCTTCTAGGATCATGCAGACAGCAGAATGCAGGGCAGACTGTGGAAAACTGTCAGGGAAGCTAGGTTAGACATGAGATATCTTGAATATCCTCACCTAAGTACTATGACTCTTCCTCCTGTCCGGCAGGGTACAGTAAGACTTCTGCAAGAACCAAAACATTCCATAGTGTATCTGCCCAAATTCTCTAGCCACTAGATGTTACTCAAATTTACATTTTGAAATTTTTAACTTAATTTATTTGACACGTGCCTAGTGATGACCAATTTGGATGAATAACAAGACTTTAAAAGTACTCATAGCACCTATCATTTATTAAGCACTGTTCTTGAGCCAGGCAGGTTTACCAAGCTTTATTTCACACAAATAGTTGGAGTAGCTACTTTACTCCAGGCACTACCACTGAACACAGAGAACAGAACAATATCTAAGACAGGAAGTCTCTGGCAGGTACATACAGTCCCTACCCTGTAGAGCTTTCAGAGTAGTGGAAGATATTGACAAGGAATAAATAAAGTTGTAGTTTTCTTACATGAACTTAGACACACTATGATATGTAAAGGATTATGGGAAGGGGCAGGACTCTTTTCATTAACTGTAAACAAAACCTTCCTGTGAAAATGTGACATTTGAATCATGTCATGAACTTAATTGTATTGCACAGTAAACATTTTTCTTTTGGCGTCCCCTCACCCCCCTCTTCTAGAAACTCAGAATATGGCCTTATGTGGAAATGTAGTTAATTAGAATAAAACCATATTAGAACGGGGTGAGGAGGCTTACTCCTTTGTCACTTGTGTCCTAATTAGAGGGGGAGAAAAGGAAAATTGGAAGATGCCTGTAAGGGAAGATGAGGTGAAAATACAGGAGAAATTCACTCAGCACCCCACAGAATCAGAGCAGATCCTCTTGCACCACTCAGAAGGAGAGCACCAAGCCAACATGCTGAGCTCAGACTCCCAGCCTCATGCATAGTTAAGTCACAGATTCCTGTTATCTAAACTACCCAGTGTGTGAGGTACCTATTGTGGCAGCTATAGCCACACAGCCCAGATAGACACTTGGGCGAGGAGATCTGTGAGTGGAGAGTGCCATTTCATTATCACAGCTTCCCTGTTAGTGAGTCACTGGGGGCTCCATGTATCAGATGGGAAAGCTGAGTTTAGAGTCTCATCCCTAGCCCTGCAACAAACATCAGCTTCAGCCTTCCTTCCCCCTGCCCACATTTCCCGTGCAGCCTAAAGGCCATGTCCTCCTAACCTCCTTCTCTCCATGGGTCAGTGTCCCAGCCCCCAACTCCAACAGACAACCCCTGTTAAACCTCAGGTCATACCTGCCAGAAAAGCAGATAGGCTATCTGCAGACCTTTTCCTCTCTCTCTCTCTGTTCCCCCGACCCAATGCCCCAGCCTTGTCCCTAGTACTGAAACAGAACACCATCTGTAGCCTCCCTTTCCCTCCCCACCCATATCTTCTCTGGGTCACACAAACCACCCCCTCCTAGTCTCCTTCCCCTCCCAACTCCAGTAGGTACCCCCTGCTAAAACAAGAGCCTTTCCTCCTAGGGCAACAAGAGAACTGAAGGCAGACCCACATCTCTCCTTCTGTTCCTGAAATCCAATCCCCCCGTTTCATCCCCAGTTCTGCAGGAGGAAATCTGCTGTGATCTTCCTTTCCTATCTGACTCCATCCCCAATGAATCACAAAGACATTCTCCTCCAACCTTCCTTCCCCAAACTTATCCCAGTATCCCAGCCTCCAACGCCAGCAGGCATTCTCTGTGAACACACCAGATGAGCAGGCCAGGAAAACAGGCAGCACACAGCCATCACACTCCCTGAAAATCCAGAGAGGAAAAAAAACCAAGGAACCAAATACCTACCCAACAAAGACAAATCCAGAAATCAGCGCCTAGACCTACAATCATCCCAAAGCCAGATGCCTAGATACCAGCATAAAAACACCACCAATAACAGCTAGAGCAATATATCTCCACTAGAGCCCAGCTATCCTACCACAGCAGGTCCTAAATACTCCAACATAGTGGAAGCACGAGGAAAAGAGCCTAAAACTATATAAAGATGGTAGAGGTCCTTAAAGAGGAAATAAATAAATCCCTTCAAGAAAGCCAAGGAAACACAAACAAACAGTTGAAGGAAATAAATAAATCTGTATAAGATCTAAAAATGGAAATAAAGAAAATTCAAACTGTGGGAATGCTGGAAATGAAAAATTTAGGAATTCGAACAGGAACCACAGTAGTGAGTTTCACCAACAGAATACAAGAGATGGAAGAGAGAAACTCAGGCACTGAAGACATGATAGAAGAAATGGATACATCAGCCAAAGAAAATGTTAAACTCAAAAAAATCCTGACACTATCCCAATACTATGAAAAGACCAAATCTCTGAATAATAGGAATAGAGGAAGAAGAACAAAGACAAGCTCAAAGGCCTAGAAAAAAGTCTTCAAACAAAATCATAGAAGAAACTTTTTCTAGCCTAAAGAAGCGCATATATATATATATATATATATATATATATATATATATATATATATACCCTTACATACATACACACACACACACACACACACACACATATATGTATATACATAAAACATCGAAGATAGACATTACCTCAGGGTAAAGGGTCAGAAAAAGATATTCCAAACAAAATGACCTAAGAAGCAAGCTGCAAAAATAGACTTCAAATGAAAACCAATCAAGAGAGATGAGGAAGGATACTATATACTCAGTCAAAGGAAAAATCCACCAAGATAATATTTCAGTTCTTAACATCTATGCCCCAAACACAAGGACACCCAAGTTTGTAAAAGAAACATTACTATACATCAAATCATACTTTGACCCTCACACACTGATCATGGGAGACTTCACACTCACCAATGGGCAACTCAGCCAGACAAAATCTAAACAGAGAAATACTGGAGCTAACATGTATTATAAATCAAATGGACCAAATAGATGTTTACAGGACATTTCACCCCAAAACAAAAGAATATACTGGGTGTTTTTTGCACCTCGTAGAACTTTCTCCAAACTTGACCACATATTCAGACACAAAGCAAGTCTTAATAGATACAAGAAAATTGAAATAATTATTTCTGCATCCTATCAGACCATAAAGGGTTAAAACTGGATATCAACAGCAACAGAAAGCTTACAAACTCATGGAAACTGAACAACTCTCTTCTGAATAAAAAATGGGTCAAGACAGAAATAAATAAAGACTTTCTAGAATTCAATGGAAATGAATACATGGCATAACCGAAGTTATGGGACACAATAAAAACAGTGCTAAGAGGAAAGTTCATAGCACCAAATGCAGCTATACTCACAGTGGCTTTATTCATAATTTCCAGAAATTAGAAACAACCTAGATGTCCCTCAACTGAAGAATGGATAAAGAAAACGCTTTATACAATAAAGCATTACACAGAAGTTAATAAAAATGACATCAAGAAATTCACAGGAAAATGGATGGAATTAGAAAAAATTCATCCTGAGTGAGGTAACCCAAATCCAGAAAGAAAAATATAGTATTCATTCACTTATAAGTGGATAATAGTGGTTAAGTAAATAATAACCAAGCTACAATCCATAGACCCAGAACAGTTAGGTAAATAGGAGGGGTCTAGCAGGGATGAATAGAAATACTTGGATAGAGGAAATAGAATAGATTTTATAGGTGGACAGGAGGGGACAGGAACAGGAGGGATCAGGAGGTGGGGGAGATGGGATGGAGGAATTGAGTGTGGGAGAAATGGCTAGAATTGAGGGGCATTTGGGGGGTGGTGTGGAAACCTAGTGCATTGGAAGCTTTTTGTAATTTATGAAGGTGATCTTAATGAGGACTCTTAGAAATGGGGGATATGGAGTCTCAACTTGCCCTCTTCTGTAGCCAGACAAAGCTTCTAGTGGAGAGACTTATGGTGACACTTTATTTGTGCTGAAATGTGACTTTATTTGTATGTTAATAAAGTTGCCTGGAGATCAGAGCTAAGAGCAAACCATTTAGCAGAAGTCGGTTGGTGGTGGCACATGCCCTTAATCCAATCTCTTGGCAGGCAGAATCTCTGTGTGTTCAAGGACACAGCAAAGCGGTGACCTGAACCTTTAATCTCAGTATGAACCAGAGACCTACAGGTCTGTATAGATAGGCAGTGATGAGGAAGTCATGTGGTTGGGTTTAGAACCAATGAGAAGGCAGAACAGAAAGGCAATAAAAGACAGGACACAGGAAGAAGGTCTCTCTCTCAGGGGAAGGATAGCAGTGAGTGGTAAGGTAAGGTGGTCTTAGCTCTTGGCTACTGCTTGATCTCTGGGTTTTTAACTCTTTATTTGGGTCTGTGTTTCTTATTTAATTAGACTGTTTAGAATTATATCTATAGAGACTGGGTTGCTCAGTTGAGTTTTTGGCCAAGGAGGTCCCATGGAAATCTCCAAACAATCCAGGTTTATGCTAAGACAAAGGGTTGCTCTTCACAAACTGACATCAGGTCCTCATTACCAAGGACAATATCCATATAACTCATTGAAAACAGAGATGTCAAGCTCGTCCTACCTACATGGAGCCTTCATGCCTATGTTCTAGTCTTTTTGGTATGGGAAGGTATAATGCAGGCTACTGAAAGAGAAACATGGACACCAAGCCAGCCACAAAACCTTTGACCTACAATCTGTCCTGCCTGCAAATTATGCTAGGGCAATGGTGGCACAGAACTTGTGGGAGTAGCCAACCAATGTCTGATTTGACTTAAGGCCCACTCCATGTAAAGGAACCCGTAACTGATACAGCTTAGGTAACCAAGAACCAGAGACTAGATAGCCTAGAGACTTAGGGTAAAGCCAAACACAACTGGTCTTTTAAAAAATTAATAAAATGATTCCTAATGATATTCTTCTATACTCATGTATCAGTGCTTTATCCAGTCCTCTTTAGAGAAGCTTCCTCTGACAACAGATGGGAACAGATGCAGAGATCCACAGTCAGATATTATGTGGAAAGAGAGTCTAAATTGGAGGTCTCCATCAAATCCTTCCCCTCAGAGTTCAGAGAATTTTATAGAAGAGGAGACAGAGAGATTATAAGAGCCAGAGGGGATGAGGACACCAGGAGAATAAGACCCTCTGAATCAACTAAGCAAGGTGCATATGAGTTCAGAGACTGAAGGAGCAAGCACAGGGCCTACATGGGTCTATACCAGGTCCTCTGCATATATAGTATTTCTATTAGCTTAGTGCTTTTATGGGACTGCTAACTGTGAGAACAAATGGATCTCTGACTCTCATGCCTGCTCTTGGGACTCTTTTCCTCCTATTGGGTTCCTGTGTCCAACTTTGGTATGATAGATTTTGCTTCTTCATATTATATTTTATTTTTGTCATATGTGGTTGTTATTACTTATAAGACTGTTCTTTTCTAATGAAAGACAGAGAGGGAGCAGATCTGGAGAGGAAGGGAGGTTGGGAGGAAATGGGAGGAAGAGGGAGGGGAACCTACAATCGGGATATATTGTATGAGAAAAGAATCTATTTTCAGTAAAAGAAATGTAAAAATGGGGAATTAAAAAAAGGAAGGGAAGGAGGGAAGGAGAGGAAGAGAGGGGGAAGAGGGAGAGAGACAGAGACAAAGAGAGAGAAAGGAGTTTGAAAAGAAAAAGTATTTGCCTGAGGACATGTCACCCTTTGTGGCAGAGTACAGACAGAAATCAGCCTGTTCATCTCCTAATTATGAATGTCCTCCAGGCCCTGCTCTCATTGACTGCCTTAATTTGCCCTTTCCTAAATCCAAACATATGTGATTCAATGACAAGGAAGTAATTAAGTGAAGTGATTAAGTTTACGTGTAAATAAATTAAACTGTATATTTATAGACTCTAATGCCTCAGTTCAAAATATAAGGTCTTGCAGAAACATCTTATTTGGCATTTTGTTGAAAATTAATTCAGTGTTTTATATTATTCGTTTGTAAATATTATTGTTCTAGTGAGTTTTCATTGTCAACTTGTTGCTGCCCAGTTATCTGAGAGGAGAGCCTCCAGAGAAGAACTGCATGGATCAGACGGACTGTGGGCATGTCTATGGCAATTGCTGTGATAATTTATTGGTGTGGGAGTGTCTAGACAACTGTGGATAGCACCATCCCTAGCTGGTTAGTCCAAGACTGCGTGGGAAAGCTAGACAAACATTAATCATTTAAGATCATGAACCGGTCTTCAAGGAGCAGCCTCCATTTTTCCTGCTGTAATTCCTAGGCTGTGAGTGATTTCCCTAGTCAGAGATGTGAAACAGCAAGCAGTCCTGAGTTGTGATTCCTGTCTTGAGCATCCATCCTGATCTCCCTCAACGATGGGTTGTGAACCAGAAATGTAAGACAAAATAAAC
The DNA here is from genome assembly GCF_949786415.1 of Peromyscus eremicus. Taxonomy (NCBI): domain Eukaryota; kingdom Metazoa; phylum Chordata; class Mammalia; order Rodentia; family Cricetidae; genus Peromyscus; species Peromyscus eremicus. The sequence goes on from NC_081427.1 coordinate 43,507,913, forward strand.
CTTTTCTCTTGCTCACTTGCTTTAGGTTTCAAGTATTTTATCCCAGCAAGTGAAAAGTAACTAGGACAAATACATCTCAGAGTATGAAGATGTGACTGTACATTCATATACACATGCATGCATGTACACAAAGCACACATGTACACACTAACACACACACACAGAGACACATATGCATATAATAATCAGACCATTTTTATTTTAAATGAATTTAAAGTGCTGGGCAACATTTGGAGAACCATTCACTTAATCTTCCTCCTGCTGCCTTCCTTTGCTTTCACAGGTGCAGGCTGACATTCATACCTTCTTCTTCAGCAGACATCTACTTGTTCAAAGCCATTTTTTTTCTATTAGGACAAACTATTCTTCCTTAATGAATTCTTGTGTGCATTTATACTCTTGAGAGTTCTCTCTTTCTCTTTTTGAAGAGTGTGACAAGTTGACTTGTGAAAATACAACACCTACTGTCCCGAAAACCAGGGGACAGAAAATCCTGATGAGAGGAAGATGCCCAAGAGTTTTGCTTGTTTAACTGTTGAAAAGAAACCACACCAGTAGGCAGAAATGATTCCCTGAATGAGAAAGCCTTTACAGAAATGTTCTAAATATGGCCTGACTTTAATCAGGCAATGCCATCTGTTCCATGAGTGGCAAGGTCACAACTTTTATAATAGGAACAGCATCCAGTGCCAGACACGCACACACAGAAGTCCAACAGCTGCTGACACTGAGCATGTCTGCCCATGCACTAGGCAGCACGTCTGGGTGCTCTTTGATTTGTGATGGCGTCACTCCCCAGCAAACCCATCAGAAGGTAAAATACCGTCAATGAAAACTGCACTTAATTCCCTTGGCCTACTGAGCATCACAGCTGAGCACACCGCAGTGCACCGCCTGCTTCCTCTTGTGATTGCACTGCTGACTGGGAGTCTCTGTGGCTCCTGCTGCAGCCTAGAGAAAAAGTATTTTGTAGACACAGAAAACACAAAGGCAACAGCCAGGAATCAGCAATCTCAAACTTCAAAGCCCAGTTTCCACTAAATAGAAGTTGCTTTCACACCATCCCGCATGAGAGAGAAAAAAAGAAAAGAAAGAAAAATAAGGGGACCCACCCATCTGTTAGTTTCCTATTTGTGAGGACCCTTTGTGGGCTGTAGAGTAAAATATAACAAAACATTCTCACATTTTTCTAATTATAATAGCTACCGGGATAATGAAAGGTTATTTTAAAGTAGGTTTTGAGTTGGAATTTTGTACCCAGCACACTGCCATTCACTTTCCCTACACTATGCAGCTTTATCTCACAGTGATGTCACCAAATGTGCAGTAGGCAGAAGAGGAGCCCACTATACAAAGGGGGTCTGAGTCCAGATCAAAGGAGCAAGGACCAGAGGGTGGATTTCAACCCAGGCTGCTCTCACCCTAGAATCTCTGTTCTTAACCCTTTTCCTCCTGTCACCTGAGTCTTCTGGGATTGTGGAGAGCAGCTTATTTTTTTTTATTATTAGTTTTAAATGATTTATTACCATGAAACTTTGCTTTTGTTTGCAGAGACAATTAAGTTTTAAATTCTAAAAGAAACCGTCAGCTTGTATTCCATATACATGTTGTAATAGAAAATCATTACTTAAATTGAAAGTTATAACAATTAATAGAAAAATCAATGTTTATATTGAAGGTCATAAATATTATTCAGGGTGGAGCATTTTGATGTGTTGCTGTACTGTGTATTCCAGGAATGTATGTTTTTGATATGGAAGTCACCCTAGTCATAACGAATATACCAGTACTAAGTATCTAGCTTTTCAGGCTTCTCTGTTTATCTTCCTGCATAGTTTTTTATTTTTTGTCTTATCTTTAATTTTTATTTGTTTTATTTATTTAGTGCGTGGGTGTATGTGTGCAGGACATATGCATGTGTTCATGGGTATTCACGGGAGGCCAGAGGTAACTATCAGGTGTCTCTCTCTATGATTATCTGCTTTATGTTAAAGGTGTATTTTTTAAGATGTATTTTTTGTTTTAAAAATGTCTATTTTTAATCATACATTTGTGTTTGTGCATGGGTGTAGCACAAATCTTAAAGGGTCTTATTAATAAAAACAAACCCAGGGCCTGGTATTGGGGTAAATGCTGGAAGATCAGAGAGACAGAACAGGCCACAGCTACCTCAGCTCACCAATTCCTCAATCAGCGGATCCTGTTTCCTCAGACTGGAAGCCTCTGAGTCCTCATTCAGAATGGATCTCAGCTGAACTGTTGCTCAAAAGCCTAGAAGCTTAACCAGCTGTAGTTCCTGGTCCTCACGCCTTAAATACCTTTCTGCTTTCTGCCATCACTTCCTAGGATTAAAAGCTCTTGTCACCACACCTGGCTGTTTCCAGTGTGGCTTTGAACTCACAGAGATCCGGATGGATCTCTGCCTCTCGAATGCTAGGATTAAAGGCATGTGTGCCACCATTTTTTGGCCTCTATATCTAGTGGCTGTTCTGTTCTGACCCCAGATAAGTTTATTAGGGTGCACAATATTTTGGGGAACACAATATCACCACACATGGGTAAGTACATATGCATGCAGGTACACACAAAGGCCAGAAGAGAGTGTTGGATGCTATGGATCTGGAGTCACACACAGTGTCGGGGGGTGGGGGGTTGGGGGTTGGGGGGTTGGAGGTGTGAGGGTGTGAGGAACAGGATCTCTCACTAAACCAGAAAACTACCCAGTTTAGTAAGACTAGCTGGTCAGCAAGTCCAAGTCATCCTCCTGTCTCCACCCTTCCACTCCCCCAGTATTGAGATCACAGACATGCCACCATGCTCACTTCTTACATGGATCCTGAGCATTTGAACTCCCATCCTCCTGCTTGCACAGCAAACACTCTGCCCATCTCCCCATCCCTTGTGTATAGTCATCTAAACTAATAAAATGGTCACATGACTTGACTTCATGCCTCTTCTCATATCAGTTATATATGTCTTAGTGGAAACCTTGATGGTTCTACTAAGGAGGGGCTTTGACCAGCCTCAACTGTAAGTACCTGGCTTTGCTGACTCCCCATGGGAGGCCTTACCTTTTCAAATGAAGGGATGGAGGATGGGGGGAAGATTGTGGGGGGAGCAGGAGGAGGGACAAGAGGGGGATCTGTGGTTGGTATGTAAAACTAATAAAAAATTGCTTAATTAAAATGAATGAAAAAAGAGATGAGTATCTTCAGAGGATAAAGAACAAGAAAGAAAAACAACAGCAGCAACAACAATAAAAGTAAACAACAAAGAAAGTAAAGTAATTTGAGAAGGGTTTAGGCCAGTGATTTTTTTTTCTTCTAGCAATGATTGAAGTATTTCTTTTATTTGAGTGGTTATCATAAAATGAAAAGCAAATAACTTCTAGCACTCCACGTTAGGAAAAACCTAAGTCATTTCTGTGAAAACTATTAAATAGCCCCCACCACCAGCAGCATCAAAATGTATGTAAATTGCAAAGTGACTTTCAGGTAGTGTGGATACTATTGCAGATGTACACACAAATTCAGTGCCCTGGTCTGCTAAACTGTAAAAAAAAAATTAGAAAACAAAGATTTGCCTAATACTAAGAAAATATGTGTGTGACACACACACACACACACACACACACACACACACACACACACCTATCTATCTATATCTATCTATCTATCTATGTATCTCTCTCTCTCTCTCTCTCTCTCTCTCTCTCTCTATATATATATATATATATATATATATATATATATATATATATATATAAATAAAATTCAGGGCTGGAGAGATGGCTCAGCAGTTAAGAGCAATTATTGCTCTTTCAGAGGACCCAGATTTGGTTTACAATACCCACACGGAGGCTCACAATCATCTGTAACTCCAGGTCTAGAGGATACAACACCTTCTTATGGCTTCTGTAGGTAACAGGCATGCACATGGTGCACATATATACGTACATATAAAATAAAAACACATCTTTAAAAGGACAGAATTTGCTATCAATGCTACTTAAAGGTCAGTGAATGAACAAACACAGCTGTCTGAAAATTACTCTGACCAGGAGCCTTAACTGGGAAACAGATGTAGAAATAAATGTGTGAGCAGCAGGGCATTGGTATCCCCCACTTTACCCTTGTCCCTACATGATGTGGGATGTCTTTCTGTATGCTGTGAATGTGTGTTGCTCTGATTGGCTGATAAATAAAGCTGCATTGGCCTATGGCAAGGCAGCTTAAAGGCAGGTAGAAATCCAAGCAGATAGACAGGAAGAGAAAGGAGAGGCAGAGAGATGCCAGCCTGCCGCCCTAGGACATGCCAACATGTCAGCAGAAAGGTAAACCACAGAACATGTGGCAAAACATAGATTAATAGAAATGGATTAATTTAAGTTATAAGAGCTAGCTAGCAAGAAGCCTGCCATATGCCATACAATTGATAATTGATATAAGCCTCTGATTAATTATTTTATAAGCAGCTGTAGAACCTTGGGGCCGGGTGAGACTGGAGAAATCTTCCGACTACACCCACAGCATCACTATTCATGGTGTTTAAAAACAAATTTGTGCATTGATTTTTAAGAAATGTAAGAGGAAGGCAGAGTGTGGACAGTGGGAGTCCACCACAGTGGGCTTAGGATAGTTTAAAACATTTTGTGTCAAGGATTCAAGGATTTTACACAAAAAAAAAATTCTTTTTTTTTTTTTTTCAAGACAGGATTTTTCTGTGTAGTTTTGGTGTCTGGATCTCACTCTGTAGACCAGGCTGGCCTCAGACTCAAAGAGATCCACCTGACTCTGCCTCCCAAGTGCTGGAATTAAAGGCATGTGTCACCACCGCCCGGCCATAAAAAATTCTTGAAGAAAAGAAATAATTAACAGGCAAATATGGGATACCCAGAAGCCCTCATGCCTATCCCTTAGAGCACCAGTGAACCTGCAATATTAATTTCCAAGCACTAAGGAGCAGGGCTCTGGTGGCTCACTGAGTGCTTCCCAGAGGTACTATGTTTTCTAAAGACCTGCTCAGTAGTTCTACATTCGCCACTGGCTTGTGTTTTGTGAGAGGTCAGACTAGGAAAAAAAATCCTACTAAATTCCACTACATAGAAATCTTTTTATAATCTAATATATCCCTTAAATATCTGTCTATGCATATTGTTCAGGTGTTTTGGCTCATGCCTGAAATCCTAGCACTCTGGAGACTGAGGCAGGAGGATCACCATGAGTTTGAAAAGAAAAACTTTAATATCATCAGTGATTTATACAGATCAATGAGCCATTTTCTGTGTATGAATTTATTTATAGATGAGGGTATATGCTGTAGCCCAGGCTGGCTTGGATCTTACTGAGTGGTCCTAGCTAGCCTTTACCCTGTGATAGATCTACAGGCTCAGCCTTGAGAGTTCCCAGAACACAGGTATGGGCTACTTTGTCCAGCTTTAAATAGCATTTAAAAATAGTAAACACAGTCAGGCAGTGATGGTGTATGCCTTTAACCCTAGCAGAGGCAGAGGCAGGCTGATCTCTGTGAGATCAAGGCCAACCTGGCCTACAAATCAAGTTCTAGGATAGCTAGGTCTTCACAGAGAAACCCTGTCTTGTAAAAGAAAAGAAAACAGCCAACCAAATGAACAAGCAAAAACAAATAACAACAAAAACACTAAAAGTAGAATTTAGTGTCATTTCAATGTTGTTACAACCTATTAGTATAACTGATGCTCTCTTTTGGAATATGTAAGGTTGGGTTCATTTCTTTTTCTTTATTTTAAACAATTCTGATGATCAGTTTTTAAACATATTCTGGCTAATTTAAGTGAATATCTTGCAAAATTAAATTCCTAGAGAGAAGAAAAAGTGTTCTGGGAAACTAATTAGCAGTTTATAAGTAAGGTTGTTGGTAGGGGCAGTTTGTGGGGGAAAGAGCACTAGATACTGGCAACCTGATCACTGGAACTCAGGCAGGTCCTACAGAAGTGCAGATCTAGGAACAGAGCAATATGAGGACAGTGGAGCCAACAGGACCTGAGGCTGATCTATGTGGGGCACAGGAGATTTGAGGAGAGAGGTGTCAAGGGTGACTCCAGGCTTCTGCTTAAACACCTGGGGAGCAGATAATGAATTTCAAACTTAGTATGCTGAGTGCCAGGTGCCTCCAGACATCCCAGTAGAACGGTCAGCAGGCAGGGCACAGGCAGAGCTATGTAGAATCTCAGGACACAGGCAGGTCCAAATCCATACAGACAAAACAAACAATAAAATCTAGCTTTATTTCATAACACCTGCTTGTCTAGCACATGTCAGTATGCCTGTTTTCATTCCCTTCATTCCCTTCTCCTTTTGTTCTCTGCATGAAACACATTTGGGGTGGGGTATAGATCTCTCTCTCTCTCTCTCTCTCTCTCTCTCTCTCTCTCTCTCTCTCTCTCTCATTCACACACACACACACATACACACTTCTTTAGTTATTATTTCAAAGTCACTATATTTGACATAAGAGCTTTGTTTGAGTCTGTTTCTATTGTTTTTAAATCATTAATTTCTCAAGCTTATAGAAAATCTTTTAGTATTACTATAGCAAATACTAGAATAGTGTCAGGGTTAGGGACCTGCGAATCTAAACCAGTCCAGTGCATATGGAACAAAACACATCACTGGGAACTAATAACCAACTAAACCCACTGGAGAGTCAACACCATCAAAACAATGTCCAGTGTTTGTCGTTTCTATTATTCTTATTTATGCTTGTAATACTAGCATTATCCCAGGGTCTTACATATTCTAGGCTAGCATTCTACCACCCAGTTGGATCTCTGACCTTATTATGTTTTGAATAAGATTTCCACAGGTATAAGATGTTTGATTTTTACCACAGCCTTAGAAAGTATATATTTTGTCAACAATTGGCAAACATCTAATGAAACTAAAGTTCTGAAATACTAAATGATTTTGGTAAACATCCAAACTGGGGTTTGAATTTTGACCTTCAGATTCTCAGGCCAGAGTTGTTCCTGTTACCCTTCATCTGAATGAAGTCAATCAATCAGTTTATCAACCAACCGTTTTGTGAGAATGACAGAAATGCCTTTGTGCTATAGAAGCTGAACACACCACAGTCCTGGGGGGAGGGGGGAAGGTCCCTGGGGTGGAAACAGCATGATTGTTGTTGGGGCCCCAACTTGAGTTTGGCTGACTGATAGCCTGTGCCTATCACTGGGCAATGTTGCCAATAAGCACACCTTTCTACTGCATTTTCCAGTCAACTTCACCTCTATAAATTCTGCTTAAGGTTTGTGTGTGTGTGTGTGTGTGTGTGTGTGTGTGTGTGTGTGTGTGTGTGTGTGAGAGAGAGAGAGAGAGAGAGAGAGAGAGAGAGAGAGAGAGAGAGAGAGAGAGAGAGAGAGAGACTCTAGCTTATACTGCCTTTAGGAATCATTATATCAACACCTGCTGCATTAAATGGATTATTGATTGTGAAACCTCTTCAGTACCCATCTCTAAAATATATCTTAAAGTTATCATCATTATTTAAAGGCATATCTGAGAGATACAGTGGTTTTGTGTTTCTTTCTTCCTTCCCCTCTTGAGCAGTCTCCGTGGTCCTTCATTCTCAGTGAATTATAGACAGCTATTCCTACATGATGCCACTGAGAAGTCATATTTATTTGGGGGCTTTGAAGGGGAGTTTGATACAGAACTAGGTGTTTTACTGGTTTTGTTTATAATCTGAAAGGTTATAGTGACATTCTTCAACTTTCCAATTCATTTTAGAAAGAGCTATTGTAACTGTGACAGGAGAAATCTAGGCAAGATAGCACAAAAAAATTCTCATCAAACTCAAATTTTACTTTTAGCTGAAAGCTGTTTATTACATACTTGGTTCCATTTTTTAAAAATAATAGTATTATTGAAACATAATTGAGATAAAATACACATTTTAAGGTGTGCAACTTGACAGGTTTTGACAGATGTATACCAGTGAGAAGATTATCAATAGCAAGATGATGAATGTATCCATCACACTCCAGCTTTTGACTTTGTGTCCTTCAGAATCCCCTACCCTCATCCCTTCCTTCTGCAAGCAATCATCACACCACCAGAGGCTGAATACATTTCTGAAGCTAGAGTTTGATGTGGTAAGGGCATCAGATTCTCTTCTGGGTTTCTGAAAACTAACCTTATTTTAATAATAAAAAATATCAAGATTTTAAGAATTATGACAAAATATTCTAGGAAAACACATTTTTAAGATGAGCTGTTACAATAAAATGAAAAAAAGAAGCTGAAGAGCTAGCTCAGCATTTAAGAACACTTGTTGCTTTTCCAAAGGACCTGAGTGTGGTTCTCAGCACCCAATCCAGCAGCTCACAACTGCTGGTAACCTCAGGGAATGTGCTGCCCTTTTCTGGCCCCTGTGGGCAGCTATACTCCCATGTACACACACAGACATACATACACCCACATAAATATACATTCACAAAATTTTAAAAAACAAAAATTTTTAAACAATTGAATGAGAAAGAGATTACCAAATCAATATAAAAATAGACAAAACCTAGAGTTAGAAAACTTCCATCTCCCTACTATGACAAGCAAATTGAAACATAAATAATTCAAAATATAACAATTAACATATATTCCTTTATTAAACCACATGGTCAAATACTTAAGTAGTAATGTAATGTCAAAATTAGGGTAGGTTTAGAAAGCAAATGTTAATACATTGTTTTTGGATAATGTTGAAATGTTGGCAAATGCTGAAATGTTGGAAACATGTATGTGTATGTGAAAATGTATAAACACACACACATAACCAAATTACATTATTTTAACCTAATATCTTGGCTTCTGAAAATTAATACTAGGGAAATAAATGACTGAACAATGGCATCTATTTGGAGGAGTGTGAAGGTTAGTCATTAATAAACTAAAATTCATCATGGCTTAACCAAACAATGAAATCACTGGAGGTCATTTAAATGGTGAAGATTATCTGTAGAGAACATTTAGAAATAAAAAGAATGAGTGGGAAATGGAAGCACACACTGCCATTATATTTCAGGGTAGAAATATGAAGAGCTCAGGAAAGAACCATAGGACAGTTGACGATGTCACTTTAGCGGAATATCTGAAAGACTAGTAAAGAAAAGTTCATGAACAGTGAACCACGGACTGATGGGAGAGGGTCACACCCAAATGAATCCTCTTTGTATGTACAGTACAAGTGAACATACATTTACAATTATATCTCTGTATTTTATCATTATATGATGATATCATTAAAAAATGTTTGGACGCTATCAAAAAACCCACAGACTTTGCAGGAGATTGCCTCAAAAATGTATGGCAGTTTTGCATACTGGACCTAAGTTTTTCTTGTATATAACTGTTCAATTATGATTTACTCTTAAAATATATATATATGTATATATATGTGTGTGTGTATATATGTATATATATATATATATATGTATATATATATATATATATATATACACATTTCACGGATAATATCTAAATCTATAGAGCAGGTCTGTTCAACATTTCAAATGCTTACCATCTTTGGATGGTAAATGACTAAGTGTTCACATGGCTGTGGTAATGTGTGAGGTCGAATCTAGTGAGCATGCCTTGGCTTAACTGGACAGTAAAAGCTAGTCCCTCTGTACTGCTTTGCAGGAAACTGACAGAGTCAAGTGACCATGCTGTACAGAGCAGGCCAGCTATATCTATAGTAGAGCTGGATGTTACATGCTACCCAAATCTGCAAACTGTCAGTGGAAGAAAATGTTCTCTATTGACCACTCGTGGCTGGCTTCTTTGAGGTCAAATGGTGTGTTGGCAGCCAGCACGGGAGCTTTTTGGCATTGTGCTGGTCTAAGTAATGGATTATTGATCTGCAGTTGCACTGATCAGGAGGTCAGACTTCTAGAGTTCTCTCAGTCTCCCATTCTGAATCAATTGTTGCCTTTTAGGAATGGCTCGATCAGACATACCCAGAACAACAGGAACAAGTCTGGTGTTACAGAGTGTGGGCTGCAACAGTAACAAAATTAGTCCCTCTATATTTTGCTTTGCAGATTTTTCCCCCCAGAATTATGTTACCACAGTCATTCTGGATTGCTCACTAGAAGTTTCCATATTGAAAGAGAATTTAAATAACTCACTTGTTTACACTGAATCTTAGTCATAGGTTCTCATTATCATTTATTTTAGTTTTCCAAGTAAAATATCCTGTTATTAAAATGAATTGAAATTTTATTCTACATAAGTGTGGTGTATGTGTGTGTGTGTGTGTGTGTGTGTATCATTGAAGCAGTGGAAGTCTCAGTTTAGTGAGCACTATACTGAAAAGCCTAAATTACTAAAAGCATCATATTCTTACTGCATTGAGTTTTCACTGCATTATCACAATTACCATCTGGTTCTTTAAAATAAACCAAAGGGGTTTTTTTGGTAGAATATATTTATGATAAACAATGTGTTGGTAATTGTTAGGACTTAATCATACAAAAATCATGTGGTGCATTACATCATGTTAGAGGAAGGCTACAGAGAGACGCTGAGATCTTTTAAGAGGCCTCCAGACCTTAGCACAGCTGAGGACTTGATGAAAGCACCATTCAGACCTTGGAACCCAGCAAGCAGGCAGCAACACCTGCCAAAATGAAAACAAAGACCTAACCCATTGAAGTCCATAGTTCTGGGAACAGCCTAAATATTCTAGCCTTACCTTTTGGCTTCTGTAGTTCTGGTTTGCACTAACTTTCTTGATAACTGAGGTGTGTAACCCCAGGATGTGGTTTTTGTGCTTAAAAGCTCACCTTGAGAAAGGGTCAGGACTGAACTCAAGTCCCGAATACCTAGTGTAGTCACAGACTGGCTAATAAAGACTTTTCATTGGCTTGAGCCCATGTCCAAGTGGTCTTATCTACCTCACAACAATCCTCTTCTTAACTAAATGAATGATTCTTGAATTTTTTGATGAAGTATAACAAAAAGTAAGTCACATGATGAAAAATGTTAGATGTTGGCTCCTCAGTATTGCTTAGAAATTATATATTTTCATCCATGGTAGATTTCTAAATTATTTTTATTATTTGAGAATTCCATATATGTATAAAAGCTTTTTTGGTCAAATCTACCCACGATCTATCCTCTTCAACACTTCTCCTCTTCCCTCACCACCTTTTCATCTCAAGTTCATATAATTTGGTTATGAACTCACTGAGTTCCCTTAGTGTTGCCTGTATATGGGCATGGTTTTAGGAACATCAGCTAGAACATGTGTATCCTTTTCAAGAGCACATACCTAAAGAAAGCTCACTTTCAGTCAGCTATCAGCCATCAACTTCCAGTAGTTACTCAGCTAGAGGCGGGACCCAGGCTTGGCAAATACTGTCTCACCACAGATGTCCACTATCTCTGGCTTTTCCAGTCTCTTGCATGCTTTTTCATGCTGATCCCCGATCCTTGCAGGGAGAGGTATGATGTAGATGTCCCATGTTGAGCTAAGTACTCCATACATCGTCTCTTATTCGCTATACATTAACCAGTTATGATCTATTGAAAAAATAATCCAAAACAAAAAAAAAAAACCCAAAAGCTTCTGAAGTGAGAGTTAAAAGTATAAGGATAAGAACTTAAGGGGTAGTTTATTACCATATCCACTTAGCAAAATAATAGTATTCAGTTCTTGCTATTATTCAGGCAGCCACAGGTTTGGACACAGTTCACGGTACCAGGAGTGAATCCCATCTTATGGAGTGGGCTTTCAGTTCAATCGGGAAGTAGTTGCTTACTCCCATAGTGTTTCATGTCACTATTGTACCAGTAGGCAGATCCAGTGGTTACTGCAGCTCACGGCATTCACAGATGGGAAGGTTGTTGATTACCTTCATTCCCTAGTAGCATGGAAATATCATTGTTTCAGAAAACTGAAAGCTAGCCAGCAGGAATGAAACTTCCAGGTCAGTACCAGTGTAGTTTATTTAAGTTTTATAATTCAATATGGTGTGTCAACAACAGAATATTACCATCAAGTTACGGTGTGTAGCCAAGAGCAATAGCAACAGTTTATATTGCTGGGACCCCACTGCCAACTACTCAAAGAGGCATCCATAACTGGCATGGAGTCTTTTTAATTTGATAGTCTTCTGGTGTTGGGGCAAGACATTTTACCCTAGTTAGAATAACACCATTTGTATATGTATGTGTCTATGTTTTAGAAAGCATCTACAATGGTAGGTTTTCATATGGCTTTTTCAAATGTCTTTAGTGTTAATTGTCCCCCCATATGCTCCTTTCTCTACCTGATACTCCAATCCTACATTCCATTTAATCTTTCTTATTCCTTTTTCTATTATTATTATTATTTTTGCTTTTTCCCTTCATATTTTTCACATGAAAGACATATTTATTTTCTATGCAAGACAAAACACAAGCAAACAAATGAACACTTAACACTCACTAAAGTCCATCTGCTCCCAGTACAAAAGATCATTATTATTCAATGAAGCTACCTAAGTCAGTGTCAAACTGTCAAATGTTAGCCATAAAAGGGGGAACACACCAAAACCCAGGAAATCCCCTCTGAGAAATGATGCTGAACTCCAGGAAAAAAAACTGAACTAAATCTGGCCTAACCAGAGGGCTGGTTTCTGTGTTTCCTTAGACAATCAGATTCTCTGTGGTCTATAAATTTTACTGTCTACCACAGAGGTTTGTTTATTGTGAAAATAGGGAAAGGGAGGCTTCAAGGATAATCCTCTGTATGAACTCTTTCCAGCAACTGGGAATGGTTGTGAGCTATGCTGACATATTCACATGCTTTTGGAATTCTGTAAGACTATGGTATTTTAACGACAGAAGTTTAAAAGCAAAGTCTGCAGACTTTGTTTTTTCCATCATGCTTTCCCTAGGCCATTAGGGTGGCCACGGTGGGTCTTTTGGCTAATTGGAAGGTGAGATAAAGATGCTTGCTTTCTCTTGGTGGAATCCATTCACTGGCTTTCAGTCTCTTCACAAATCCTAAGCTTATTGCTAATTATCCTGGTATAAGAATAGCATCTCAAACACTCCTGATGACCACAGAGTAGGCAACCCAAAGGTAGAGTGAGAGAGATCAGGGTGTGATGCCAATGTACTCAGAGCTTCAGGCACCACATCTGTGCAGTATAGAGTAACCACAAGATTTAAACAAAAAGCTCTCAACACATCTTGGAAAATTCTTCCAAATCACTCGGCTCAAATATGAAAGACATTTGACAGATTATTTTTTTTCCCCACATGTGGCCACAATTCTAAGAATGGACATGAAATCACCAATAACAAATTCAGAAACTTGTCTAAACTGCCAGTAATAAAATATTAGAATATAATCAATAATACCAAGGGAAAAACTACATCATCTTGTTATTCTCAGCACAGAAAAAAGGATAACCATGTTCAAATAAGAGGCATCCGGAGAATAAACGTCAAAATTATAGAACCCAAATCATCAAAAAACCCATGTCCTTCAGAGAAACTGATGAGCTCTTAAAATTAATTTAAAAACCAAAAGGGGAAAACGGAACAAGAATGGTTAAACTGGGATGGGGAGGAGAGAACAGGGTAAAGGAGGGAATACAGGGAGGAATAAATAACATTAAAGACCTTCTACTAAAGTCATTTAGAAATCTACTACTTCAGGAGCTTGCTAAAATGTATACATACACGTACAAAAAAAGAGTTAATATGTAGCTACCACAGGACAGGGTAACAGTGCCCTTTCTAGATACCAAAGACTAACACATAAAAAGCCCAGTGCCAAGAACCAGCTGCATCTTTTGGACTTGCTTGCCAGTGAGGTCCCATATAAGCTGCAAACCTTACAGACTATTGCCAGTGTTCTTGGTGACCCTCCAGAATGTGACAGTGAGACCCTGTTACTGAAGACATCACATATTTGAGTCATAGAACATGGAGAAATCAATCTGGTGCTGACCTGGAAACTTTATCCCTCCTGGCTAGCTTTTATAGGTCCTTCCCAAACTATGCATGCTACCGGGGGAGGTAAGTAATCAACAGTCTTTACCCAGGTGTGAACCTGTGAACTGCAAGACCTGGCAAGACATGCCAACTGGTGTAACAGTAGCACAGCTGTCATAGGAGTAACCAACTACTTCCTGACTGGATTAAAGTCCTTCTCCACAAGACGAAACCCATACATGGTACCATCATCAGGCCCAGAACCCATGGTTAGAAAGATAACATGCTCCAGGGAAGAACATATTACTATTATTTTATATAACAGATGTGAATTAAGCTAACTCCTAATGATTTACCATATACCAAAGATTACTGCAACTCTCAACCCTAATAAAAGAAGCTTCTATCTGCAGTAGATGATGATTAGTGCCAGCCAATGTACAGAGTCTAATAGACTGGGGAAGGCTCAGTCCTAAATGGAACATATATACTGCACCTCCTTCTCCCACGGCTCAGGGATCATTACAGAAGAAAGACAGAAAGCATGTATGAGTTGGAGGCAGTGAATGACTCCAAGGAAACAGTATCTTCGGGATACAACAGTACAGCTGTACATATGCGCTCACAAGGATTGTGACAGCGGGCACAAGACCTGTGCAAGGCCAAGCCAGACCAACTCCTACCACAGAGAAGGGAGTGGGCATTAAATCCCACCCCTAGCTATGGAGATATAGGCAATTGTTCGCTGCTTAAAGATGTAAAGGCAGTGTTACCCAAGAGTGTAGAGTCTTTTGACCATACTTCAGTGGAAGACCACATATCCAAGAATATTTAAGCAGCACAAGTTGGTCTTGATATATTTTTAAAAAAGGACACAAAATTGGGTAGTCAGAGAAGGAGGGAAGATATGAGAATAGTTGTGGGAAGGAGGTGAATATGATCAAAACATATTGTACAAAATTCTCAAAGAACTAATGAAATATTAAAATTAATTTTACACATTTTTTGATCATGTAGAATATGTCAACTTTAGTGTGTGTGTGTGCGCGTGTGTGTGTGCGTGTGTGTGTGTGTGTGTGTGTGTGTGTGTGTGTGTGTGTGTGTGTATTTTTTACTAGAGACAGAAATACTCAATCAGGATCTTCTGCTACTAAGCCATATTCTACCAGAAAGCTACATCTCAAGCGTGCTATGGTTTCTTTACATTCAAAATCAATATTCTGTTGTCACCAATGTGTTCTATGTTTTAACAAACTCCAAGTCTCTGAGTTGTATAAAGCTTCAGATAGCACAAAACATAGACCCACTCTTTTGTCAACCACTCAAGTCACTGGGAGACAAAATAAATACTTACTGTATTATAACTAATTGACAAAACAGATATGGATCCATTATAAACAAAAAAATGTGACATCTGGAGACTTTGAGGGACTGAGTCATAAAATCACCCAGAGATACACACAGAATAGGAACCATTGCCAAACAATAAATACATACAATACAATCTGTATAACTATTTTTTTTTCCATTTCACTTGAGCGAGATTTGCCTTATGTTTGTTGGTTATGTCTACATGTTTCCCCAGAAATACTTTTAGAAATCTTTATATATAGGATTAGATTTCATGTTCTTGTTGTATAGTGATGTGTTTTGAACATTTGTTTGGCTAAATACTTACAAGTACATAGAGGGTAGGAGTGTGTTTCAGTTGGCCTTTTACATTTCTTACTCAAAGTGAAAAGAAACTATAAGAAACATATTTCACAAAGTCTACGATCTTTGTTCAGCTCTATAACTGCCTATAAAATGTACACAGTCTCAAAAATCATGCCCAAATCAGAAAGAGGTGTTCATTAAATTCAGCAAATTCCTTGAATCACAAAAGACAAAGATTACTGTAGAAATGAAGTTATAGATAATTTTTGATTAATAATTCATCAAGAATAGGCAAAATAAAACCAAATATAAAAAAGAAACAGAATACTAGTCAAGCTTCTATCTTTAGATAATCAAGAAAGATGGTTAGTTTTATAACAATGTAGAAATGCTGTAGGATTCATGATATTATTTCTATTTTGTACATAATATATACACACATTTTATTTTTGACACTGGAGCTTCACAAATTTTCATAAAGAAGGAAATTAATGGTTTCAGATATCTCTATAGCCACTGAAACAAACCCACAATATGTGCATGTTTCAACATACTTGGAGATATTAACAGGTGTCTTAAGCTGTTTCTTCAGTTCTATGATTTATGTATACAAAAGACAGCCAGAGATAAGGCTGAAGAAAGCTGAACATTGGCATTCTGCTGAGAAATGTATTTTTGATATTTCTACCTAAAAATATGTCAGGAAAAGTATACCATAAAAATTATATAATTGTGCTTCCATTAAGTGGTCTAATGCTATATACGTAAATATTTGAACCAAAATTAATTTATAAATACCTTTCTTTTAAATAATTAGTGAGTGAAACTTAAATTTTTCTTATGATTTCATTTTTATATAACTTTACAGAAAGCATCAATACAAAATGAAGTAAAAATGAGAATATACTTGTGAATCTAGGGCTATGTATCACTAAGAGCTAATGAATTCTTTGTGTGAATTTTGTGTGCATATATATATATATATATATATATATATATATATATATATGTAAACACACACACACATGTTATCTATGTTACTAGATCAGATTAGGCCTTCAGAGGATTCTGTAACCTCTCAAAGAGGAAAATACACACACTTAAGTAGTTTACTTTCAAAATGGAATAGTACATTTTCACTGAGGAGAGCAGAAATGAAGTTCAATTGTGTTGGTGATGACCCCACCCAACCCACATGTCATAAGATGGAAAGAAAAAAGAATTCCAAGAAAGACTCGATTTCAAAGATTTTAAGGAACAAAGCAGTAAGGAGACATACTCACTGAGCAATTCCCAAAGTGCTCATGTGTGAGCAATGTGAACATTCTAAAAATACTACTCAGTGACATCTCACTCACTCTGCAAAATCCTAAGCTGGAGAACAAAGTTTCTTCCAAGTCACGCTATTAAACATGGCCATTGCACTTCTATTACATAATAATTATAAATAGTCTTCAAGTTGTGTGTGCCAGTGGTCAGAATACCATGAATATGAGCTTTTGCGCTTATTAAAATATAAAGAGGATGCTTAATTATTGATTTCTTTTAAGGTTACAAAAGGTAACTCTAATGTCAATGATTAAACATGGCAGCTGTAGGTAACACTGGAGCCATCACTGACATGTGAATTCTGATTGTTAGACATGGATCAAGACACCAATATGGATCAAGACACCAGTATGGATATTCTCAGAACCTCTGCCACAAGAGTAGTTATTAAAGCAACTTAGACATACTCCCCTGAATACAAAAGGTTTAGTTAAGGCAATTATGCCTGTGTTCAGTTGTATCAGAGAGGCAGAGATTGTTACAATGATTTTTAAGCTTCAACCTTTTTCTTAAACCAAGGGAAGGACTTACTAGGAAAACAGTTCAGCTTGAAGAATACTTTCCTAAAAGCAAGTCTTCCGTGACAAGGAAAAAGCATGCCTTATGCACTGATATTTTCTCCTGACATGGCCATTTAAGGAAAAAGAACTTTCTTGGTTAGATTTCTATAACAAGTGTGTAGTTGGAGTCTTCAGTTAAGAAATATCCATTGATATTTAAATCCTGCTGTATGGTTTGTTAGATTCTTCTTATTACAAAAGAAACAGCCTGGTCACAGGACAGGCATTTAAGGATCTACTTTAAATTATATCTGGTTGTGATGTGAAAAACCAAAGGCCATTCTAGAAAGTTGGGTATAAATCACTGGACTTTTCTGACAGTCACCTTGGTGGTTCTGGAATTTCAGACCAATTACTTTACTGTGTGAGACGATCTAAGGAGCAGATTAAAGCTCTTCAAGGCAGTAGCAGTGTATAGCTCTAAAGCGTTGTTAGTCTTTGGAAATGTGACTGCATGTAGAAGGGTGAGCGGCAGGAGGAAACTAGGGCGATAAAACCACATAAGCAGTGGTGGATGGCCTTGAAGATAAAGATAAGCAATTGAAATTGGTTGGGGAAGTAATGGGGAGCCGGTAGAAGGAAATGAAATGATGAGCAGTGTGAAGTTAGATTAGAAAAGCTAGACAAATTACCCCGGGAAGCTGGTTTTGAAAGTATTAGAGAAGGTAATGGCCAGAGAGGAGATTGCAGACCTGAAATAAGAAACCAAAACACAAGAATGGATAGACTATCCCTGAGCCAAGGTAACATTTCACAAAGCCCTAGTGAGGCACTCTGAAGTAGCAAGATGAGGCTTTTACTGAAGATTGCCCAATACATGCCGTTGACAAGAGTGTGTAGACAGGCCAATAGGAAATGCTGGCTGCCTAAATGAAACTTACAAAACATTTAATCTCTTCTAATTTCTCTATTGTTTGTGTTGGTCCAAGGGATATCTAGAATAACTGAGGCTAGTATCTAGCAAGACAAGGAGGTGGAGATCAGAAGTCAGTGGCTGAAGTTGCTGTGGGATACGCGCAAAGACTGAGTCTGTGGGACACTGAGCTGCCAGGAGCCAGCCATGACAACTGTCCTTTATTAGGTGAGGTGCAATCTGGAGATACATGTGGAAATGTCAACAGACTTAGCATCCTTAGGTCTAGATCTGTTCTTAGAAACTGTTTGATGGACTTCTAAAGCTGCTTTAAATAAATAAGTATATTTGCATGATACATGTGTACACATGTAACATTTTAAACCCATAAAATGTCACACAGTTTGCTTTAGGGTAATGCTTTGATAAGCCAGCATTTAAGACTCACCCTGTTACCAATTTTCAGTATTAATTGCATCTATCCTTCTATAACTTCTCCTCAAATGAAGTTTTATGAGTGTCTCAAAGGCCATGAACTTGCTAATAAGGAAAAAGTAAGCAAAAACAAAAGAAAATAAATAGCCACCTGCAAGCCCATTCCAAATTAATATGTTGAATTTTTTATAAAGCACCATTTCATATGCTGATCAATAATTGATTTACTTAATGAAAACAATGGATGAATGAGAATAAAAATCAGAGTAATAGTGCATTTATTATCAAGCTTTAGTATTGGTAAATGCCCTTAATATCATATTTTAATGTTCAATCAAAAATCATTTTTCTCAATTCTCTTCTAAATAAAGGAGACTAATTTTATCATGGCCTTCTTCTGACCTTTATGAATGGTTGTGGGGATTCTGTCGACTGATAGTCAGGAACTCTCTCAGGAGCACTAAAGTCACCAGACAGGGTGCTCAGCTTTCAGTGGAACACGATTATTTTTGTTGACTGTACTAATTAATTTATGTTGATATTAGAATAATCATTTTTTTTATTTTTCATGATAACTTAAAGCTTAGGGTTTCAATGTACACTTGGAAAGTGATTGCGGGGAGAGAAAGAGAGAGACATGAGGAGAGAGGCTGGGTGGCAATGAATGATCTTATACCCAGACAGCATTTCTCAGCATCTGTTGGTTTCAAAATGCCTCTCCGGTTGTGGTAGACGTTACACTGACTTCCCTCAAGAACAAAGCTAATTTCCCTATGTGCAGGAAACACTCTCAACTCCCTTTGCAAATTACTTCAACTAACGAAGGCCACCTCACTTAAGCACCTAGTGTCAAATCAACAGGAGGGCATCCAGGTCCAGCCCTCTCATGCACACTTAGGACTTCAGAAAGCCCTGACAGGTATACTCAAGGGCTTGGGAGGCAGTGCTTGCAGACCACGCTATGTTCCTGAATCCCTCAGTTCTGTTTCCTTGCTTCTCATTTCCCTCCCTAGATAGTGATCCCATGAACAGTTTCTAAATAAGCCTCTTACTACATGATCTCTTCCTTGGACTCTACTGCTTGGAAACTTAATTGGTGAAGCATGTGAAAACACAGAGACTATATAATTTAGTCCCTGTCTCTTGTCATCCATGCATTATGAACACAGACATTTTACGTAAGGCCACCATAAAATGAAAATGGTTTGGGTCTCTTTTTCCCCTGGACATCACTCTCCTCTGGTATGCTACAGACACACAGAATACTTCAGGGCCTTTGATTGAGAAACATGCTCAGGTTGTGTGTTCTGAATACATAGTGACAAACAAGGAGGATACACTAAAGTAACTTCACCCTGAAAAATATATAAAACTCTATATAACCGTTAATGTTTATCTAAATATATACAGCCATTAATAACTGTCTTACATACAAACATCCAATGCTCATTAAATTAACAAGTATGCATTTAAAATTAGTATTTATGTTTTCTATGACAGAAATCTAAAGAGTGCATTATTTGTACACTTCCCCCCAATTATAATATTTTCTCCTCATCTATTGCCCAAACTTCAATACTTTTATGAATTGGAACTCAGGAAATATTCATTTTCATGAAGAAATTCAGAACTTACTGCTTTCTTTTTTTCAAGTTACATTATGGAAACTATCAAAAATACAAACGCACCTAACACAAGGCTGAGAAACAGCTGAGTCTATCCTGCCAGTTAGGTGATTTAGATAGGATTGCACAGAAATACCACTTAACTGACTACTTACTTATTCAAAACAGATTAACTGAATTTAATGACAGTAGTTAGAATTGAAGGCGAACATTCCAGAAACATTCATTACACTATGACATTTTACAGTAATATTAATTTCTTAAACTGAAAGACATCATCCAACGTTTCAAAGCTGAAACTGGAAAAATACATCTAGAGACCAGATTTCTATAGCTGCATACTAATCTGGTAATTCTTCAATTAGATGACACAGAAAGATGTGTATCCAGTCACAGTAATTGTATATGGTGATGCCACAGGAGAATGCTTCCTAGTCCATCCCTGGGCAGGTATCCAAAACTGCCATGAATGGATGGGCTTGGATGGCAAGATGGAAATGTTGGAGATTGGGAGCATAGGCAGGTCACACTGCTGGGTAGGTGGGAGACACAATGACAAGGCACAGGGACAGGATGGAAGGGGGAAATTCTGGTGGAAAAGTTTCCCCCATAGCAATTAAGCACAGAGGACCTGCCTCAACTTCATTCCCCCATTCTCATCTCGGAAAATACTTCAAAATCACAGAAATACAGAAACCAGCTGCTCTGAATACGTATTAGCCATAACTCTATATTAGTCATTACCGTGTCATTTAATATAAAAAGAGGTTTAAAAATAAAAGGAGTAGACACAGAGAAAGAAAAGGTGGGGAGGAGCAGAAATCCTCTAGCCCTGCTCCTTTGCCCTTGACTAAGCATCGATTTACAGGCTGATTTTGTGGTCTGGAATACTTTGTGGTACCAAAGTATCTCTGCATGTGTTGATTCTGTCAGAAAGGTCATGACCAGCTCTTCTCAGAGCTACTGATTCAATAAAAGGAGGGCTCATTACTTGGGAAGATTTTCCTGTATCTTGTTTGGGTGCCTTTACATAGACCATTCAAATGATACATGATCCAACCATTTTAAAGGTCCACCTTAACGACCTTGTGGTATTCACAGTTGTGAACACATTCTCACTGTTTAGAACATTTTATCATGTAAAGAAGTCTTTTATCCTTTTAGCTTCCAGTATCCATCCCTCACTTAGCCACTTATAACCCCTTACTTCTGACTGTAGATGTATCTACTATAAACATTTCATATAAAGTGAAACACGCAAAATGTCATCCCAGCCCCTTTCACTAAATGTATGGTTTCCAAGGTTCATGTATGTGACAACAGCAAGTATAAGTACAGAACTTCTCCTCAATGCTATTAATATTCATTGTATGAATACATCATATTTATATGTCTATTCTTTGTGTGATAGATTATTTCTACTTCTGCTTATTACAAAAATTGCTGCTATAAATATTGGCATACAATGCTTGGGGAGGGTATGCTGTCACTTCTTTAGATTTATTCCTGTAAGTGGAATTATTGGAACAGATGCTAATTCTACGTTCAATGATTTCAAGAAATGAGGTATCCTATATTTTCCCACCCATTCCTTCATATCTAACTGATAATGATCTGAAACAAAATCATCTTCATATCTTCTAAAGGCTTCATGTCAGAGACCCACATTTAGTACCCAGTGTCTAGCTAAAATGGTCTTGTTTGTTCATGAATTAACCCTGGGATCATTTGACAAACAAAACTCACACACTAGATGTCCTGCAAGCCCATTCTTTTTAATACAATATACTATATGGTAGCAATGGAAATTAATTGCAAAAGCTCTTGAAGGTAGAGGCACATAATGGTAGGTTTCCTGTCAGGATACTCTGCATGTTATTTTGCTGTTCCAGAACTTGATTGTAAAACATAATGCTGGGATAACACCATTTACAATAAAATATACTATATTCTATGTTGTTTTAGCATTTCAAAGGTTACTATAATTCTAGGCTGCACAATACATGCTCAACCTTTAGAGATTTCCAGAAATGAGAAAATTAATGTGTAAATAAGCTTAGTTAGTGTATTGCTAGTTACAGAGCTGGTGGAACTTTACCCAAGACTCCAAAATTCAAGAGTATAGCATGTTCAGTTATAATCAGTCTAGTAAAAAGAACTCTAAGATATGTCTATCTGCTACATTTCTACTCATCTCTTCTTTCTATTCTGCCCAGCATAACACAACACACACATAACTCAAATTGGATACTCACTTTACACTCATGCACATAGAAGGCCACAGACACTGCAGACACAGATAAGCATATACATGTTCACCTCATATAGAGAACAAATTCATATATATACCCTTCATACATACACACACACCCTAGGTACATATTACATACATATTCACCTCACAAAATATACTCAATAGTATATACCACAGAGGCATAAAAAAATGCATCTCACATGTGCTCAACTCACAGACACACAAAACACATGCACATATACATACTACACTCACATAAAACCTCATGCATATAATACATTCACATATGCATACTGTACATAAATGTTACATATAAATTCACAACACACACACACACACACACACTCCCACAGGTAGAAAAGTGTTGCAATTGTTCTTTCAGATTAGAAACCACCGAGTCAAATTTTGTAAGGAGGAGGCCCAAAATGCTAAGGCCCTGCCATCCTGTCTTTTAAGCCTCCCTTCTTTACTGACATCTCTTTTGATAGAAAGCATCTCTCAAATCCATGTGTTATGTGATTCTGCAGTGAGTGGTTAGAGCGACAAGGACATGTGATAAAAAGAAAGATGGAAACCTTGTTTTCCACCTAAGTCATATGGAGGCACTAAGAGGTTAGGAAATGATGTTCAACATTTAGTTATGATATTGTAGCCAGCTGTGAGAGCTTGGGGGGCATTCTTAAAGTCTTCAACTCCACTGTGACTTGTAGCAGTGGAATCTACCCGGCAGCGATTACAGGGTCCAAGAGCAAACATTCAACACAAAATACCAGTCACGCTGTAAGAATTCAATAAAGAGCACCTGTTCCGATTACCAGACATTATTTCTCTCACTACCACATATACACTTCAGAATATAGTTACAAGGCTTTTTTTTTTAAAAAAAGAACAAATTATGAAAAACTGCATTAAAAGCACACTACTTACTTCAGAGATATCCCTAATTAAAAAAATGAGAAACACGTCTCTTCTGTCATCAATGACTGCTTTATCATAGCCTTTCCCATTGTAATTGCTAAAATTGAAAAGTCTCTCAGGAAGAAAATTTGCATTAATTTTCAACCCAACTGCAAATCTGGGAAGTCAAATAACTCCATGCTAGTCCAGGGCTCTCACAACTTGGTAGCGACTTAAAATAGTGACTTAAAATCAGGGCTGGAGAGTGTGCCTTTGTCCTACTCTGAAAGTTTTCAGTGTTTGCTGACCCTGAGTTTCAACAAATCTACAGCACTGGAAGGTTCAGACTGACTTGCTAACATGACACAGATTTCTTCCTTCGTTTTCTAAAATATCATGGTAGTTGAGTATCTTTTCTTTGCAAGCTTACAGTCTCCATTTCCTACATATTCTCATTACACACTGTCTGTGTATTTTAACCCTACAAAATGTACTGCCTATATGGATATTTAAATTCGTGAAGAGTATTTATTGCTCAACCACAGACTCCTTAACCTGCTTCACATGAATGTTGTTAATAAGATCAGAATAGCAAATTATAAATAAACGCGAACACATACAAATTTTCTCCAGGCAAGAGTTGTAATTTAGTTTCACAATACAAAGGAGGGTTTTATGTTTATGGAGTCACAATCTTATTATTTAACAATCTGATTTTAATTAGCATTTTTAAATACTCTGCAAATTAGTACAAAAGAAATCATAAAAGTTATGAAAATATTTGAATTTACTTATTACACAAATTTTTCATTGTGTTTAAAACTCCTAAGCAACACTATAAGCATGTTTAGGGTTTGAAATTATTTGCTAGATTACCATTAGAGTGAATTTTTAATAAATATTTTTAATTGAAATTACTGTGTTTAAAAATAATTGCTGAATATAGTTTGCTATGTAATTATACTATTTCAAGCATAGTCATAATCAAGATTTTCAAATGTCATATTTTTGAATGATATACTTATAAACATCATAGGAAAATGGTATCATTCTCTTCACTGTACAGACTGAGAAATAAGTTTAAACCCTTGAAGTTCCTGAGTATATTATTTACTAAAGTGCCTCATAAAAATATTATTAACTCCAAATAATTTAATAGCCTATGCTTCAAAATTCTACTCTGTTTCATTTTTTCAAGAATTCTAATGGAGGGCTGGATTTTAGAATAGGCACCTTGGTCTAAGGGTGTTCAACTGCCTGCCATGGTCAGTAAGTATAATTATCACTGCCAAACACATTGTATCATTGCATGGTCTAATCTATATGCAAACATGTATATATGTACATATGCATGGTATTTTAAGAAAATCTTGATGCAATTTAATTTTTTCAGAGATATTCACCTTCAAGTTCAATTGACATCCTGGAAAGGGATATTTTCAACCACTAAATAAAAGGTTCTCTCTCTGTCTCTCTCTTCTTTGCAGAATTTTTAACAAATATTTGATGGGATAAACTGCTGAGACTGGATCTCTTGGTAGACAAACAGATCTACCAAGTCCTCGTGGATGAAAATATAGCTCAGATGCCTTTCTTTCCAAGAACTACATACAAGAATATGGTGAGCAGAAAGGAACTAAATCCTGTGTCACACAAGAATTAGAAGGAGAAGCATGGAAAAGGCTTGCATGCCTGAATGCTTAGGGCCAGAGTGTTAGTAAAGGAAAGCGGTGAATTACATTTAAAGTTCTTCTGAAAACTAACTGAAAAAGGAAAAAAAAAATCAAAACCATAAGTGAGAACAGCTTTGTGTGTCTACCCGCTCACTGCCAAGCCCTCAAAATATAGCTCTAGAATGCTCTTAATTGAAGTTGCGAGTTTTCACAGGTTAGGAGTTTCCAGCATAGTCTAGTCAAATATACTTTTTAATGCTTAGTACTCTACTTTAGCCCTGCGTTTTTTTCTGACCCGTGTTGAGTGACCCCGAGCAATTGAACGAGTTACTCACATTGAACGAGCAATTTATTTTAACTTCCATACTTGTCCCACCAAGGGGCTAGCTCACTACTACGGCGCACATGTTAACTTCCATACTTGTCCCACCAAGGGGCTAGCTCACTACTACGGCGCACATGAAATGGTCTTGGGCTCTGCTGGCCCCATATACCAGCTGTGGAGTGACTACACGCAGCCAAGTCTTTCAATAAAAATGTGTTTTGTTTGTTTGTTTGTTTTTTAAAAGGAACATTGACATCATAATGTCTACGTTTTAACCCTACAGGGCACACTTCTGAAGGTTCTGAGGCTTTATTCCAAGGAAACCTTCCTGTTCAGTGTTTGTAAGCAGAGCTCGTATCTATCAACTCAGGCTTCGAATGAAAAGTATTTGCTCTCTAAGTTTTGTTTTCATGGAAACTATTTAAATCCCATTTATTTGCCTTCGCTTTCAAGGATGGATGGCCATGAAAATTGTTTTCCTTCTTCTCCTTTCTCTCCAATTGCTCCTCTCTAAAGTCCATTTCTCTCCTGAAATCAAAGAGCTACCTGGCAGCATCTTCAGATTAACTCAATGTGATGGACTTTTGTTTTTCGAAGGTAAGGAAAGTTCTGTATGTAGATGAAGTTTTGATTTTTGGAGGATACCTGGAATTCGGCCTCAAGGATTGAGACTGTCACCCGCACTCCCACGCACAATGACGCTAAACTGGATTAGAGGGCACCTTTAGTTGTGATCTGTGGATTTCATTTAATGAAGTGCAGACGCCTGGCAATGATGTGGTCACAGGAATGACATACAGGTTGCTTTAAAAGTGCTGAAAGCATGCCACCACAAAGACCAAGTTCTTAGTAGCATGTCTGAATTCACAGGGAGGATAGTGATTTCAAAAGATGCCCTTTACCATCTCTTCAAACTTATCCCATCACTCAGCTATGAGAATGCCTACAGTATCCCCTGCTGGCCAGTCTACATCATGGCTAAAGATGGAGCATGGGAGATACAATTGCAGTGTCAGGGACTAAAGCAGGCTTTCCCCTAGGCTACCGACCAGCACCCAAATCAAGACACAAGACTTTTTATTAATAATGAATGCTCAGCCTTATCTTATGCTTGTCCAACTAGCTCTTATAACGTGATTTAACCTGCTGCTCTTCATCTACGTTTTGCCTTGGGCCTTTTTACTTTTCTTTCATTCTGCATGTCTTTTATTCTATGTCTGTCTGTCTGGTGACTGCCTGGCTGGCCCTGGGCATCTCCCTTTCTCTCTCCATTCTTCTTCTTGAGCCTGGATTTCTCTCCTCCTACTCATTCTCTCTGCCCACCAGCTCCACCTATCCCTCTTCTGCCTAGCTATTTTGTCATTCAGCTTTTTGTTAGACCAATCAGGTACCTTAAGCAGGCAAAGTAAAACAGCAACACATCTTTGCATAATTAAACAAATGCAACATGAACAAATGCAACACACCTTTACATAAAGTAATAGTCCCCAACATAAACAAAAGCAACACAAGTTAGATGGTTAAAATAATATTCTGCAACATAAACAAATATAGTACATCTTTACACAGTTAAAGTAATATTCTACAAGGGGCCAATCTCCAAAGAGACCTTAAGAGCAGTGTTACTACCTTTTCATTTCTTTACGTGGTTCCTACAATGATTTTCCTTAAGGTTCAGCATGCTTTATTTACTGTTGTGAGGGTTTTACGAAGACATTGAAAAATTTAGATTCCTAGCATACTGAATGGCACTTAATATCAATAGTTACTTTTCCTCAAATAGCTTTTCCTCAGAAGGTAAATTATCAAATAACAATTGAGAACTCCATTCATGGTTGCATATCACTTATACAAATAGTTCTAAGAAAAGTGTATTGAGCTTTAGACTTCTGAATATTAAAAAAGTAATAATAACATATTTGAGGTAATACCAATTCTAAGCACAAAAATCATTTATGTCTCATATACCTCTTATGCATAAATGCTAAACATAATTTTTATAAATATTTTTAATGTGCTTAAAATTTGACTTACAGTTTTGTCGCTTGAGGTTAGGAGTGGAACCTGCCACTCATGGCATTATGTTGGTGTCCAGAAAGTTTTAGGTTGCAGAGCATTTTAGATTTAATGTTTTAAAATTAAAGGATGCTAAACCTTTACCTGTTCCAAGTTAAGGGGCAAGCCAGACCCAGAATGAACACAGTGGCAGTGGTAATGCCATTAGGATGCTATTTATGTTAACAAAAATAAACAAGAAAGTAAGCAGCATGTTGAGAACTCAACTCAGATGCCCTATGTTTTCTCTGCCTATAAAGTGTCACATATGACACAAGACTGGCATAAACAGCATGATATCGCCTTCTTTATCACATGTTTACATAGTAAGAAATTGGCTTATTTTCTTTGAGATAAAGTTAGGTAAATAAACTTCTGCATCAGTAATGTAGCATTAAATCCAATTAATTTTCCATACCAAGATACACGAGCAAAACCTGACATTGTCCAGAATTAATTACACATAGAGCAACATTCTCACTTTCTTGGCCGATTGCATCTCTCTTGCCTTCTTTATATGTTTGTAAAAAAAACAGGTAGAAATGAACAAAGTGGTTCATTTCATACTGGAAGGAACCTGAACCTGAGCACCGTGGCTCCCATTAAAGATGGGACTGGGCAATGGCATTTTGACCCTTCTGCCTGCTTGGGGTGCTAAATGTCTGAACATCACATGCTGAGGAGTATAACCTGTCTTTGGACCTCTTCTTGGTAGATGCAAAGTACAGGAGAATTAACAAGCTGAGCTTCGACATCAGGCCAGAGGAGTGCTTAGCTGTCAGCTTTCTTAGTAATGACTTTGAAGAGCTGCTCTTTTCAAAAGCGTTGGCTCAGTTTTATTTCCGGTTTCCCACGTGTGTACTCTTACAAAATTTACCTTAAACAGTGGCTTAAAATCAAACTTCATGAGAATCACAGAGGACTGGAACATGAGAGGCTGTGGTTTCTGAATGAATTACATAAATTATGAGCAAGAGAAGCTTCTAAGGACACTGCATCTCTCCTTTGCTTTTACTTCCTTCTGAAACCCCAGGTAAATCACCTTCCGTGAAATGCTGTTCTCACTCTATGTTCATTATTCGGTGTTTTACTATAACATTCACAGGTCAAACAAAAGAATAAATGTCATCAGAGGAAAATGTGGTTTCTGGATTCCAAAAAGACAAATTTCACTTGTTACTTCGTTTTCTTCCTTTCAAAATCAGGTTTGTAAACTGTAGACAGCTGACTCTGCTCAAGCCTCTGTATGTAGAAAAAGCTATAATACAAGACTGGATATCAGGGACGCTTTTTATAAATGAGTATAAATTTTAAAATGTAAAACAAATGAATTTAGAAATCCTTGAAATGGGTGTTTATTTTAAACCAGTAGCTATTGTTATATTTTGCTACTTATCTCCCTAACCACTAAAACAAAATTACACAGAAAAAAAAAATAGAAGATATTCAACTTTGCTTATTTTCATTGGTAGTTTTCAAATAAGGAATTTCAATTTTAAGACTTTTTTCTTATCAAATGAAATAAACATTGAATAATTATTTTATTTCACGCTGGATGTTTAGTTGATTGTATTTTGCTATCTCTATTAATTTTTATAAACAAACTATTTTACTGTATCCCCACCCTCCCACAGAACCTCCTCACACCTCCTAAATAATGACATCTCAGTAGGAGAGGGATCTATTTATATGCGCAACACATTCGTAAGCAACTGTTGTGGAGACAGGATCAAAATATACAGCAGAAATTTGAAGATAGTGAGCAGGAGGGGCTGACAAAGGTTAAGAGGATAGCATATCCTTCAGCTCTTCTCCTTACCTCAGCTCAACTTAAAATATATGCAGGAAATGTCTCCATTCTCCTCCCCACTCACATTCTAAAGGGGATGAAGAATTAAATTTGAAAATTCAAGACAAAGGAACCACTATCTGTTCACTCTTTAAAACATTTCCTTTATTCTGAATCACCTTAGAAACAATCATAATGTTGAGAAGAAATCTTTAGAGTTAGGAAAACCTCCAAAGCTTTCTCACTCACCAAGATCCCATGGACTGATGGACAGAAACACTGCAGAGCCCCGAATGTACAGTCATCCTTCCATCCCCTTTTCAAGACCTTTGTCTACTGAGATATGGTAGGAGCACTGTACACATATATTTCAAGCTATATGTTATGGTTGTGATGTTGAACTAGTCAGCCTACAACACAAATGTCTTGCTGACCAGCCAAGATACTCTGAATGAAAAACACTTACTTTGACAAATAAAATCATATACTATTTTGATGAGTATGAGGCATTTAACAATCTTCAAAATAGACAGGGCTGTAGTGGTTTGAATGAAAATGCCCCTCACACACACACACACAGGCTCATAGGGAGTGGCACTATTAGGAGGTGTGTCCTTGTTGGAGGAAGTATACTACCAGAAATGGATTTTAAGGTTTTAAATGCTAAAGCCAGGCCCAGTGTACTCTCTCTTCCTGCTGCCTGCTTATCTGGATGTAGAGCTCTCAGCTGCTTCTCCAGCACCAACCATGTCTGCCTGCCTGCTTCCATGCTTCCCACCATGATGATAATGGACTAAACCTCCAAACTGTAAGCCAGCCCCAATGAAATGTGTTTCTTTATCAGAGTTGCTGTGGTCATGGGCTCTCTTCACAGCAATAAAAACCCTAATTAAGACAGGGGCAATGGTCTAACTCAGTAGTGGAGAGTATGCCAGGCACAGGTGAGGCTCTGGGTTCAAGTTGCACCACACACACACAAAGTAAAACAACAGAAGTACAGTGTGCACATGCTGTAGAGTGATCAAAGCAATCCGTAGAGGATTAAAAGAAAATATAGAAGAGTGTATGTCCAATGTCTATTTACATACATACACTCATTTCTATTTTCATACTTTAAAAACAAGTTATTTTTTTATTTATATATGTGTATGACTATGTGCAGCTGGGTATGAGTGCCCGTGGAGCCCCAAAAAGGTTATTAATCACCTAGGGCTGAAGTTACAGGTAATTGTGAGCCTTCCTGACATTGGTGCTGGGAGTTGAATTCCTCTGCAAGAGCAGCAAGTACTCTTAACTGCTGAGCTATCTTTCTCTCTCTCTCCAGACCTTATACTTTTCTTACTTTGCATATAATATATGTATATAACATAAACTCAAATCTACTTAAGCAATGTTTAATTGGATTTTTCTTTGTTATTGACATGCAAGACTTAAAAGCTTAGAAACTATTAACCAGTGATGTAGAAGCAGAAAAACATGGAGAGGCCTATGAAAACAGTCTACAGAAAAATAATTTGAGCCCTAGGTGAGATAGTATTAATAGAGAGGAAGAAAGAGCAGCTTCACGTGTTGTTGAGATATCGTCATGACAAAACGTGCAGGAGGAGTGCAGGAGGATGGACTCCAGAGTGAGTTCAGGCTAGACTGACATCCTCACCATCACAGACAGACTCATTAAATGGCTGCCGCAGAATTGGGATTCAGAAGTGTAGATTCCTTTGCTAAAACTTTCAGGAAAGCTATATCTGATAGAGAAAGATGGAAAGAGGATGATAAAGTCATCACAAATCTTTACACTCTGACTCCTCCATCTTAACTCAGTAAGAATGCTTCTGTTTTGCCTAGTTTCAATGCACTGAGGTTTTGTGCAAGATCATACTTATAAAAAGAAGTTTCATGATGTTTCTATGTGTGGCTCCAGAGATCAGAGGCAAGCTTCTCCGTGCTAAGCACACAGGCTGCCAACGGGTTGCAGTCCTGACCCAGTTTCCTTACTTTTTAAAAGTAAAAGATAAAATAGTCTGAAAAAAATGAAATAATTGAAAATCTTTGGTTTAGAGGTCAGTTTCTAATTCTCTGAAAATATTTAAGGCTGAGAAGAAAGTTGTGCTCTGTGTGTGTGTGTGTGTGTGTGTGTGTGTGTATGCAATGTGCTCGTGTGCATGTGTGTGTATAAATAGATGAAGCTGGCCATCTCATTTAAAAGAAATTATGCTTTTTTAGATGGGAAGAAGGTTGGATATGCTTTTAATGAACTATCTCTCATTATCACTATTGGTGGGTAGCACCATTTTTTCCATAGACAGAACTTTTTGGAATATCCTACCATGTAACCATGTAATTGGGCAGTTCTCTCCTGGCCCACCAGTTCCTGAATAACCATTCAGAGAAACACCATCCCCATTGGGCCAACCCATCCATTCCATTGGTTACTAGACTGAATGGCAGAATTCCCACAAAACTTCCACATCCAAAAAAGATGATCACTCTTTTATAAACTATATTGTTAATCTCCAAAGTAAACCGGGCTGTAAAGTCATACACCTGATCAGCAATATAAGGTGACCATACTTTCCATT
The DNA here is from genome assembly GCF_949786415.1 of Peromyscus eremicus. Lineage (NCBI taxonomy): Eukaryota > Metazoa > Chordata > Mammalia > Rodentia > Cricetidae > Peromyscus > Peromyscus eremicus. The sequence goes on from NC_081427.1 coordinate 43,539,907, forward strand.
GTCACAGCCTCTGCACCTCTAGAGTGACATGCTCCCACCAAACAGGACCCAAATAGTACATACAAACCATAAAATTGAAATATCACTAGAGGAATATCACCTGTCTGTCCTCTAAGAATAGCAGTAAGAAACACACAACAGACTTGAAGCTTCCTCCAGGTATTCCAGAAAGTAAGATTAAAAAGCAACCAGGACCTTGTCACCAACCCTGAGGGACATTCTTTTTTGCTTTATGGTTGTATAGTTGTCACATTGAGGTTACGGTACTCCAAGGACTGTTATTGATGCTGACATTCTAAGCAACTTCAAGTTGATGGAGTAATTATCTTACTTTCCCATGAATAGACTTCATTTGCCTCAGGCCACTGAATCTCTTATCTTTCTCAGCCCCACCTAAAAAAAAAATTCTACCCAGAAAGCAATCTAACTAAAGAGGAAAAGGCTGTAACTCTATTGAATTCAGAATCAGACCCTCTAGCTATGTTTTCTTATTACTTAGCTTTCGTATGACCTAGGTATAGAACCAAACAGGTAATATGGTGAAGCTTGGTAGAAACAATGAAATGACCATCAGGGCCCAAATTACGCATGCTAAAATTCTTACCTTAGTGTGATGGTACTGAGACAGGATTTGTGAGGTCATTGAAGCATGAAAACAGAAAGCACATGAACAGATTGTGTCCCTTAGAAAAGAATACCAGAAATTCCCTCTGCTCCTGATTCTATGTAAGGATATAGCACAAAGGTATCATGAATGAACCAGAAATCAGGCCCCCACCAGACTCCAAATCTGCAGCGTTCTAGCCCTCGACAAGCCAGCCTCTAAGTATGTAAAATAAATTTTTACTATTAGTGAAACAGCTTGTGGTGTTTGCTACAGCCATACCACTGTGCTCAGAAATAACCTAAGCTCTTGCAAATGCTAACAGGGACTAATTCCTCCCTCTGTCAAGAATCTGAAGACAATTTAATAGGACTTTTCCTTGAGAGTATGGTAATACAAGAAACCTTCAAAAATGTCATTTTGGAAAAAAAAGGAATGTGTGGGATTCTCTGTTGTCAACTGCAGTTTATTGCATTGAATCCCAAATTTTGGGGACTTTTCCAACAAGAAGTAAAAGATTTCAACCTATCAGATTTAGAACCAGTTCTAAGGAGAAAGCAGAGCGTTCTGCCAACGTATTTAGATGCCGTTGCTGCTTGCTGTTTTTGTTTTGCTTTTTCTTTTTTTTTAATTCAGAGCAATGCACAACAGGGTTTCCTGGGATTGAAAGACTGCTGAACTGCAGATTTTTAACACGAGTGAGCAACTGAATTGTGAAAGGTCCTGATGACGGGAGATTGTGTAATTGCTTAAGAATTTGCCCCCACAGCCCTCCGGTTCTTGGATTCTGAAAAGAATGAAAGTGATGGGTCATAATTAGCCCAGCTGTGTTAGGGGCATGGCAGATGCACTGGGCAAGCCTGATGCCAGGGTGAGCTCTGAGCATCTCATCAGTATTCCAGTCCTTTCCCCACACGACGGACGCCAGCACTCTGTTCCTACGGGCATGCACAGGCTTTTGTGCATGCTGTAAACACATACAATTCAAGACCCTAGGTGCTATGGAAATGAATAATGCATCTGTGTAGGTCAGGCGACAGCTAAGAAAATGCCAAAAGGAACAATAAAAACAGAGAAGTCCCTTGATTTGGGCAATGAGGGTGAACACTACCTTCCGATGCAACTTTGTGTCCAATTCAGATTTTGATTTTTTTTTTTCCCAACTGAAGTCTGTTTAGCAGAACACAGACACTGTCAGGATGACCCTGAGATTTTCCAGCTTCCCTACCTGAGATTTTCATCACTGTCCCGAAGGCTTTGCTTCGTTGATAAAACCTTCCGTCTGCATCTTCCTTGACTCCAGGCTTAGACCATTTTTCGCAAAGACAAGAATTATATTAAAATGACAGCTTAATATCTTTGGCCATTTTGCATGTTTAGGGTTTCTAACACCAGGGCCGTGGCTCTGTTGACTTTAAAAAATGAGGAAAAATTTAATTCTGGCCAATAAAAGGTCCAGAGATTTGTATGTGTGCCCAGGATTGATTCAAGGGCCATGGTTGTCACATGAAGGAACTGTATAGTACCTTCTCCTTCCATCATAATAGTACCAGTTCCCCTCTGGCCACCTCCCAGGTACGTGTGAGATGGCTACACTATCATAAAATCACTGTTGAAATCAGAGGTGCACAGAACTGAATACTCCTGAGCATCTTTTAATTATCCTCCAACAGAGCTTCCCTCAGACCTCATCTTCTGGAACTGTGCCCCTGCCCATCTCTACAACAATTACTTCTAAGGAGCCAAGAGTACTAAGGATGGGCCTGATGGAATACACAGGACACAACCCAGGGACAAATTCCGTCCCCTGCAGCACTCCTGTCTTCAGCATGGGCAGGGGTGCAAGAAGAGGAAACTCTGATATCAGAGAGAATATATCTGAGCTTAACTCAAAATTGAGCCCATTTCTGGGTCTTAATAGAATATAAGTGCTAAAATGGCAGGTGTGTGAAGAGTCACTAAAACTCTGTCTCATCTCTCATTTAACTCAAAAATAACTAAAAAACAATGAGTACCCCAAGCTGCTAGTCAGGTGGATGCTAAAGACTGGGTAACTATGCATATTCTCCCCTCTTTCGTGAAACTGTGCGAAGTCATCAGAGCGTACTCTGCTCTACCCTCTCACTAATGCCGTCTACTTGAATCCAGTCCCTCTTCACTGACATTGCACCCACTTGTGGACCCTTTCTAAGGAATTCCCTGTCATACCCCCTCTTCTGTTCTCGAAAGATCCACCTATCATCTCAATGGCTTCAAATAGCATAATTACACGGATCTTTTCTGACTTCAATAAGATGTAATTGCTTGCATGCTACTCACACTCACACTCACCAAAGTCACAAACTGCTTCTCTGATCCCCACCTTCCTGTCTCGTATTTTCTTGTGACTTTCCTACTTCTTTTCTTGGCTCCCCTTCCCTGTCACTCAAGCCTGAACTTTGAGGTGACCTCAGACACCTCACTCCTTCATCAGCACACTATCTTTTGTACTAGGATGACATGACTTTGAACATGTCTCCAATCTCCAGCTCTGAGTTCTTGCATGTCTATCACCAGATGTGGGTGGACATTAACCCCTACTCCCATGTAATCCTCAACATTAATGGTTTTTGACCAACCACATTCCCAGTGCTCCCATGAAACCTTTCCAGATGGATCTTTCTACCGCATTCCATTGCCATCTGACTGCTAATTCTCTTCAGCCTGAATGTGAGCTCACTGGCCACTAACATTTTCCTGAAATCGTGCCATGCCTCCTGTGGTTGTGCCTTTGTGACAGTTCTTTCCTCTGTCTGGGATCTCGCTGTGTTAATTCATGGAAATCCTACCCAGTCTCAAACTTCAGGGTGTTGATAATAAATGAAGCTATATACAAGGGCTGTAGTTACTTAATTCTCCTTTGTATGTATTAGCTGATACTAAGGAAACAGTTGAGCTGTATGAAATCTTATTCCCCCTGGAAGTAAAGGATAATATTTTCTGTGTTATTCTATGATAACAGAAATGAACAAATATTTTAAATCAGATGAATATATACCAACAAGTACAAAGTCTAGCAGCTCTGTGCATGGAGAGCCCACTAACGTCATCCTGAGTGGTCACTCCATACTTCTAGGGCATCCTCCTCAGATCCCACTCCTTTTGTCGTTTTCCTGGCTAATTCTGTAATGTAGTTCACCCACTATAAACTGGCTTGCCTGAAGGTCATAGCTCCTTAGGAATAAACATTTATATTTGGAAGACAATAGAATTACAAACTCTATTATATGTTTTCTTCAAGAATGAGAGAAATAAAAGGTATTAATTATAATATGGTGGCATGGACAACTCATTTTATTCTAAAGCAGTTATTTTAAATTTTCTACCTACATGCATGAGTAGAAAGCAACATTCACATCAGTACTAACTGCTAAGTCATTCGATCAACCTCAGGAAGGCAGTGTGTCAACTATTATTTTTATTCTATTTTTTAGGAATGAGAGACACAACTCTAGGCTAGTTATTAATATTTTTGTTATGGACTTTGATATAATGATTATAGCATTCTATTATTTTTAAAGAGAAATCCAATGAAGAAAATAGAAAAACCTCTCTATCAAGTATTAATATCAATATTTCCTATGATTTAATGAGTGTAATGATGAGGATTGCTCCTTTAATTATCATTCTAATGAATTTTTTAAGTTCATATACCCGGCACGCACCCACACATTTTCAGTGCGTATTTTCATTGTAAAGTATAGGCACGGTAGCACAAGGAATGAGCTCTGGCTTTTCAGTGCCCCAACTATGGCAGAGGTAAATGAGAACAGCACCCCCTGCACCCGGGTCAACACACCTACTTCAATTACCAGTGAAAGGGGCAATGTGGACATGAAAGTCAGATTCCCATCTGGCTGTAGCTAAATGCACAGCCTGACTTCCCTGAACTCAAGGATCACAGGAAGAAATTATCTAAGATTCAAATGATAACCCACACGGGAAGGTCACTGAAAGGATACGAACGCCTTTTCCTTAAGAAACAAGAACTCTTATGATTTATTTTTTTATTTATGTGTGTGTGCATGAGTGTGTGCATTTGTGTGTGTACATGAGTATGTGCGTGTGCATAGGTGCACATGTGTGGGTGGGTGGGTGTTCACAAAGGCCAGAAAGAATGCCAGGTCTTTTGAGCTGGAGTTACAGAGATGTGTGAGCTACCTGAGATGGGTGCTGGGATCTGAACTCTGGTCCTCTGATAGGGCAATCAACACTCTTAACTGCTGATCTCTTCACCTCAGAAAAGAGAACTTGTATTTAAATATCACATTTATTTCTGCTTGTCTGGAAGTGACAGAGACATAAAGGTTAATGAAAAATAACTATTACATTCAAACATGCTCCCAAATAATAAAGAGATATCAAGTAATTATTTAATTAACTTTTAAATTTTCCTATAAAAAGTAAAAAAAAAAAAAAACACATCATTAATAGTACAAGCAAAATTCATCATGCCCTGAGCAAATGTTAGAGTCCCTTCTCCTTAGAGCTTCCTAAATGAGGGGCTGGGCCAATGGTGCTTGATGCACAAAAGTGAGGACCTGAATTTGACTCTCCAGATCCCACTAAAAACCAGACACCTAACATGAAAAGTTCTATGATCCCAGTGGAGATCTGAGAGGCTGAGACAAAAGAACCCCAAGAAGCACATAGGCAGGCTAATAGCTTCTCTATTTGACAGTCTCTAAAACAAGGTAGAAGGTGAAGACAAATACCTAGCATTCTCCTTTGACCTTCATATGTGTGTCATGGCAAGTACATGCATGCATTGTGCACATAAATATTCATACACACACACACACACACACACGCGCACGCACGCACGCACGCACGCACACAGAAAAGAAAGAGGGGGGATTTAACTTTCTTTAACTTTCTAAATGATTAAAACCTCCAGTTCTAAAAGAATTTACATTTAAGTATATCATTCCTGAACTTGCCATCTTAAAAAGGCCCAAAGGAGGAGTTGGGTTCTTATGTCTCGCCAGCTGAGTCTTGGAGATATTTGACATTTGTGGACTGTCCCTAAATCCTGGAAAAGCTCTAGACACAAAGTCAAGGCTGGAACCGCAGCTGAGGGAGAGTCTCATTTCTCCTTGCAAATGCATGCCCTGCCAGGTCAGTAAAGTTTGCCAAGACCACACAAACAGAGAATAAATGATAAATTAGATTTGTATTTCATTTTCCAACTGGAAATCATTCTAAACTCTTTCATCAAACTGGAGAATGAAGATGGGCCAAAACCAGAAAACATTAGGGCTCAGAGATAATTATTATGGAAGACTAGGAAACATTTATCTAATGACTCCACAGGGATACTCTTAGAAGAAGGAATGAAAGAAAAAAATTTTACACCACCCACAACACAAAGATTCAGTGGAGTCAATGAACCAAGGAAGAAAAATCTAGTCTATGAATTTGAAAATAACCTGATGTTACTCTTCAATTTTCTCAATATTTGGCTCTACTATGATTGAGTGTGTTTGAGTGTGTTCATATATTATTAAAATATCAACATAAAATTAAATTCACCACCCTGAGAAATATTTTCATCTCTAATTCTTTTTGTATATTCTCTTAATTTTTGTTAATTCTGAATATTTGCTTCCAAGACCTTGAAGTGAATTACTTACAGAATGTTATACGAAAATCCCAAGGGGCATCACAAGTTAATTTCTTGCTGACATACCACAATACTTATAAAGGGAAAGAGTTGTATATGATATTCAAAACACCTTCCAACTCTATACTCTAAAAAACAAGTCATTTTCTTCAAATTTTAGAAGAGAAAAGGAAGCATGTTTAACATTCTAAACTTGTGATCCTTTAGATTTCCAAATATGACAATTGAACCTACACACTTATTGACAAATAGTTTTAGTCATATCATAAATCTATATCATAAATGCACTGGTATTTTCTGTGTGTGCTAAGGTCTTAAAGATGTGGACTCGTTTCATCCATATTTTTCCATCTATGAAGTAACAGCATTGAGATCCTAAGAATCAACAATAAACAGCATTTTCTATAAAGAAATCTACTCACTTAGCAGGCACAAAGTTTGAAGATGAAATAAATATTCTCTCTATATATTCCTGTTCTTAAAGAGACCTGCCACTAAATGAGAAACTAAGTGACCCAAGGTGTTTACCCATGAACTTCCATGCAGAATGAAGTTTAGTTTTTACATTTTATTTTTCACAAACTGACTGTGTGAATCCTGCCATTTTACCAGCATTTTCATTTTCTTAAGACACGGCAGCTGACTAACTAGGACTCAGCTCTGTGCAGATATGGGATGCTCCCTTGTTTCTGAGGAGCTTTGAAGAGGGAAACTGGATTATTGCTAGAAGACACGCATCCCCGATACAAACAGAAATGTCATCTTCTTTAAAAATGCAAAATCCTGCTAATTTAAGTAAATCAGAACCCTATGGGAAGAACAATGGCCTCATCACCATCCTGGCTGCTATGGGAACTCGTCAGAAATAGTCAAGCTTATTCAAAGGGAGGTATGATGCCATCTAGTGACCAAAAAGTAAATCACATTTGTGCTATCCCTCCCCTCCCCCAGCCATGCTCTGGGTTACACACACACACACACACACACACACACACACACACACACACACACACACACAGGACTTGGATCACATAGATTTGAAAGAGAAGTACAATAAAAGTTCCCTAGTTAAAACACTATCTAATCATTTGCTATGTACACCATTCTGCATAGCTACTACTAAAAATATATGAGTTACAACAATGGCATGGCTGTTCCACTCTCTTCTCCACTTCTAACTATCACTGGGTTAATCATCCTGTCTCCAAAATAAATGTCTTTATGAGATAATGCCAAGGAATTATGTCTTTTGTTCATTGAATGTTAACATAGCTTTCGAAACACAATTCCAAACTCTGCTTTGTAAAATATATGACTTTAAAATGTCTCATTGTATTGACTCTGATACCCTGCTAGGATTGTACCTAAATTCCCGAACACCTAAAAACACAGAAGAATCCTTTAGATGAAGCAAATGCATAATACTTACAAATAAAAACATGTCTCAAAATAGAACCAAATGCATTCCTCATTGCCATGCTAAAGTACCTGATTTGATTTCTATTTTAATTATAGAACTACATGGATATCAATAGGATATGATACTCTAGCCAAGGCCATTTCTGATGCATCTTTTCATCCCACATATCCCTGGCCAGTAGTCCTTCCCTCTAGCAAAGCAGTGCCTAGCATAACAGGGACTCAGCATTTTCCTAAGAAATCAGCATACTAGTTTCTTGTCTTTCTCTAAAGCTATGGTTTTCTAGGTTCAGATTGCATGCCATCTCTGTAAGTAGCATACCACTCTGCTTGGTGTTCAAAATGCTACCTCTTAAACCCTTTGAAACCTGGAATATCCATTCTGAAATGGCCCTTCTTCCACCAGCTATACCTGTAAGAGTCTGAAATTACAAAACATCATTTGGTTAATTGAATCTAAACGAGAAGGAAGGAGGAATTCTCAGTATTTTCAATGGAGAGCATCAATAATCTACAATATTTCAATCCTGCAACTTATTTAAAACAGCAGCTCAAGCCATTGTAGGCATCGGGCTGCATACATAGTATAATTTAATGATGCTCAAAAACTGTAACTTCAACTGTGGCATAGTGAAGTTCCTCAACCATACTCAAACTCTTCTCTAGTATGGCTCAATTTTAATTAAAGTGAATAACATTTCTGTAAGCTGTAGCAAGGTTCACATCAGATAATTGCTCTTCAAGTACAAAGACTGCCATGGCATTGGGACAGAGTGAAAGTCCTTAAACCAATAGCACATCTAATTGAGCCATGTAATTCCTACATCTGAAGTCTGTCCCTTGTTCCTCGGGTAAGTGTGTCTATGGGCTAGAACCCAATAGGTATAGTTATCATATACCCCAATTTTCTAGAACCCAATAGGTATAGTTATACATATATCCATTTGTACACCATTGAAGAATATTAAATGACAATGGACACAAAACAGTCAAAATAGTTTTTAGCAACATTTTCAATGGAAAGCAAAAAAGCTTCAGAACCTCTGATTTGGGTCTGAATACTGATTCTCCATTTCATTCTAATCGAGTCACCAAATACAAGTCTCCTCATGAGCATGTGGAGACAGTTTTTGCTCTTTGACTACCCAAAGTTCTCGTTTGATCAACTGCCAATGATTTTTGCTACTGTTTTCAAGGAAACTCAGATGAAGTATTGGTTGATCAGACTGGCCTATGGCCATGTCTGTGGGAGGCTGTCTTGATGGATGATTGATATGGGAGGGCCCAGACTACTGTGGGCAATGCCATCCCTACACAAGTGGACTTGGGCAATGTCAGAAAGCTAGCTGACCATATGCCAATCAGTGAGGCAGTGAGCAACATTCCTCCTGCTCCTCTATGGTTTCTGCTCCACGTTCCTGCCTTGACCTCCTGCCCTGGCTTCTCTCAATGATAGAAAAATTTAGGGCTGAGCATTCCATCGCCACTTCCTCTTGGGCCCCTCGGTCAGCTATGGGTGTCTGCGTTAACCACTGGCAGCTGCCATAGGGTGTTTCTCTGATGCACATTAATCCTTAGAAATCCTGTGGTACTTTTCACAGTGACTTTGACATTTCTATTAAGAAACATTCCTGTGACAAATCATTTTAAGAGATCAAAGTGTAACCTACAATGTTAATTTCAGAGGGGTGTGATTGTCTTATATGTTGGTTCGTGAAAAAGAAGATGTGAGTTCTATGTAGAGAGTACAAATTACATCTACCAAATAAGACAAATATAATCAATTATAAAGGTTTTTCATTACAAGTTATAATAAGCAAATCAATATGTCTCTGTACCTGAAGAGTTTTCTTAGAATTAAATCTTACTTAGTATTAACTTGGGGCTCTGTTATACCTTTTTTAAAAAAAATATTTCACATATATTTCAAAGGCATTCATTCATTTAAACTTTCATTAAGTCAAAAGACATTAACTAAATGCTTCCTCTGTACCAAGTACACATTTGGGACTGGTCTAGCCACATTTTATGATAAGATAAAAATCAAAAGGTAATATTGAATCTATGATAAACTAAAGAATCTTCAGATATCTTGCTAGCTGACAAATTTTGAAATTTCATACAATAATAAGAGGCATTTTATTTAAAGTCTCAAACTGTTCTGTTACAGGAGAAATTAGTTTAAAGGAATTAAACTTATGTTAAATATATACACTGATGCATATATTTTATTGAGAACATAGTAAGAAAGGAAATATAAATGTCTTTAAAGAAGAAAAGGGAAATTAAGAAGAATAACATATCTCCAAACACTCCAACCTGTGAACTGAAAAGAAAAAGTTGTTTAAAGAATATTTTTTAAAATGGCAGTACCAGCTATTTGTATTTGTATTTACAGAAATCTGCGACTAAAATACAGGCATTGTCGTCTGAGGCAAAGGCTGGACAGAACACACTAAGATTCACCATTTCCCAGCCTCACACCAATGATATGACGTGTGCCTCATTAGTATTCTAGTAATCTCTCCTTTCTTGATCCTCTTAAATAATACACTGCTCACCATTTATCTAGCCCTCCTAAGAGGAAGCTTCAGGTTTGTTTTGTATTAATCGTCCTATTGACTTACACTAAGAGAGGTAGCAACCCACCTGAACCACCTGGGAAAAATGAGGAGATGCACAGAAGGGCAAACCACACTGATAGTGTAACCTTTGGAGATACTAGTGGGAGATATAGACGTCCTAGAACTATAGATTATCAAGTTTCCTGCCTTAGGAAGTTTTGGGCATCAAAAATAGAACTCAGCTCATTCTAGGCAAGCATTCTACCAACCCCAACTCTACATTCCCAGCCTCAAGTAACTTTTTCACACATTATACACAGAACTGAAGCTCAGAATGGTAGTGACTCCATGATTCTTGCTGATCAAAGTTTTAAAAAGGTAAAGTTACTGATATTATTATAGTGATGTTTAATACAATCATTAAACATGGGTAGGATATCTGAATTTGTCTCAATGGAAAACCCAACCTTCTTCCTGAGAGACTCCATGGAGACTCATTCAAAAATAGTTAAGTCCTCTGTGTCCCTTGGTGACACTGCTCACACTTTCATACAGCCTTGTAATTACCTTTGTATTTTTATAATTATCTCCTCCATTAGTTTTGAGCAACAAAAACATATGACTGGCCTTTGTCTTTTTGAGTCCTTAGTACTGAACACATTGTAAGTGCTCAGTTAGTAAGTACTCAAATGAATGCTCAGTAATGAGTGCTCGGTGAGTATTCAGCAAGTGCTCAATGAATACTTAGTGAGTGCTCAGCAAGTGAGTGCTTAGTAAATAAATGCTCAGTCGCTCAGTCGGTGAGTACTTAGCAAGTGGGTGCACAGTCAGTGAGTGCTCAGTAGCACTGAGTAAGTGAATAAGCAAATGATGCCACGGTTACTGAAAAGTGGCATGCCCACATAAGTCACCCCAGCACTCACATAAGTCAGTCCTCCAAGAATCGGTTCAGCAGATACCAGAGCCCTCAAGAACAGTCATTCCTCTCCTTTAAGAAATATGTGTGGCCTTGAGTCTGTTCCAAGCTCCGGCGAGGGAAGCATCCGCCCACTGGGGCCTCTCCTGCCCAGTCTGCCCAGGCATGGAGCCCTGCTCTCTGGGAACTCACCTCCCTGCTTGCTCAGGGAGAGCCTGGTTAGGGCCGCAGGAGGCCCTGGTCTCAGACCTTCCCAGGGGCAGGAGAGTGACAAGCACTCAGCATGTGGCCCCGCTGATGAGCTTCCCCCTCAGACACCTTATGCTGGAGAGGATGTGCAGCTAGGGGAACTCTCCTCCACTGCTGGTGGGAATGCAAGCTTGTACAACCACTTTGGAAATCAATATGGTGCTTTCTTAGAAAATTGGGAATCCATCTCCCCTAAGATCCAGCTATACAACTCTTGGGCATATACCCAAGGAATGCTCAACCACACCACAAGAGCACTTGTTCAGCTATGTTCATATCAGCATTGTTTGTAATAGCCAGAACATGGAAACAACGTAGATGCCCTTCAACTGAAGAATGGATAAACAAAATGTGGTACATATACACAATGGAATACTACTCAGCAGAGAAAAACAATGACATCATGAGGTTTGCAGACAAATGGATGGATCTAGAAAAAATCATCCTGAGTGAGGTAACCCAGACTCAGAAAGACAAACATGGTATGTACTCACTCATAGGAGGATACTAGATGTGGAACAAGGATGACTCGGCTGCTACTCACATCACTAGGGAGGCTACCTGATAAAAAGGACCCCAAGAAAGACACGGGGATCACCAAATGATGGAGAAATGGAAGAGATCTACATGAACAGCCTGGACATGAGTGGAGATAATGAAGGGCGAGGGTCGAGGGAAAGAGAGCTTGAGGGAGCGGGAGATCCCAGCTGGATCAACAACAGAGAGGGAGAATAAGGAATAGGAGACCATGATAAATGAAGACCACATGAGAATAGGAAGAAGCAAAGTGCTAGAGAGGCCCACAGAAATCCACAAAGATACCCCCACAACAGACTGCTGGCAATGGTCTAGAGACAGCCCGAACTGACCCACTCTGGTGATGGGATGGCCAAACACCTAATTGTCATGCTAGAAACCCCATCCAACTACTGAGGGATCTGGATGCAGAGATTCATGGCTAGGCCCTGGGTGGATCTCTGGGAGTCCAATTAGCGAGAAAGAGGAGGGTTTATATGAGCAAGAATTGTTGAGACCAAGGTTGGATAAAGCACAGGGACAAATAGCCAAACGAATGGAAACACATGAACTATGAACCAATGGCTGAGGGGTCCCCAACTGGATCAGGCCCTCTGAATGGGTGAGACAGTTTATTGGCTTAATTTGTTTGAGAGGCATCCAGGCAGTGGGACCGGGTACTGTGCTCATTGCATGAGTTGGCTGTTTGAAACCTGGGGCCTATGCAGGATCGCTTGGCTCGGCCTGGGAGGAGGAGACTGATCCTACCTGAACAGAGTCTACCAGGTTGATCTCAGTCCTCGGGGGAGGCTTTGCCCTGGAGGAGGTGGGAATGGGGGGGTGGGCTGGGGGGAAGGTGAGGGGGCGGGAGGGGAGAGAACAAGGGAATCCATGGCTGATAGGTAGAACTGAATTGTATTGCAAAATAAAAATAAAAATTAAAAGAAAAAAAAGAAATGTGTGCGGTTCAATCAGGTTCTCTCTGGATAATTATTCAGTGCACACATCACTCTGTCCTCAATTTTTGACAGTTTTCAGGGTACTAATAAGCACTTTAACAAAATGATCTTTGTCCATTTCTATCATCTGATGACAAATGACCTGTTACACTCCAAGTAGATTTCAACAGGGAGTGCTCAAATCAACTGTGGGTGGAGTCTTAAGTACATGAGTCCTGCTATTTTATACCTTTCTCACATTGAATATTGTCAATCTTTATATTTCCAGTTGTTCTCAGTAAATTTCAAATTCATCTCAGAGAAGTTTTGGTGACAAGCTTATTTCTTTTATTTATTTTCTTTGCTATGGCAAAAGGCAGCATAATGTAATTCAATATTTATTTTGACCCCATAGTATGTGTTGCATGATCAGCATCAGGCTCTCATAGGATAACACACTTACTACATATATAATTTTAGAGTATAAGCAGGGCACTGTATTTCAGTTCCAAAATGGCTGGGAAAATTTTGTTGACTTGAATGCCTATATGTCAGAGTAACTTAGATGAAGAATGGTTTTCTGTCCTAAGTATAGCTGATTATCTGAAATGCAGTCAATTATCTCGATATATTCATGATTTTTAAATTATAAAAGAAAACAAACCCTTTCCTAGTTTTCTTTTCTTGCATTGCTTTTGATGACGCCAGAAGCAGCAGCTGCTTCTGCATGTACTCCGAACCAGATACATCGTTACTTTGCCTCCAAAATCATTTCTCAGTGATTTTGTTAATATAATCCTACAATATAATCCCTAGATCATCATCTAATAGAAATCACAGCTTATAGGCAATTCACAAAAGAACTCAAATGTTAAAGTCAGACTCACCTAGCTTCCGAAGTAAGGCCCTTGCCAACGAGTTAAAGTAAGTGTGTGAGATACACAATTTTAGAGCAAGGCTGAAAAGTCGTTTTGCTATGTGTACTAAACTCTTGTCCAACATCAGTCAGCAGACCTTAATCGTGTAAATTTCCATGCAATGCATCTATGCACCAATAGTCTCAAAGTTTGACTCGTATAAACATTAAATATAGAACCATTTATATTTATCCATGATGACTAATCTGTACTTCAGTAGCTCAAACAAAACACTGTTAAACACAGAACTGTTTTAATCACTGTGTCTTACTTTGCACAGACGGCCTAAGAGAAAGTCTTAGAATCAATTGTGAAAACTATTTGAGTAGTCTTCAAATGGAAAATGTTATTAGGTTTCCTTCTTTAATATGCACTTAAAGTAATACAGAACAAAATTTAACTGAAAATACAAAAAAAAAATCATGATTTATATTTATGTTTCTAACAACTTTCCAATTGGGATAGCTTAAATTCTGTTCTGAAACAAAAATCATGAAGATAAATATAATGATAAATGATTAACAATTGATTTAATTGCCACTTTGTTTATGCACACCATTTGAAATGAAAGGAAGTGCAAATAACTGTACACCCAATGCCAGAGACCTCAGCATGTACTGGAAGTTTATTCAGAGGTAAAAACATGCTTGAGAATACTAATGAACCAGTGTTCACACCCATTCGTTTAACAATAATCTTGAAGCTTTGTTTAAATCCAACTGCTGCTGACATTTTGAGCTAGTTTATAACTATCTAAGAAGACAAGACTGAAAACCTCCAGTTAGTGCTAGTATTCCTCTCTCATCATTGTGAAAATGAAATTGTTAACTCATGTTTTAAATACAGAATCAGAAAGTACCAAACCCATATTGTTTCATTCGGTAATCATTGGGTAAAAACAAACTTATCAATGAAACTTCATTTAAATTTAACATTACCAAATTATGTTTTAGGTGAGTAACATGACCACATTGAAGTGACTGGGTGGAGAGATGGCAAATGAACTAAGTCACTGTTGAAGACAGGCATAGGCACACAGGACACATTGATCTTCAAAAGCCAACATAAAGGACTTATATTATTTCTTCTCCTCTCCTCTCCCTCACAAAGGCAGAGGGCAGCCATTGTGAATCCATTTTCAAATTTTAGGATTAAATAAATGTATGCTGTATTGGGAAAACCCAGCTTCTCAGTGTGGAGAAAATAATAGGAAAAAGACACATAAATTCCTCAAGTGCAAGGAGGACACCTGTATCACCTAATTGTGACTACAAAATAACATTTACCATATCGTTGACAAGAATCAAGGATGCTTAACGAAGTGCCAAGTCAAAGACTGAAGCAGAGAAAAATAAAAGAGTTCTAAACACAAAGTACCAATGAAGTGGATAAGAAATGGCATGTCAAAATGACACCGGAACCAACTTAGACTATGCACCTACTGTACAAAAAGTGAACAAAAGAACATCAAGAAAACTTCTATCAGCACACTTGAGACTACAGGCAAGGTGTAGCTGAAAGGACTTTGTGAACGTGTGCTTTTGTGTAAATGTACTAATTGCACACAAATGAAATAAGCTTTTTTTTTTTTTAGTAACTATTACCTTTCCTGACCTTGTCAGAATAAAGGGCTCAATTTGATTGCTCTTGCTCTCCCATCATAGGCAACTTTCACTTATAAAAAGATTTTGACACTGACAATTTAGTGAAGAAAGGTATAATTAGTTTCTTTTCATATTGCTTTCTTGAAATTACAAGAGGTACATGTCTGAGGATGTAGCTCAGTGGTAGAGTGTGATGAGTATGTGTTTAATCCTAGAATGACAGAAAGGCTACATAAATAAAGAGAAGCCATAGACATGTTGCACAATTCTACAAAATGGAGAACACACTGACCTGAGGAGTTACACTGATGAATGGCTTCTGACTAATAGTCTACAGCGGGTTCCCCAACACTACAAAGCATCCCCACCAGAACCCTGCTCTATTATGTTCCTAGGCAGCAACAGATACCAAAGAACAAACCAGAGTTTCCGGTCATGTCTTTATAATTCCACAGCAGAGAAAGTCAATATGTGCTGCCCAGGAAATGGACCCATGACGAACCTCACAACCGAGATTAAATCCGCAAACTCTGCCCATTACATTTGAGCCTTCTGTGGAATGCGTTTAATTTCGTTCGTCAAAGCACAATTTCATTTTATTTCATTCATCAGTAGCTTGTAGGCACAAAATGTATTTAAAGGCCAGCATTCTTTTTCGTTCTTAATGTTGTCAAAATCACTGCCATTTGGAGGGAATAAGGGAATTCCATACATCCATCCTATTCTGCTTCAGCTCTGTCCAAATGACATTGAGATATGTTGAAGCAGATTAAGTTTCCCAAGAAAAAGTCTAAACTTCTCAAAAAGACCAGACAGCCCGTGTCATTTGGCTTTGAGACAGTTCTGTAGACTCTTTCATCACGATTCCCGAAATGCTTATGGAATACAAGGCTGTGGGGCCTGCATGTCTTTCCTATGCTCCTTCATACTGCCATTCCCTTGCACAGGCAGTCCGCACAACCAGCAACTCTGAAGTAGTTAGCCATCAAGACAAGCCAAATCTTCCCAGAGTCTCCCTCTCTTCTGACAAAATGGTATTTTTTCCCTTGCTCCCCCACCTCTGTAAGCATACATTATCTATATGATATTGTCACGCTTGTTTTCAGTTCATGAAGTTTATAGCAGCGTCTCACCCAACAGCTATTCATTTTTTGAAGTGACCCCATCCTCACTCCAAGAAGTGGAGCACAAGCACAACTTTCAATAAGCCTTTTTTTTTCTTTTTAACAAATGAGTAACAAATAGCAATGGACACCATGGGAAAATATAAGGAAGTATGCCATTCTATAAGAAAATGTGACTGTAGCTACTGTTTTGTCTAGAATAAGGTCTTGGAGGAGATAATAACTCGGGTTGAAGACCAAGTAGAGTTTGAGTCAAAATTGATGGTGGAAAAAGGGCATTGAAACAGAACAGGAAACAGGAAGAGCTAAGACATAGGACTCTTACCCTGGAGGTTCTACAAATAATGTTGCACACTCCAAACTTAGAGATCACTATTGACCATGGGGCCCAGTCATTGCCTCTGAAGCCTACAGCAATATTTTAGCTTAGGCCAGACCTTGACAGTCTCCCAATCATTGAGGACTGAGCCCAGGCAGGATATTAGCTACTTCCAGGAGAATACAGAACTCACATGGTGGCCAGTTTGGGCTTGAGGATTCACAAGGATTTTCCTAGCAGGATTTAGGATGCTTCCATTCAATGCCTTCATCTCAGGTCAAACCTGTATCATGGTGTGAAGTTCCCCCTGGATTTTCTCACTCACTGTTTTTTCTTTTTTTCTCTTACAAGGGAATTATCTATAAGACTGTGATTATCACATGGAGGAGAGACTGTGTCCAGAATAATCAATGATATTTCAAAGTGAAAAAGCAAATGGAGACTTCATCATTGAAGCCAAGTAGTTCAATAGTTTGCCTGAGGACAGGATAAATCCTCATTTCTTAAGAGCATTTGTAGTTTTAAAGTTCACCAGTGACAGAGATTTCATAACTTCCTTTTACAAATTGTTTCATAGCTTAATCATCTCATACATCTGACAGATCTATACTAAATCCCTTGTGATTTAAGGTCATTTCATCTTGTTTAGTCTTCTATGGTGATAGATTTCAGCCAACTACAAACCTGTTAAATAGGTCAACATCCACTTGTAACAGGAATTTCCTCCATGATATCTTGCAAAAGTAGTCTTACAGGGTTACCTGCCACTTTTTCTATTTGTTATGAAATTATGATTCATTAAAATAATACGACCACAGAATATCTGTTCTTTAAACACAGAAAAAATATTCCCTGTGTATGCAGTAAAATAAAACTATGGTTACTTGAGAGATATTTTTATGTTTTTTTTATGATTCATAGTAGCAAAGAGAAAACTTCTTTACATTCATTTAAAAAAAGCTCTGCCTTCTACTGACAGAGTGAGAAACCCAGTCATCAATTGTTTAGGTACCATATCATATTCATCTTTTAAAAGTGGGTGTATTTTTTTTCTGTATGTTTGGAAACAGAGATGCTGTTGGCCTATGTTAGAGTATCTTGTCTAGCTGCAAGTCCTATGTCTGGTCCACTTCTCCAAGTATGCCAATCAACATGTAACGCTCCAGCCACAAGACTTACCCATCAGCAAAGACCTTCAAAAATGAGGATGTACTTACCTAAAAGAGAAAAAGAGAGATGGCGTTAGTGACATTCATCACAGTTCAGACAGAGTGACAAACACATTCTAGAAGGCATTCTGAGCATATGCCCTAATCACCATGGCCAGACCCAATTTCAGAGCTGTTGTTTTTGATACACAGGCCAGTTGGTGGTGTATCTCTCATTCTCCAAGTTTACTATGAGTACATTTAACAGGTATCTCCAAGTTTACTCTGAGTACATAATAAATACTAAATTATAAAAAGAAGTGATCACAATTTTAGAACAGAGGTAAATAAACAATTTCTGGACAGATCACATACTCAATAATATCTGTTGAATAAATATAATAATAAATGATAAGATAATAGATAACCATACATCAGTTATGTCCCAAACTGGGCATTAAGGCACTACAAATCACAGTAACACACAGGCGATTCCTTCCCTCTTGCAAGTGGCCAGGTGGCATCTCTTCATCCTTCTGTTTACCCAGAGGTGAGAACTGAAGGTTCTGGAGTGAGAAGGATGAAAACCAGGTCTAGAACAAATGGGAACTAAAAAGGACTGATTTGCTAAGCCCTCAAGTCTCATGTTAGATTAAATGAAAATCCTACAATAGTTCAGAAAGCAAGTTTAAAAGCACCATAGAGTGAGTCTGGTTTGTCTTTTTGTTTTAATTTTGAAAATGACAATTATTTATTTATATTTACAGTGTGTTTATGTGTGGGTGTGTGTGGGTGTGTCCAGCGCTTTTTCATGCTGACCCATCTCAGTGTCTTAGGAGTTTAGTGACTCTGTTACAGATATTCTTTCAAGAAAATGGCAGCTGAGGAGACATGGTATTTCAAGAAATATTATAAACTGCAGAGCAAGAGAATTAATGGGCCTCAGTCATGCAGTCAGCTCTAATTTTAATATTTATAGCACATCCAAATACTTAATTTAAAACACACTAAGAATAAAGTGCCACTCATGGAGTCTCTGCTTCATAAGATTTACCCGAGTAAAATGAACCCACAATGCAGTGTGTTACCCCTCAAATGTTCAGTTTTTTTCCCCCAAACAACGCCAATTTTCACGGTTTCTATGAAAACTCTTTACAGCTGCAATGTCTTTCACCATTGGTTTTAATGCCGCATACCTATTGGGGTGGCATACTGAATTTGATTACAAAACCTAAACCAACAAAACAAAACAAAAAATCAAGACAGCAGGTAAAATATTAAACCATATATTTGTTTCCAGATCAAACTGAACCAATCTAAAGTGGAAATTGTGAATCTTTACAAAGTTTAACGAAACAGACAAAAAAAGAACTCTACTACAGATTTCACTGTTAACTTCAAAAAGAATTGGAATGCGGGCTGGAGAGGCTACTACTCACTGGTTAAAAGTGAGTACTGCTCTTGCAGAAGACCCAAGGGTTCTGTGGCCAGCACCCACAAATGGCAGTTCACATCCACCTGGAACTCACTCTAGATCCAGGGTATCTAATGTCTTTTTTAGGTGCTCTATCAGCACCTATACTCATAGGTGTACACACACACACACACACACACACACACACACACACACTTGTACACATAATGAAAAATAAAATAGCATTTTAGAAAGGTACTTGGTCTCAATGGTTCAAAACATTAAATATGAACTAGTTAAAGATGTGGGGGGGTAGTTCAAGTAGAAAGACAAGGGGAGAACAAAGAACATGAAGAACGGTTGAAAAAGCTGTAGGGAAACATTATCTTATGTTTACTTAAAACACATATATACACATATGTGTATACATATATAAACAACTGAAACTAGGTTATGCCATTCAGGGTGCTAATGCTCCACCAAGAGCCATAGACCATCTAAGAAAAACTCCAGTGCTAGCCATGGGAAATTCCCCTGAGTTGTTAGTCAGGGGAGACCGAGGGACCCCCTAAATGAGATAGGCTATTGCCATTTTCTTTAGTTGCCTCCAAGAACTTGAAGGTAGGACCCCACTGCTGAAGTCGCCACACAACTTGGACACTGGACTTTATGGAATCAAGCTGGAACTGCGGAGAGGGGAGCAATTGGTAGTCCTACCCAGCTGTAGTGCCTCTGAACGACAACAATGACAGAACCGGCAAGATATCCACATCAGCGCCACCGGCGCTGGTGTCTTTGGCTAACCAACAGCTGTCTATAAGACTTCAGCCCTGCTGAACAAGAGGGAATGCATGTCTGGTACTGTGAACCTTCCCAACCACCTGTGACCAGACAAGTCATAGAGCCGAGAAGAGAAGCCACCACAGCCATTTCCCTAAACTAGAATAATTTCTAGCTGTATTTTAAATGGTTATCTTTATATACACAGGTAAGTTTAGCTCTCATCCATCATCACCAACACTTCTTTTTGCCAGAGATGGAGACTATTATAGAGATTCATAACTGGACAAAAGGAAGAGAATAAATGAGTCTGTAGTGTGCCCAGCCCCATCTGATACATCTGTAACACAACTCCTACACCTAAGACTGAGGAGACTTTGCAGAAATGGGGACAAAAGGAGTAGAAGACCCAGGAGATAACATCTCTTATGTGTGATAGGGATGCCCACCCACAAATGCTCACAATATAGTTGCCTGAATACGTCCAGAATAACAACAACAGTAGCTGACACAACAATGTAGACAGGGCATATTCTATATGTCCCCACATTTAGATGAATAGATACAGATAATATTTGCCTTCTGAGAGAGGGAAAATCAGTCTCTTCCAGGGATAAGTCTCGACATAGATTGTCCAATACCAAATAGGCATCTTGGATACAAGTCTATATAAATAAAGTTAAATGAACTTAGTAGATTATATAAACATGTATATATGATATATACATATATATATACATAACAATAATAATTAAAGAAAAGATCATGAATTAGGGTGTCATACAGGAGGAGTTAGAGGGGTAAGAGGGGCAAGAGTGATGTAGATGCAATGCTCATATACAAAGTTGCCAAAAATATTGAAGTTATTCTTTAAAAAAATACATTGGGTTTTATTCTGATCAACAGCCTGAAGATGACTGAGGGACAAGGGTGTTAGCAAACAACTGGAGTGTGAGAAGATGCAATGGGTTTGCTGAACAAGGATGGGAAATGTGTGCCAGAGAGATGGCACGGTGGAAGAAGTGCTTGATGCCCAAGGGTAAGGACCTGCATTTGAACACTCAGTACCCCTATAGAGCCAGGCACAGGTGTGGATCCCATCCCTGTGCTCCTACTTTAAGATGGCAGATAGAGAAAGATGAATACCTGGGCCAACTTGCCTGACATATACATCAATGAGCAAGAGACCTTGTTTCAAACAAAACAAACAAGGACTGATACCTCAGGTTGTCTTCTGATGGCCACATGTGCACCTTTGCAACACACATACATACATCTGTGCACATGTGAACACTCACACACATACACACACATACACACACACACACACACACACACACACACACACACTCCCACACATACATACATACAGCACAGGAAGAAATATTTTTCTTTGTTTTTTGTTTCCTAGATTCCTTGAAATGGCAAAGGGATTCTGGTTAGTGCTAGATTTATTGGCGAACAGATGAAGGGAAAGAACTGTAGTTTGTTGGATTTTTTTCTTTACTGTTTTGGTCGGCCCTCCAACCAGCTCCCCAATAATCACATAGAGTCTTATTCTTATTTATGAATGCCCGGCCTTAGCTTGGCTTGTTTCAGCCAGCTTTTCTTAACTTAAATTATTCTGTCTACCTTTTGCCTCTGGGATCTTATCTTTCCCTGTTCTATATACCCTTCTTTACTTCTTACTCCATGGCTTGCTGTGTAGCTGGGTGGCTGGTCCCTGATGTCTGCCTCTCCTCCTTTCTTGCTCCTCGATCTTTTCTTTCCAGATTTCTTCTCCTATTCATTCTCTCTGTCAGCCCCACCTATGCCTTACTATTGGCCATTCAGCTCTTTATTAGACCAATCAGGTGTTTTAGACAGGCAAAGTAACACAGGTTCACAGTGTAAAACAAATGCAACATAAAAGAACGCAACACATCTTTGCATCATTAAACAAATGTTCCACAGCATAAACAAATGTAACACATCTTCAACTAACATTCCACAGCAAAGAACCTCATGTTCAACAAGTCTAGAATAATCTATGGATTAAGATATAAAGCACTTATGTGAAAAATAAAGTGGATTATGGACTGGTGAGATGGCTCAGCAGGTAAAGATATTTGAAACCAGGCCTGACAATCTGAGTTCTAACCCCAGAGGGCATGTGATGGAATAAAAGAACCCACTTCCACTTCCGCAAGTTGACTTCTGAACTCCACGTCTCTGCTGTGGTGCATGTGCACATGCTGCACACATAAGTAGGTCCATGTAAAAAAATGCCTGTTTAGAAAAGGTGGCTGACTTACTGGGTAAAGAAGATACACAAAGTTGATGACGCAAAGACTGATGTAAGCCCAGGCCACTCAGAGATGGGTAGTGTTTGAACTCATACTCAACTGAGACAAATGACTTCAAAGAACAGCCAGATATATTCACCAAACTAAGGCAGACATTTCTCCAGCACTGACTGTGGTACTATTTGCTGTGGGATGGTCTGTATGTCAAGTGTGTTGCTGATTGGTCAGTAAATAAATCACTGATTGGCCATTGGCTAGGCAGGAAGTATAGGCGGGACAAGGAAAAGAATTCTGGGAAGTGGAAGGCTGAGAGAGAGACACTGCCAGCCGCCATCAGGACAAGGAAGATGTAAGGTACCAGTAAGCCATGAGCCATGTGGCAAAGTAAAGATTAATAGAAATGGGCTAAATATAAGAGTAAGAGCTAGACAATAACAGGCCTGAGCTAATGGCCAAGCAGTTTAAATAATGTAAGAGTCTGTGTGTTTATTTTATAAGTGGGCTCTGGGACTGGCGGGACTTGGTGGCGGGAGCTGGAGAGAAATTCTCCAGCAACAAATGGCGCCCAACGTGTTGGCAAGAGTTTTCACCTAAAACCTGAGTAAAAAGATTCTAAAACGGAGCTAAAAACAGCTCCTAGTTGTCTCTTTTAAGCTAGCGGCAGCCTGCATGTTTGAGCTACTATGGCGGGTTCCTAGCGTGCGCGACCTGCAGTTTGGCGGGAATGAGGCCTCTGCAAGTGGCACATTAAGCTGTGTGGTGGATTTAGCCTTTGCTAGTACAAAACAAAACAAAAAAAAAAGAGGTTTCTGGGCTACACGTTGCTTTGATAGAAGCATAGACCCACTATTTCTGAGAGTTGATGGCTCCCAGAGCTGGTGGAAAACGTACTACCGCCATGTTGGGAAGCTGAAGTGGGTGGAACCAGCAGCCACAGCACCAGCGCCATTTCAGGCTTAGAAGGCTGCAGTTTAAAGCAATAGGCTCACGCTAATATAAAAAAATAAGCCACGTAAAGATGGCTACCACACAAAGAATCTGGATTATGTTCTCTTTGATATTCGTAACTGCAGAAAAACATTTGATTGTAAAAGCTGTTGAGTTATGCCAAAATGTATATTTTAAAGGTGCCTTGACTTCAAAATTTGGATATAAGGATATGTTGCTTTGGAAAAGAGTCTCTGCTTTTGTTTCCACAGAAAGCCAGAGACTATGGATTTGTTCCAGATTAAGATACATCAGGTTTGACCAGCCAAGACCCCCTGAAAGGTCTCCAATGACACCATGGCCCAGATGACTCAACATCCAGAATGGTTCCAAGGCAACTGGCTCAGACGATACAGCCTCATGGACTACTCCATGATCCTAAAATTTTCTTTATATCCCCATAAGATACAGCGCCCCCCTCCAGCAGGAAGTAGTAAGAGAAGCTACGCCCAAATTCCCAAATATACCAAGCTGGCTTTAGAGATGGAATTGGCTCACTCCCCCTCTAAACCCAGACATATTGCTCAAAAAAAAAAAATGGTTAAGAGATTCTTATGTCCCAAATCAGAAGAGCCCTCTGGTATGGGACAGAGAAAAAACAATATTTTTATTTAAATCAGGTTGATTATAAATACAATCTCTTTCTAAAACAAAAAAGGGGATAGTTTAGATATGATAGGATGAAAGGGTAGATTAATGAACCTACTTTTAAAGAGTAACAACTTGTTTAAAATGTTTTACATTGCTACAGATTTTAGTTTATTGATACAAATTTAAACTTAATTTTGTTATACTGTATATATATTTCTATTCTTGTTTGAGGTATTATGTTTATGTAACTCATTTAAAATTGTAATGGATAATTAAAAAATAGATTAATAGTTAGTCATCTATGATAATATTTGTAGCCATGTTAGTTAAGTCTTCTAGGTATACATAGTTATATTTCAGATAGATAGGTAGTCTTCAAACACTTCAAAGACCTACAGAATATGGCATTTAAAATGTTTTAAAAGTTTAGACTTTTTGGACAGTGAGACATGTCTGCTCCTGACAGCACCGATTTACTTCAGAGAGGAGGATGGGCATCGAAGACACTCCATATGGAGTTTATCTTCACCTTGACAAAAATAGCCATTTGGGCAAGAAACTGTTCTTGCCTGGACTGCTTGATCAACTGGACATGCAGGACCCATAGAAAGGTAACCACTGAACTTTGCTTGACAAAATGGTCCTTCAGGTTCCTGCTTTGCAGAGAAAACTGCCAGACATTCTACAGGACACAGAGAAAAGTGAATAAGAGACTCTAGGCCTGTGGGCTGAAGACAGATGCCCCAACTTTACAAGAGAACTTTGAATGACTGTCCAGGCTGCCAGCTGTCTCTGTCTACCCTACAAGACTCCTAAAAGTTGCTTATATCCTTCTCCATTTCTCAGGTAGTAGTATATCCTTCTGAGGTCTTTAATGTGGTTAAAGACTAGATACTTACAATTTTCCTTAGTTATAATAAAAGATAAGTTAGATATAAAACCTTAAACTTACAAATATAAGATAGATAGGATCTCTTCTTTAATATTGTAACTGTAATTCTTGCTTGATAATTGTTTTGTTATATGTAATTTTACTATGTTAAAGTTAAAACCTTCCTTTTTAAGAAAAGAAAAGGGGAAGTGCTGTGGGATGGTCTGTATGTCAAGTGTGTTGCTGATTGGTCAGTAAATAAATCACTGATTGGCCATTGGCTAGGCAGGAAGTATAGGCGGGACAAGGAAAAGAATTCTGGGAAGTGGAAGGCTGAGAGAGAGACACTGCCAGCCGCCATCAGGACAAGGAAGATGTAAGGTACCAGTAAGCCATGAGCCATGTGGCAAAGTAAAGATTAATAGAAATGGGCTAAATATAAGAGTAAGAGCTAGACAATAACAGGCCTGAGCTAATGGCCAAGCAGTTTAAATAATGTAAGAGTCTGTGTGTTTATTTTATAAGTGGGCTCTGGGACTGGCAGGACTTGGTGGCGGGAGCTGGAGAGAAATTCTCCAGCTACAACTATTGCTTACCCAGCCTAACACACTGACTTCTGTTTCCAATTAACTTGGTTATTCAGTAGTTTCTTTAAATAAAATTTTGTTTTGTTTTGTTTTGGTTTTTGGTTTTTGGTTTTTCGAGACAGGGATTCTGTGTGTAGCTTTGTGCCTTTCCTGGAACTCACTCTGTAGCCCAGGCTGGCCTCAAACTCACAGTGATCCACCTGCCTCTGCCTCCCGAGTGCTGGGATTAAAGGCATGTGCCACCACCGCCCAGCTAAAAATATTTAAGATTAAAAATTTTAATTTAAAGGCTTCTTTTGGCTGTAAGCCTTGATGCTCCATTTGCAAATTCCCAGTAACTGTGTGTGTGTCCTTGTGTAGAAGAGGCAGTCTAGAGGAAAGAGATACACAGAGACTGGACGGCTCTGCTGGGAAGAGGATGAGAACTGCTTAAGGGAAGTCGGTATCTGTGGTTTTCACCATCTGTCCTGGAGCCCTACAGTGAGCCCTGATCTTAGAGACATTTTAGTTTAATCTTGTTGGGAAGGCAAGACATTCATACAAGGAGCAACTCTTAAATGAAGCAAAACATCTTATAATTAAAGGTAAATTACATGGTAGAAACATCAAATGACACGGGAATTAAAAGAGACAAGGAAAAGATGCTCCAGCTTTGTCCGGGATTACAGAAATATGCTACAACCCCGTAAGAAGACTTGAGACAGTGTTCGGGCTTTTGATACTGGGTGTGCAACAGTACCTGCTCCCTCAAAGAGCCCAGTTAGAGATTTATGAAATATGGTGGGAGCTGCTTCAGAAGCAAGGCAAAGGCTTGGATGGACCAGGGCTCTACAGTTGTTGGTTGCTCTGTCTGTCTACATGTCATTAGTTAGTGTGAGAAAATGTCTTACTATGTGACTTGGCCTGCCCTAGAACTTGGTTATATGGCTCAGGCTGGCTTCAGACTATCACTTCTCGTCTCTCTGCCTTTACTTGTCTAGCCTTCAGGCATGTGATACCATGTCTGCCTTGCAAAGAGTTCTGAGGAGCAGTATCTAAGTGGACTCTGCCTGTCTATAAACTTGTGTCACACACTGTTAATTCAGCACTTGCTGGGTTGGTTGGAAGAGTTAACCAGTGGGTGTATGATGGCCATGCCTAGTAGGCTATAAGTTCTCTCTCTCTCTCTCTCTCTCTCTCTCTCTCTCTCTCTCTCTCTCTCTCTCTCTCTCGTGTGTGTGTGTGTGTGTGTGTGTGTGTGTGTGTGTGTGTGTGTGTGTGTGTGTGTGGGGTGTCAATCTGGTGCCTTAAATCGACAAGGCCAGATGGGAAGGCCAGGAACTCCCATGGACCAGCCATTGGACTCATGATTGTCGTAGTCTAACTATGGCTGAGGCACAGCAAAGAGAGACATTCCCAGGGCCTGGAGGAGGTGGACCAGGCACCTGGAAAAGAGCTCACTTCCCTGACACAGATAAAGCAGTGCAAGAGCTTATTTCCCAGGATGCTTAGCCCTGCACCAGGTGGAAGTGACTAGGTAAGTCAATTGGATGAGTGGAGCTAAGCGCCGAGGAGGCTCTGTGGTACACCAGCAGCGAGGCTCAAGAGGTGCCTGCAGAGGAGCCACGCATTTGAGCCTCACATAAGATAACTGGATGGTCTGGCCAGTGGACTTGGGGCCCTCAGAATGTTTCCTCTTCTTCTTCTAAGTGTCTTCCGAGCCTTCAGCTCTGTTCCACCTTCGAAGCCCTGGAGTTGCTATTCGTGAGGTGGAGTCTCATAGACGTCCCTTCCTGACTTGAAAGCTGCTCTGCTTTAGCTTCCTCTCCTTGGGACCACACCCTGGAGGTTCCTGGAGGGATGGTGAGCTAAGCAGGGAGCTTGGGGATGCTCTGTCCCTTCAGGTCCACACCAGAGTGTTCTCCCACGGAACCACTTCTGCAGCCAGCCCCCTTCCGATTTTATTTTGAAACCAAATCTCACAGAATTGCCCATACTGGCCTCAAACTTGGAATCCTCCTGCCTTAGACCCCTGAGTCACCAGCATTACAGGTGTAAACTGATGTGCCCAGTCTAAAGGGTTCTTGGTTAGCTACCTCAGTTAGACTTAGCCGGAGGCTAAGCAGCTTTATGAGCTGTTAACTACCTGCCCCTCAGATGTGTGGCTCAGTATTTGCATAAGAAATTTGTGTAAAAGGATGTCAAAAGAAATTTGCTAATTGATTAAAGCAAGTGATACCCTGCAGAGTCTGCTTTTGAAAGAACTTTACTAAATATTATTTTATAATTTTTTAGTGTGTGTGTGTGTATGTGTTCATGAAAGCCACAGCACACATATGGAAGTCACAGAACACATTCAGTGTCAGTCCTCATTTTTCATCTTGAGAAAGGGTGTGGTGGCTTGAACCAGAATGTCTCCCATTTGCTCAAATGTTTGAATGCTTACTCCTCAGCTGGGGACACTGGGTAGGTGTAGGAGGTGTGGCCTTCCTGGAGGAAGTATGTAACTGGGAACTGGCTTTGAAGTTCTCAAAGCCTTCCACCACTCCCAGTGTGCTCTCTCCTGCCTCTGCTTTGTACCTGGAGTTCAAGATCTCAGCCCTCAGCTTCTGTCCTGGCTGCCATGTCTGTTGCCTGCTGCCTCCACTATCAGAGATTCTGACACTCTTGAATTATAAAACCAAATAAAACTTTAGCCCATAAATTGCCTTGATCATGGTGTTTCATGAAAGCTAACTAATGCACAGGGTCTCTCCTGTTTGTTGCTGCGTATGCCGCAGGATTTTTAGGAGATTTCTGATTCATCCGTCTCTGCTCACTCCATCTCACAATAGGAGGTCTAGGATTACAGATACTTGCACTACTGTATCTTGAGAGATACAAACTTAGGTTGTCAGGCTTGTATGGCAAGTGCTCTATCCACTGATCCCCCTCCCCAGCCCCTGTAAACGAATTTTTTCAAAGTGTGTTCAGCTACCTATTCCATAACTACCGAGAGGGAAACAGCTCTGCATCTGGGAGGTGACAGTGATGCCCACAGCCACATTACTTCCTTTTGTGTGAGCACAGCACATGGTCCATGCACTTACGCATATATATGTCGGCGAGTATGGGTACCAGAGTCTAATGTCTTCTACAATTGCTTCTCTAGTTTAAATTTTGAGATGAGTTTTCTCACTGAATCTGGAGCTCACCATTTTGGCTAGACTGGATGGCTACCAAGTCCCTCCAGGATCTACCTGTCTCTGCCCTTCCGTTCTCCAGCATTGGGTTTACAGACAGGTTGTTTTTCGTATGGGTGTTAGGGATCTGAACTTGGGTCCTCATGCTTGCACAGAATGCGTCTTATACACTGAGCTATCTCCTTATTCACATTACTTTCAAATGAAAGTCAAACTTCTTAGTTTGGGCCCTGGAGTTATACTGATTTATATTTACTCCAATACCAAGGTATCTAACCTTTTGGGTAATTTCCTACAAAACCCAGTGGACAGCTCAAATCCATGCCTCACTCTTATACATATATACATATAGTGTGTGTGTGTGTGTGTGTGTGTGTGTGTGTGTGTGTGTGTGAACCAAACGTCCAGGCTCCAGTGAGTTCTCAAACACAACTACAAGATTATTGTTTCCAGAATTTTCTACTAATTATCCTACCCAATGAGCTTTCAGGGGTCAGGAACTCTTCTCAGGAGACAATAGAGTTGCTCCTGCAAGGCAGGAATTGTCTCTCATTGCTGTGTCAGCTAGTGTTGGCTCTTCACATAGCTCCTGGAAGATATGCACTTTGTCAAAATGACTAAATTGTTTCTTTAATTACCCCATAGATTAGACCCAGGCAGTGGCCAATTCCTTCAAGTTTGTGCTCCAGTGACTCCCTGCATACATTTGCATATTTGCATATGTATGTATAAATATGTATAGACTTTGTTCCCCAGATCTGTCAACGGAGAGAACCAAGCAGCGCAAGTTCCTCAGGGGAAGGACGTTATTGGGGGGCACACGTCTGAAAAGGGTGTCCATTTGCTTTTATTCCTGTGAATCTGATTTCAGCTCACATTTTGCTTACTCTTTCAAACTCACTTCAGCTCAAATTGTAGAAGCATTATTTTAGGAACTGTTATGTATTAAGACTCTTAGTTATGCCCTTTTCTTTCTTTTTTTTTTTTTTTTTTTTTAGCTAGAAATCAAGCACATTTAGATAGAAAAGTGACAGTTTTAAAGACTCATCATGGGTTTTTGAGTACAAGTGTTGGGGATTTCCATGCATTACACATTTTCATCCTCCCAAAGACACTTGGAAGCACGTTCCTACGTACCAGGAAAAGCTTAAAGTGAACTATCTGAGATGCTGTAGCCAAGGACACTTGGGACAGATTTCAGCCCAGGCCATCTGTCCAGACTCTTGAGAGCTCCTTCATTTAGTGAGTTCACTCAACAGTTGTCCATCAAATCTCCAACACCATCAGGTACTTGTCCTGAGAATAAGTCTCTGAGCAATATATCCTGGCCCACATGAAACTCTCCACATTCTAGTGGAGAGAGACTAGCAATAAGCAATAGTATGATATAGTAGTATAGTATTCAGTAGGAGAAAAAGGCTCTGCACTGTGGAGTAAACTGAGTGAAAGCTGTGAGAAGACAGAAGGAAATGGTCACGGAGAGATACACATTGCACTGGTAAATAGTGGTCATGACAGGCCTCATTAAACATACACATCTTAGCTAGGCACGCAGCACACACCTTTAATCCCATCCCTCGGGATGCAGAGGCAGGCAGATCACTGTGAGTTCAAGGCCATCCTGGTCTACAAAGTGAGTTCCAGGACAGCCAGGGCTACATAGAGAAACCCTGTCACAAAATAAATAAATAAATAAAATAAAATTGCACATCTTGTGGTGGGAAGGAACTGGGAGGAGAGGAGGGAGAAGAAACTGCAGTCAGGATGCAATAGATGAGAGAAGAATAATTTAAAAACATACACATAAACATCTTAACAATAGCAGTAGTATCTGCTACATATAACAATTGTATTTGATGAGAAATCATCAAGATGAGGATACAACAGAGAAAAGTACTGAAGCTCTTGATGGTATCTTTTTAAATATCTTTATCCTTTAGTAATACACTTTTGCTAACCTTGTACCTGTCTGATTTCTTTATTATTTTCTAAGTTCTTCGACTGGGATAATTGGACTCCACACATCTTTAAATCCTTCCATAGTACTCAGAACACTGCCTTTTTCCAACCTTCCTTGAATACCCATTGAATGAATGCATGTTCAACAAAAAGGGGTAAACACATGAAAACTTGAATTTTAATATCAGAAGACAAGCAGTGACTGTGTACTTTTCCTTGCTAGATGACTGATACATTTACTCACTTAAAACTGAAAGTAAGGTTATCATAAATGATGATTTTCTAAATCTTCGGAACTTGCTACTGTGATCTCTGCTATTCTGATGAGTTGGGATCATATACATACGTGAGGAAAAGTAACAGTACATAGAGAGACACAGATCTGAGGCATGGTAGCCTGGTCTGGGCTAGAAGAGAGAATGAAAAACCCATCTGAACTGTTCAGAGGAACAGCTGTCAGTTCCACTAAGTGCAACACACTTTCTTACCTCTGATTACTGATTCTACGCAATGACAAATGTTGAAAGCATCTAGACATCTTCTTTAGAACAATAAGCATGAAAATGAATTACAGCTGCCCTTCTCTGTAGGAGCTTTAGTGTAGTGAGAAGTCAGATCCACTTAAGTAGAAAAATGGAGTCACATATTGCAAACAAAAAAAAAAGTACAGAGATCATTTAGCCCAGTGGACAAGGCTTTTAATTTTCTCTACAGATTCTAGAGTAACTGGTCTCTGATATGGAGATTGTAGCAGAGCAGCTGGCTATGAGGCAAAGGGAGGAAGGAGAAAGTCTGCCAAGTTTCTCCAACGCTGAGTGAGCGAGAGGTTGATTGGCTGGATGTACCTGAATATGTACTGGAGAGAAGGGTAATAGCGTTAACTACCTTTAAGGAGACCATGCATTGATTATATGAGCCTTTAGATTTCATACAAGGTGGCTGTGAAATTTTTACTGCGTTGTGGAATACTCTCTGACATGGACCCTCCTAACACTACTATAAATAAGAAGAGTCAAAGAAAGAAAGACAGAACACATCATGTGTGCTCACTCTCGAGTCCAGACACAGCAAACTTCACCCACACACTGAGATACTGTTGCCTGAAAACACCAAATGTATGTAAAAAGAATGGCATTCCACATATGGTGCCTAGAGAGGCTTTGGATTTAGTTTTTGTTTATGCTAACAGAGCATAAAAAATGGAATTTTCTTTAGAGTCCCAAAGAAAGTGTCCTTAGGACACAACAAATGCAGTCATGCTCTCATAACCATAATGAAAGCGCTGAGTCATCTCACTCCTGAAGACCAACATCACTGTCACCAAGCATCTGTCTTCAAGAACCACCTTCAGCATCACAGACGCTCATTACTGAGCACATTCATAAGGCTAAGGAATATGACTCCTTTATCTCAGGAAATGGTAGAAGCAGGTTGGCAGCTTCTTAATTTCCCTGAGAGTAGTGGATTTGCTTGGCATGTGGACCAGACAGCCCTTCAAGTGCTCAATTAGCTCGCTGGATACATGATGAACTTGGAACATGTTCATTGACATATCTTCCCTTCCCTCAACCCAAGCAGACAAAAAAGCTTTCAATATCAAGGACTTCGATTGTTTGAGATCCTGAATTTCTTGTCTTTTCCTTTCTCTCTCTTTTTTTTCTTTTCTTATATTCTATTCTATTATTTATTTATTTTTGTTTTTTTGAGATAGGACTTCGTATAGCCCTGGCTGTCCTGGAACTCACAATGTAGACCAGGCTGATCTCAAACTCACACAGATCCAACTGCCTCTACCTCCTGAATGCTGGGGTTAAAGGCGTGTGCCTCCACTGCCCGGGGAGATACTGAATTTCTGAACCCATTCATTTCTGTCATTTCCCAACTAATCTATAGCCTGAAGAATATAAGTCTCTCACAGATTGATAATAACATTAAAGTACTTGGAACACAGAATGAGGGATCAAGGGAGGAATAAGGACCAGAAGCTCCTGTTCATTGAGGATTTAACACATCAAACACAACAATAAACTCTGGCTTTGTAGCTGGAGCTGCTACTAACAGATCAAATCTGTAAAACTAAAATGAAAGAGATGAACTCTTCACCTTACAGTATTATGTACAAAATTGCCAAAGGAACCAGGCCATTCTGGACCACAGGTTAAAAGTAAATACATTTTCTTATCTGTAGGTATTAGAAAGATGGCATGGAAGTCAGGCATGGTGGTGTTTGCCCGTGATCCCACACTCATGAACTGAGGCAGGGAGATCTTGAGTCTAAGTCCAGCCTGGGCTGTATAACAAGCCCTTGTCTGGAAGAGAATAGGGAAGAGGAGATTAAGAGAGAGAGGAACCAGGAGAGAAGAGATAAGAAGAAGAAGCAAACAGGGAAATTAAAAGACAAGAAAAAACAATAAGAAAAGGTAGCCTGAGATGAACCTTGAAGTGCAGGATTTGGAACCACATGCCCGCCTCGAAACACAGGTGAATTTGAGTGTTCGAGGTGGTAACCCCTTTCTTAATTGTGGTAATTTTGCTGGTGGTGGAGTCTACACTGAGCTCAACAAAAAGAGTGAGATTTAGTGGGAGGGATGGCTTACTGCATGAGTCAGTGGAACCTGGTCCATAGCCAGGCTTTTGCAATGTTTCTGATAGAAAAAGGGCAAATTTATATCTCTACCCCTTCCAAACTTGATCCCAAAGCATTTTTTTAAACACAAAAATCTTCTCAAGACTATTTTGATGCCAATTAACAGTCAGTGTCTATCTCATTTCAGTTACCACCTACTAGTTCAATCCAATGTAGACAGTCTACCTCCTAACAGAATTTTAAACACCTGCTTCTGCATAGAACACTAGAGTACTGGTCTGACAGCCTAATGCAGATACCTTCAGCATGTGTAGACAGACTGAATGTGATACTGGATTGAAATTCTAATAGCTGCTCTGCAGGAATCCCTGGTGACAAATGGCCACATTCCACCTAAAGACACTGCATAAGCGTCACTAAACTCTATCTCCTAGCCACACTGAAAATATCTAGAAAGTTAATAGAAGAAAAAAAAATAACATTCAGGAGTCAGGGGTGAACGATCACATGGTTTCTGGTTTCAAGTGAAATAAATTAATGGCAAACAGTTAATGTAAGTTCACATAGGTCTCCAGTAGTCTGCAAACGAAGAAAACATTTTGTGACCATATATCATTTTACTAACATCACAAATTTGGACCTTCAGACAATTTCAAATTTTCATTTTCCTTTTTATAAATAATGCCAACAAGCCTTTATAAAAATTGTTTAGTCATTGCATTCTCAATTCAAAATTAGATAACAATGCCACTTTGTAGGGATTACATAAAAATGGTCATATCTTCACGATTTATATTTATTACATCACAAAATGATAAAGGAGAAAAAAAATCACACATTGATGCCTTAAGTCATGCTGATATTTAAAATACATCATTCATGATAAAAGAGAACAAGGTTATAGATACATAGGTGCATACATTTATTTGCAGTTTTATATTTGTTTTGCTCATTTGGCACCTTGATTTCCCTACCAGCAAGTTCTTCAGAAGTAGATTTTCCTTCCTACCTTAAAAACCCACAACATCATCCTCCAAACCTAACAATCACCAACAACTTCTAATTCAGTTACCCATCTACTTCCCTCTGCAACACTCAGAGGACACTTTAGTCTGTTGGCATGTATAGAGACAGAATCCTTCCTTCCCTTAGTTTCAACAGCACAGACAGCCTCACTTCGGTCATGTGCTCTGCCTGAACCACAAGAGTAGACCTCTCCCTGCCTGGTTTATATTTTCAGCTAAAGGTGCCCACTTTGTTTCTTGTGTGCTTATTATCTATTCAATACCTATCACCCAACTTAGTCACATAACTGCTTGGAATTCTTCCTGGTTTCATGATGAACACAAAGCCTTTAACATAGCACAGAGTGACCCCCAACCTGATCTTTGCTTCTTTGTTTTTCTCTGGGATCATATATCATCACTAACTCTCAGGTGTTATGATGTCCCTTGCCTCAGTATCTCTGTTGCTGCTCTAGTGGAGGGTGTGAAAAGGTAGAGAAACAGGCTTATTCATAGAACCACAGGAACTTCAGCTAGTGATTTTTCACTTAGTGTGTATTTATAACTGAATAATCTCTGTATGAGTATGATAGTGCTGAAGAAAATGAGAACCATTTTCACTTAAAATTTATCATACAGACATCCATGTATGCTTGTGGCTTGGGCTTGAGAAGCAGTCCTCCCCTCTTCAAACTGAAGGGGATTGGCCAGTGAGCTTCCTAGAGGCCAGCATGAAAAGGAAACACAATCTTGTATGTCACTTTAAATCATTTAGAGCACCAATTTTTTCCTTGTTACTAGGCCATCAGGGAGGAATGTCCCCTGGAACCTTTCTAGGAAACTGCTCAAACAACACACACTAGTTTTAGCATAAAGTTTTACAAATACAGCGTGATTCCAAGACCAAGAAAGGTTTTGTGTTTGGGTGTTTTGTTCTAATTTTCTGACAGGGTTCTTGGGTATCCCAAGCTGGCCTCAAACTAAGTATATAGCTGCGGATGACCCTGAACTGCTGATCTTTCTGCTTTTACCTTTTGAGTTCTAGGATTACAGCATGTACCACTATACCTTGTTTATGTACAGGGATCAAACTTTGGACTGCATTCATGCTAGGCAGGCACTCTACTAATTGAGCCACATCTTGAGGAAACATATTTTGGTAAAAAACACTAGGAAAAAAAAAATCACACAAAACCGTACTGCTCCTTACCATAAACACATTGGTTGCATTAAATCCCAAGATCACAAAGAACTATCATATCACATCTCATGCAATCTTTGGAACAGCCCACATCAGCCTTGAGGCACAAGTACCAGTAAAAAGAATATGTCTTGTTTTCCAAAACCTTTATTCTCATAACCTTGGTGATTATTATGCAATTTTAAACACAGGGCTAGTAACGCTCTTTCTAGAGGAAGTAGCTTATACTTCATATAACCCTCACCACAAGAACAGATGATACATGCAGACTTACACAGCATCACCACTGGATGGTCATTCAGAGGCACTGCAGGGCGTGGCTTGGGCTTGAGAAGCAGTACTCCCCTCTCCAAACTGAAGGGGATTGGTCGAGCTTCCTTTGTTCCCAGCTGACTTCTCAATGAAATGTTTCCAACTTTGCACCCTTTGGGTTCAGTTGTTCAACAGGTTACAATTAGTTAGATTAGTAACTGGTTGAACAACTGTAACCAAAGAGTACAGATTACAGAGTTGAGGTGACCTAGAGAGATTTGCCAGTGGTGTTCAGCAGGGCTCAGTCTGTCCTCTTCTGTGTGTGCAAGAATGACTTTGAAGGCGACACATACATTCAAGAGAAAGGTGTTAAATATCCATTGAGCATCTAGTATTAGCATCTTATGACAACAGATAGGGAAGATAGAAAGGGAGAAGAGAAAGATACAGAAACAGAGAAAGAGACTGCCCTGCACAACAGAAATGTAATACATGGCCTCTGGCTAAAAAAAAAAAAAAAAAAAAAAAAAAACCCTATAATGAGGAAAAATGTGAGGGTGGTAACCTTCACAGTTTAGAGTTTCCATTAGAATGAATCTGCCATCACTGTCAACACCATAGGGCACAGGTCTCGGATTTTACCTTTCTTTAGTCAAGCACACAGCATCCTGTGGATAATATATTCAGAAGCACAAACAGGAAGCATGGAAGCCCTACTTCATTAAGCTGAAAGCAGAAATCTCATCTCCCCAAGGCCTAGGCCACTGCTGAATATTTATTTGGATTCCTGGGGAAACCCAATCTTTCTTAATGCAATGTCCGTAATAATTTCTCTATTCCCCAATTTTTATATATTTCTGCCAAGGACAGACTTCTGCACTCTGGCACATTGTTGATTTTCGCATGTAAATTCTGAGGATTCTTTTTAAGTTCTCTAGCACTGACGGATAAACTGAACAGTCTCCAGCACTGGAATAAAATGAATATAAATGGTAAAGAACACAGTTATTCTCAGAGAATTAATTTAGTCATTGACTTTCTGTGATGCAACTGTTGAATCCAATAATGCTAATGGGTGAGTGTTTTCTGTTTTTTCAGGACCTGATTTTTCACCCACAGCCCCAGTTTTAATATATAAAAATATTAGTACATTCAAGTTTGCATGTCCTGAATGGCATGCAGTACTGGCCCACCCTGGGCTTTATGTCAACTGCAATGCAGGCATAAAAAGATCCTAATTCAACTTACATCCAAGGTGGGAAAAAATTGCAACTAGAACACTTGGAAATATTTGCTTTGATATATGCATTTGTGTTTCTATGAGAATTAATTTCCTTTCCTAAGATTCTGTAGGACTGACTCCTTCAACTGTAGATATTAGTCAGATCTGTTTAAAACCAGGCTTCCCTTATTTACAAACGGCAGCTTTCACACTATAACTATCAAGAATAAACACACAAAAAAGAATGAAAACTTTTCCACTTCCAGCAATTTGCCAGTATAAACTGGTTGCGTATTGAGCACAGCTGTTTCTGTGTGAGATTTTTCTCTTGGTAGAATTTAATATTGACTGTGCTCTTGTGGCATGAATACAGTCAATGAAAGATTGTTCTGGACTTGATAAGAAGAGAGGCCAGAAACAATTGCTCCCACAGGTCCTTCCCTTCCTCAATAACCGACTGCTATGTGGAGCCCTGCAAGAACCCATCATTTGTCATGTCAATTAGATAGAAACAAAGGTTTGAGGACTTTTCTTGACCCCCTTCTTAGCCTGAGAAAGGTACAGATCTAGCCAGGAGACAGTTAAGATAAAACTGACAGTAGCAGGTGGGCCTCACATGTGAATCCGGGATATATTTCCTATACTTCTCCCTTTCCATCCACCATTGAGAGCTGCTTTCTCTGAACTGGATTCTCTAAAAAGAGAAAACAAGATGTATTTTTCTCCTGGGCTATGGTACAGATATATTCTTGCACTGTTCACCTTCTGTTTTGTAACACTACTAATAAAATTACACGCTTTTAGCACCTTACTTAGTAAATTAAGAAGACAGTTTCTGCTAATGTGCCTGGAAGCTCACTGAGTCAGTAACATAATAGTTGCCATTTATAAGGCTTTTCACGGGGAGGGAATTATTCATATAATACAATGCCTATTCTCCTGGACAGTTTTATGAGATGTTGGGCATAGCGATCCAGTGATTGCTTCTTAATATGATGTCTACTATGATATCAACCATTTGAAATGGTGCATTATGACATAATGTTAAAAGGCTGTGATCAGGAGTTAAGCTGTTTTTTGAATTGTGACTGTGAGAAGTAGGGCAAGGAACACAATAATGCAGCAAAAGCAGCAGAGTCTAATATAATTCTAGAGACCAGTATGGTGTTTGGTTGCTTTATCCACAGTTAGCCCTGTACTTTGAATGCTTCCAGAGTTGTGTGATCTTTTTGAAACTGCAGAAATGAAATGCAGCTCTTGATACTCCCACAACACCAGTGCCTGGAAGTCCTGCCAAATGGATGGCCAGTTTCCATGGGCTGTGAGGAGCGCTCTTCATCTGAATTGATCACCTCCATCCTCCACCAATGCTCTTTCTAATCTTTTCCTTGCAGCTACTCTCTGTGGCCAGGGAGGAAGTGAAGATTTGGGGGTGGGCCATCTGTGCCCTGGTTGTTGAAATTTTCTACAGCTCAGGAAGTGACATGGTTGGATGCTGGAGGCAGGAGAGAGCTTTCCTGACACCAGTGTAAGTCTAATGACAGATACTTGAGCAATACTGGGAATCCTGAAAATTAATTAAGATTATCAGAAAGAATGCATTTAAACCAAGAGATGCTCGACAGTGGATGCTAAACTTACTGTATAAGGGCATTAGGGATAGGAGCTAGAAATCTCTCTCCTTTGTCGGAATGCGAATATGCATTTATCCTGCTTCTGTTTTGCTTTCATTGTGATTTACAGATGTTTTAAGGGCTATACCCTGTCTCATGCTGTTAGAAGAAACAAAGTCTACAATATATCATTTTCCCGAAGGGAATAACATATTAATAGACATATTTTCAATATGCCATAGTTGTAAGAGGGGTAGGAAGAACCACTACTGACCATCAGAAAATATTACTTCTTCATTTACCTCTTATTTCTTCAATATGACATACCACATATATATATATATATGTTTATAAATTAATATTTTTAAATGCAAAGGCTTCCTCCAATCCTAAAAAATGACAGTAATTTTTGCAGTTATTATTATTATTTATTAACAAAAGACAAATTAAACACATCATAATTAGAAACTTTGCATGGAACCAGCAATGTAGTCATGGCATCCTGTGAGATTTTACAGCAGACTAGCAGTAAGAAAGCTAGATTCTAAATGCAAGCATAACCTTGGCTTTGTTACAGAATTTCTCTTACATTGCTTGATAAAAATAATTATTAATAGTAACATCATAACTTTAAAATCTGTACACCACCTTAGCTGTATATAGGAATGAGGCAGGATTAACCAGTAACTGATGTATCTTCAGATACAAAACAACCAGGCTCATATTTAGAGATGGCAAATGGTAAAATAATTGTTTGACTTTGCACCTGTTTGTGAATTAATTTCTCGATTCCACAGGCATATATCGATTTGTAAAAACAAAGAGGAGAACAGAAGATAAAATCATTGCCATAAAAGGGCATTGTGTCTACACAAATTCGTCAACAAAAGGTTGCTGTCAGATATTCTGATTGCGAACTCCTGGCCCCTTCAATCAAATCTGTGGCCAATTTTTGAAGATTTTTATTGAAACTTAGCTATGTTCATC
The DNA here is from genome assembly GCF_949786415.1 of Peromyscus eremicus. Taxonomy (NCBI): domain Eukaryota; kingdom Metazoa; phylum Chordata; class Mammalia; order Rodentia; family Cricetidae; genus Peromyscus; species Peromyscus eremicus. The sequence goes on from NC_081427.1 coordinate 43,579,388, forward strand.
AATTTATATATTGCCTAATGGCTACTTTTACACTGTGATGTTGGGCTTGAAGAGCTGAGGCAGAATCTTTATGATACTCCAGGCCTAAAATAACTGCTAATTTGACCCTTTGCAAACTAACAAAAGACCTTGCAGTCTCCAAATGAGAGCATGTCAAAGTTTTTAGATATGATGTGTGAAAAATAAGAGTTAGCACATGATTGTACTCATCTGGCCTAAGATCCTAAGCAAAAAAAAAAAAAGTTGGACATTTAATCAATATGAATTGTTAGATAGAGCATGATAGATGCACAAAATAGAATACTATTGAATAACAAAACCACCGTATATGCTGTAATACAAAGACATCTAAGAGAATTTCCAAAAGAGTAATAGTCAGAGTAATTTCTCATTTATACAGAGAAAAGTTATTAGCACATATGTTGTTATATTCAGTGACTAGCTTAGGAAAATTGCATATAAGTTGGTACAGTCTTATCCTAAAATGACTAGAGTGGTTTTTTTTTTCTTTGTACTACTAAAGTATCTATAATTTTGTTACATAACTGAAATTAATTTACAACATTTCACACAGTGTCATGTGTGTGCATGTGTATGTTCATAAACTTCATGGAAGAGAGATCAAGAAATTGAGTTCCCTTGTCTATCTTAGAAAAAATCTGTTATATGATGCTGGACAGTGGTGGCGCATGCCTTTAATCCCAGCATTTGGGAGGCAGAGCCAGGCGGATCTCTGTGAGTTCGAGGCCAGTCTGGTCTACAGAGCGAGATCCAGGACAGGAACCAAAACTACACGGAGAAACCCTGTCTCGAAAAACAAAAACAAAAAACAAAAAATATGAGAACTACCTTAATGTAGGGCCCAGACTCCAAATACCTCTGTTTACATGTGGTATTAACTACTGCTTTATTCCACTAAAAATGTTAATTGGCATAGCTATTGTTAAAAAGAATTTTATGGGTGAATTGAGTGCTACTCAAGACGTGCTTATTAATTTGGGCCTTTATAGCCTATGAATAGGAAAAGAGAAATCTAAAAAGTACTCCAAACCTGAGGCTCCGAGAGGGTCTTATGTGTCACCAGATTCTGTAGCTATTTCTATCTCAAGAACATTGCCACAACAGCATGGCATGTATTTTCCATGCAAGAGTTTTCTACGATATTTTGTTTGTGTTCTGACAAATAAAGCTTGCCTGAAAGATGAGAAAAGCAGAGCAGCCAGACACTTCTTACCTCTTCGAAATCTCAGACTGAATGTGTAACTTCTATGAATCCTCAGACTGAATGCATGAGATCCTGCCTCCACCTCCCTAGTGCTGGGATTAAAAGCTTGAGCTTCCCATGGGATCGAAGGTGTGCACCACCACCACCAGGCTGTTTCTCTTTTATACTGGATCAATATCATGTAGTCTAGGGTGGCCTTGAACTCCTGATCTTCCTGCTTCCTCCTCCCAAGTGCTGGGATTAGAGGTGTGTGCCACCACTGCTTGGCCTCTATCTTGAACTAGTGGCTAACTCTGCCCTCTGATCTCCAGGCAAGCTTTATTTGTCAGAACACAAACAAAGTATCATACAACATAAGACCCCTAGGGTATTCTCTGGGGGACCAACAGCTCACAACTATTGGAACTTGTAAGAACAAGTAGGATGACCGTGCCTACTTGATAAGAATAGTTTGCAGCTTACCAGAATCCAGTTCAAAATGTGTTTTCACTACCACATTCCATACCATGACTGGCTTGTGGGATAACAGAATTGGGTAGCTTCTCACCTTATGCTTAGCTAGCTTATATTATTCACCAGAAAGGATCTGATAACTATGGGGGGGGGTGGTCAGCTTGGCTTTGTCAACTTACAGTGACTAATTGGAAACTAAATGACTAATCTTGACAAGAGAAGTATTACCTAAGCCCAAACTGATGAATGTCCTACTTCTTCCTAGGACATAAAAGTCACCCTGAGTAAAGTCAACACCTTTGGCTTTAAAAGAATCCATTCTTCATCTAGTACATTTTTCTTAAGCAAAGCTGTTCCTCCTGACTCCCAAATATATTTTCAGCAGAACCAGTGACAGGAAGCTATGGATTTGACAATGGAATCCTAACATTTTAGGCAAGAGCAGTTATTTATTGATCCTCTGGTCATCGTGTAATACATGAAGGAGTGTTCCAAAAGGTCGCAAGCATCACTTGCTTTTAATGACCTGGGTGGAGAACATGCAGGAGCAGGGCTTTTCAGGCTCCCATTTCTCCTAGCAGATTGAAGAAGAGAAATTTGTTTTAAGAAATGAAGAAAAGAACTCCACTTTCAGCTAAGCACAGAAATCCCAACAACTCTGCTAAACAACACTGAACCCTGTCAGTGTCCTCTCCTTTACTGTAATCCATTCTCTGTGGTGACTTCACCACCACCGAGAGCCTCCTTAGCACTTGTCCTGCGTGGTTTGATATTAAAATAAAGTTTGTTAAAAATAATCTAATCTTCCCAGGAAAAATACTTAATTCAGCTGAGGGAAGGGCCAGGGGTGCTAAGAGCTTGCTACCCCCATTTAGAAGTTTCCAAAGAGCCAGGCACACAGCAGGAAACAGCAGGAAATAGACACTACTGTGGAGGCTGCTCTCCAGACACACTTGCTTTCTGACAGCGTGTGTTGAAAAACCCGGGTGCAGCTGATCAGAACCATTAGGCCAGATCCCGCCTCAGGGCTCAAGTGCCCAGGCTCTCGATCTCTGTGTAAATATTGCCATTTCCTCTCATCCTCTGCTGGGGGGAGGAAGGGAGGTGACAGAAATGAAGCATAAGCCTTGAAAAAAGCTGCAAATATATAATCACTAGAGATGTGCAGGAAAGAGGAAGTTAGCTTGGACACGAATGTCACCTTTTCCAAGAATAAATAAGTAATAATACTGCGTAAAGAGAGTACAAATCCAAGACTCCTTTAGCTTAGCAAGAGCTCTGTGGGAGACCACCAAAGGTAGTTGGCTGGGAAGGGAGACAGGGTAAGAAAGTTGCTCATTACTGTAGCTGGCTTAGTCATTTTTTTCTCAACATGGTGTTGGATACTCTTGGGATTGTGAGGAAAAGAGGATAGATTGCCTTTCCTGAGCGCTTCTGTTCCTGGATGTCACAGTAAATGTGTGCGTGTGAATATGCCCCCAATTTATAAGTAATTACACAATGAAAGCAGAGCTGTGCTGGGGGCAGGACCCAGGGAAGTGGAAGAATTCAATTCAGGGGTTTGAATGAATGACGAGAAGAGACCATTCTATGAAAGAGTCCAATTGTCAGCTGATTTTCATGTATGAGATGAGACCTAGTTTAACTGCTAAGTGCAAGAAGAGATTCTACCTTGGATGGGGGCCAGGAGAATAAGAAGTTCTTCATTTCAAGTATGCTAAGGGTTAGAGCGAGTATTCAGTCATTAAAGCATTTGCCTGGGATGTGCAAGGCCCTGGATTTGACCCACTGGGCTACAAAACAGTAATAACAGTTACAGTAATACACCAAAGTTCCTGAAGACTAAACAGGCAGAGAATCCTCCTTTATTCAGAATGAAATGTGAGGACACATGCAAACACCAGAACTCCAGTCCTCTCTATAATTCAGCGAGAATGTCGACTGCATCCTCATCCTCCAAAGCTCATTTGTAAGGTAATCATAATCATGCTTTTATCATGGAAACATAACCTAACCTAAAATACCAAAAGATAATATTTAACTTAATGTCAACAGTATAAATGAAGTACTAGGATCAAGTCTGATATATTTCATAGCTATCAGAATTGCTATTGTAAGTCCTGTTAATGCCATACCATGATTAACCATGGAAACAAAGCCCCCTCCATTTATGTAATTCTAATGCTGACTTGAGATAACGCAAAATTTTTCAGTGCTTTTGTTCTATTTTGATACTTAAAAGTCATATATATATATATATATATATATATATATATATATATATATCACTTTAAATGTGTTGTAAGATAATGGGCTAACCAACACCTATCATCCATGTACAGAGCAGTGACTTTATTAAACAGCTAGACAGGCATTGGTAAGCATGGGGGCCATCAAGGGTATACTCTTTCCACATTGGAACCTACCTCCCATTAACTATGTGAAAAAGTAGACTTATTAGGGCTTTTTTGAGGGTTGTTAGGGGAAAGCTCCTTACTTTTAGTCAGAAGAATGGAAATATAATTATAAATATAAATTATATTTCTGACCTGGTTGGAAACACGATATTCAGATCTACCCTTGCCCCAACCCCCCCACCCCCCGCCACCAATTATCAGAACATTACATACACACTTTTGTCTCTTCTAACCGGGCTTGTCAGTCACCTGACCAGGAGGCCATCCTTCAAGAAAGTTGATTTGCCTGCAGATTTACTAAGGAACTGGGAGGATTAATTATCCCCTTAATAAGATAATGTACTGACAATCCTAGGAGCCTCTCTTTGGGGCGATTGTTCACAGGTCTACTTTGCTGAGCCTGCCTGCTTTCCTGAGTTTTAACTCCAAACTGCAGCTTTTCCTTTTCTGCCTCTTCTTTGGATCCCAAATCATAAGAATCCTTTCCTAAATACTCTGGGCTTTCTCACTGTTTCTCTGAAAATCATCCCCTCCACCTGCTTGTGGCATACCACTGTTGACCGGAACTCAGAAGGCATGGCTTTTCACAGTGTTTCTTCTCTGTCTCCCTTCTCCCAAGACTCTTTTGGATTTAATACTTTGCTTACCCTGCTGTTTTTCTTTCAAACACTCATAAAATGATCCTTGAGCTTCTATCTGAGTCTGTCTTTAAAGTTTTTTATCAACTAGGCCAAGAACCCACGAAAGAAAACCCTGATTCTCCAATGACAATGAACCCTGGCATGTGGTGGGAACATGTATTGTTTTATAATTGAGGGTGACAATTAACTAATAAGATAGTCTATATATATTTAAAGGGAATCAAGAAAATAACACATAGAAAGTTGAAATAATAAAATAATCCTTGCTCACAGAAGAGATTCCAAACCAGAGCATATTAACGAATTGTTATGAATTTGCAATTCCATATATATTAGAGAGTTATGGAGCATCCTGTTGATTTGGAGTTGCAAATGGAGACACACAACTCCACTGTTACGTTTCTTCAGTATGGAAATCTCCCTTACATGGAATACTTCCTATTAAAGTCTTAGCAGCTTTTATAAGTCTTCAGGGAATTCTTACAAGTACGTTGGAAATTTTCCACACTCTGACACATCATTCTCCCAGGAAACTTTTGTTGATAAGAAATCTTAGTCCTGTCTCAAGAACTCATATAATTGCCCTCAGTATCAGCTTTTCGATCTCTTTACCCTGAAAGCATTTGGCCTCTTTTAAAAATCAAGTAACTAAGATGTCCATTCATTTATTTAGCCAGGCTGGAAATAACACTCTCCTGTTGCACAATCTTTCGGTTCTTTCGCCATACTTTCTTCTGCTCTCTCCACTCCCTTTGAGTTGTTTGCTTCTCCCCTACCCGGTCTGTTGAGTTGCCTTGATGGAGGCTCTGACCAAAAGCTGGTAGGGAATCACTGTTGGACACAGTCTTAATCATCCACTACAGTTCTGCCATTGCTTTCTAGCTTCTACCTAAGTGTTTCTTAAGTCCTCACCACTGTCACAATTGTGTTATCCCAGCAGGTTAAATGGTAAAACATCACCAATAAACTGTAATCTCTCTTCTTTGATATGTCGTGGGTACATTAATTCTTCTTGATACTCAACCAGGAAAAACAGTTGAAGAAAATACAAATAAAGCTTATATAATGTTCAGATTTTATCCATTAGCAATTCTTAGGACATTGTCTTTGGTAAGGAAAAGTAAACACTCAAAAGCACTCGTGATTATTTGTGGGCTTTACTTATCCATGCACTGTTTCATTAGCTCTCATATTTGAATGCAATTTCTTTTGGCAATTACATTCTCAAAATCAAGTGCATTTCCTTCAGGCTTTTTTAAAGGTTCCCCCGGTGGCTACACATTTGACTGCTGGTTCTTGGCCCTGTTTTGACAGAATTCAGTCCATATTTAAAAAAATAATGTTTTCTAATTCTTTTAGAGTATTGAGATTGCTATCGTCACTGCCAACTTCACTGAATTTAGAAGAACTATGTGAATGTACCTCTGGGTACATTTTTTTAGGGTAGTTTTTTTAAATTGGGTTAATTGAGGCAAGAAGAACCACCCTCAGTGTGGGCAATAGCATCCCATAGGCTGGAGTCCAGTACTAAACAAAAGGAGAAAGAAAGCTGAACACCAGGATTCATCGCTTTCTGCGTCTCACCAGAAGATGTGGTGATAGCTGCCTCACACTCTTGTTGCCATAACTACCATGATGGACCATGCCCTCAAACTGTAAGCTGAAAGAAACTCTTCTTTCTTTAGTTACTTTTGTCACAGCAGCAAGAAAAGTAACTAACTAATACAGGTATAAACTGGCATCCGACGGTTCAAATAACACCCAGCTAGGTGATCTTAACACAACCCATAGGTAAGGAAAAATCCATCTGTTTGTCCAGCTTCATCTCTTCATCTCTTCTCCACCACAGTCATCTCATTTCTACAGGCCTATAGTCTTTCTCTACTTTTATTCTCCTAAATATCTATTCTGTCCACCGTCTGTTCTTAGCTCTTTACACATACCGTGTAATACATTAATATAAAGATAGAGATAAATTAACCTTTGTAATTTTACGATAAAGTTCTTATGAAAATCTGAAGTTCTTTATGTCTTCCATCTTGCCAAAGATGTATAATATGGCTATTAGCATAATGAATTCATTCTCCACAAATACAGACATCCCCCCATCCAATGAATTTAGAGCTGTTTTAAAACACATAACAGCTCTGTGATATATAGTCATCTTGAACTCTAACAACGAGGCACATGAGATTAACTTCACAATTATCAAAACTAGAAGGCAGATTTATGCCTTAAATGTGACAAATGAACAAGATGGCCAATTTTCAGAGACATGGCACTCGTAATCTCCATTTAATTAAAATTACTGCAGACAAAGTGTCAAGTATGAAAATTTTTTAAGAGCTCTTGAGTGAATAGTTCTGTGTTAATATTTTTATCATAAGACTGGGACACTTGATGGCTAACTTTGCAAATCATCTAGACTTTAAATTGTCATGGATGCTGAGGTCCGCTTATTAGTATTTCTGTGACATAAGTATCTGCTGTAGGATTTCGATAGGATTAAAATGAAGTCAAATGGCACTGTTGGAACTGGATGCAAGAAGTCACAGCAGTAAAGAACTAATGCTTAGTAAGCATTTTAGGAGACAGGAAACATTGCTGGAGGTTAGGAAAAATAGATTATTGACTGGGTAGATAATTACAATGGAGAGATAATTATCTCATCTAACACGGGCACAAAATACCAAATCTAATAAAAGCAAGTTGCATATATGTAATGAACAGGCAATTGTCACACGCTGTTAGAAAGTAAACTGCAATGTACATTGTGGAGCATTGTGGACTAGCTATTAGGAAAACTGATCATCCTGTTTGCATCACTACTTACCAGTTTCAACTCTAGCCATGTACCTAAAAGACACTCTGCAAATGTTCAGGAGAAGACACAACAAGGTTGTTCATGTCACTAATAAATTGTTTGTTTGTTTATTTATTTATTTCACAGATATTCATGAGTACACAATTCTGTGTGCTTAAGATATCACTGAGAGGGAAATAGAAATTATCCTGCCTTTATTGGCATTCCAGACACTATTTTGATGCCAAACAGTTTTAAATCATCAAAATTATTACTCACAGGATAATAACATCTAGTCCTATATTGAGGTAAAATAAAAACTACTGAGTAAAGAAAAACATGCCATTTTTACTATGTTAGTTCTGCCTATCCATGAGCATGGGAGATCTTTCCATTTTCTGACATCTTCTTCAATTTCTTTTTTCAGGGACTTAAAGTTCTTGTCATATAGGTCCTTCACTTGCTTGGTTAGTATTACCCCAAGGTATTTTATGTCATTTGTGGCCACAACAGACTGCTGGCAATGATCGAGCGACAATCCGAACTGACCTACTCTGGTGATGGGATGGCCAAACACCCTAATTGTCGTGCTAGAAACCTCATCCAACTACTGATGGACCTGGAGGCAGAGATCCATGACTAGGCCCCAGGTGGATCTCTGGGAGTCCAATTAGCGAGAATGAGGAGGGTTTATATGAGAGAGAATTGTTGAGACCAAGGTCGGATAAAGCACAGAGACAAATAGCCAAACAAACGGAAACACATGAAATATGAACCAATGGCTGAGGGGTCACCAACTGGATCAGGCCCTCTGAGTGGGTGAGACAGTTGATTGGCCTGATCTGTTTGGGAGGCATCCAGGCAGTGACACAGGGCCCTGTGCTCACTGCATGAGTCGGCTGTTTGAAACCTGGGGCCTATGCAAGGTCCCTTGGCTCGGCCTGGGAGGAGGGGACTGGACCTACCTGGACTGAGTCCACCAGGTTGATCTCAGTCTGTGGGGAAGGCTTTGCCCTGAAGGAGATTGGAATGGGGGGCGGGCTGGGGGGAAGGTGAGGGGGGCGGGAGGGGGGAGAACAAGGGAATCTGTGGCTGATATGTAGAACTGAATTGTATTGCAAAATAAAAATTAAAAAAAAAAAAAAAAAAAAAAAAAGAAAAACATGCACACTCCAAATAGAACATGCATGATTTGTGATTTATGTAAAGTTTATAGCCATATAAACATCATGTAGTTTTTGTGGGCTTATAAAATGAATACAGCATGGAATAGAGTACATATGAGAGTAGATAACTGTATTTGAGACATGGGATAGCAATGTAGAATAAGAATTTTAAAAATTTTTTAAATATGTATAATAAATACGGAAAGATGAAAATTTGATTCTAATGGAATGCATGTGTGGTTAATCTTTTAATTCTTATATCACATGTATCTTTAGATATTGTCTATTATGGTGAAAAATATTATTTTTTATATTGATAATTTACCTGTATTTTCAAAAGTATATAAAAGACAAATCTGATAAACATTGGTTTTACTAATCACATGACCATTAGAGGGTGACTGAGAGCCTATGGGATAAACAGAACACAATAAAACAAGCGAAGATGAATCAACAGCTCCTAAGCAATTATTTAAATCACATCAGCTTAATAGAGTTATGAATATCGAGCAGCGTTTCCGTTGCTCCTTTTTTAATTAATAAAGCACTTTTGAAAGAGGCTACATAAGAGAGGAGCTGCTGACAAGACAAAGGATTTATTAGGCATTTGGCAGGCATTCTAGCTTTCCTCAGCATCCAATATCCATTAAATGGAAGGATATCTTAAGCTTCGGTCTTCGCTCTGCCTGTAAGATCACCGAAATAATCTAGTGTGCCACAACTAGATCTGTTCACCATGGCTTAATTCATATTTTAATGAACTCCTATTGAAAATCTATACGCATGGTACTTACTAGATTGTGTACTCTTGGGAAAAAAGCTTAACTTTCTTGCGCCTCCACCCCTTCATCTACAAACTATAACTATTACCAGTAGTAACTACCTAAAGGGTTTGTCTTGTTTGCTATATAAAGCACTTAATTTGTACTTTGTGCAATAGATTAAGAAACACAAACTTAGGGCCATTTGCTTACTCATTTCGCATCAGTAAACTGAGCTAAAAATCATTTTCAAGTTATTTAGATTGGGCGATGTACTGTTGCTAGTATACATCTTTTAATACGACCAATCTAATGCATTTTAAGTTTTTGAATACTGTCAAATCACATTCTGTGTCCTATAAAGAATATCAGCTTTTTTTTTTTTTTTTGGTTTTTCAAGACAAGGTTTCTCTGTGTAGCTTTACGCCTTTCCTGGAACTCACTCTGTAGCCCAGGCTGGCCTCGAACTCAGAGAGATCCACCTGCCTCTGCCTCCCGAGTGCTAGGATTAAAGGCATGCACCACCATGGCCTGGCTTTTTTTTTTTTTTTTTTTGGTTAAAATCAGATTTTATATTCAAATGTTTACGTAATCTTAGAATGGATCCAGTAAGGAAACACTCATTGAATCACTTCCAAATACAAATATTGTATTGTCTTCATGACTTTATTAAAATGTAGAAAAATATTCGGTTTTGCATTTTCAACACATTGACTTCCAGGCAAAATACAAACTCATAATAAATAGTTACTTTGATATTTTTTTTAAAAATCACAAATAATTGGCTTTCACATGTTTTTCATAACTAATAACTTTATAATACAAATAATCATGTAATTCTTCCTTTGAGAATAAACCTTACTTTTTTTTTAAGTTACTCATTCTAACACAGAGGTACTTAAAACTGGGTGCCCACAAAACACACACTAGAAAGTACATGACACGGTGACTGTTTGACACTCTTACACACAGGGTTCATGAAAGACTATCATGGATGCGAGCTTATTAGCATGAGCATTGTGAAAAGACTTCGCACAGGAAGAGAGGGTGAGGAGCACTCCTCTCCCTCAGAAATAAAACCTTTTATCTTTGTTCTCATTAAGCTTAGTGCTAAGCATAAATGACGTGTCACTGCTTCGGAGCCAGAAGAAAATGCGCTCTTGTATCTTTTCTCTCTCAGTGGGGTCAAATTAATCAATCCTAGCAGATTTTCTTATTTTTCTGCCTTCTTCCCATCAAGCCTTCATCTAATTCATGGCCCATCTCAATTAGCATGGCCTGGAATAATTGCCTAGGTTCCCGGTAGAGGATATGCATTTATTTGTATTCTCAGAGATGAAAGCATTTCCCCTGCTCCAAGAACCTGAGATGCTAGAGAAGAGCCGAGCTGCTGCAGATCCCATGGGAATTAGCTTCTTTGTATTATGAGTCACTGCCACTCTACTGCAAGTTCTTATAAATACCATTTGTTTGTAAAGAAAGTAAGGATGAGATTCCACATGCAAGGTTGAGAGAGAGAAAGACAGAGAGAGACAGGGGGGGGGGGAATTCTAGAACAACTAGAACAACATTCAACATTTCTGATGTAATAAAATTAAGTGTAACTCTTTTGGAAAAATAAAATGTTTAAATAACCTATTTATATTTGTGATAAGAAGATTTGAAAATGTATTAGGACAGGCATTGAACATCCAAGATCATATTAAATTGAAAAGAGCACTTCAGATGTGTGTTGGTATCAGAATGATATTGAAGGCATCTAATAGCTGTAGTGACCAGAAATATTCCAGTGTATTTCCATTCCACACAGTCCACATAATCACTTCACAAATGCAACAACAAGACAGTGGTGGTATGGCCAACTATGTGTTTAACTCTTAAACACTAAATGACAAGTTATTTTCATGCTCTGGACATTCCATTCCATTCCTGGTAAGTATCATTTGTACAAAACACTTCCCATGCGTGGACACATCCGGTCCTCCTACACGCCTACTTTCACAGTTCATTTTCCAGCAGACAAAATAGGGGCAATTCTCAATGACTGTTCCTAAATCAATAGGCAATCAATAGTGCATCAGTCATAGAAACAAAAGTGAAACCTGTGGTCATCTCCACAACAGACTCTATTTCAGCACAATCTCAGAGGTTGACAGTTACCAATCTACTGTTACAATCTCCATCCTCAAATTTCAACTTGGAAAATCGGACACTAGAGCTCACAATCTAATTTTCTCATGGGGTGTCAACATCTCTGTGCCTGCATTCAGATTATTCTCATGTTTCTGGACATTCCATTTCCTTTCATTTCCTAGTAAGAATTTCTATGTTGACTTCAAAGACTTTGATTCCCTACTCTATATCTAGTTAAAGTTCAGTTGAAATAATACGTTACATTTTAGTTATGTCCATTTGAAGCAAAGGTATTTCACCATTTTTGAATCTCTATCCCAGGCTGGAGAATACTTTGCTTAACTTTTAAGACAAAGAAAGAGAAGCTCTCAGAATACTTTGGTACATTAACAGCTACTTAAGTAAAGCTTAGACGTCTCTAAGGTATAATTGAAAAGTTGTTAAATTCCTGAAAAATGTTTTGCCAGTTGCTATTCCCAGGAACATAATGTAACAAGATCCAAATTTGTTTTCAGCAGGGCTCACAATAGGGGCAGGTTCTTTGGCTTTTCCTCAAGAGTTACAAGCTGAGAGGAGTGTTTCCTTGGAAGGCTGATTGATAGGAAGGTCTTGAGACTGTGTTTGACCCAACATCTCATTTTATGTTCACTGTGATGAGGTATGAGTTTATGCAAAGAAATAAACTGTTGTTTTCTTTACCCATGGCATTCTAGGAAGATTTAAAGTACATTTCAAATTCTAGAAATATGAAAAGCTACATAAGATGATAAAAGAGGCATGCTCATCACACTTTGGTGGAAAATGGTTTTTTTTTATTAGATTATATTCACTGTTCATAGTAATGTGTTTCACAAATGCATTTCCCAGAAGTATACATGGTTATACCATGCACTTTGAGCATATCTCCCCCAGCCCATATCAAAAACCATTAGAAGAAAACAGGGGAGATGCTTCAAGATCTATACATAGCCAATGATGTTCACCAAAGGGCTCTGATAGCTAATAAAATGACCTCCAAACATTGACAATTGGTTTGCATGAAGTTAAAAACTATAGAAAATCCCTCTGCACAGCAAAGGAGAACAGGAGAAAATCCTTGCTCTCTGTACATCTGGCTGATGATTAATGCCTGCCTAGGTATATATACAGAACTCAAAACCTGGATACTATGAACACAGTTTCATCAATAAATAAGGTAATGAACCAAACATATAGTTCCCACAAGATAAATTACAAAAGGGCAATAAACGTGAAAAAAAATGTTCAATGTCCTTAACCATCAAGGAAATGCAAATTAAAACTCCACTGAGATTCTAGCACAACATAGTCAGAACTGCTGTCATTAAACAGACAGACAGACAGACAGACGAAAATGCTGGTGAGTATGTGGGAGCAGAGCTGTGAATGTCATCGTACACTAGGACGGAAATATAGATTTCTAACCACCATGGAAATTGGTTCATGGGATCTTCAATAAAACGAAAAATAAGTGGCTAGATAGATGACTCAGTCAGTAGCTAAGAGCACTCACTGATCTTTCAGAGAGCCAAGGTTCAGCTCCCAGCACCCACATAGCAGCTCACAATTTGTAACTCCAGTTTCAGAGGATCTGACATCCTTTTCTAGTATCTTCAGGTACCAGATGTATAAGGAACACATATACACACAGGCACACACTCATCCATATAAAATAAAAACGCAAAGAAATCCTTTAAAAATTAAAAAAAAACCAAAAATAGACCATATAACTCAATTATATACCACCCTTGGATATAAATGTCCAAAAGACTTCAAGTAACCATATCACAGAGATATTTATATGTTTGTAGCAACTCTATTCACAATAACCAAGTTATACAATCAGTCTAGATGTCTATCCATAGAAATATTGATAAGAATGCATGTATAACAGAATTTTATTTAGCCATAAAGAAGGAAATTAAATTACTTCCAGGAATGATAGGTGAAAATGGAGATCAATAAACTAAGAAAAAAGAAAGAAGACTCAAAAAGACAAATATGACTTACTTTTCTCTCATTTGTAGATCCTATATTTTATATTGAGATATTAAATGATGTGTGTATATAATTCAAAGAAGAAGTGACACTCCTGGGGAACACAAAGAAGGTGTTTCTTGGGAAGGGTGAAAGCTAGTTTGTAAAGGAACAAAAATTGAGGGATAATAGAGCAGCTGTTCTCCATTCTCATAACCTAAGCCAGTCACTTGTGGAACATAAAAACCTCTTGGATCTGGTCTCATAGGAGAAGATATGGAAGGTGCTTGAGGCTGAACAGGGATGAGAACATTATAAAGAGTGTAACTTTTGAGTCAGCTAATAACCCCCATAACAATGAGATCTTTCTGTATATTTGACCTGACTCAATGGTAAAAGCTTATGACTAACCTTTGGCTCTCCAATGGAGAAAAGAGTCCTGATTTTCATAGTTTATCAGTGGTTCCCATGGCGTATCAACTACCACTCGGTCTAATTTCAAGCTACACAAAGTGAGGAATTACATACAGCCTCGGAAAGAGATGGGAAATAGGGACTTCATTACAGTCACTGGATCAGATGTACAATGAGCTAAGTGACCTCAAGTGCGTAGACAAGCAGACAATAACAAAGGAATTGGTAAGGAATGAAATATGGAATGCTGATTAGCTCAGCTTCCACCATGTTATTCAACTGTATGTTTAGATATTTAATAGTGACTGTGGTTTACCAACAAGTTTCAAATTCCAGGATAGGTAACAACAGGATCTCACTACTTTCTAGGTACAGTTACCATTATATATATAAAATTTCCTATGTATTATGTGAAATAATTTATGAATGAATTTACAATATAATTTAAGTAGGAAATTTTAACACGTGAAGTCAATAAGATTTCAGTACAAGTCAATGTCTACGTACTTTTATTGAATGAGATAGCACTGAATCATTTCAATTCTAAAACAGATTTTAGAGACCATCTAATCTAACTCCTTCTGTTCTCTATGAAGACTATTGGAGGTTCCATTCTTATCTGCTCCCCTCTTTCAAAATTTCCAAATTTCCACCTTTGTTGTGTGGCAATTTCCTCTGACATTTCTACCCTGCAGAAAAGCACAGGAAGACAGGAAGTAAACAACTCAAAATAGCTTCAGAAGTCCCTGAAACTGAACAGACTCAATAGGCCACTCCTTCTCCAAATGTTATAAACAGCAAAGACTAATTATTCTCAGACAAGTCAAGCTTCAAAGAAGCCCCTCAGACAAGCCCAGCCACCTGGAAGGGGCAAAGACCTGTCAATTGCCCAGAGCAATAAAGACTAACAGAGCCTCCCAGGAGAGGCTCTGATTGACTGAGCTACATGGAAAGGATGTCCTCCTACTGGTTGAGCTGCCTGTACGCTGTACAGTGTGCTTCAGATTGTCAGTTTTGATAAGATGTTACTTGTGCTGGGATGGGCATTAGTGATTCAGTTGTCTTGGAGTCATTTCTGTTCCTGTAAGCAACTCCAGTAACATGCACTAGTTCATCAAGCTCAACTTTGATGACATTTTTATACTGGTCTGTCCTTGGTTGCCTATCTGGGGTGAGTAAACATTTGTTCATGCCTCCCCAGGAAAAGTCTGCCACCCAACAACTCTATACAATGAATAGCATTCAACGCAGTACTGTGACTGTATCTCAAGAGCCGTCCTGGTTTCTCTCTGTCATATTTACCTGTTCTTAATTTTTTTATAGCTTTTCCCAGACAGCGTCCAGAATAGAAAAGCCAGTAGTCATCTCATTATTTTCTATAAATGTTACCTCTTTTTTAAAAATCTATTTCTTTAATTCTGTGACATATTTGTTAATTTTCATTTTTAAGATTTAGAAAGGTGGCATAACACTTAAATTCTACCATTACAGATGACCATTTTAAGTCTGAATTCGGAGTGCCTGAGGAATGGAATCTACTGTTTTGGGGCGTGGGCTGTTGAGGCAATTTATCCCAGTCTGGTCTCTCACTCCTGACCCTCTATTGTCCATCGCCCAAATACTAGAATTCCTGACTTGTACTACCACACCCAGGTTAGAAATCTCATTTGCTGCTGATTGTTTGTTTGTTTGAAGCAGAATCCTGCAGTGTTACCCAGGTCACTTTTGGCCTAGGCTCAAGAGATCCTTCCTTCTTGACCTCCAGAGTGCTAGAACTGCAGGGGTTAAAACACTCTGTCTGTCCAAGAAGTCAGCTTTTTAAACAAAGAGACCTTGGATGACCACGAAGTCCTTAAAATTTCAAGATCAACTGATTTATTGACCAGTAACTAACCTCCAAGTGGCAATAAGAAGAGATAAAGTGAAAGTTCAACTGATGTAGCGGGGATAAAGCCGAACAGTTAGAACCCAGTGCCTTGAGCACTACAACATCACTGTATTCAGGGACATTGTCAACCAGAGAACAGTGGAAAGATAAACACTGACCAGTGAAGGGAGGCCTCTCCAGAGAAGAGCAAGCACTAAGCCAGGTGCTAAAGAAAGTTGTTTCTGTTTCTCAGAGTTCATGGCAAAGAGTGTCTATGCTGAATTTCACAAACCTAAACTAATTTGGGATAGAAATTCTGTTGTTTGGTTGATTAAAAAGCCACTGGACCCCCCTGTAAATTCAGGTTCCCTAGCTTTATCATTTTTTTTTTTAGATATTCTGATTTTATAAGGGTAGAAAGGGACACAGACATCAGAAGCATTAATTTAAAAAAAAATCACTTTAAAAACAGGCACATGGAAAAAGTTTGCACGTGGGATGACACTTCCAGGTTTAAATTTTAAAATGGTATTTCTAAACTACATTTGTTTTTCTAAGCTTGGTTCAACTTTACCATTCGATGCATCCTCTCTGATGATCACACATTGATCTCTTTGTTTTAGAGATCAAGAGGCCCTTTCCTTTGCTTTTTTTTCTTATACTTCTATTGCCAACCCTTAGAAACTGAAAAGGCTCATCTCTCTATATCCTTCCTAATGCCCAATACAGACATCACACATGCTACACAACAAATATCAACTCTATGCATTCTTGGTACTTAATCCAAGAATGCTCATTAGGGACATATTAAAAGATAATACAAAATGAGTACTTGTGATGTGGCAGTCACTCTTAGAATTACTTTACACATGTAGTCTATTTAATGTACTCAACAACCACATGAGATAAATACCACTATCACCTATATTTTGTAAAAGATAAAGAAACTGAGGCTTAATGATTTTCTAAGATAAAGAGGTTATAGACCCCAGGCCCTTTGGCGCTAAGCCATATTTGCTGTCTTTACTCCACCCAACTAAAAATGCTATTTAAACAATGACTATATTTGAAAAAGCAATAATAAAATGTGGTTCCGTAGCATTAATTTTTTAAAAAAGGCTCAACTCTTCCATAAAAGACCAGTCCAAACTATTCTAAACAATTCCAGACTGTAATCAGTAGACCTGCTCTTCCCTGCTGACTTTCATCTAGGCTCTGGATTAAATCCTCCCCTGTGTCTTCACATACCCACTGAGAACCACAACAAGGGAGATGCACCCAGGATGTAGCCATGGAAAAGATACACACCACAGCCTTAAAAATCTATGACACCTCGCATCCTTTGGGAGCCTAGAGGAGGGGTATGCATCTTGAATATTATCAAATGTGTCATCCTCTTTGTTCCCCAAGTCCTCATTCTCATTTGGATAATAAGACAGCTGATGATACTATTCGTGAAAATAAAATAGATTCTAGAAATCTTGTAGCCTGTATTTAATCTTCATTCAGACACACTGCTCAAGCTATTGCTTGGACTGAAATTGTAATAAGGCAAGAACACATGACTCTAGGATGGCACCAGAAGAATGGCCTCCATGTTTCTTCTTTTGACATGAGTAAGATGCTTTTGATCATATCAATGAGTGAAAAATGCACGAGTCTCTAATATAAGATTTAGTTGAATTACATCCATCCTTGAAGATGAGTAATCAGCATTTAAAAGAATACTTTCATTTAAAAACATCAAAGCACAATGCAACTAAAAATCTAATCTTTCTGAACTGAATTTAAAATATTCTAGAGCCTTTGAAATATTCATTTTTATACATTTCCCCTTTTTTCTAATAATTTTTCTAACTCTTCTCCCTACATATTTCTATGATCATATTATTTATCCTACACTTTCTGCTTCTCTAAAGCTCAGGTTGGGACACTAGTTTTTACCATTTATAAATCAGAGAACAGAAGAACCTATCTCAGATAAACTATATTAAACAAACCTTATCAAGGGTGATTATCATTTATGTTACCAGCTAGATTCAAAGGCTCACAGGAGAGTTACATTTTGAAAGATAATTTTACATACTGAATATGAAAGTTCCTTATTGGCTAGGGCATTTCTAGGCATTTGACCTCGGTCTGTTTGAATTCAGAACATTCTTACATATTTAGAACTATTGCTTGTAAAAACCCATTGTATGAGGAGAGTATCTACCTGTAGGTTGGATGTGGTAGCTCCATTTTATTGCTCATGTTCATGGAAATTGAAGGAATGTGTGTGAGTGCTTTTTATATCTTTCACTGCTGCTGCCTCACTTTTATAGTTAGACTACAAACTCTTTTAAAAATGAATAATCTTCACAATTGCAAAGATGATCAGGTTACGACCCAGCAATGTGTCAAATGCAGAGGGCACTGAGGTCATGTCACAGCCAATGCCACCTTTTGTTACCAAGATCAAAGTCTAGTTGACAAACAGCATGAAAGGAGGGGGACTGTGTACAGCTTCCAAAGCTCATCAGGAAGAGAGACTTTACCTTAAATGCAAACTGTATGAGGAGATCCCCTGGACAGACGGACGTCAGAGTTTAAGCTAGGAAATGATGACAGATGAGCTTGTCTCAGAGACTGGGTTTTTCTTAGCCAGTGTGTGAATCTGGCTTATTATTTACAAAAGCTAAATGCATTTTCTAATGCATGTAAGAGGAGAGTAAATACCTTATAGAGTACTGTGAAGAATCAATGAGGTATCACATTTGAAGCATTTCATACAGAGATGGCAGACGCAAAGCACAAGAAATACAGATGGTCCAGACTGAGTCTACCAGGTTGATCTCAGTCCGCGGGGGAGGTTTTACCCTGGAGGAGGTGGGAATAGGGGGTGGGCTGGGGGGAAGGTGAGGGGGGCGGGAGGGGGGAGAACAAGGGAATCCGTGGCTGATATATAGAACTGAACTGTACTGCAAAATAAAAAAAAATACAGATGGACTGTCATTAGGCTCATGGTATGTAATCTTACTACATTTGACAAGTAGAAATCCCACAAAGAGGCTAACAGAAGTTATGATGTGTAAGGTTCTATTTCTTGCCTATAAATGGGCTTACAAACCAATGAGTATGTATGCACTGATCCTGGAAGACAAGACCTGGACCTATTAGTGCAATGACTTTTGCATCTGATTCTCTGGTGATGTCCTGTACTCAGGATATGCGGGCTTTCACAGCTGAGAGCACCTCATTTATGAATGCATTGAGAGTCACCTAAGTAGCTGCTCAAAATAATATTTTGTGAATTTGACATGACAGCTGTGTTTACAAAGGTGCTTTTTAGCAAAAGCAGAATACTGATTATCTTTTCTCCTTGAAGTGGGTTACATTAAATAATTTTATCAGAAGGAGAAACGAGCAAGAAGATAGGATCCAGGTCATGGAGCATCCTGTTGGAGTTCTTTTTTTGTTCTTCTTCTTCCCTCTCCCATTTAGCAGAAAACCATCATCTTAAAGTAAAGCTAACCTTGCTATGTTATCTTTGACCCCAGTCTTTCATGGGGATCACAGATGACCTTAGTGGCTAATTTTCCTTGAGCCTTCCAGATCCCTCTGAAGGCTTCTCCAAGGTTCATAACTAGTAGCCAATGTGAGCCTAGAGAGAGCAGATGGGGGTTATCTAACACCCCAAACATGAAGGTTCTAGACCCAGGATGATCAAAACATTACTGGCTCCTACAAAAGAGTTGGACATCAAAACCCTAAACTACATAAATCCCAAGAACACTATATCAAGATTTAATATCCTTGTGATGGAGAAAAATATATTTAAAAAGGACTAGAAATGGAACAGGGGTTGCTTAGAAAGCAGAGGTTGTTATGTTTAAATATGCATAACTTAAATACTTTGAATTAGGAAGTCACGATGCTAGTGTATTTTTCTCAGATGCCCACATGTGTTCTCCATTCACTCTTCTTCTGGTAAGTAGACCAGCTGGGGGTGACGCAGTGTGTCAGTCATATAGCTCCTGTCACATTGGAGAGAAGTTGGACCGTTGAGAGAAGTGTCTGAATGCTAAACATCGTATGAAATGGATCTATTCTATGGATTTACATGGAGGCGTCGGCTTCTGTTTTTGCTGAAGTCCAATAAAAGTAAAAAGTGTAACTACATAATAGGAAAACACCTCTTCTGAAGTAGAACTCCAAACATAATTTCATCTGACTCCAGTTCTCCTTTCTTATTAATCTGGTCACATTGTGTAGGTGATAGAATGTCTTTAAGCCTCACTTCCTTACCCACAAGAACAGGGAAAATTGTCACTGTCATAGATGTCCCAGTGACATCTTGAGACTCTTATTACTCTACCCCTCTTCTTAACCTGCCCTTCTCTCTGCTTCTTTTCATTACATGCATTGCCGTCTGGCTTGCCTGGGGTGGTGGTGGAAGCTGCTTGGTCTGTTCCTATGTACTCAAGCCAGACATCACACAGCCCTTTGTCTCTCTATTCTACCATTGGACTAGAATCACATGTGTTTCCTTGGCTTTCTGAACAAACAGCAGATCACTCTGAAATGTTAAAAAAAAAAAATCAACAAAACAGTAAGGATTTTCTGGAAAAATTCATTCTTTGCCCAAAAATGGAGATCTGTCACTAGAAAGGCAGGGAGCGAGATTCTCTAGTCAGTCTACAAATATGATGATCTTGGTCAGCAGAATACATTGCATGTAAAATTGATTTACAGTCTCGAATCTCTGTAAATGTTAACAGAGATCTAATTTTAAAAAAAGGAAGTCTTAATTTGATCCTTAAGTGTTTACTTCAAGTCATTGAGGATTACAGGGCTGCTTTTTATTGAAATCTCTGGACTTAAAGAATTATGAATCCTGAGGCCTTGTTAAAATAAATAATTTCCATAAATGTGAAGGTAGTTGACTTTTTTACATCAGTAATAGAACAGGTCCCAAAGCATTATTGTATATGGAATAAGGAAGACCTTAAGTTGAATCCATCTTTAATCTACTGTGTGACTCTGGAGAACATAACTATCCTTCCCTGAACCTCCATCTGTCCGTGAAATGACTGATGAGGTCACCCCAGGGACCACGATGAGGATGTGATGGGAAAGTGTGTGACAGAGCAAGCAGCACTCAGCTTGGCTCAGACCCATACTCTGAGCTCTTCCCACATACACCAGCCCCTCAACGCACGCATTTTCTGTGGTCAGTGTCTTTCTCTGTTGTAAATATTATGTCTATTAAGTGCTACCAAATGTTAGATGCATCTTGGGAAAGTAATATCTTCCCAGCAGTATGATTTTTTTTTTTAAACACAAGCTTCAGGAATTGGCTCCTTAAAACATTAATTATGCAAAAACACTTTATCCAACTGCTATATGAACAACAGCTTTGAGCTATATTGTCATAAGCAGAGAAGATACTCATTATTATGGAATAAATTGTGTCCTGCTTAATTCATTTGCTATGACAGTATTTAGGGGTGAAGGCCTTTGGGAGGCAATTACGTCTTAATGAAATGGTGTGGGTGGGGCTTGCAGATGGATTGGTCTCTCTGGAAAGGAGATTCCAGAATGCTTGCTACCTCTCAATCATGAGAGAAAGCAGATGCTGGCAAAGCCAGGAAGAGACCTGACTCTATTCTGACCACGCTGGCACCCTGATGCCAGCCTCGCAGCCTCCAGAACTGTGGATAAATACATTTCTGCTGGGTAAACCACCCAGCTTTTAGCATTTTAGCAGTGCAGCTGAGCTGATTGAAACATCCATGCACCGCATAACACCATTTTAGTAAAAGTCCAATGTCTGTGTAAAATGAACTAAAGGAGTGAGATATTCATGAGATGTGATATATGTATTAACCAGTCTAGTAATACAGATTTGCTACTTCGAAACATGCAAATACTTTGCATACATATAAGGAAAACATGCTTAATTCAGGAAATCAATTGTATTATCACAAATCAATTTAGTTCCTTAGGTTGAGTGCCTGATGTGTGCTAAGTAGCACACCAAGAACTAGTGTACAAAGATGAACAACGTATATTCTCATTTTTATTGAGCCCACAGCCCAAAAGAAAGAAAACCATTAAGAAAGTAATATATGTGATAACTGCTTAAGATTATAACTAACATAATATTAAATCTGTCTTTATACTTTAGAATTGCCTTTCCATAAAACTATCTAAACCTTAATTCTTATCTGTGAGTTCAAGGCCAGCCTGGTCTGCATAGCAAGTCCCAGACCAGCCATGGCTATATAGTGAGATCCTGTCTCAAAACAAATAGAAGACCAAAGAAACCAAAAGCTCTGTCACAATATAGTGTGGGGAAGTGACTGAAAAAGGCAACTGTCATTGGCCTTTGGCCTCCAGGAACCCACACACCCAGGAAGTCACATGCACTCACACTTATACATACACACACACACTCACACACACACATACCCCAAACAAATGAAAAAAAAAATGTAGAGCGTAGGTTTTTACCTCAAATACACTGACAACGTTAAAAGTAAAAAAATAAAACATAATTTCCAAGTCTCAGCTCCTGTCAATTTAAATGAAAACAGCCAGTTGGTTCAACATATGTTGATTCTGTAAAAATCGGAAATAGACTTTCCCCAGCAATATGCCTCAGGGAAAATAAAATGTGTAGGCAGGCTGATTCACTATATTAAAAGGAAGCTTCCAGCTGATGTTGGATTACACTCCTGAAGTGGGGGTGAGAAAGAGCTTGTAACAAAGAAATCACAATTGCTTTTTCCCCAGGTGTAAGGCTCCCCGGTCTTAGGACCTGATTCAAATTAGAAGTTAGAACATAAATAAACATTACAATATATATATATATATAAAAGGAAAGAAGTGAGAATGAGATTCCAAGAATAACAACTTTATCGGAGCAGGCAGGTACTGGGATCTGGAGTCCTGGGGGCTGGTTGAAGTCGGGGCTCGGATGCCCACTAGATATGTGATAGTGAGAAGGTTTTCCTGGAGGGGCTGAGATTACTCAGCAGCTGCATTCAAACAACTGAGCCCCATTCAGAGAACTGCTTATGAGACTGCATGGGCAATGCATGCCATGGGTGTAACTTAGGGTGGGCTCTTTATATCTGTAGCTAACAACAATAGTAATTAATGGGAAGGACATAACAAAGGTCCAGCAGTTTGCAAGGCTACCATTGCTTCCACGGATGAAGAGTCCTCCTTTCATTTTCTCTATGTCAGTGAATGAATATGCCGACTGGCACCTGCAATGTGTCCTGGGTGCTGCTGGGATGTTGCAGGTGTTTGGGGTTTGTTTTGTTTTGTTTCCACTTTTTCCAGTCAATCAAGTCATTATTCTTAGTTGACAGATGAAGAAGTTGAGGTGTAGACATGCTAAATACCTTTTTCTGAGGCACACAGCTTGGAAGTGATGAAATCTGAACTCAAATACAAGTTCTAGTCTCACTCTCTGAAGCTCACATGAACACAAATAGAACTTAAGAGGACATAAGGCAAAGAGCAGAACTTATATAGGTCCCTACACTGTGCTTATAACAGAGGCTGAAGGACCCCAATCAAAGGCTGTTGAGGTGAAGCCTGAACGTTCTTCCCTTTTTCCTCTTTCCAAGAACTCAAATGTACAATCATTAGAAGTTTTACACTGAATGGACAGGGGCATAACTGGATGTTCTTTGTCTGTGTGGTGGGTCAATTCCATGCCTTGCTCTTGGTCTCACTCTGGCTCACGCCAATGGTTTGGCCACCGATGTCTTCCATAAACAATTATTTATGGTTGTAAGTTAATATTTAGCAGGAAACACACGATGGCTATCTAGTGCACTCCAGTGTACCACATAAGGTTGTGTTTGAATCCTTCTGCTGAATCGCTGCCATTAGTGAGGAGTGAGTGACTAAAATGATTGGCATTTAGTTTGTTTCCTCAGACTTATTTTAGTGGTGCAAGGTTTAAAATGAATAGCTGTAGTTATTTTGAGTGTTAAATTGTGTAATCACAGGTACTATGAGTACATACATAAAATACTTTACTATTAGAAAGTAAAAATTATTAAAAAAAAAACTCCATACATCTAAATGAGATCTCCACATCTTGTGCTTATAATATAAATGGGCCCAAGAAGTTGGTAACAGTTTCATTTTCATAAGTGTGATATTAGACAGAGAGATACAGAGACAGAGACAGACAGAGACAGGAGTGGGGGAGTCATAGAGAAACAATTAGGATAGCATTAACCCAGAAGCAGCTTGGCCTGATACACACTAGACTGCATGGATTTTACCAGTGGGACTTTCTGGTCCATTCCCTTCACTATTGCCTGCACTTGGCCTTCCAAATATAAAACCTACAAGCACCAAGGTTATAATACAGTGCCATTACTTCTCTCTGAGAAAGGTCGTAGCAGTCCAAATAGAGGAAAGTTGCATATAGCTCTCATTCAGCTCCATTGACTTGATTTAATGAACTATCTTTTGTGACATTTACTGCTTAAAAAATGTTGAATCCATGATTTCATGAAACAAGATGGCAGCATTTCTTTTTAAAAATGACTTCACTTGACATACTAAAAGTATGTAACCTAATAAGTCACATTAAAAAAAATCAATAGTTTAAAAAGCAGAACCCAAGAGTGTACATGGTCAATACCGAATACATTTCTTAATGGAATCCCTAAAGCAGTGACATACTTTTTCTTCTTGGTATATTTTAACCACCCTCAGACCTGACACTGTGATGAATATAGAGGGACTGGAGAGATGGTTCAGCAGTTAAGAGCACACTGGCTGCTCTTCTAGAGAACTAGGTTCAGTTCCCAGTACTCATATGTTGGCTAACAACTATTTGTAATTCCAGTTTCATGAGGTCTAGCTCCCTTTTATGGCCTCTGTGGGCACTGCATTCCTGTAGCGCAAAGACACACATGCAGCCCAAACAACCACATGCTTAAAATAAAAATAAGTACTTTTTAAAACCAGATAAATCTAGAAAGTCAATATTAAGCCACCAACATGTATCTTACATTTGTTTAGATAAACAGATACACATACGAATATCTTGTTTTCTATATAATGTCTTCTAGACTGATTTTTAAGCATATAACCAAAGTGAAATGAAAGGCATTTGGATATTTAAGTATTTATATGTACACCACACTTCATAGTTACACTTTTAATACGAAAGGGACAAAAATATAGACATGTTTCAAGATAAAAGGCTCATGATTTAATAATTTAGCATCTTGCAAAGGCCATCAAGGGGAAAATGATAAATGTGAGCAAAGCAAAAAACATAGTGAAAGACCTGGGAAAGAGAAAATTGTTTTAAATTAATACATTTCCAGATCTTTATCACCAAGCTGACAGAAGAAAAGGAAAAGAGAATAGCCCAGTCCAGACCATTTGGGAGGCTATTGCAGTATAGTTTATAGCTAGTAAACTCACTGACACAAAATTACCACCTTTATTTTAAATTTATGTATGCAATGGAGTACTTAGCGAGCAGAAAGCAAGCAAGGAACATTAATTAGTATTGTGTTTCTAGCAAGTTCCTAATGCATGCCTTTAGGAGATTTTCCTGCAGAAGAAAAGAGGTTAGAATCTGAAAACCAAAGTGCCTAGCGAGTTTTATTTTTCTGCAAAAATTTATCTTCCTGTTTTTTCCTCTCTCTTTAAGTTAAGAATTATTGCCTTGGTGTATTGATATAACCCCCTTGGCAAACCTACATTTCTGATGATGCTAAATTTATTCATACTGTGCAAACCACAAATTCTTCTCCTAGGTGGATACTCAACAGAAATGTGTATGTCTTGCAAATAAAAAGGCATGCTAGAATGGAGGGTCATTTGTAATAACCCCAGACCTGTAAACACTTTAGGTGGGTTTACACAATAGAATGAATAAGTAAACTTTGGTCTACTCCCACAATGGGATATGAATGATGGCACAAGCTAATACTGAACAAAAGAAGGAAATTGTTACTAAGTAACATCACTTGATTTCACCCACAGAGAAGACAGCAGGAAGCCAAGCTCTCCTTACACTGAAATGAGTGAGGGCCTTTGTAATCCTTGACAGGAGGATGGGAAGGTATCTGGAAGAGAACAAGTCGAGGTCTTGGGTGGGCAAGGGGAGCTCTTAATGTTTCTTCTTGGCCTTGGACGTGGTCACGTGAGCATGAGGAATTGTACGTGTACAGTGTGTAAAGCTTCCTGCATGTGTGTTCTGTTACAATACAGAATAACAAGAAAAAGGAATCCCTACCATAAATAAATGTGCTGCCAGAAGGCAAAGATCCAGCTGCCTCTAATACAATGGCAGCATGAGTTTTATTTTTTTTCCCCCTAAACCTAAAAGGCTGCTCTTTTTTTTTTTTTTTTTTTTTTTTTTTTTACCAAATGAGAATGAAAATAAGATCAGGATGAGATTTAGAGCAGGTCTGAGAATTTCTAAAGTGCTGTGTCTGAAAGCAAATCACCTGTCAGACCCCTGAGATGAGAAGGGGGCATTATTTCATGTAACATTGCCCTTCAAGAAAAATCACCATCACTAATGCTAGAAATTAATTTGTGGACTCTAATGTCACGTTAGAACAACCTGCATCATCCTGAATGATTTGATCTGGGACCAAGACTTCAGCTTACACTTTTTATTTCTCTTGTCATTTTGTAAAAGTTTAAAGTTCAGGGAGATTTCACCTAATTCTTAGGCTGTCTATATGTTTGGGAAAAAAAAAAACCACGGAACTGTCAGATGATCTGGCGTCATGTATACCACTGAAAATCTGATTTTGAGTTTCCTGGTCACTCTGAAAATAATTATACTGGTGATTGCTCAGGAAATCCTTTTTTTTTTCTTAAGGCACATACTTAAATTGCACCTCCGAGCCTCCTTTGAAGTTGGACATGGCCACATGATTGTTACTCTGTCTCCTAGAAACACTCTCCAATTTAGCTATCTCAAGTAGACATGTGCCCAAGTTCAAGATGTCAAGGTTTTCACTACCCAGAATCCCTGAATATTAAGTGGATAAGGCATTGTGTTAGCACCATTAAATATTTTTGTTGCAAACATTATCTCATCCCAAACCCCATATACTGGTAACATTTGGAGCACTGCAAAATAAAATTGGGTTTTTTAGAGAGAAAGACATTTTAGCAAAAGCAAGACACTGTTTTTATAGTATAAACTAGCAGCATTAGAAATGAAACTGTGCACTAGATTTTTCTATTCTTATAACAACAGGGTTGAAGGTAAACTAGGAGTAGACAATAAAAGGTGGATACTGTATGGTGTAAAAAGGCACCTTGAGGAATAGCAGGTGTTTTGCAGGGCCTGTCTAGACTCCCAGATATGGTCCACCATGTCTAAAAGTAAACTGTCTATGGTAAGGGCAAGTGTCTCTGCATCCTGTCATTTGTGGTAGACTAGGGCAGCTTGATACTTGGCAGAGAAAGTAGGAGCCTCCTCTCACATGAAACAGAAGTGAAGTGAATGATGAGATTTCCCTGTTCACATGAGAGAGAGAAAACAGTAAGCTTTCTGCCCTTTATAAACAGATATGTGGTCTTCTTCATCAGATCAACTTATTATGTCATCAAAGACTAACTTAATGGTTAGAAGAACACAAATCCCTAAGCTACATTTTTTGCATATAATTCCAGGGAAAGCCCCCTCTCAAAACATAATCGTGAGCCCCGACACAGCACCAGGAATCCATCTTGACAGCCCTGGTACACAGGACAACTGTAAGTGACAGGCAAGAGACACTCAGCAGGTTGCAGAACAGACAGACTTTAAGATGGGCAACATGAGAGTAAGCTTTGCTCTAGAATGGTACATCCAAACCCAATGATAGTGCTGACCTAGTGCCATAATCCATTCTCAACACAATCCACTCTCAGCCAGAAAACTTCAGAAATGACAGAGCTGGAAGAGAGAAGTAGAGTATCCCAATTCTGCCTCATTGAGGAGAGGGAAAGGGACCAAGCAAGCATGAAGCAATGGCAGATAGACAATGAACTTAAAACTGTAGGAAAGCAATGCTTTGTGCCTGCCTATATCATCTGTTTCTGCCTCAAAATAAGAGTAATTTTCCAATTTGAATAATATGTTTTCAGTAATGCCAATTATTAGTTGAGAAAGACACACTGACTGTTAAGTTTACACAATTACTTCAGTTATAAACTTTCATCTCAGACTATACTTATGGAATAATGTAAGAACTTTGTTTTTTAACCTAATGCCAGCTTCAAGATTCATTTAACAAGTTATTTGAGATAAAAAAAAAAAGAGCTTGGTGGCTACTGTCCATCTGAGAACCCCCTCATTCTCCCCACTCAGTTTTGACCTAAGTATAAATAGCCTTCAAACACAGCCGTTGGATATTTGCTGCTGCTTTCAGAATTTAATTTATACTCCGCTTGATAAAGACAGATTATTATGAGTTAAAAATCAATGGGTGCACTTCAGTTATTCCAGTCATGTGCCTAGTAGACTGTGTGTGAAATATGCAGAAATCACAAAAATATGCAGAAGTCTCGATATCACAGAAAATGATCAACATACTAATCTTAATTTATTATTCTTAGTATTAGAACCCTGATGTCATTGTTAAACTCCATTGTATTACTAGTCATTTTCACTACGTAATTCCTTTCCAATTTCATTAAATTTAGCCTTGTCCAGTATCTACATTATCTTTCCATCCTAATGATCCTCAGTAACATGCTCAGTTACAAATACAAGCCTCTTATGAAGCTAAGGGAATATATGTCACATAAAGATATAATCAATGGCCTGCCTCCTTTCATGTCTTTTCCTTGCCCACCCAGCTTTGAACATGGTAGCAGGGGGGAAAGAGAAGCCACAGTACCCATGGCTATGAGGTCAAGAACTCAGGACATGTGCTGAGGGTGACAAGCAGGGAAGATTGAGTCATTATCTTCAAACACCTTTCAATACCCAATGGATCAAATCCTTACAACAGGGTATGCTTCTATCTGATAAGAATGACCTTTCAATATTCTCACAGTCAAGACTTCCTGGCAACACCTGCCTTCCTAAAGGAGGCCACAGTAACTCAATGACGCTTTTCTTCCTACTGTTCCTCATATGGAGATGCATTAATTTACTTTTATTAGAATGAATGTTTCCTCTTGTCATTTCTTTCCTTAGAAAGTATTTTAAAAGAAACAAAAATTACCTATCTTAGAAAGGGGTGTGTGTGTGGAGGAGGGTAGAGCAGAAATATTTGTGTATATAATTTTACATTTGCTTCCCTTTCCTAAACTGTTAATTCATTTGGCATAAAATATGCTATAATTAAATGCTGGTCTTGTATTTTTATTTATTTATTTATTTATTTTGCACAGTGGTTGACATGTTCATGTGCGCAAAAGGTTTTATCCAGCATGGATGCATCGGGAAAATTCCAATCCTTGACACAGCAAATGCTCGCACTCAATAAACATGCTGACAATTTCCAAAACCTGTCCAGCGAGATCACTGCTGGGAAAACATCACTGTGGGGTCTGCTGGGCAAGCTGCCTCCTTGATTTTCAAGTAACGATAAATATGTATTATTTAGTCATATCTATGCATGTGCTATCCTCCTCTGGTAAGTTTTAACAAAATTCACCACCTCTTCCTATGTTTGATTTTATCCCAGGATGAAAATAAGCTGTATGGCTGACCCAGCCTTGGGAACCTGTGTCTTCATCTATGCTAATCGTTTTAGCAAAAGCTTTTACAGTTTTACTGCTAATCAAACTGCAGCGTGATTTTAAAAAGTCAAAGGACATGCACACATGCACACACACACACACACACACACACACACACACACACACAGAGAGAGAGAGAGAGAGAGAGAGAGAGAGAGAGAGAGAGAGAGAGAGAGAGAGAAAGAGACAGACAGAGAGAGAGAGAGAGAGAGAGAGAGAGAGAGAGAGAGAGAATATTGCCTTCCTATCAAAAGGGTTTTGTTTTCATTAGGCTTTTTTGATTCATTGAACAACTTAATTCACAAATTGACAAAGCCTCACCATAAAGAGCTGATTGAAAGAGGCATGGAAAACTCCTGACCTTTGGGATTCTAATTCCCAGCTTTGCTTTTCCATTACTTCCCCACGCCCCCCTTAGATGCTGGCAATATTTAGTATCAGCTTGCAGACTGAGGCAAAGTAGCTAAAGGCAGAATCTTGCCTTTTGACCAAACGTTGGTGATAATTAATTAATCAAATTGGCTTAAAGAAGGTTTATTTCTGATTCTTTATGGATGGATGTAAATCAAGGACCCATTTAAGTCACTAAGCAGAATAGTTCATTATGTAAATATGACCTTTAAACTCGTATCACAGCTATAAGGTGAATAATACACCCATGAATAATTGAAAATGGACAGCATTTACTATTTATTAAGTGCCTTTTATGCGACTTTGAGTTAAGGAAATTCACTCCATGGACCCAGTGTTGGTATTCATTTAAAAATTTATGTGGCCCCTCAGTATGATGAGGAAAGTTCTCTGTAAGAATGTGCACTAGAAATTCCACAATGGAGGATTCAAGATGGATGGGACCCTATCCTGTTTTCAAATTGCTCATGTACTAAGTTGCTTTGGAAGAGAAAAAAAAAAAACATTTTGTACAGATGAAATGTCACCTTCCCCCATTACATGATTCTTAGCTTAAGCTACAGGTACAAATGTATCGGCCTGACGGATGGGTATTAGTTAATAGGCATTACTAACATTACACAGAGAACAGGTCAAGTGTCCAAATGAGGGAATCCAAAGGGCAATGAATGTTGGGCAAAGTACTCCCACTGAGCTAAAATACACACAAAAGGCAAGGTCAAGTCCCCGATAGAGAGGACAGAACCCGTATCTGGAATAACTGTTTGTAGAGAAGACACTGGTGAGTGAGGACAAATGGGAGACAAGGCTCCTAGATTCTAATAGGGATATAGTTGTTCTCAGAAAGAACAATAGGCTAGAAGTGTTTGAGATTAGACTTACTTCTGCTTATTCTACTTAAAATGGAATGGATTAGAATGTTTTTAGTTTTTTTCTGAATATTAAAAGCAAGCTTTGAGGCTGAGGAGATGGTTCCAGTGTTAACATGCTTGGTTTTCAAATGTAGGGACATGTGTGTGTGGTGTGATATGTCTATATATATATATATATATATGTATGATGAGAGTGCTGGGAAAAGGATCTGGGAGGGAGTAGGAAGAATAAGAAAGGTAAAGGAGATTAAATTAAGCAAAGAATAAACAAAATATTTTAAAATGTGAAAAAAACTCCACCATGTTCACAGTAATAACCATACCAGAAAAAAAAAATCCCTCACATCTGATATTTGGACAATACTTATTAAAAAGTTAGAATTGTAATTGTTTTGAATGTCTCTTATTTGTATTTTTAACAATCTTCAAACACTTAATATAAGAGTGTTACTTTGGCCACCAGAAACATCCATACTTACACAATTTTTAATGCAATGCATGCATAAAATGACGTGAAAAAGTTAATGAAGATGTATGAGCTTGTGGACTTTTCACAAACAGAAATAATTAAGAGACAATTCTAAACTTGTTACATTCTTACAAGCTCTCTTTGATGAATGAACTGTAGGTATGCAATAGCAGCTGGTCACTAAACTTGTTACATTCTTACAAGTTCTCTTTGATGAATGAACTGTAGGTATGCAATAGCAGCAGGTCACTGCAGCTGTTTGGTGATGCACCTGGTGACTGCTAATTGAGGCTTTTAAGACAGCCTTCAGGGAGGACAGGGCGTTTAGAGAATCACCCTTTAAAAATGTTAAAATGCTCTTTCGTGAAGATTCTTGCTTTTATATTACATTGAAGTCCTTCAGTTTTCCTAGTAAGATGATAATGAATATTAAGATAGAATACCTAAAATTCTGCCTTAGAACCAGCTCTAAAAAAAAAAAAAAAAAAAAAAAAAAAAATGACTAAGCAAGTTCCCTAAACTCTCAGAACCATCACCATCCTGGGGGGTGACAGAGTCAACAAGCAGAGTTCTGGAGTACTCAAGCAGACCACATTACTGTGAAAAACAATTTTAGATGCAAGAAACTGATAAAATAACAATTAAATTTAAGAAACTCTCAGAACCACAATGTTAGTCTTAGCTATAAATTCGAAATTTCTGTTACTAGATTATGACAAAATGATTTTACATAATATTTGCTCAATTATGTCATAACCAAAAATATCTAGCATTTCGCTGTTGAGCCAGTGCTTAACTCAAACAGGAGCATATTGCCATTTTTATAGCAAATATAAATAAGTATACCACATATGAATATACGAATCTCTGTATGGCTAGCAATGTCAAAACATATATACGGTGATATTTTATTTGTGCTGAAATGTGATTTTATTTGTATGTTAATAAATAAAAGTGCCTGAGGGTCACTTATTTGTATGTTAATAAATAAAAGTGCCTATTAGGATATAAAGAAATGAAAGTTAGTAGTTAGACATTACAATTGAAGTCATATTAAGTATGTTTTCAAGATCAAGTAGATATATTTTAGATAGACAGGTCATCTTCAAACCCTTTTGAGATCTACAGAATATGGCATTTAAGATATTTTAATAACTTAGAAAATATTTTCTTTTTTATGACTATGAGGCATGTCAGCTCCTGGCAGTAACAATCTACTTCAGAGAAGATATGGGCATTGAAGAAACTGCATATGGAGTTAACTTTCATTGTGGCAAAAGTTAGCCACTGGACAACAAAGTGTCCTCAAAATGACTGCTGACAAACAGGACAGACAGGACATGAAACAAAGGACTACTGATTCTTGCCAAGACAAGTGTGGTTGTGGCTTTAACAACAGGCATCCTCTGAAGCCAGAACCATATGGCACCATCCCTGAAGTGGCTTTTGCAATCCGGAAAAGGTACAGTGCCCTTTTCTTCGAAAGCAGCTGAACAGGCAGTGGACTTATGGCTTCTGGTATGCAGTGGAACAGTAGCTGAAACAGTTATTCTTGAAAGAGTAACTAAGCTGATGGAGTCTAACCTCTCAATGGTAGACTGGCATTTAATAAAAGAGTTGAAGCAACCCACAAGCTGAGAAGAAAGGGATGCAGAAAAGAACGGGATGCCAAGATGAAGCCACACACATAAGCCAAGAAGAATGGACAGCTGAATTTAAAAAAAAAAATCAACAATTTCCAGAATTTAAAATCCTGAATCATGACAGGACACTAGCGGAATTCAGGTGTTTCTGGTACATGGACTGCTCTCACTAAATGTGAAGTCAAACTGTTGGCCTTGTGTACATCCTACTTCACAAATGAGTCTGTCAGATACGCTAAGCCTACAGGCTGAAGATGATACCCCAACGTTGCAGAGAATCCTCAGGTGATTGTCCAGGCAGCTGGCTGTTTCTGTCAACTCACATTTTTTTGGAAGTTGCTTGCATGCACTTCCTGTTTTTATTTTTGTTAGGTAATATTATTTCCTTCTTGGGTCTCTGAGGGAGTTGAAGATAAATAGTTATAGTTAGAGTTGAAGATTAGATAGTTATAGATATAGTTGAAGATTAGATAGTTATAGATATAGTTGAAAATTAGATAGTTATAATTTTCCTTGTAAAGAATTTCAGAAAAGAAACTCACTAAAGAGGTGTAAATGTATAAATTTGAAAGACATTATCAGATAGTTCTGTTAGTAATATAAGTTAGGACAGAAAGTGAATCCCAGCACTCGGGAGGCAGAGCCAGGCAGATCTCTGTGAGTTCAAGGCCAGCCTGGGCTACCAAGTGAGTTCCAGGAAAGGCGCAAAGCTACACAGAGAAACCCTGTCTTGAAAAAAACAAAAAAAAAAAAAAGAAGTGAATCAGGTACATTTTGGACTTACCAAAATAGGATGGATAATGGAATTATTTTCTCTGAATTTGTCAAATGCAAATGGACTAGACATTGTTTAGGTATTTATTGCTTGTTATTGCTTGTATATATTGTATATAGTTATTGTACTTTTTGTATATAGTTTTTCTTATATTACTTATAACTTTTCTCCTTTTTTCTTTTTATTAGAATAGAAAGGGGAAATATGGTAATATTTTATTTGTACTGAAATGTGATTTTATTTGTATGTTAATAAATAAAAGTGCCTGGGTGTCCGAGTTAATAACAAGCCATTTAGCAGAAGTATGCCCTTATTCCCAATCACATGACAGGCAGATCTCTGTGTGTTCAAGGACACCATCAGCATGGACACACACACCTTTAATCTCAATAACAACCATAGAGACCTGGAGGTCTGTATAGACAGGCAGTGACAAGGAGGTCATGTGGTTGGGTTTACAACCAATGAGAAGGCAGAACAGAAAGTCAATAAAAACACAGACACACAGGAAGTAGGTCTCTTTCTGAGAGGAAGGACGACAGTGACCACGAGGGGTAAGAAGGAGGTCTTGGTCTTAGCTCTTGGCTGCTGCTCTGACCTCTTGGGCTTTTAACTCTGCATTTGGCTCTGTGTTTCCTATTTAATAAAACTGTTCGGAATTACATCTACACATATATATTACATAGAATCAAATTTCTTTGTCTCTTATCCCTACTCATTTCCAAAGGCAGAATTAAACATAACTATAACTGTCAAAACATTAATTTTAAACAGAAAATATGTAGTGTCTTATTTTTCTGTGGCTCATATTATAGATGAAGACACATCATGCTTTGCTAAAGCTAGGGCACTTTAAGATCCAGGCTGCAAGAGATAATATTTTTATGTAATGTTTTATTCCAATGATCTCTCTCACTTTGTGTGTTTGTGTGTGTGTGTATGCATATGCTGTAGGGATGTAAACTAAATATCTCAATGTTATACAGACATGCTGTGCCATATGTGGGACATATGCTGGCATTTCGGAGGTAAAACATTTGTAATATTCTATATTTTTTTTGTACAAGGGAAATAAAATACAAGAATGATGAATTTGGAACTTAACAATAATTTCATTCTCCGTGAATAGAGAAATAAAAATAAAAGACCATTTGTTTCCTATAATTAAATAGTAAGTTGTACTCAGTGCAATCGAGGCATCAGGCATGATTATTAGCTTCTGAATTGGAAAGAAATAAATAAGAAGTAAAGTTCTTATCATAGTAGTTACCTTTAAACAAGAAGATAAAGTACCAGAATTTGGGGGTGGGGGAATGGTCCTGGGAAGATAACGCAGTTGATAAACACTGCTTGTAGTACAAATACAAAAACCTGAATTCGAACCGTAGCATGGTGCAATCGTGCACATTGTAACCCCAGCACTCGGGAAGCAGACTGAGGAAGATCCCTGGTGCTCACTGGTTAGCTAACCTAGTTTATCACTGACTCCCAAGTCCCAGTGAAGGTCCTGTCTCAAAAACAAGGTGGACAACTCCTCAGAAATGACCCCTGAAATTGACTCCTGGCTTCCCCGTGCGTGCGCGCGCGCGCGCGCGCGCGCGCGCGCGCACACACACACACACACACACACACACACACCCATGTAGCATGAATCTTAACAGGTCTTATTAATAAAAACAAACCCAGGGCCAGGTATTGGGTTAAAGCTGGAAGATCAGATAAGCAGAACAAGCCACAGCTTCCTCACCTTGCCAATTCATCAGGTGATCTTGTTTCCTAAGACTGGATGCCTCTCAGCTGAACTGCGCTGCTCAAAAGCCTAAAAGCTTAACCAGCCTATAGTTCCTTGTCCTCACGCCTTAAATACCTTTCTGCCTCCTGCCATTACTTCCTGGGATTAAAGGAGTGAGTCACCATGCTTGGCTATTTCCAGTGTGGCCTTGAACTCACAGAGATGCAGGCAGATCTCTGCCTCTGGAATGCTAGAATTAAAGGCGTGTGCTACCACTGCCTAACCTGTAAGTTTAATATTGTGGCTGTTCTGTTCTCTGACCCTAGGTAAGTTTATTAGAGTGCACAATATTTTGGAGAACACAATACCACCACACACCCACACACACACTAGCATGTGCATGCACACTTGCATACACAAAAATACATACAAAGAATTGGAGAGAAGAATACTATTGATTCTAGTTTCAGCCTTAATAATTTTCTTTGAGCCTGAGCTCAGTAGTTATACTATCATCTATATTTTCCATATATCTGACATAATCAAGTTTTAAAGTATAAGAATGGATTTTGTACATAGCTACATTTAACATGTCTATCAAATATTCTGTAATAGTAAAGTAATATTTTTATCATTTATGTTTATTCCAAACCCTATGCTAACTCTTTAGTACTGCTCAATCTGTATAATCAATAGTGCATAACCTTAACTGAATTCTAGACTGGAAAGGCAGCTCAGGGATTCAGGGCACCTGCCACCAGACTAATGACCAAGTTTGATCCCCAAGACATACATGGTAAAAGAAAAAAACTATTCCTTGCAAACTGCCATCTGACCATCATATCCATATCATGGCAGGTACACCCACATGTGTACAAATACACTCACAAGACGAAGAAACAAGTAAATGTAATAAAAATTAAATGAATTCTAAACCAAGTGTAGCTTTGAAGTATTTTCAAATTTTCAGCGACTAAAACTAAAATTTTACCAAAGCTAAAACAACTAAAGATTAAGTTTAGACTAATTTTTACTTTAGAAAAGCTTTCATATGAATCAATAAGTGAAGGTATCTATAATCTAGTTTACAGCAAGAACCCATGTAAAATATTAAATGGCACATGCCAAACTAAGAAAACTACTTTTGCCAAAAATGAGAGAGGAAGGAAAGGCTATTGTCCTCATAGGAAAGTAGAATAATAACATACAGTTCACAGAAGAAGAAATAGAAAACCCCTATGAGCAGGAGAAAAAAATGTGTGGCCTCAGTGTTAATCAGCTGGAGCAGACCTTATTATTCCGTGAATTATTTTGGTGAACTTTGTTAGCCATGAAAACCTTGATACTTGGCAGATCGGGGCCTGTGACAGTAAAACATCACAGCTACACTGTTAACAGTTTCCAAAGAAGAGAGCACAATGTCTCTTAGAGTGTTCTTTAACTCTGATTCATATTTCTAAGAATCTATCCTGAAGCAACACTCTAGGACCGATCCTCAAGGATACTTACTTTAGGACCATTAAAAGCACAAGTCAAACATCCAATATGAAAGAGGATGCTTGAAAAAGGAGGCAGGCAATGAATTACATTACCGAAGTTTATGAAGCAATGTAGGGTAGGCTGAAACAAAAGAAATATGATTCTCACTTTACTATTTTAAACTATTAAGTTAATCAAGTTAAAATGTTTTACTGGAAGTCGGAGATTCAAGTTCTAATTATTTTGACACTGCAGAACTGCATTACAAGATTTCTTCTTTATACACTCTCTTGAATAAGAATTAGTGGATCATTAGGGAAAACTCTACATGAGTAATTTATAAAGGGAGGAAATGCTATATTACTGTTGTTGTTCTGGAACTGAATAACGAATTCAACCATAAATGATTTAGTGCCTCAATATCTATTGGCCCATATTTCCGTGCTAAGTATAGAAAGTTATTAGCTCTGTGGGCTTTCCGAATACATAACCTCCTAACATTCTTTCTTTGTCTTATAAAGCCCATTATTTATGTTCAATAATGATAAAATAGTCCATTTTCATGTGTTTACTGGAACAGCCATCAATTTCTTTCTATTGATATTTCATTCTAAAACAGAAAATGTTCGGGGAAAGAAGACAGATCACTTTATGAACATTACTTTCATTATGTTTTTCAACAGTAAGGATAGTCTCACAAACTTTTAAATTTTAACCCCTTTGTAGCTTGAAACAGTGGCCTAATTTGGGATTTAGGTATTAACAACTGTCCTGCATTTACCCATGTCTCAGTACATTAAATGGATGTCATATAAAACTATGCAGTTGGTAAGGCAGTTAACCAGATGAACATAGAAACAACACTGGGATTAAATGAACTTTCTATTGCTTTCGAGTTTGAAGGGGACATGCCATTGCTAACAGCCAGATGACACTGCTGTGTGACATCCTCTTGAGGTTACTCAGATTGTAGGAAGACTAGAAAGGACTTCAGAAATCAACAACCTACTTGAGACTTAAGGAAGTTGAACTCACGAGGATTTATACCATTTGCCTGAGGTCACTCAGCTAGCTAGCGGCAGAGAAGGAACAATGACAGAATTCTAGATTTACAGTCATCTGTTCCTCTATAACTGCTTCTTGCATGCTGGGAACCTGGTCTACATCCAAGCTGGCTGTTTGATGTGGAATCTGGAATGGTTTCTTTGTATTCCAAACCTGGGAGTACAAAACAAGAGGGGAAAAATTGTGTGCTGAGCAGAAGTATTGAACTAAAGACGAGGTTTCCCATCTCCTTCCAGTCCATCCATAGACATCAGGGTTGTATAAAAGGGACCGCTGCTATGTATCACACAGCTGGTGTTAGGTCCAACTTTGCCCAAAATGCATGACCCTGGGCATTTCAATGAATGATCTGGGCCTCAATTTTGTTATCTAATCAAAACTCAGTATGATCTTCACAAGGTCCCTTTGTCTCTGTGTCACTGAGTAGGTGACATGTTTTCCTCTTCTTTCTCATTCTCTTCTTTATCACTTTCCTCTCCTGTTCTAGTTTTAGCTGTTTGTCCCAGCATTGCACTCATATTAAAGAAATCCCTGCAATCTGCTACCTAAAAGCAGAATTAAGTTAAATGGATGTGCCTAATAGCAAGCACTCTTGCTGTGACTGTGATTGAATATGAACAGTTAGGTGCTTTTGTTATAATGTATCCACAGAAAAGGATCACATAGCCCTGCCAAGGAGTTGGTCTAGGGAACCTTGCTTGGGTACTGGTTTTAAATTTCAGGTATTTTCTTTCAGAGAACTTGCTGCTTTTCCCCTTTCAAGCCATCGAAGAGTAAAAATTTTAAATTAGTAACAAGAAGCTTGCTAATTAGCCTTCAAAGAGCCATCTTTGTATAACCAGTTTCTTTCCATGTCAGCAACCTGAAATTACATTGTTCAGATTTCCACAATTCGTGAAATAAATAAGAGACCGGGGGTGGGAAAAGCAGGTGAGGGAAATATTTTGTACCAGTGTGCCATCTAAGCTTAACACATTCTAGAAGCCATTTAATTTTAAAGGATAAAAATGAATTCATAATCTTAGTAGTTGTTTCTTTTTTGAAGCATAAGGATTAGGAATCTGGCCCAACCATCTCAGGAATACACAGAAAACATGTGCTTAGCCCCAGCCGCATCCACACTCACCATTAATATATACCTTAGTACGTACTAACTTCTCAGTAAGTATTACTAATATTCTTATCACCTTGTCTTGTTATTGATAAGAATGCCCACCATATTTCAGTCCATAATACAGTACATACTCAAACATAATAAATTGTATCTCCTAAGAATGATCAAACATTATCACCAAGGAAACCTTTTTAAACTTCCTTGTGGTTTACGTCCATCTATTTATGAGAAAAGCAATATTCAAAAGCATTGTTATCTAGCCATCAGACAGCTCCAGTTCCTGAGTTACTATCATTCTATCTGTATCACTAGACAGTAAGCATCATCTCATGATAGGATAAGGTTTTACATCACTGTGTCAGTAGTAAGACTATCCAGGGTTCTAAATTTAGTACAAGACCTTCATTCAGGTATTGCTGGAGAAAACGTTACAAAAACCTTACAATATTCAGAATATTTTATAACACAGACAAGCAATACTGCACAAATATTTGCATAGAATTTCTATAGCCAACATGCAAGTGGCAAACTGGTCAAAGGAAAATAGGTACATGTGGTGGTATTATGTTCCTCAAAATATTGTGCACCCTAATGAAATTATCTGGGGTCAGAGAACAGAACAGATACAGAGGCCAGAAAATGGCAACATATACGCCTTTAATCCTAGCTTTCCAGGCTCAGAGACCGATCCATCCAGATCTCTGTGAGTTCAAAGCCACACTGGAAACAGCCAGGCATGGTGACTCATTCCTTTAATCCCTGGAAGTGATGGCAGAAAGCAGAAAGGTATATAAGGCGTGAAAAACAGGAACTAGTACTGGTTAAGCTTTAGGCTTTTGAGAAGCAGTTTAGCTGAGATCCATTTGGATGAGGACTCAAAGGCTTCCAGTCTGAGGAAACAGAATCAGCTGAGGAACTGGCGAGGTGAGGTGGCTGTGGCTTGTTCTGTCTCTCTGATCTTCCAGTGTTCACCCCAATACCTGGCCCTGTGTTTGTTTTTATTAACAAGACCATTTAAGATTCATGCTACAGGTACACCTGGAGGTAATCATATTAAGTGATTAAACCAGTCTTGAAAGATAATATTATATTTTCTGTCAATGATGGGTCTTAGATTTTTCACAGATCTGTAAGTTCATGAATGGGTATACAGTATGAAAGAGGAACTATCATGGCCGAGGATGACAAGCAGAACTGATGGAAGGGGAAAGAAAAGGGAGGATCAGAGGACTGGGGAGGAATGTCCACAATATATTATATATGATTGCAAAAAAAAAATTAAATTAACATTTTTAAACAAAATAAAATATGCTCAGTATCATCAAAGAAATACAAGTCACAACCACAATGGGAAATTTTTTCACATACCCATTAGGATAATTGCTGTAGGAGAGAGACAGGAGGGGTCAGAGAGGGAGGAAGGGAAGAAGAGAAGAGTGTTAATGAGGACATGGAAAAATTGAAACCTTCTGTACTGTTAGGAGAGTTA
Organism: Peromyscus eremicus; assembly: GCF_949786415.1. Lineage (NCBI taxonomy): Eukaryota > Metazoa > Chordata > Mammalia > Rodentia > Cricetidae > Peromyscus > Peromyscus eremicus. The sequence goes on from NC_081427.1 coordinate 43,620,043, forward strand.
CAAAACAGTGAGACCACTGTGGGCAAGTCATGGAGGCTCCTGACAATTAACAACACTACTATACTATCAGACAGAAATCCTGCTTGGAGGCATAGCTCCAAAACAGTGCAAAGCAAAGCCCTCAGAGAAATGGATGTCTGTACATCATGTTTTCCTCTTCACTCCTCACCACAGCCGGGAGGCAGAAACCACACAACCCTCTCCTCACAGAAGAATAGTTCTGCAAAATGTGGGGCAGACATCCAGGGGAACACTATTTGGTTTTCAAAAGAAAATCCAGCACATGCTATAGTAGGTACTAACTATGAGACAATGTTAGGTCAGTGACCTAAAATCAAAACCAGTCATTCCACTATGTAAAGTCTTTAAAATACTTAATTTCAGGACATCAGGAAGTAGAATGATGTTACCAGTGGCTGAATAAGAACAGAGAAGGGTGGGTATACTTTAACGGGCCCAGAGTTTCAGTTTTACCTGAAGGAAATTTTCTGCCAATCTATCTCAAAGCAAAGAGAATACACTTAGCACTACTGAACTCCATGCTTAAGAAAGTTAAGGTAGTAAAATTTATGTTCTGTTCTGTGATATAGTTAAGAAACTGTAACATAATGATATATGACCATAAACAAGGTGCTGGAGAGATAGCTTATCAGTTAAGAGAACATACTGCTCCTTTGGATGACCAGAGTTCAGTTCCCAATACCCAGCTTGGAAGCCTCAAAACTGCTTGTAGCTCCAGCTCCAGGGGATCTGGTCTGATGCCTTCTTCAGGCCTCCTTGGGCACCACTTTTACACACACACACACACACACACAATACAAGCATAAGTAAAATAAATTTTTAAAAATACAAACCAAATAGAAGAAAAAGCAGAAAAATGATCGTAAACATTTATGCCAGAGATAATTACTAAATGTACTATTATTTCAAATCATATGGTTATAATATATGGTTATAATCCCGAATTTTGAAAATGGAAAATGTACTAATAAGGTAGTGGGCAAAGAATGAGAATCACTGACAGATTTTCAATTTTACCCATATAAAATGTGGAACAGTAAATGTATTTATTATCATTTACTGACTACGGGGAGGAAAATAAAATTCTCTCAGACACTGTGATGGTAGAGGAGATATGGGAAGATGGGTTTCCAGGTGTACTCTTCCTGGGTGTGGAAAGTGGTGAGATGACTTTAGAGGCCTGTTTCTGATGCCTTTTGGTATTTCAAATGAATAAAACTTTGGAACAATGATTTCACCCATCGAAGCATGTTTTACCGGAAAATTATTACATTTGTAGTGAGAATTAAATGAAATCATAGCTAGAAATATCTAGCCTTGTCCTTAATGCATTTCATTCTCACTGTACCAATATTCTTATATTTAATTAAATATGCATACAACTGTTTTTGGAAGACTACATCAAACAATGGTTAGCAGTATTATTCTAGTGAGAACAAATACAAAGTTATCAGCAAAGCATTTATAGGCCTTTATTTATCTATAAAAAAGTTTTCATACACTATATTTTGGTCATATTCTTTCTCTGTCCCCAACTCCTCCCTATTCACCCAATTTCCTGTTCTCTCTCTCTCTCTACCCCACCCCTGTCTCAAAAGACAAGAACAAAGCCCCCGAACAAAAATATCCAAACAAACCAAAAACCCAGAAAAATGGAAAAATGTCCAAACCAAAAAAAATGAACAAAACTATGGAGTCCATTTTATGTTGGTCAAGTAAATACTTCTGAGTATAGGGCCTGCTCTGGAGTGTGGTTGATATACACAGTGATCTTCCTTGGAAAAAACTGAGTGTCCCTTTCCCAGCAGGGATAGATTGCAGACAGATTCTTGGGTAGGGGTGGGGCTTTGTATTAACTCCCTCTTCTCTATGCTGGGGTTTTGTCTGATATGAACCTATGTAGGTCTTACAGATGTCATCACAAACTCCAGGAGTTCATACGTGTATCAGCCTGTGTTATGTCTGGAAAACACTGGTATTTTGGAGTTATCCACCACCTCTGACTCTTAAAAACTGTTCCCTCCTATTCTGCATAGATCCCTGAGCCTTGAGGGGAGGGCTTTGATGAGGACATCCCTCTCAGGGCTGAGTACTCCAAAGTTTCCCACTCTCTACACATTGTAGAGGACTTACTTTTGATTGTGTCTAATCAAAATCTTGACCACAAATATTTATCCTGTGTTTATATTCTAGGTTTTGATGTTTGTTTCTTGGTGTTTCGCGGCAGGATCTTGCTATGTGGCCAGGCCACCCTGGAACTCAGGATTCTCTGGTTCCAGTTCCTCTAAAGTTAGTATTACAAAGTGGGTGAGACCCATGTTTGGTTTTAATATGCTAACTTTAGTTACTGAGGCTCACGAAGAATCAGGAATCCCCACCTTTGAACCTATTACTCCTTCAGCACTTCCTCCTTCCTCTCCCAAGAGAAATCTATATACCTATGATACAAGATAACCAGGGCTCCCTTTCCAGAGCCTTGGAGGAGAATCCATAGGATGGGCAGGGGCTACTTGAAGGGAGCCTGGCATTTCTTAACTTCTAGAAAAACCCACTTTCCTTACAAGCCAGGCTGGAAATCAAAGAATGGCAGGAGTTCCCAGAAAGTAATGTCTACATGTGTGTGCTGAGTGGGTGGTGTTCTCAGACCTCTCACTGACATAGCTTCAAATACCACAGTGGGCTAAGCAGTGTCCCCAAAAGGTATGCTTATACTTGAAACCTGTGTCTATAGCTTTGTCAGAAAAAAAGGTTTGGGGGAATTAATCTGTGAAATGAGGATGCATGAAGAAATCATCTTGTATTATCTGGGTGTACCCAAAGGCCTGTGACAAGTGTATAACAGACATGTGCCGATGGAGGCAGAGGCTGAAGTGATGTCATCAGAGGTACAGGAAGCTGGTGGCTACCAAAAGCCAGATGAGGCATGGAACAGGATCTCCGTACGGCCTGCAGAGCTAGTACAACTCTGCCTGTGCTGTGGCCCCCAGCTCCAGGACTGAAACAGAACAAATCTCTACTGTTTTAAGTTACTAAGTCTGAGGTTATTTGCTATGGCATCCCTAGAAAAAAATATATTTGGCTTTCTCTCTGGAAGACTGGGCTCTAAGAAAAAAATGTTTCAGATGCCTATGATTCTTACTGTTACATTGTTAGTCACTACACATATACACCACACACACACACACACACACACACACACACACACACACACCACTACCATAACTATTAATGTGGTTATATGAAGTGTGCCCATGCTCCTCAAGACTAAAACTTCCAATTGGTGTATTCTGATCCTGATGACTTTCTTGTCTTACAAAACTTCTAACAAACTGCAAAGCTTCCTAAAAGGTCAAACTCTGAGGTTGGGCGCTGTAATGTCTCAGGGTTCCTTCTATACAATTGGGGTCTGTGAAAGAATGAGAAATCAGAGCAAGAGTTTTTCATAAACTCTAAACACTGCCTCTAAGTACTTGACACATTTCACCTAACAGCTTATGAAGCTCCCAAAAGTATGGTGTCATCAGAAACAATAAAGCAGAGCCAAGTATATCCCAGGCTAAAGGTGAGACATTTTAGGGGATGCTTTCCCAGACAAGGCCATCACGGCCTCACCAGACAACTTCCATCAAGAGTAAAAACTTAACTTTTTCTCATCTTGCTTTGTTTACTGATCTAAAACGTACATTGTGGGCCGACAGGGCTTCTATTGAAAAGTGCTCATGGCATAGTGGTGGTGAAGAGTTTTCCCTGGGAGAGCTGGCATATCACTCCTCCCAAAGGCCTTGAAAGTTGGCAGTAGCTCAGAGAAATTTCAGAGCTCAGAAGCTGGCACTAAAACTTGTACACTCAGAAACTGGCATCTCCAGGGCATGGGATGGGCCTCTTGGGAGCAGAGTCATTGTAAAAGCCAGTAAGACTCTTGAACAAGCTCCAAGAGCCAACTTCTTTCTTTCTTATTGAGGACCACTGTCATTGCTTAGAGCATCATGCTTTCTGCATCCTGACCTAGGACTCTGCCTATAGGACTCCGCAGAGAGAGGTGGAGAACAATAACACTACAATCTGAGATTGCTTTGTAAGCATGGAATCAGAACAAGGACACACAATCAGACACACACACACACACACACACACACACACACACGATGTGGTTAGTAGGCTGCAATGTGAACTCTCAGTGTCAGCAGATTAATCAAGAGCTCCCCAGGCACTGGCAATGTATGGATGCACACCTGCTAGCATGCCTTCTGTGAGCCACTTGTACCAGTTGAAATTCTGAACAGCCCTGCCTTAAGACAGACCTGTGAACTCACATCTTTACTATGCTATGCCTCAGCTTCTATGCATGCACATGTTATTTCAGAGGGGACAAATCTTGTTTTGCTTATTTCATTCACTTTGTTTCCAGACACACTGGATGGATGCAGTATGGAACCGTTTACAGTTTATTGAGACCACAGTTTTCTTAATTGTAGATGAATTACAGCTGAGGAAATATACCAGTGGACCTTTAATGGTATTCCTATAATGTCACCTACCACTTTTGATCACGTTGCAAGGTCATCTGTCATTATTGCTGGGTGTGACAATAGCATAGTGCTGTAGCGAGGAGTTGATGACCTTGACTTTTTAGGTGGCCCTTGATATAAAGCCTGACTTTTATGTGTCTAAACAAGCATAAATATAGAACTCATGATGAGGTCAATTAGGACCATAAAATCTTCTGGGAGGAAGCTGTCTAGAGCTTTGCAGCTTAAGAGATTTAGAAGCAGACAGATCAAAGCATCTGTCATTGAAAATGGTGCTGGTTGTCACGAGAGAAGGTGTAAAATTGCAAAGCCGTTCAGTTGTGTCCATTACTCTAATGACTTAGAATAGGATGGGATGACGAAAAAGAAAGGTGAGTTACCAAGGGTCACAGTAGCATTAATCACAGGTCATGTTCCATGGATTTGGAACTGAAATTTCCTTTCGGACAGCAAAGACGGTTTGGGTTTGTATATCATTATTACCATTATTATTGCTGGATAACTATGGCAACAGCTTCTATTTGAGTGCCTGGTTTCCTGACTATAGACATCTGCGTAATATGTCTATCCCAAACAGTCATTAAGATATTGAGGATGAGTCACAAGTGAGATGGACATGTGCCAAAAGATTTCACGCTACAGGGAAAATCAATGTTTCCATTATATTCTCAAACCAAATTTTGGTGCAGGTTAAGAGCACTATAGTCACATCACACAGCCTGCTATTAACTCTCACATCTTAGTAAGTACAATATTAGGAAGATGAAAATAAATAAGAAAAGAACTAGAGTTGCCTACATGTGCAGCATGATGAAAGAGAAAGACTGGAATAGGGGATTCTTTATCTCATAATAAGCCACTCTTTGGTCATTGAGCTTAGGACAGTTTACGAAGGGATGGGGTGATGCTCATTATAACTCTGTGCTGTGGAGAGCCTTCAACTGTCAGTACATTTCTTTCAACACATTTTCTAAAATGCATTCCTTTTCAAATTGATGCTGTGCCTGTTTTTAAATGGGCCACCCTGTATATTCTAAATGAGCTTTTCCCAGTAAAGAACTGTGTTGATGTAAATCTACGTTGGCAAGAGCGTCATCAGAGTCAGCTGGGAGTGACAGGCATGTTCTAGCCAATTCTGGACAGTGTGTTGAAATATGCCTCCCAGGCTACAAGAACAAATGCACAAAAGCATGCCCACGTCTTCACGGGAGTGACGTGCTGATCAGCAAAGCCTGGCTCTGTTAGCACATAACACATACCAGGAGCATTTCTTGAGGCAAGCCAATGAATCAGTCATAGCCAGAGCTACATAATCCCTACAGGTTAAAGGATGCCAGGGCTCACCCTCTCCTTTAGGGAGGGGGAAGTTTGTGCAAGTTACTTTGAAGGGCACACGTTTCCAGAGACACAGAGGAGTCTGTGTCCTAACAGCCAACTGGCTCACATAACCCAAATCCAAATGCAGGCAGTACAAACTAACAATTCAAATTCCAAAGAGAAAGCTGTCTTCTATGCATTTCATAGGTTTTCTTTTGTTTACTGTTATGACAATAAGAGTATTTAAATATAGGTTAAGATATGGCAGAGACATGCAACACTATCTTCTGAAAATACCTCAAAACATAAAATCTATTCATTTAGTAAAAGCAGTATCATCTTTCTAATTAGACATATAAATTGCTGTGGCAAGTATAACGTGTGTGTGTGTGTGTGTGTGTGTGTGTGTGTGTGTGTATGTTTGTGTGTGTGCTACATCAATATGTGTGCATATGTGTGTATGTGTGTGTGGTCAGTTCCTCACTATATAGCCTTACATGCTCAAGAATAGGATTGTGTGTCTGGTTCAGAAACAAACAAACCAAACAAACAGAAAAGAAAAAGACCAAAGGAATCTTCAGTGTTTGCAAATGTACCCTGTGGCCACACATCTGGAAACTGGCAGTTTCCAAGTGACTTCCCTGCACTTTCTGGTGTTTACCTCATCTCTACAGCATAAATACATAACAGAGAAGAGAGAGAAACATGGCTTTTACCACATAAAAAGGCTGACCACACAGACTGCTGCATGTGCCTAGACATCCCGAGTCCTGCCGCTTCCAATGCCTGAAACGAACCAAGACAAACAGAGCCAAGACACTGACTACCCCAACAGGAAGACATGTTCCTTCAGCACGGGCCACACTTGTCATTACAGGGAACCCAAGGCTGCCGGGTGGTTGCTCACCACCAAAAGGCCCTGTGAATCCCATAATCTTCCTACACACTCCAGAATGACTTCTGAGCGCCACAGTCTAACATCAGTGAAATCTGTGTTCTCTGTGTCTCTTCTGACGATTTCTTGCACCTCCTTGCTCCAACACTCCTGGCTGTCCACTAAGAACCCATTGGAGAGATGACTCAGCTGGTAAGAACTCTTGCATAAGACTTGATTTCAGTGTCCATCACCAAATCAGAGGGTACAACTGCCTGTGACTCTAGCCTCAGGGGGATCCAAAGCCTCTGACCTCATGGGTGTTTGCATTTAAAGCATTCACCAATGAGCGCGTGTGCACATGTGCACGCACACACACACACACACACACACACACACACACACACACAAATAATAATAAAAAATAAATAAAAATAATTTTTTAAAAAGAACCATTGATTTACTTTCTGCATATAGCTAAGGTAGCTATTTTTCCATTTATAGTTTCGTACTCCTGTCCCAGAAAGAGAAATAGATGATTTTCACACTTCTCTACAGCTCACAGATCATGAGTTATCTCTCCCTTGTCCTAAAATATCCTTTACACTCACACCATTGGCCTTTTACACTGAGGTTCAAGAGTTTCCCCGAAATTCCTGGGTCCTCCTTTTCATTCCTGAGAGATTTGGCACTCTCTCCAACAAAAACCTGATATAATTTAATTGTAGCTTCTTATCACAGCCTCCCTTGGTGCGCTTCTCCAAGATCTTATCCACAGTCACCCTCTGTGACCTCATTTTTACAGCCATCTGCACCCTCACCATCACTAACAACTTCTACCGTCATCAGCTCCTGGGTATTTCCACACATTCTTTGTGGCTCGTTCTCTCTAGTGCTCTGACTCTACAAGCATTCCGAGTCCATCAAATGTTTGAGTAAGTTGACTTTACAGGCTCATATTGACCTTTGTCAAGCCTCTGATGGACTTTCTTCAGCAGATATAGAATAAATTTGGATGGCAGTCATCACAAGCGCTTCTTTGCAATCCCTTCAATTCAGAGTCCACTGGAGCTTCTCAGCTCAGTGAAATGTCATCGTGTTATGTTTTGTTTATTACTATTCAGATGGCATCTTTCGTTGTAGCCCAGGTTAGCCTGTAACTCATTATGAAGCCCAGTCTGGGCTTGACTAACAGCTGTTCTACCTCTACCTCCTGAGTGATGATATTACAGATGTGTACCAACAATCAAGCTCAACATCCAATGCTTCTCCTACTCTAGGTTTATGCCTGAGCTGTCAATAGTAGTTGAGGAAAAGAATAACTACAGCAACTTTGTAACTACTTCAGCAAGGTGGTACCCTACCGTTGTCTGGAAACTGCACATGTTTCTAAACAATATCCTCTCTTCTATCATGGTATAACCGCTTATTTTATATCCTGTTCCCTCTCCTCAAACTTCCAACATTTCTTTCTATTCTCTAGCCTATGAGGTTATTATAACATAAGAACAACCAAGAGACCATTCATACATGCTGTGGATACCACATCTACCAAGTCACTTGTCTTGTATATAGCACTCTGTTGGATCTGACCCATAACATCAAGACACTCTGCCCTTTGAAGAAACTCACAAAGAAAGGCACGAAAGTCCTTTGTCAATAATCACTGAAAAACAAGGTAGCCTATAGGCAATACCATCTTGGGAACCTTCCTCAGCAAGTGACTACAAAACCTTGCAGCTATCTGGTAAGCCAGTTAACTGATTATTAACTACCATATACTGTACGAGGTAACAGATGCTTGTTGTTACAGGCTGCTAATTTCTGGAGTGATTTCTGATATTATTCTGCAGGAGAATATTGATTTTTTTTCAGTCATTGTAATGAACAGGAAGACAAAATAGAAGAGTCTGGAAGTCTACATGGTCAGTAGCTTGGTAGATGTAGTGGTGGGCAGGTCTGTAAAGTCTCTTTTAGGTGTTCCTCCTTTGTACTGAAAGAGTAACTCAACAACTTGAAAACAGAAATACATGTTTGAGGTTTAAAGAGAAATGAGAAGATGTGAAATAATCAGCCATCTAGGGGTTGGGGAAGGTGTCTTGTATCGTCAACACTCAATCATCCCTAGTGCCATTGCCCACCAAGGCCCGTGCAATGCTCAATATTTGATCTTCACTTTAGCTAGCCACAAGTATCATCAGATATAATTTATGACTTACTTCTCCACAAAAAAAAGTTGGTGTGTAACTATCTTTGGTTTTTTGTTCCACTCGCTGGCTGCTTTTTCATGGATTCTTCAGGTGTGTTTTCGTGATCTTTCTGATTTCTAACATTTGAAATACCCAAATGTCACCAGTCTTTATTCCTTTTCACATATACTTCTTGTGGAATCATATTCCAGTCTCACAATTTCTAAAACTTCTGTATTTTAATGGCTCCCAAATGTTGATCTTTTGTGCCAAATTTTGCTATGCATTTTGGACTTGTGTAGCCAATTATCATATAGCCAATAGTCATCCCAAATGCAACGTGTTTAAAACTAACCTCCTGGGCCATGTCCCCTGATATGTGCCTTCCACCATCTTCCAAGCTCAGTGAATGGCAACTATGGCTTTCCTGTCACTTGGGCCTCAAACTTACAGTCATTCTTAACTCTTAATCACTATGAGACTAAATAGGCCATAAAATTCTGTTGCCTCTCCTTTCAAATTGTAGACAAAATTGTCACCATTTTGAGTACATCTACCTCTACTATTCTAGTCCATACTACCATGATCCTATGTCATCTGTATTATTCCAATAGTCTTTTAATGGGTCTTGGATTTTTTTCCCCTTTCTCTGCATTTATATTTTCTACACAGGAACAAGACTTATTATTCCAAAACTTAAGATATATTTTATTTCCCCTGAGGCAGACACTCCCACTACTAACCCTTGTCACCTTGATATATCACAACCATCACCAAGGAAATCCCAAGTCCTAATGCAGCCTCACACTACTATGTGATGTGACTCATTTCTATGGCTCTTACTCATTTTTGTAACTCTCTTCCTCTCTCAAATATGCCAATCACATCTTCCCTCGGGGATTTTGTACTTGTTCTTTCTCCTGCCTCAAATATTGTTCTCCTAGATAATCATGTCTTCAGATCGCTCCTCAAATGTCACCTCATAGAAAATCTTCTTAAAACATCTTGAAGAAAACTCTGCATATCCTCATCCTAATTAATTTTCTTGATTACATTTGTCATTCTCTGGTCCATTTGATTGTTTATGTGTATGCTGTCCTCACCACACTGGTATATACTCCATGGGGACCAGACTCTGTCCCTTGTTGAAGCTCCATCCCTAGAAGAGTAACAGCTATGCAGCAGAACTCAGCAATTGTGTTTTGAATAGATGAAAGGATATTTAGTTCCAAGCTTTCAATACGGTGAGCTAGTCTGGAAACACTGAGTTGGCTTCAGAGCACGTAAATCATTCTGTGTACAGTCTCTCAGAAGTGCAAAGGACTTTCTAATCAATAAATGTGCAATTTAGTAAAAAAAAAAAATTGACACTGTTTTCACACAAAGAATGCCTTTGTCCTATGCTACAGGATGCAGGCACACAGTGCAATTGGTACATATGATTTACATGGAAATGCAATAGACTGTTTCACTATTTCAGAGCAATTGTGTTGGAAGTGGTAGCAGGCAATAACTAGTTGAAAGATGGTTTGGATTGGTCTCGTTGGACTGAGCGTCACATTCAAACTACTGGAAGTGTTTAGTGCATACACTTACGGCTTCGTGTGGGTGATAACTCAAAATGTCACTCTCTTTTATGTAGAATGAAGCTTTAAGAAGATAAAACGGATCATGCTTCATTTAAGCCCATACATCCCTCATGATAAGGGTAGGGAGAGGAGAGAGGGAGAGAGAGAGAGAGAGAGAGAGAGAGAGAGAGAGAGAGAGAGAGAGAGAGAGAAGGTGAAGGAAAAAAGGAAGATGTCAGCTCCTCTTCAAAATCTAGTTCCAGCCTGTCATAGCTCAGGGATATTCAACCTCACCTAAACGACACGGAACCCTTGTGCCTGTCCATACTGCTCCCTCAGTGAGAGGACATCACTAGCTTCTTCTCGACACGTACCTCAGGTCTCTCCCTGTTGAAATCCTTTAGACTTTACATCTGACCTCTACCAAATGCCTTTCTAGGCCTCATCCTTGTCTTTGTAAATATGACTAAACTTAAATCTTATTAGATTGCTGTAAATAGGAAGTTAGACTGGTCCAGATAAATCTGAGCACAACTCCTCAGACTTCTTTACACCTACCCCATCCTATTCAGGAAGTCACAAGTAATCCCTACCAGCATTTCCTGTCAACCCCTACCACTCTTTGAATTTAGTCTTGTGGTTCTACCATTTTATGCTATTTTGAGCTATCATAACTTATACCCTACCAGAACAGAATTAATGACAGCAAAGGTTATGGCTCAATAGCATTTCAAACAGCAATGTGAACAGAGCTACAGGATACAGGAATGGTGGCATTTAACTTCTACAGTTAACAGACTCAACCCATGCTCCGTATGCCATCACTAATATTTTTGTATTATCTTTAATAGCTCTTTATTCTTTATTTTTATTTTTGGTTTTTCGAGACAGGGTTTCTCTGTGTAGCTTTGGAGCCTGTCATAGAACTCACTCTGTAGAACAAACAGGCTGGCCTCAAACTCACAGAGATCCACCTGCCTCTGCCTCCCAAGTGCTGGGATTAAAGGCAGGTGCCACCACCAGCTGGCTCAGCTCTTTATTCTTTTTAAAAATCTTTCTTTGTAAATATCCAATATGAACTTTGAAATAAGTCTATGAAGCATGTGAGAATCAGAAAAAGTTCCATTTACTAGTGAAATTAATTGTATCCTGTGGAGTTTAAATGATACACCTAGAATTTCACAGTGAATTATCAGCATCAGTCTAGACTACAGAGTTCTAGACCACTTTTTGGAAAACAAGGCTGTGTTAGGTGCTACTGATATGCCTGCCCATGGGTTGAACTGGTTCCCCCCTTTACAAAGCTTCTCCCTAGGCCAGTCATTCCTAATGGAGAGCAATTAGCATCTCGGTGGACACTGTACATTTGGAGACATTTTGAATTTTGATAGCACTGTGATCTGAACCTCCCACACCACACAGGAGAGGTCCTAAGACAAAGTATTGTCTTGTGTTGATTATCAATAGTGTCTCCATGAACCATACTTGAGATTTCTCTCCGCAATGAAAAATAGAGAAAGATCCATAGGAAAGACCAATAGTCACCCACAGAGGGAAATCTGGAATTATAGGTTAAGATTTGACTACTAGGCTGAAATGTATGAACTTCATTCCATGGGTCAGCTTGGTAAGCTATGGCCAGTGTCCCAAATCCAAAATTTATTTAAAGGATAGGTTTTATTGGAAGGTATTTATGCTCATTTGTAGCTATATGGCTTCCTTAGTGATATAATGGCTGAGAAAAGGAATTACCACAGAAACAATACAGTTCCCATAGCCTAAATCAGTGGTTCTCATAAGGGTCACATGTCAGATATTTACATTACAATTCCTAACAGCAGTAAAATTGTAGTTATGAAGTAACAAGGAAGATGATTTTATGGTTGGGGGTCACCACAACATTAGGAACTGTATTAAAGGGTTGCAGCATTGGGAAGGTTGAGAACCACTGGTTTAAAGTCTTATCTGGTGCTTCACAGAAGAATGTTTGCTCACCCTTGCTATAGATGGTGGGCAGCCAATGCAGAGCTTTAGTACAATTAATAAGATCAGATAAGAAGGATATCCTAAAGGGAAGTAGCTAAGGGCATTAAGATGACTGACAGTATAAGATGAGTCATACCACCATCAAGCTACATAGCAAAAGAGTGGAAATGGGAAGCAACAGGAAGTGCTACCGTATGCAATGATCTACAGGCCTTAGTGGAGAAAGACCAAAGTGGAAGTCAATAGTGAGTTTAACTGGTTCCTTGGGGAAATAGTGGTCCTCTGAAAAGAAATAGGAAAAGAAAAAGGTGGGGGGAAGCATCAAGCTTGCTTTTGCATACACAAAAGTAAGGCAAGAGTGGATCTTCAAAGAAGAAATGCCCAGAGGAGAAGTCATCTGGGATTGGATTGAGGGACATGAATTTTATGAATCAGATTTTGTTAAATTTGCTGGGTCAGAGGTCAAATGTTTAAGGTATAGAAGGCATAACTAAATAGGGTCAAAGAGCTAATGACAGCATTGGGAACATTATGATTTTAGGTGCTGGGGATGAAGCCAACAGAGTTGAAAAGAACTCTGACAGAAACACTTAACCTATTAAATGAGGTGGCTTGAGGGAGGATGCATGGGTGGAGACACTACATGCTAGTAATACATTGCCGTGGCTGGTACGGGTGTAGCAAAAGTGATTTTAAATGGAAAAGCAATGTTGCTTCTAATTTGCTTGTGTACGCAATTGCTCATTCCAAAGAAACCCCTTAAGGTGAATGCTGGGTAACATCTCTTCTTGGCCTTTGGCAGCTGGTACCCTGTTGACTGTCCTTGTATCTGTGATTGTCTTAACTCCAAGGCACATTATCCTCACCAAGAAAGGGAAGAAAGTGATGAATCAAGATGCCACTCTAAAACAAACTGTTTGAAAAGATGTCTTTAGTTGCTTCTGTCTTAAAACCTGGCTTTGGGGACCACACTTCAACCTTACTGTACATGTAAGGATACTTTAGAGGCACAACCAACACAGTGGCAAGGGATCCCATGCTCAGATGAATATTCTGTTGTTGCCAATAGAAATTTTTTTAACATTCTTTTTTGAACAGGGGGTCAGGAGCTTTCATTTTATCTGGGCCATGATAATTATGTAGCCATAGCAAGCTTGTGAATACTATGTTCTAGAAGAAAATGTTTATTTCCCACCTCATCTCTTACTGATTTACTTGGAGGTCCTAACCTTTAAAGGACATCCATCTGTGCCCTTTGTCTGTAGAATGGAGAAGCCACTGTTAGCATAGTATTCCTTATGGAACTGGTCTCTGCTTCTTACCATCCATGCAAAGTCCAAATTGGAAACCAGTCATTACAGAATTGAAAACTAGAGTTCCAAGGCTATACTTTAGCCAAGGACGCATAATCACTCAGTCCAAGCTCATTGAGTTTACTTCCAACAAAGTGATTAAGTCCCAAAGAGACCCTGTCAAACCCCTCTTCTTATAAGGAATGTACCAATGGTTCAGGGACCACTAGATTTGTACCTTAGATGGGCTTGAGTCACAACAAGATAGGTTTAGGCATAGCTAATGTGGATTATTGAATTTTAAAATGGTGAATTAAATAATAGGAAGGTTATTTCCTTTACAAATCCTTTTCAGTTATTCCTATTGCCTTAAGGAGAAAGATTCAACTGGTTTTTCATGTCTATATTACTTACTAAATGCCACTTTAAATAGAGAACAGACCTCAGGCTCTGAGTCTTTCTTAGTGTCTATATAAACATGAATCTATTTTTGCTTTTTTATAATGTATTTTTTTCAATTATATCAATGTATGATAAATGGTTTGTTTCTAGTTTATAGCAATGATCCAAAACCTTGGTCTTTCAAACATAAGGACTTCTAGGCAAGAATATAAATCTACTAAAATGTTAAATGCAAAAGAAGATGAATCTTAAACCTTGATGATGAAATGGGACTGGTCACAGCATCAGTGATATTATCATTGTTATTAGTAATAGGGCTTATTAAAGTAAGCTGGGATCTATTCAGAAAAGAGCCATAGAAGCTCGTCTTGTGCGTCATCAGCCTCTATTCATATATGTTTTAGTTATTACAACCCATAAATCATAGGCTGTTCTATTTGACACTCACTCAACAAAAGGCCATTAAAAAAAAAAAACATGAGTAGAAAGTAAAACAAATACTGTAAACAAAAGAAGGTAAAACATAGAAATGACAAACCATGCAACCTATTAGTCAGGAAGTAACTTACTTTAGGTCAGCTACGTATGCATGCTCACCATAATAGACATAAATATAAAATAAAGTTTGCACAAAAATGAAAAGAAATGTGCCCTGCTGATAATTATATAAAGAGGAAGCTACTTTGTTCTAATAATAGCTAATTTGATCCCAAGGCTATCTCATGAAGGTAATAGAAAGGAAATTTGCTGGCTTAAAATGAATATATATTGAACAAGGGCAAAAATATTTGTGCTAAAATCATATTTCTATGATAAACCTCTTTAAAGATGTATTCCATTGTTGAATTTTAGTTATCATTAAACATGCTTTAGAAGTGAGCTCAGGAGCTGCCAGTTCAAACGTCTCCAAATTGTCATCCTAAAAAAAGGAACTATGGAGGCTGCTCTTTCAAATTCCTCCTCAAAATCTTGGCATTTCTTTTATAAGCTTAGGTTTTGCTGTATAATTTAACCGGTATGAATTCTAAGAGATAAGGATTAGTCATCAGAGCTTAACCAGCTAGTTATTAAGTAATTTCCCAATATTCATAAATATATTTTTGTAGGTTTATTTTTTTCAAGACTATAACAGGCAAAAATTCTTTTCAAAAGATGAAGTCAATATTGACATGCATACACTTGACCAATTATTATGACACTATCATTTGAGGATTTGTTTGTACATGCCAAAGTCAAACTACACTGATATAGGTATGTATAAACTGCAAATATACACACACTCTCGGTGACAAAGTCCATATTAATGGTTAATCATTGAATCTGAAACTTCTTGCCACCATGAAAATCCAACACAATGTCACCAAGCCTTATAGGCTACAAGACTATGGATCCCTTTGGACACTCAATGTCAGAGGTGCGGCAATGGCCTATCTGTTCATCAATTGATCAAACCATAAATGTTTACAGAACATATAAGGTGGTACCTGTTTTCCACAATGTAAAAAAACAGATGCATGCTGAGTTTGGGCCTTATTAGGAACCATCCAACTACACAGTCAATATTCACAGGTATAACAGAAGTCATGGGGAAAATAGAAAGGTAAATGACATCAAACTATGTCTGAGAACTCAAGGAAACTCTCAGCAGGTAAAAGGAGGCAACTATGGCCCAGTCTGCACTTGTTCATGAAAACCCAAGGTTCTACCATCGGCCCAAATCCATTCACTTTCTTTCTTCTCACTAAAGCTTACACTTTACTTACATTAAACCAATTAACAGTAATCTTATAAAAACTGCTTTAAAGAAAAACAGTAATATTTGTTTCTGGTCTGAGGGGCACTTTCACTTTAAAAACAAACAAAATTTTATGTCAAGGGATGTTCTGTAACAGTAGGATTTGGCAGTAAGGCTGGCAGATGAATGGAAGAAATTGTTTTGAGGTAGGATGAGCCTTAGTCTTTCTGTCCAGCCACCCAGTCCCACGCAGTCAGACTGTGAGTCAGGCCAGATCTGGTTACCAAGCAGTTTGCTACTCTGTTGCTTAGTAACTTGAGTCTGTGGACCATCCTTCCCAGCTGGCTTTTCGGGAACCAGGGAACTAGCGAACCAAACGTTAATAGATTTCTAACTTGATCTTTCTCCTTGGACCTTAAGCTTTTTGTGCCCTTTGCTCTGAATCATTCAAAATAAAATTATTCTGATTGGCTTTGTGTTTAAGCTGTTGTTATTTTAAAACCACTGTGAATCAGAATCTCCTCCCTCTATCCTGAAGTCCTTCTCTAGCTACACACACTTTTATCAGAAATAAAGGATAACAACTTACCTACAAACCACATATATAACAAATAAAGTCAGATACCTTTATATTAACTCACTACCATTTTACAAAATCTTTATTTTTCTAATAGTTTCAATATACATGAAGGGGAAGGAAATAAATGTGAACGTCATTTGACAGTCCAGAGTGGTGATACCAAAAGAAATAACACACGATGAGGAGGCAGGAAGACCTGGATTTAAACTGTTACTCCCTGATTTCATTACTGTATAGTTGAATGATTGTGGCTTTGTGGTATTTTTCTATGCCTCAGTGTTTAATGTGTTTGTGGGTGCACACACCACACATGAGTGTGGGGGTCAGAGAACAACACTGTAGAATCTACTTTCTCTACCTTTAATGTGGATTTCTGGGATGGAACTCAGGATACCAGGTTTGCAGATTGCCCACTCACTGACCTTGGGACTTGCTTTTAATTATTTAAAAGTGTAGTTTGTTATCAATATGTAGATTTAGTGAGGTTTTTTTAACTTGTAAATATTAAATGTCTTATAGCCATATGACTTTGAATTAGAGAGCCTATAACTCAAATGGTTGAATGACTAAGGTCAATGTCAAGTGGCCAGTAAGCCTTGGCTTCTACTATACTACGTCAGCCACAGCTCTCAAAACATGGCTTTCCTTTCAAAAGTAAAACTATTTGTAAAAACCATAGTTTTGTTTCCTTGGTGGTTAGCTTCTTTCTGAAGCAGCTACTGTAAGAAAAAAAAAAAAAGGTAACTTCTTGCCTAAAGGGGAAAAATGTTGTAAACTGCTGTCACTCATCGAGTTACCTAAAGTCACAGAGGCTTTTTATTTGCAAAGCATGAATTAAAAAAATTAAACCTACAATTTATATTATTTAAATGACCTTTGAGGTTCAATTAAAAAAATTCTTCTCATTCATTCAACATTTCTTCTGTGTTTTCCAGACCATACTTTTGTTTGAAAGCATATTCACCATTAGTAGCAACAGCTTCAGCCATTATAAGTAGGATTCTTATCTTCACTAAGATAAATGTCAATGATCACAGGAAGTACATAGGAGCATTAAGAGCTGGGTGCATCGCTCCTTATTTTCTTCCTTAGTAAATATTTGTCATATTTTGATTTTTGTAATTTAGCAAATATTGCAGGTTGCTTAACACGTTCTAGAAGATACGTGTCTTTCTGAAGTCTTCTGGTTTGAATGAAAGCTAATAACAGCTTTCATGTTCACTTCAAAAGCTAAAGATACTTTCACCCTGTCCACTAAGAAAACACTGTAGCCACAGCTGACTTCTGGGCTGTCTGTCCCTTCAAACATGGCTGCAGTGCTTAGTAGGCTCCCTTAGTGACTTTCCCTGGACACTCTTTGGTATCATCCCTCTTCACCTGAAATCCTCATTTGAGTTCCTACCTGCAAGGAAAGGAACAGTAATGCTTGTCTCTTGATATTTCCAGAGAAAAGTGGGGAGGAGGAAGGGGAGGAAGGAAATGGAGAGGAGGAGAGGGGAGGGGAGGGGAGGGGAGAAGAGGGGAGGGGAGGGAAGGGCAGGGGAGGGAAGGGGAGGGGAGAGAGAAGGAGCCTGAAATCTCAATACAAGAGGTGGCACAGGTGTCCAGGGTCCTCAAATACAGCCACGGAGTAACAGCTTTCAAAAACCTACATATGTGTATTCAGCCCCCACACTCTAAAAGGATGGACGTTTTCTCTATAGTTGACAATTTCTTCCCTCTCCTGTGACTTGAATGAAACTCATAGTATATATCTCACCCCCAAAACAAGCTCAGGGGCTGGAGTGCTGGCTCAGCAGTTAAGAACACTGGCTGCTCATCCAGAGGAACTGGGTTCAATTCCCAGCACTGACATGGCAGCTCACAACCATCTGTAACTCCAATTCTGGATACCTGACACCTTCATATACAGACATACATGCTGGCAAAACACCAATGTACATAAAATAAAAACAAATGTTTTTTTTTTTAAATATTTGCTTGCTGAAGAAAGGATGACTAAGGAGTAAGTTGTCACTTTCAATCACGAGTAATTATATACCTAATGAAGAAAATGTATAAATAAATAAATATGCCGACATCATCTAACTCCTTTAAAAGCTTTAGTATTCCATAAAAGCCTTTGAAAGAGGCATGTTGATGATTCAAATCTTAATCCTAAAGGAAGTGTTTTGTTGTTTAGAGACCCTGTAAGCACTTCCACCTTAAAACAGGTTGAAATTAAAAGCACTTGTGAACGTATGAAGACAATGAGCTTGCTATATGTCACTGTTGTGCACTCCGTGACCTTTCCTTCCACTCGGTCTGCTTGAAGCCGAGGACACAATGAATCACAGAGTTTTCTCATCGAGTCCTCAATTGGGAAGGCAAATCTCCATCAGATTATTTCTCTTAGAAAAACTTTATCTGATTTTTACCATACATGCATTTTTAAAATAGCTTTGAGAACTACACATACAGGGAGGGGACTCTGGCTTTGGTCCCTAGCACCATGAGGTAGGGAGATATTATGCAAAAAGTGATAAAATGATATTTAAAAAAATCTGAGTGGTGAATATTTGGGTTTATACTGCATGCATATGAAAATGTTGTAAATTAAAAGTGGGCATAATTACTATTAAGCTTCATCTTATCAGAAAGAGAAATCAGATGGGGGAGTTAGGGAGTGGGCATGGTTGCCTCTAACCACAGTACTCAGGGTGGGTAGAATCAGCAAGATTTGGAGTTGTAGGCTAAATGGGCCTATGTAATGTGTTCTAGGCCAGATATGATTACACAGTGTGACCTTGTCTCAAAAACAAAACATAGGATGTGAAATGAAAGAGCAAAGGTTCCGTGATTTAATCATGACTAAACGCTGACTTGTAAGATCCTCAGTACAGAAATCAGCAGTTCTTTTTCCTCATGACTCTACTCAGGCCTAATACAAGGGAAATGTGCTAAAACTGAGTGAGAAGAAAAAAAAAAAAAACCTAAAATATGCAAACAATTTCCTGACTGGTTATTTTGAAATAAACTGAGACTGGATGTTTAGTTTCTTTAGCAGGGATTCCATAGTTTTGAAATTCCTAATGATGTCATAGAGAACTACCTAGTAAGAAAGAATCAGAATCCTTGATACAGTCATGGAATGGCATTATGTTATATATTAAGTACAATCCATAAACAGTAGTGACAAGTACAGATGCAGGAAAGTCCTAACCTTCAGTTCAGGAAATTATTACCACTATTGTCTAGTGATACGATTATTACCAGAAATTGCTGAGAGAGTAGCAGAAGTCAAATGTACTATAGAAATCTGAAAAGGACAAAATTACTTCTGCTTGGGAAGCTCTCAGAGAGCAAAGATTGGGTCAGAAGGAGGTACCCACCCCTCAGCAGCAATCTTTCTTTTTCTGTCTTCTATCCCATGCTTATAAAACAAAACAAAACAAAAAACAAAACAAAAAAACAAAAAAACCCACTCATTCTTTGAGCTCATGGATCTTAAAACAAATTTAATCCAATCTATTCACAAACAAGTGACAAGTTAACCATTTAGAATTGTAAACATCATCCTAAAAGTTCATGCATATCAAAGCTATGAGTAGGATTTAGTACAGGAAGATAAAAACATTAGTAATGATGCTCACTAAGCATCTATCCCCATGAAACACACTCTAATTTACACATAATTGTGCTGGAGAAAACCAGAAGCCTAGGTACTAGTCTCAGGAAATTAGGTAACAGGGAAATGGAAGGGAATGTTAAGTAAGTTATCTAAAACCACACAGCTGGCAAAGTCAGAATCCTCCACCTCAGCAGTCTGGTTTCTGACGGCTTATCTGCTCTCTTTTAGGTCTCACAGTACCAAGGCATTGGGTCAACTTCATAAATCTCACTTTGAGTGGACCAGAAAAATGCCAATGAATTTTCAGAATGAAGATCTACTTGGTAAACACAGGACACAAGTAGGTGAAAATGGAGTGCTTATTAAACTAAAGGGAAGACCTTTGTAAAAAGCACAAGAGGTCTAAAATATTTTCCAGTAGCTCTAGTTATGACATATTTATTGAATAGCCACCATTTGCCAACCATTATGTGAAAGCATGGCTATACCAAGATGAGAAGAACAGGATGCCAGCTCTTTGGTGGGTAAATCTAAAGACATATATAAGGCAAAAAAAGGAAGAAACACAAGAAAAAAAAAGCCAAGATTCAGGCTGAGGCTATCCTAGAATGATGGATGACAGAAGGAAGGTGTACCTGCAGTCAAGGTCTTTTCATTCAACATACCTAACAAACAAAAGTATTGCTTTGGTATGGTCCTTACTTCAGAGGTTTACAAAGACCAAAGACTAATAATCTTAGAAGTTCAACTACAGTATAGAGAGTGAAATAGTTCATGATTAGCATACTATATAACCATAACTGTTCACTAGATCTGTCTGACCATTTTCCTTGGAGCAGAGCTGAGGTGTATCCCAGCCTCTTTTGAAATTAGATGTGGGTACAGAGCTGAGTTCTAGATGAGGCAAACAAGCCTCTTCAGTGGTCTACGTGCTTCTAGGCTTGCCTCGTAAGCACTCACTCCTACCATCTTTCATATTATTTATTCTTATTCAGCACTGGCTGACAACCCTGGGAATTCTGTTTTGAACGAAAGAACCACAAGATGATAGTATCCCATGTCCCTTAAGCACTCTAAAGCAAGCTGTCTTCCACAAAAAGGCAGAGGCAAGTAAATGCCACTCACTGTGTCAAACCACTGAGATTTGAAGAGTGTTTTATAGAGAAATAAGCTCTATAAGAAACAGATAACTTCCAACATTATTTTTTTCAACTAGAGTGTGAATGACTTAGAACTAAGAAATAACTCTTGTTCAACTTCAGAACCATTACACATAAGATATAAACAGTCAAGCTAAGTGCATTCTAATTTATATGCATGGTAAGTGGAAGGGACACCAAGAACAGGAACCCCCATTCTCAGGCAGGACCACGCAAAGCATGTATTTAAGTTGCTGATGATTTAGGAAGAAGTAGGAGATGTGAATACAGTGAGATACCAATTGGGTTTATGTGTGCATGTACATTTTGAATTAATCTTCAAAATGCTGTAGAGTATACATAAGCACATTGTGTTCATATATGAAATTATTAATAAATAATTGAAAGAATTCTGTCTCATGCTTGGTCCAAAAAGCATGAAACCCAGATGAGATGGTTGTCGGAAGATCCCTGTGGCATATAAGAATGGCTCGGGCTCACTAAAGTGACATGAAATCACTGGGATGCTATTTCTAACTCCCTCTGGGATAGTTTCAGTCCCATAGGGAAACCCTTTCCCCCTGAGTTAATTAAAGATCCATGTATATCTTTCCACTCCCATGACTCTCTTTGTACCACCTGATCTGGCTGAGAACCCAGAGGCCAAAACGGAATACGAGTAGAAACCGTGCACTTGGAGTTTCTCCAAAGAGCACCAGGAAAGGAAGTGCCATGGATTTCAGAAGAAAGCCTTGTTTGCATGAGATTTCCTGCCCTCCTTATACTCAACATGTCCAAATAGCTCAGATAACCTTCAGCTGAACTCTAGGCTGCTTCACATAGACTGAAATCAAGCGGTGAGTGAGGCTTACTCTGTCAGCAACACATACAATCTTAGGAAATATAATAATGAAGCTGACAGAGGACACCCAAAGGCTGGTCCTACTTCTTTGTGAACTGAAGCCTGCCTTTTTGCCAGGCCCTCCGTACCTGGTCCTGGGCCAAGGCCCTCCTTCCAAGCATCACCCAGTGTGTGTCCTACCTTTCTCTGGTCCACTGCTTGTTGCTGACAAATTTTCCAACGGTATCTTCCTTCCTCAGAGGAAATCATTATTTCCCAGATACATTTTTTAACCCTTAAAAATCCAGCATTTGTCTTGTCCCTCACATGCCCACTATCTCCAATGGAACTCAGAGTCATTGTCATCTAGGTAAAATCTTGAAGACAATAGGAACCCTTCCTTAGTCAGACATTGAGCTATTTAAAATTAACATCCTGGGGTTGGACGTGTCTTTGAGTGTGACATGCCTTTTATTTGCTCTGTCACTGACTCTCATCTGTCAAATTAAGGTATGACTGAGTGCAGCCATGCCACTCAGTTAGATCTGGGTTCCCTCTACTTCTTACTGCTTCCTTCCGTGAGTCTTGTTTCTGTTTTGTTTTGATTTCAAACACACTGGCTTGCTTGGGGAAACTCTATAGAAAATGTTAAAAGTCCTGGGGGGGGGGAATGGAAGCACATGCATAAGACAATATCACCCATTATAATGATGATCAAATATTCATAAAGAAAATATAAATACAAAACATTCAAAGCATCCAAATTCAAAGAATATGATAAGAGTACCAAGTAGTGCCTGTAAGTTCCTGCAGACTTCCTAATCCCTTTTCTCTTTCTGCAGAGGCATGATGAAGATTTTGAACGCAATAACATGGGATTAGGGGGGCACATCTTTACACACTACTATGAATATCCCTGTTCAAATGGGTATCACACAGAAGACAGCTAAGTCTAATGACGCTCGCCTCCGTTCTGGTCCTCTCTGGTAAGCCAGTTAGGAGAACCTAGCAAGGATATTAGCTTAAGAAATCAAAGGAAGCCACCACTTAGGTATGGGAGTAAACCTACATTCTTTCTTGACATCTGGAATCCAATTTTCTTGTAGGAACTTGCAATAACGACTGAGCTCTGAGAACCACCCACCTCAATCACTCCTGTTACCTATCTCTAGGATTCCTGCCCTGACTTGGGCATTGGTGGGACATACTATGAAGGTAGATTACTTCCGATAAATCACAGGAACGGAATGATGATCCTCCACCCCACCCCCAAAGCCGCCAGGAGGAGCAAAAAGCACTGAGCCGGTATGGCTAACATTTCAGTGATCGGTGCAGACCTTACCACGTATGTGCTACAGTGAAGCGCCGCTGCTTGGGGATGTTGCTACTCAGAAGCATCCTGCGCAGGAGCCTGGGGGAATTCCTGGGAGAAATCACCGGGGAGAGCTTGGGAGAAGCGGATTTCCTCGCTGTCTTGGACTTTTCATGCTGCAACAGGTTTTCCCGCAGGGATTTCACAAGATCCTCATTGAGCCATGGGTTTGGAACATGCGGATTATCCACTTCAGGGACTGTAAGGGTGTCCGGGCTTGTCGTCTGCTGAGCCATTTTCCTGGTCAACTTTGTACAGTTGGCCACAATCCAGGACAACGTGGTTGCCTGGCCTCTTTCCAGTGAGTCCCTTGATCCGAGTCTGAGGAAAATGTCCTGGGAAACAGGTCGGATCCAGCTGCCGTTAGTTCATTCCGCCCCTGCCTCAGTCTCTTGGTGCAGGCGGCTGGGTGTAGACCAGGCGAGCGCACTCCCCCGCCGGAGCCTGTTCAACGTCACCCTCCTCCCCCAGCCCCAGCCAAAGATCACTGACGAGCTCTGGAGGCTCCGGAACATGGAGGGAAGCCACCGCGCTAGCTTGGCTTTTGTCAGCCCTGCAAAGCAGCCTGTTAAACTATTGGAACTAATGCGGCGCAGCTGCTCCAGTGACTTCTGCTTATGTACATAAAAAGTCCTGGGGGGGGAGGGCTTAACCATCAGATGCCTGCTACTCCTCTGTTTGGCCAGCCTTTCCATTTGCTTATTCTGAATGCAAAGGAAAGAAAAACTTGGAACTTGACCTTTCTCTCCACCAGGGGCTATTTATCGCCCTACGGTCTACATTCATAAAAGAAAATTGCTAGTCCTTTGGCTTGGCTTCCTCCCTTCCTTTCTTTCTTCCTTTCATCTTTGTTTCTTTCTGTCTTTCTTTTCTTTTCTCTCTTTCTTTTCTTTCTTTCTTTCTTTCTTTCTTTCTTTCTTTCTTTCTTTCTGTCTGTCTGTCTTTCTTTCTTTTCCTTCCTTCCTTCCTTCCTTCCTTCCTTCCCTCCTTTTTTCAAGGGAAGACTAAACAATCAGCAGCTAAACAAGGAGGAATGTTTCCCTGCTTACTGAAGTCAGTTTCATGTATCCTATGAGACCAATCACAAGAGAATAAAACAGGCTCCCCCTCCAGATACAAACCAAAGGTTTCAGAACGCTATGCAGAAGGGACACAGGGTGACTGTTGGGTTTTACAACCTTGTTAATTATGGTTCTTTCAAAGCACCAAGCAACACTATTTAGACCCACAAATGGTGTTTGTAATCTCTTTGTACTTAAACTAGTCTCCTCCTACAAGGGACCGGTAGTTTTCATAGGAATAGTCAAACACAACTTTTAAGGTTTCAATTGTTATGTATGTTATACACAATTGATACATTCAACCACAAGAGGGTAAAATAAATCAAGTTTTTCATAAATTCTTGTACTGCCTTTTAAAAGAAAATTGTAATTGTTAAAAGTATAGCTTCAATAAACTTATTTAGAGAAGGTTTAAAATAAAGGGAAGAAAGCATTTTCTTACCAGAAAGGAGTGGAAAATGATGTTAAAACAAGTAGGTGAGCAATAAAACCTATTTAGTTGCATTGTGTGGACCCTGGAATGGTGGGAAAAAAACAGGAGCCTGGAACAAGGCTGGTTCCAGCAGCCTGGTGACTTTTGGGGAATCTCAGATTGTTTTACAATTGGATAAAACAATACCTCGTTGAGGACCTACAAAATTCATCCAGTCCAAAATTGGAGGCTGAAAAAATTAGAGACAATGATTAGGGGTGGGGGACTCTGAGATGGTCGGAAATGGAGAATCTCTATAGTCACTGTTAACCTCAAGTGGCCCTATATCCCTCCCTGCCCCCTGCTGCAACCTCAGATTTAAATCTTTACCTTTCAAATGGTACAGATATGGAAAAGATACTCCAAGGTTCTGTTCACCAAAGTC
This sequence comes from Peromyscus eremicus, assembly GCF_949786415.1. Classification (NCBI taxonomy): domain Eukaryota; kingdom Metazoa; phylum Chordata; class Mammalia; order Rodentia; family Cricetidae; genus Peromyscus; species Peromyscus eremicus. The sequence goes on from NC_081427.1 coordinate 43,645,416, forward strand.
TAAGCTCAGCTATCCCATCCATCCCTCCTGATAACATATTTGTAGCAATTCACTGGTACATACATGCCTTCGTTTAATTTGAATACTTCATGCAAAGATTGAAATTTAAAGAATTAGGTGTGATTATTTTAATTCCTAAGGAACTGTTATCAATACAAAAGTTTTTCACAATCTGCAACATTAAATAACAACATTCTTCAGTGGAATAAAAGACAGTCATCTATGCACATTATATTTACTGACATGCTGCAGAAGACTATAATAATTATTTTGAAAGTATTGATACACACACACACACACACACACACACACACACACACACATATATATATATATATATATATATATACTTATTTATATAAAGTGAGCTGAGAAGCTAAAATTACATTAGGACTTATACAAAATGGTTATATGGTACTTGACCTCAAGGAGTTTATTTCAATTTAAGTTTTTTAAAAAAAAATGCTTAGAAAACTATACCAGAATACTCAGAAAGTCATCTAGTCAGGCACACACACACACACACACACACACACACACACACACATTCTGAGAATTATGTGCACATGTAACGAAGAAACCATTAAAGATACAAAAGTATGAGGATTACAAATTAATATAAAATTTATCATAGCCTCCAGTGGATGGTCCTATGGCCATGCACACACTGAAGGAACTAATTTGACTCCAGCTGGTTAAATGGGGGAGGAGCACGGGAAGAGACACTCAGGCCAGTGGTTAGGTCCTGTACTGCTTTTAGAGAGAACTCAGGTTTGGTTCCCAGACCCAAATGGGGCTACACACAACAGCCTGGAACTCCAGTTCCAGCTGATCCAGTGCCTCTGGCCTCCAATGGTACCTGCACTCACATATTAAGACAGAGTCAAACACACACACATATTTTAAAATAATAAAAACTAATTTTTAGAAAGAAAAAAATGAAGACATGAGTGAGGAGGGAGACATAGTAAAGGGGTCTATGGGGAGTTGAAAGGCAGTGTGGGTATTATTGGAATACATTGTATTCACGTGTGAAATTGTCAAAGGAGAAGTACAAATGCATTTAAAAATTAATGGACAGAGACAAGACAAAAATGCAGACCTGTGAGAAGCGCTAGAAAGTACAAATGAAGCAAATTTGCAGGGAGACAAAAAAAAAAAAAATCAGCATCTAGCAGTCAGGAGTATAAAATTTTTTTCAGGTTCAAAGAAATTAAAAATTCAGATAATAGGACCCAGTGTGGTGGTTCAAGCCTTTTCTCCCGGCAGTAGGGAGGTAGAGGCAAGCAGGGATTTATGTGTTCCAGGCCAGCCATAGCTACATAAACAGACCCCTGTCTCAAGGAAACTAACAAAAATTCAGAGAATAGAATAAAGCAGTTTAAAAACAGAGCAAAACAGGATGTAAGAAAAACGGACAAAAATAAAATGTCAGAACAATGCCCTCCTGTTTAATGACAGTTTATTTCACATAAAAGTTATATTTCCTTTGTACCAATCCTATTTATGGAGTCCTCTGTGGAAAGTAGCAAATAGCTTGACACTGTCCTTGTCCTCAGGGAGCTTACATTCTAAGGACAGATAACAAGGACAACACATTTGACAGAAAAGGGGCCAGAGAAAATCTTTGGGGCAGGAGATATTTAGAGTCTAGTTCTAGGTAGACAGATTGATGTCAAGTGACCAAATAAAAATCTATTCCCAACCATCAAATGGGTTCTGTTGGACCAATCATGAAGTTTAGCCACACCTAGATCCTGGTTCTTGCTTTCAGTGAGGATTTCAGCCCAGACTAAGGCTGCTAACAAAAGAAAATTAGGGCTGGGGAGATGGCTCGGTGGTTAAGACCACTGGTTGCTCTTCCTGAGGACCTGGGTTCAATTCCAAGTACCCACATGGCAGCTCACAACTGTCTGTGAATTCCAGGGGATTTGACATCCTCATGCATACATGCAGGCAAAAACACCAGTGCCCAGGAAATAAAGATAAATAATTTTTTTAAAAAAGGAAAAGAAATCATTTAAACTGCAGTCTTCTCTTAAACGGCCTGTTAGGCCCATGCTCATGGGACAGGGCCCACTGCTGATTATTACAGCTAAGCTAAACTGGAAGAGCCATTGCTTGTTCCGACCTCACCAAGCCTGAAGTGGACCAAGCCCGATGAAGATGTTTCACCAATCTCCCACTGCCATGGGGTTGGGGCGGGGGGGGGGGGGGGGGGGGGGGGAGGTGTTGATTTGATGTAGATGCAGGACTGAGGGCCTCTTCCAAGGTCCCAATATTCACTGTTGCTTAGTTCCACCTCCTAGTTGCTTTACCGGCTCTCCCCTGAATTCCCAAAATGATGGACTGATAGACATATACGATGCTTTCTAGAAATAAAAATTTGATTTTAATTTTTTTTTTTTTTTTTTTTTACAATTCTCGGCTACCCCCTTAAACTACTAGAGAACCCCTGCTGTGTGGTGAAATCACACTTGAAAGTTGCTCCCTTATGAAAATCAAATTGTTAACTGATGAAGAGGTCTGGAAGTGGGTACATTTGGATAGAATAGCGATGTTCTTTATAAAAATGCCTGGATCCAAGGATGCTCTTCCAACAACAGCACTCTGCTGTCTGCCCTTTTACCTAAAATCTCTTACAAATTAGCTCTAGGGAACTTGTCTGGAAAGCACAGTACTGCAAGTAACAGCAAATAAGGTCTTAGGTTTTTTTTTTTTTTTTTTTTTGGTTTTTTTTTTTTTGGTTTTTCGAGACAGGGTTTCTCTGTGTAGCTTTGCGCCTTTCCTGGGACTCACTTGGTAGCCCAGGCTGGCCTCGAATTCACAGAGATCCGCCTGGCTCTGCCTCCCGAGTGCTGGGATTAAAGGCGTGCACCACCACCGCCCGGCCAGGTCTTAGGTTTTAACAAGTAGAAATTTGGACATAGATGAAGTGCTTGTATAACATCACCATCATCTATGCTTGGAACAGCAGAGAGCATCTCCTAGACACCTCTTGGTGAATTTTCAAAAAATAATTTAAATTTTAATATATTTAAATTTAAATATATATATAATTTGAAAAGGACCCAACATTTATATATATAACATTGATATATAATATATTTAAAAAACACATTTGGGGTCCTTTCCAAATAATTCCAAAATATGTTGTCTAATAAATTGTTCATAAACTGTAAAACCATGGAGAGAAGATTTATGAAGATTCTAGGGCAAATTAAGTGTGCTTGTCTGTACTCAGGTGAGTGCTGGGTTTCCCACAATTGAAAAGGAAACAATGATGTGGCTCATTCAAAAGAATGGACAAATTAAAATGATTTATACTTGACTAGACGGCATTGTTTGCTTCTCCCAAGTTTGTTTTAATTAGGTAAACAGGCAGCGAAGTGAGATTGCATTCAAATTGCCCACAGAGTGGGTCAGGCTACGCTGAGTAATAGTTAAGAGGGTGTGGGCTCTGTTTGGAATGGAGAAGCTTGATTTGAACCCCAGCTGAGCTTCTGTGCTTTCTGTATTATTTTGGTGGCTCAGTCCCTTATTTGTGAAACATCATAGTGATCACGTCTATATAATAACATTTGCATAAAATATATAGGGTTCAGGGGAGATGATCTGGTTGGTAAAGTGCTGGCCATACAAGTATGAGGACCTGAGTTCAGATGTCCAGCACCTACATTAAAAAATAAGTAACTAAAAGTCAAGTAGGGCAGTATGCCCCTGTAGTCCTAGTACTGGGAGGGCGGAGACAGGAGAAGTCCCTTGTGGTCACTGTCCTGCTACTCTTGCTGAATCAGGGAGTTTGAGGTTAAGGTTCATTGCGAGACTTTGTTTCAAACAATAAAGTGGAGAAAGATAGAGGAACACAACAAATATCAACCTCTGGCATCCATAGAAGAACACACATGTGAACACAGGCACATCCCACACACCCACACACTGCAAGGAGTGTCTAGCACAGGATGAGCATCCTGTAGATAGTCCCTGTAACAAAGAGTCACATTTAGTAGATATAAGTTATATGCCAGTAATTTTGCAGTTTATTTTACTTAATTCTTGCAATCATTCTAAGAGAAACACTATTTTACAGCTAGGAATATAAGGGCCAAAGGTCATTATTGTTCAACAGCTGGTATACTTGGGATCTAAATCTGTGTCTACAACGTACCAGAGTATCCTATTTTGACTTTATGCTACATTGTGTTCAAAGAAGAGCTGATCTGATATTTAAATCAAAATCAATTATCCCCACTACTATGGAAAGTAATGGTCCCCTAAGTGCTCCAAATTCTTGTTCTAGTTAACAGAAAATCTGCCCTTGGCTGCACTCAGAACATACACTGTGACAACTCGTGAAGCCTGCCAAGTCATGGAGTTCTTTTGGAGGCAGGGCAGCAGGAGGTGGAATTCCTGGGTGTTTTTTTCCATCTATATATCTGTACTCCTTTAATGTGTTGGCATTTTAATTAAAGTCCATAGTAGTTTTCCGCTTTGCCAAATAATATATTCCAAAATTATTCCATCCTAAACTTTCACCACAGTTTACCACAATGAGTTCATATCATTAAAAATTATGGCGACACAATTGTATCCATATATCTAAAGGCAGAGTAGAATACTATAGAATGAAGCTTTGGAAAAATCTCACCATCTAGGCTAGCTTGCAGAGATCTCTTTCTTATCTCCTTCCTTCCGTCCTTCTTTCCTTCCTTCCTTCCTTCCTTCCTCCCTTCCTTCTTTTCTTTCTTTCATATTTATTTTATTTGTATGGATATTTTGCATGCATTTGTCTATCTATGCCTTTGGAAGCCAGAGAGGGCATCAGATTTCCAGGAACTGGAGGTGCAGGCAGTTATGAGTCACCCTGTGGGTGCTAGGAGCTGAGCTCGGGTTCTCCAGAAGAGCAGCCAGTGTTCTTAACAACTGAAACACCTCTCTAGTTTTCTTTCTTTTTTGACAGATTTATGCCTATGTGAAACTACTGTGATTATATTCACCCTAAAATCCTGTGTTAGCCTATTGCTTTCCCTCTGAATCCCTCCTTCTTCCCAGCCATTTCCCCAGTGGCTGCATAATGACACCAGCAAGTATCTTTTTGAAAATGAATGATATATACAATCCTTCCAACAAAGAGAATGAATGTGGAATATCAAATTAATAATCATAACAATTGGTTTAATAGGTGTTAAAATGAGTATCAAATAGTCAAACAGATAGTGAAATACAAGCATGAAGCAGGGCTTGAGTGGAAGTTAAAATAGTCTGCATAAAAGAGTAACAACAGCCTGGACAAAGAAAGTGGTTGAAGGAGGGAAGAGATATGAGGGTATTAGACTCTTTACTGACTAAGAAAACAAAACAAAACAATACAATGTACTTGATACTCAGGTAGGTAATATATAATGGGATTTAAATGCAGCTAATCTGATGGCAACATGTTTTATAATTTGGGAAAGGATGATTCTGAAATCTGTTCCTATTCAATGTGAGTTTGTAAAGAAGTGGAAGGGAGCTAATGAGGAGCTAATTGTGAGGATTTGTTCATTGGCTTTCTATTAGCATACAATGAAATAAGGAAGACAAGTTGATTGGAGATTTCTTAGCATAATCAATTATACATACCACTAATTAAGATCCACTTAATTAATCATCAAAGACATGTTACTATTCTCAGGCTATTTAGAAGTCACTGAGCAAGAGGCATGCATGTGCTCATTTGCATTAGAGTTACTTTTACTTCACAGCTCAGACTTGGTGCATTTTCATTAAAAGATCAAGCATGTTGAATGTCCAAAGATTAATCTAAGTATTAGTATTTCATCCCCTCCCTTAAAGGAAAAGTTGACATCGTATAGAACACTCTATCAACAACATTAAAGTGGCATGCTTACTGCACATCTGGGGGACAAACAGCAATATAACCTAAATTAGTGTTTCTTCCTTTCCTCCTGAAACAGGGACTTAAGACTTTCAGGAGCACCAATCCCTAGTTGCTAAAACCAACTCTGGAGTGACCCTTCTAAATGCTACTCAGACATCATAAATGATCATGGGTTTTGATGACCCCGAAAAGTAAAATGTTATCATATTTTATCATATCTGACTTTTTTTCCAGCAGAAAGAATAATCAAACGTTTTTGGCTTCAATTGGCAGACATCCAATATCCCACTATATCTGAATTATGTCATTCCCTAGCCCACTCAATCACTGAAAGGGCCACTAGGCCGAAGTGCAAGACACATGTGCACTCACTGGCACTGTCTTTTATCACTCCATTTGGTCATCATAAACACTCCCAAGTAGAAGACACAATGGCTTACATTCTGAAGTGAGTAAAGTTTGCAATAAAAGAAAAGTTATATAGCTTCCTCAAGATCATACATATCAAACACCTCCAAAGTTTCTTTTACTATTTATTTATTTATTTATTTATTTATTTATTTATTTATTTATTTACTTTTGGTTTTTCGAGACAGGGTTTCTCTGTGTAGCTTTGTACCTTTCTTGGATCTCTCTCTGTAGACCAGGCTGGCCTCAAACTCACAAAGATCTGCCTGGCTCTGCCTCCTGAGTGCTGTGCGCCACCACCACCCGGCAACTCCAAAGTTTCTTACAATCAAAACTAAGAGATCTACAAACTCACCCAAATAAATGACTCCCCATGTAACAATACAGAAAATCTTGGATCCACTTTTAGAAACTGTGTTCTTAATGACAGTTCATAAGAATAAGGACATATTTGTTGTCTTTTCTCATATAACAGTTCATTATGAAAATGAACATAATCTAATATGTCTCCTAAGCCCAGAGGAATATAATACAACCATAATCCATTGAATACCCAACAAGAAGAAGCATGTTTTCCATCTCCCCATCTCTGTTCACCCACCATACATCCATCTATCAAGGAAATAGTTTTTAGGGTCTTTTTAAAAACTAGCATAATGTAATTTGTAAACTTGCCATGATCTGTACAAATAACATTTGCCTCAGTCCTTCTTCTGTTTCTTGGGTCTGCTTTTGACGAGATAAAATATTACATACAAGTATCTATATTTAGTGACTTGGAATTGTAGTTGGGATTCTTCAATGTACATAAACAACAATCCTCCAAAGACAAGCACATTTACAAGGATATGATTTTCATACCTAACTATAAGGACCCCCCTGGAATTTGTTGTTTATGGGGACACTGACATAAGGCATTGTAAAGAGCAGGGAAGTATTCTCAATCCCACAAGCTAGTACACTATGAACATATTAATTTAATTTCTCTCAACCTAACATTTACCAGTCTAAGGTCCTATAGATTTTAAAACCTCAAAAATGCACAGTTTAGTGTTCAGTGTATACATTCAATGAGTGAATTGTATGACATGCAGATTACATCTCAATAAATCTGTCTTAAAATAACATATTTACCCCCTCCCCCAAAAAAAGAGCTTTGATACAAAAAATAAAGGCCTTAACTATTAGGTCTCTCTGTTTGGTTAAAAGTTTCTATAATGTGGGATTCAAAACTCATTATCAAGTAGCAATATGGTCCCTTCCACTAGTGCCTGGGTTACTATAGACCACTGACTCTGCTTTAAGAGCTGTATCCTGTGTTTAGGAAATGCACAATGGAGGGGGAGACAGTGCCACACTACACAGGTACCTTACCAATCTTATGATGGCCCTGAAACTTGTAAAAATTCCTTCCCTAACTAGATAAAAAAAAAATGAAAAAACTGTACTCTGACATCTGAGTCACAGCTTAGGTGACAGAGTGGGAGAGCAATGCCTAAGTTAATTTAATATTTGGAATCAAAGTATTGTTTTACTTCTAAAATAGTAAAGCTTCAGAGAGGGGTATATTCATGGTTACATAACAACAGGTTTTCAGAACATCAGGACTTAACCTTTTAGGCTATTAGAGGAGACGCTGAACTCATATTTTTCAAGTATGTCTCACAGTAAACTAGCTGTTTCCAGTTTGTTACACATATACACATCCATGTTTCTGATTAAAAAGGTAGTTGAACCATATTGAATGGTGGTCCAAGCACTTCCATCATGCTAGCTTTCTTTGGATTCCAATATTACTGTGCTCCATCTCCAAACGAAGTTCATCCTCCTCTTCCATTGCTCTCTACAGGAACAAACTGTAACCTTCACAGAGGTGGTGAGAGAGGGGCACTGAGAGCTAGATTATAACAGTGTGGGTTACTTGCTATACCATGCATTAAGCCAATGAAACACTAGAGATGTACTAGAGATGCAGGAGAAGACACTGCTGTAGAAGCCATGTAAAGACAACTTAAGGCCATAATAATTATAGACACAGAATTCTGAATTTCCAGGTCTTTCAGGTAGTTCATAGATTACCCATGGACCAGAAATACTACCTCATATCTATGTACCAGGGTAAGTCCAGATAGATAGCCAGTGAATGCTATACAATGAGAACAATATCTTAGAGCTAGGTGATGCTGTGTCTTTGCATTCAGCTAGTTGTATATATTTGATTATCTCCTAATATTCTAATTACTAAATAAGTTTTATTTAGCTCTGATATTAATATTGATGGTAAACTTGACAGGATCTTAAACAAGTCTCTAGGCATGCCTGTGAGGGATTACTGAGAATTAAAGCATGACAGTGAAGAATTTTCTGGATTAGGTTCATTTGAGGTGGAAAGACTTATGCTAAGCAGCATCATTGCTGGAGCTGGAATCATGGACCGTAAAAACAGGGAAGTGAGCTGAGCATTAGCATTCACTGCTCTCTGTTTCTTGACTTTGGACACAAATAACCAGCTGTCTCAAGCTCCTGTTGCTATGACTCCCTTGCCATGATGGACTATAAACTTGACTTGTGAGTCAAAACAAGCCCTTTCTCCCTTAAATTGCTTTGATTAGGGTATTTCATCACAGCATCAAGAATAATTATGAAGATAATATAATTACATAAAATAAATCACTAGCCTTTTGTTTTAAAAAAGCATATATATTCTAAAAACTAATCAATTTTATTAGAGGTAGTAGTCAACCTCACAGTCAGATGGGATTTACAGTCTTACTTCAAAGTATAAGGCATTGCCAAAGACCAATAAAATTCACCAGTCATTAAATCTCTACCAATTAACAGAGAAAGGGTGCTCCTGTCTAGTTCCTCATACTTCCTTACAGTCAGTCTCTGGGTAATTGTAAAAATGGGCATATGTTTTTCTTCCTAGTGCTTTAAAAGAAGTTATTTTGTCCTGGAAATGCTCAAATGATTGCTAAATTATGTGTGGCAATCTGACCTTCTTCTAGAATTATTGTTATGCTTTTGTAGCATTGGAGACTGAACAGAGGCTCCATATGTACTAGGAAAATGCTGTGTCATAGAGCTATAGACACAATGCCGTTTTGAAATTAATATTGTCAATCCTAACAAAATAACTATAAATAGATTTATCCTAGTGCTACTAGAATATATATTCCAGTAAGCCTGGTAAAAATAATTTATAATCTTTTAGTATGTAAACTTGGATAAAGCCAACCAGTAACTATTTAATCAGTTACCAGGGAAAATCAAATGCCCTTGTTACACCCAGAGTGGTGCATCTCTGTATCAGCAGCATTTGACCAGGATCCTTGACAGTAGGTGACTGGAAGGTAGTAACTTCTCAGTCAGGAGGTCCTGAGGAAATGGCTGGTGTAATTTGTTTTTGTATTATCTGTGTTTACTTTCGCCTAACAACACCAAGAGACAGTGTGCCCAAGTCAACTAACACTAAGCTACCAAGTGAAAATAGACAATATTTTCTAAATCCTACCAATGTATTCACCTTTAAATTATCTACATAGCATTAGTTTCTCTGCACTGTGAAGAAATTTAATTTTCAAGTGAAATCTGAAGTTCCTATGCCACACCATTTCTAATCTTGGCTCTCCACAAAGGTAGCTGGATATGGTTGCCTTACAGAATTTTCCATGTCCATTGTAGGGGCCCCCAGCCAAAGTAGACTCAAATAAAAATGGAGCTAGTATACTAAGGAACTGAGTTTTAAATTCTATCTGATTGTATTAATTTAAACTTAAATGGGCTTATGTGACTAGTGGCTACATTATTGAACAGTGAATGGCAGGCCATGTGCTAACATGAATACTTATGTGCCTATGAAGAAATGTTTTTGGAGTCTTCCCTAAAAGCCATGGTGTCATATGTCATGATCCTTTAGCGACTTCATTTTTTTTTTTTCTGCAGCAAAGATCTTCTTCGTTATTTTTAGCCATTGCATGCTAGTCCAAAGTGTGACCATCAACCATTCCGCTTTGGAAGGGCATTCTGATTTCCTGGTTTCCACTCTAACACAATAAACAGCCTTGTAAATCACTGGTCATATGTTGTAGCTGATTAAAATAAAATAATAGATGTTGGAAGTCTGATTGTTAAGTGCTAGGATATCTGCATTCTTAACATTTTCATAAGAGTTGCCAAATTTTTGATGATCCTGCAGACACTCCCAACAGCAGTGTTTGAGTTCCCACATTTTTCTCTCCTTAAACAGCCGTATCCATTTCCCAGTACTCACTGTCCACGTCCTTTTGTCCCTCAAGAATATCCTCTATTTTTTCTTAGGGTAGAAGGAATTAAGAAAAGCTTCAGCAGCTACCATTAAAACTCAAGCTACATTTCCCCATGCTTCCAAGCCTGTGTTCAATGTTGGCTCTTTAGCAATTTCTTTTGACCAAGCACTTCCCCGTGGTGTCTCTAGAATGACAGTATCTTCACACTGCAGGAGGCAGTGGAAGAGGGAAAGCCTTAACCTTCTTCTTTTTTTTTTTTTCAGCAATGTTCTGGCACTATTCAGTAAACCATGTGCTAAACTGCTCTTGTTGTAATACGGACAGATTTTGCTGTGAGCATGGAGCCTTCTGGCCTACACCTTCATCCTCACAGAAGTAGACAAGATGTCAGGCCTGACCAGAACTCTACCACTCCTCTTGTAAAACACTTTCCCTGAGAATAATCAATGGTTTCTAGATGATGCCTGAAGTCTGAGGCCCACCGTATCGGCCTGACCGAAAGCATACATTGCTTCATCATCAGTCACTGTTTTATATGATTAAAGAACACTTGGCCAGGAATCTAGTCTTGAGTGCCTCACTTGTCCTAGAACTGGAGATGGGCCAATAAATCTTTGGGACTCAGCTTCCTTCTCTGAAATAGCAAAGCAGGAAGGTGACCACAGAGAGACATGAGCCAAAGTTGCCATTGGAGGAAATGAGGTTCTCCATGACTGCTACTCGTCATTTGGGTTTGTTTTCATAAGAGAAAACTGAGACAACAAAGTAAATACTTTGTGACTCCACTCTTTTGTCATTGACTGAGGAAATTTTTTGTGGCATGTCTTAAAACTCTAGAAAACCATTTTTTTTTTTTTTTTTTAGTTTTTGTACTCTTTCCAGCCCAATGGCTATCGAGATTAAATAAATATTAATTTGCATACTAAACATGTTTCTGTTACTTTCTTAAGTCTATACAATCAACAAAACAAAACACAGTTCCTGATTTATAGTACATGGTAGTATCTATGGTACAAACACTACCCACATAATTTAAAGATGGCAGCATGGTGTTGGCGACGCAGAGCTGGGAAGGGGGACTGCATAGAACAACCCTACAGCCTGCTTCCACAAACAGGTGCAACTGGCCTCAAAATACAGATAGTAACGTGTCATCAAATAATTAAAAAGTGACAAGTTCAGAGTTCTCTCATGCAATCTTTGATGAAAATAATTTACTGAACTGAACGTTTATATAATTTAATTTGAAAAATGGTTGCTGTACCAGCTTACACAATTCCAGAACATCTTAAAACAGGTGCCTGTGAAGTCAGTAGGGATCAGTTCTAAAACACTGCTGCTTACTGGCCATTAGGAAAGCCTCTACTGTGAAGAACCTGCTCTTCTGTGTTTTTTCTTAAAGCTGTTGGTTTGATTGATTTTTAGATGTTGCTTTATAGTTTCTACGTTTGTTTTTATCAGTATATACATTGCTAATTTATTTCTTGGGTCTATGTTCCACGTTTGAAGAGGGAATGGGCAGGTCTAGGATTATACTGTAGGACTCACTGAGTATTTAACACATACATAGTTACATAAGGAGACCCTCCAAATCAACACTGGCATGTGCAGATTATAGTGAGCTCTTAGATTCTGGAGCCATAATATAAACATATATAAATATAAACATAAACAATATGTTGTGTTTATATAAAAACACTACAGAGAAGGGTTATCTTTCTATAGTCATAGCACTTGAAAATTAAGACTCCCACAGACTTGAAATTATAAAACTTTTATCACCCCAGAGAACAGAGAAGCACAGGTTTGAGATTTCCAAAAGCAACTCTCAAGTTAAAACTCAAACAATCAATCAAAGTTTGTGGCTTTTTTGGCATCTGTGCTTGTGAAATCAAAGCTCTTTAGGCACTTATGGATGAAGCACCAGAGGAAGGAAAGTCCCATGCAATTCTAAGTATGCAAAAGGTTCAACTTCGTCTCAGCTCTCTCAGGCTGAAGTAAAACAGCAAAAAGGCAAATTGTACAGGTCCTGGCAGTAGGCTGTAGGGAAGGGCAAGGCATAGAGCAGGCCGGAACACGAATGTAAAGATCAGTATGGAAGAAACCAGAATGTTCATTCAATTAGCTAAACATTTGCTAAGGCAATTAGCCTTAATGTTAGTATTTTAAAACATTGTTGGGGTTACGGTTAATGTAGGAGTGTGGCAGTATTTGGGGAAGCCCATTTTTAAAAGAGTGAATCTTGTAAAAAAATATTTTAACCCAATCCTCAGGGGAGGGGACATTATTTTCTTCTTTTTAATCACTGGTGAGTTGGCCATGATCCAGCAAATAACGCCACCCATGCTCATACAACCAATCCCCATGACTACACACAGTGCATCTGAACGGAAAGCACTGAAAATGGGAGACACCAGCTGAGAAGATGAGAGGGTTCAGGGATGCAGGAGGCAGGAGAGGGTAATGAAAGTAAATGTAACCATAATCCACTGTGTGTGTGTGTCTGTGTGTGTGTGTGTGTGTGTGAGAGAGAGAGAGAGAGAGAGAGAGAGAGAGAGAGAGAGAGAGAGAGAGAGAGAGAGAACTGCCAAAAAATAAAGAGAAGAAAAAAGAGTTTAAAATAATTTTCATGGCAGCCTATTCCAGTCTTTTTAAGATTTCATTCAGAGGGACACACTATTTGGGAAATTTTTATTTACTAGGAAAGCATTCTAGTCGCTGAATTGGCTGCAAATTATTAATTTCCTATGGCCATGTTTTCTTATTTAGTAAGCATAAAAGGAAATGAATGAGAGGATGGCACGGGGTGTCAGTGACAGTTACTCTCAGGCAATGTGGCTTTCCTCTGTGACTACCTGATAACTCTTTATAGTAAAAATCTTACTAAACTATTCCTAAAAATGAGCACTTCCTTCACCAATCCACTCCTTCAGCCAACAAACATGCACTGAATACTTGGGATCATCCAGGAATATATTGTGTGCCAATGTCAACAAAACATGGAGGACTGGGTCACTTCTGTCTCAGAGTACACAGATGTCACCCACCACACAGCAGTCAAGGGTGGTAAGCTACTGAAACCCCCTTTACTTCCTGGTGTCATTTCAGAAGATGAAAATGAGGAAGTAGAATCATAATGTATGTTCTTTCAGCAGACAGGTGGCTGTTTTAAGTGTTATCTTGAAACAAATTAGTTTGCGGTGGGTTTTGTAAGAAAAACAGGAGCATAATTAGATTGTGCATGTTTTCTTAAATGGAATCCAGGCATTCTTACGTGGTTCTTTTATCTTTGGGAGTTTTAGGCTAGAGTAATTCTATTCCAATACCAGATACAAAATCCGGAGTTTCACTATATCTTCAGACATGCATTTAAGATGTTTTAATCCTATTAGCAGCCAAAGGACACTGCCTCACTTTTGCAAGACTCCAACCTTCTCTGTGGCATAAAGTATGTGGTTTACTTGTGATGCAATTTCTGCGTTTGTTGCCAATGACAACGGTTGTTTTCTTCATTAGGTTTTATGTGGTTGGTCAGGTTATGTCACGAGAATTGTACTCAGAATTATGAGTCTGTTGAATGCAGCTTTGTGCTCTGATTGCAGTGGTGTGTGTGTGTGTGTGTGTGTGTGTGTGTGTGTGTGTGGCGGGGAAGGGGGTGGCTCTCAGTTTTGTTAAGACAGAAATGCAGACTACTGGGTACCCTGTGTGACCTTTGTACATCTGCTGGCTTCTCTCTTCTCCTCCCCTACCATCTATTTTCTAGCCTCTGGAAAATGGCACATGTGTGTCCAGAAAGTTCCACTAATCAGTTCTTTTCTGTTGCTCTCCTGTTTCTGTGGCTTCAAGAAGCCTTGAGTTGCAATCTCCTGAGTGCGTCACTGAGAACAACTTAAGTCAACTGTAATTTTCAACAGATCCTGAACACGGATTTGGAAAGATCAGGTGTTATTGAAAAGAGTTATAATGAATTCAGGCTTGAGTCCAATTGCTTCCAGCTTGTCTCCTCCCTCTGTGGGTTAACAAGGGTTTCCAAAGCCACAGGGCTTTAAGAATCCTGAAACAGCTAATTAACAGAGCTGATCTACATCAGATGAAGCCTGTATGTTCCAGGCGACTGTGAGACCTCAGCTTCCCCAGGCTATCGGAGCCGTGAGGGAGCACGTGGAATTAGATTGTGACATTCTGCTCCCTGCCTGTGGCAGAAAATAACCTTCTCAACAGGCACTTTAGGTGAGAATAGTCCTTTCAACAACAACACAAAAAGGTCTCAATGCCATGACTATGAAAAAGTAAATGAACATTTCCTCATGTTCAGACTGTGAGTCACAACTGGCCTGTGAGTGGACCAAAGCCTGAGGCATTCCCTTGATATGTTGTCCAGTGAAACACAGGCTTGGGGAGAGGGTTAGCTTTGAGTCACAGTCTTCCAACAGGCAAACAAAATGCAAGTAAAGAGATACTGATCTCCTTTTCCAACGTTTTTTTCTACTTATCTATATAAGCAAAAGTATAATCAAACTTTACTTATTTAAAAAAAATGGACAAGTTGAATTGGACTGGTTATGTACTTTAATAATAAAATCATCTACCACACACAAAAGTGTTCTCACATACCTCCGGTTTAAAAATCTGTCTTCCCTCGCCCCAGGGGTGGTGGTGGTGCATGCCTTAATCTCAGCACTTGGGAGACAGAGGCAGACTGGTCTCTGTGAGTTCAAAGCCAGTCTGGTCTTCAGAGCAAGTTCCATGATCTTATCCAAGTTGTCTTTCTAAAACATACCACCCCCTGCTTGAATAGGTCTGATTTTTTCCCCTTGTTTCATGGTTGGTAACATACACATTTTTTATGCTTCTTATGCCACAGCAATCACTAGCAGATCCACATCTACATAATTTCATTCGAGGCTACCAGACCAAATTGTGTACGCTCGAATACTATAGCTGTAGAAATCTTGCTCTCAACAAGCCCTGCCTTTTGAAGGCTGTCATCTCATCCACCCAATCATTCATCTCTCTGCTCAATTTTTTTGTTCATTATTAAGATAATAAAGCTTTAATGTCATTTGCATTGGGAATTATTTACCTCGTAATCATGGGACTACACTCTGTATCCCTCTAATTCTTTTGTCATTCATATCACAAGGATACATTTGTGAGTTACCTTTTGGTACTTAATGTTTATATTATCTTTATAATAACCAGAATGAAATGATAAAGAACTTATATGGGAATGGACAAGTGGATGGATTAATGGATATAACTAGGTCATCGAATTAGATTAAACCTAAGGGTTCTTTAAAGTATATAATTAATTTATGAAATCTATTTTTAACGACAGGTTTGAAGTGATAAGAAAGAAATATATTAGCAGTTTACATTCATATCCAGTGACATATAATTACAAGTCCAGTTTTAACCCATGCCTTAAATTTGCACAGCCCCTTTATGCAGACTTCTCATTAAAGGACTACAAACACTACCCTGACTGATACATAAAAGCTATTTGTATAGGTAGGTGGCTCTCATTTAATGGCTAAAAACATTAGATTTGTCTTCTGAATGCATTATGTCAAGCCCAAAGCTTGGAATGCTACTAAAAGATTGAATTAGAATTGAAACAAATCATAAGCCCTAAAAGAAATAACAGTGTCGATGTATAATTAACATTCACCTACAACAACTAGCTATGTAGAAAAATTACAGCAACAGGAAAAGGATCAAATGGAAGATCTTCAAGAAGGACTTGAGAATTTTAAAACAATGCGTTAAAAAAATGCTTCATGCTTTAACGAAAAAGAAAAGACTATTGGTGAACAGCATATTTGAAGAACAAGGTTTGAAAACATATGGTGAGTGGCCATTATCAGGGTTAGTGTTTCCTTCTGGAAAACACTCCTTGTGCAGAGACCCATGGAGCAGAGGAATGAGCCAGGCACATGGAGCTTAGGCCAGTAAAAAAGTCAAAACTTTTTCAAGGGACTAGGCATCCTGAATAGACCACAGCAGCTGGGATTTGAACACATTCTTGGGGATAACACTACAGGACATAGCAAGAACACAGAGCTTAAAATGAAGAGACATTGAATAAAACCCAGCACAGGTCCAGGAAGAAAAGGAGAAATGCCCATTTTTATTGGAGCAGACACACAACAGAACTATATTGTCATGCTGGGGTGAGGTGGGGGATAGCAGTGTCTGGGTAACACTAAGACCTACTAAACCTTGGAGAACCCAGTTAGCTGTTGGGTCTGGCAGAAGAGCAAAAATGTCTATCCCTCAAAAGCTGAACTTGCTACTTTGAGCTGACCTCGGGGGCTCCCAGAAAGAATTAGATGGACAATCATAGGAACCGCTTCAGCAGTGTGAAGAAAAGCTAATGTAGCTTAAGCTATCATAGTAGATGTTATATGCTTTAGTTGCTTAGGGCTGGGGAAGTAAGGTATATGTTCTCATTTAATAAATTATTATAAAGGTAAAGGAGAGGAAGAGTTAGAAAGTCCATTTATTAGAAACTTATTATAGGTAATAAAATGAGTTATATAAAGAAAAAATGAAGAAAAAAGACAAAATCTAAAATAAATAAAACATATGTGTTATGCAATATATATGCATATTGCAATAATACATATATATTTATATATATATATATGTGTTTGTATATAACTTCTAAAAACAAAATCCTATGGAGACAGTCAACATGTTCTGAACTCAGGATTTGCTTGATTCGGATAACCGTTTTCTTGATGGAAATGGAGGTGTTGGTGGGAGAAAGGATACCAAACAGGATCTTCACTCGAAGAATATACTGGGGATGAGATTGGCATTTGTTTCACAGAGTGATGATCATTTCGCAGAAGAAAATGAGCAGAAATCTCATGCTCAGAAAGTAGAACCACTGGTGGGCAGCACAAAGAAGCAGAGTGAGAAGCTCCTTCATGAAGGCTGGTGTCCACCTGAGCCATCCCATGGTGGATCCAGCTGCCTGGGCAGGTGTACCTGTTGAATCGTTCTGTGTTAGGAGGAAGCTATCAGATCAGAGTGAATTCTGCACTCTGCTGCCAAAGTGATATGCTATGTGGAGTCTATCAAGACCTTTTGGCTTCTTCCAGATGAGGAAATATTTGGAATTACTGCAATTTTCTTGGTTTCCCTGAAGTCATACAGTGCATTTAACTGGTCATTATATTTTAATATTTATACAGGTGAAAATTCATTTGCAATGTGAATGAAAATCCTATATATGTCATTTTACTCTAGGATAAAAATGAATCCTTAATTTAATTTCATTAGCCCTGGGTCTGTGGAAGTCTTCCTATTTATTTAGTGGCTACCTCTGCAAAACAGGAGTTTAGGATCAGTATTATTCTAGGAATGGAATCAGATTTAGCCTCACCAAGAATGGGTTAGGGTGCTCTGGCTCTGTATACCAGAGCTGCAATTCTCCTAAGTAATTGTGTGCCCTGAGCTAATGTGACATCCAGGCAGTATGGCCAGTTGAAATGAAGCAGCCAGAGGAAGTGCTCTTTGGTGGGAGTAACCCTGGAGTGGAGGGGGGAGGGGGAAGGGAGAGGAAATAACATCATTCCTGTCAGTTCTACTCCAGACCAGTGACAGAAGCACATGAAGCCCCAGCCAGTTTTAAGAGACTCAAAGAGCACGCATCTCACTGCTCTTCAAAGACAAAGACACAGCAACTTACATGGAGCAGTAAGTTAGTTTATCAGAGAACCTGGAATAAAACACAGCCCTGGAAAACCAAAGCTTAAACATATGCACTCTCAAATACTCACAACAAAATAATGATGGAAACATTTAGAAATGTCACATTTTCAGTTTAGGGAGGAAGAAGCCAGATTTTTTTTTTCCCATTCTTAGTGAGTGGCCCAAAGTTAATTTTACCGTGGAAATACTAAAGACCAAAGGCGTGATATTACCCATTTCCAAGTCTTCAGCCTTTTGTGTGAAAAACGAAACCTTAAAAGAGAAAATGACCTCCAAGATTGAAAAGAAACACGGATAAGCCATTTCCCAGTAAAGAAAGATTACTGCAAAATCACTGTAGTGTGTATGGAAGTTTCAAAGGGTGGTGAAATGTATTCTGATGCCCAAAGAGTAACCGCATGTGTGAGTAAAGTCGTTGAGCCGCAAGCAGCTCGCTCACCTCAGAACCTACGGAGCCACTGATGTTACTTTTTTCTCTTTCCTCTTCCTCTCTTTGTCCTTAGTATTTTTCCCCTTGCCCTCTGCCTCCTCCTGTACTCTTACTGTCTTTCTACATTTGTTTTTTCACTGATCCTAATATGAAACTCATGTTACGAAGCTAAAGAAGCTTGTAGGAAAATTTGGCATATAGCATCAAAAACTATACTTGATATTAACCCCAGGCAGGTGTAATCTGTTATTCCCTCTGTTAATTTTATTTTCACGGTATGTCATCATGGTTCTTCCAGGCTAAGAATGGGAATGGGTGGGGGTGAAGGCAAGTATGTATTATCAATACTCTGTGAAATGGAAAAAGTCCCCCAGCTCCATAGAAAGAATACTGGAATGCAGGCTCAGACTTGGGGGAATTCATCTTGTATATCAAAGAATGAGCCACTGTGGCATTTTGGAGGAATAATGCCAAAAAAGAATAGTATCCAAGAGAATTCAAGTACACATCTCATTTTAAAAGTCTCCGTTAAATGGAGCTTAGTTCTTTGCAATGCACACACAGTCTAAATATGTTGTCCTTGGATGGAGAACACATCAATTATTTAGAGCCACAAGAAGAAACACTCTACTTGATCTCAGCCAAAGGCTAAAAAGCAATGACTGTAGTAGTGGGAGGGGAGTTCACAGTGTTCACAGCCGCACAAAGCCACCTTAGAGAACCTGGAGGGGGCATGCTGGCTCCTTCCATAGGATGACATTGAGTGCTCCCATTAACCTCCGGATTCCACGTTTCAGAATGCAGACCTTGTACTGCTGAGTTTCATAGAAATAGAGGAACTGGTGGCAAGGCCAGGCACGAGGTTCCTCCCCATAAGCATATATAGTTAAGCCTCAAAATATTCTTTTTATATTATTAACATTGTCTGTAGTAGTCACTTTATTTATTCCAATGATATTTCTAGAATCCCTTCTCAATTGCAGTCAGTCATAGGTGGGTCCGGACAAGTTATAAAATTAAATGTTCAAACATAAACAACAAAAAGTAAATTTCTGTCCCTGAGTTAAAAACATCATATGACTTGACTTCAATCCCCATTTCTGCCACTCATTCTTTGAAGGACCCAAGGCAACCCACTTAAACCTCGGGGCCCCAGACTCTCATATTCCCTTCCCATAAAACAGGAATGATACTATTTGGGTATATTTTGATATAATTTGAGTGTGCTCTTAGAGATCAGTGTGGAAGTGATTAGCAATGGATAAGATCATTACACTATGGTGGAGTGCCCATGACTGAGTCCTGGTGGGTTTATAAATGGTGTCATAGTCTAGACTGACATTCATAGAGATGTTCACTCTTGTCTCTCTGTCCTGGAGACCTTGGTACTCTGCCTACAAGGATGCCATTGCTGAATCATCAGTGTTCCTTGTTCTTGAACCAGAAACTTGGGCCAAAACACATCCCCTTTCTTTATAATTTATTCACTGTATTATCTAACAACAGAAAACAGACTAATACAAATGATTACATCCACTTCCCATGTAGTATGCAGAAAAATCAGAGAGCTCTGTTAGAAAGTGTCCTGGGTATGGGGGTACACAGAGATACAGCTCTGTAGCCAAAGTATTTCCAAACAGTAGTATATATGGTATGATGTATAGTTTTAAGACACAGTGTCTAAATATATGAACTGTTCCTCGCATAGAGTGGCAAGGTCACAAAAGATTATACCAGAAAAGAAAGGGGACAGAAAAATTGCTAAGCTTGTTGAAGGATGAACAGTAGGCTGGCTGGTGACCAATATTTCTATCGACTGATGTAGCAACTAAGGTTCAAAAATACTACCTGAGAAGTCAGAGGCCACACCAATAAATAACAGCCATTTCATAGTGCTGACATGGGAGGGCTGCAAGTTTACAAACAGCCTGGGCTACAGAGTGTGACTCTGCCTCAAAACCCAGAATCAAATAAAATTAAGTCAGTTTGTTTGTATTAATTATAACTCAGGGTATTTGAAACAATGGCCAAGTGCTTTGTGGCATTATGGGGAATAGTATGGAAGAGGAGGGTTAGCAGGAGTGTGTGGGTGGGTGGGGGGGTAGGGTGTGAACAGGTGTAATGGAGCCAATATAATCAAAATAAATTATATACATATGTAAAAATGTCATAATGAAACACATTGCATGAAATTTGTATGCACTAGTAAAACTAAGGCATGTGTATACACAGGGCACACCCATGCCTCACCTCTCTACATCCTGAAGAAATAACATAGAGTGAAGGAAGAAAGTAGGATCCTTACTAGGGGATGTACCCTGACAAAGGAAAACCAATGTGTGGGATGTATTTAGGGCCCGTGACTAGAAAGTCCATTTGACATAGAGTTGTGTACAGTGCTGGATGAGGATATCGAGTAGTAGGAGGGAGTGAGGACTGAGGAATCTTGTGGATTATTCCCCTGTGAAATACAGTCTCGGGAGGGTGTTTGTGCTGGAGGGATCCCATCCACGTAGCTGTATGTAGTTGGCTTTAGCAACATGTTACATGATTGGACAAGGAAAACGAAACAAAAAGATGACTAACATGCAATGATGTGGCTCTAGCTGAGGGTAGCAGAGGCCTAAGGAGCCAGTATGAAGGAACTGGGGAAGCACACTGATTGACCGAACTTGGAACTGGGCCTAGAAATGAAGGAGGTAGCTGTATTCAAGCTCCCCTGCAGAAAGAATGACAATCACATTTTCAGAGCTGTGGAAGACAGGAGGCTGCTGGTTTTTCAGGAAAGAGTGATGCTGGCAACGAGACACAGACAGAGCGGCACAAACAGTCCACTAGGTAGCTGCCTGGTGTGTGGGAAGCATCTGACTACAGAACAGGTTTCTTAGGCTTGCTGGTCAACCTGCGGATACAGACAGTTGGAAGTGATGAACTCAGAGACAGAAAGATTCAGGAACCCCTGCGTGAGTCCTATCCCAAGCCCAGAATTCAATATTGAAAACTTCTGTCAGAGTAAATTATAAGATATTGACATGGATGTCAAGTCCCCAAAAGATATAACTGGTCTTTATGATTTTTGTTCATGCTTGTTTGATAATAATGTTTAGGCTATGAAGATCTTTATGTAAATGAGAAATTAACCTGAGACATCTCTTCATTATAACCAGGTACTGGAGTTATTAGGGAAAAGCTTAAGCCTTAGTGTCTCAGCCCTCACCAGCAGTTACCAATGTAGAACAGAAAGAACTCAAATATGTTCCTAATCGTATTGACTTAGGTCAGCAGCCAGCACAGCTGAGCATGGACATCTGGCCTTTTAAGGAGTGACAATTCATTCGTGATGGCTCATTACCTAAAAGGAAGGAATGGTCTTTGAAAATGCATTTCAAATACCATTAGTGGCCAAGGAAAGTTCTAGTCCTATGATTAATCCCAGGACCTGTTCATTCCATTTCAATGGTTGGGGTATCTGTCTTCTGATTAATATCTGTCTGCTTAGCAAGTATCAAAAATGGATATTTTAAAACAAAGTCTCTCTCTCTCTTTTTCATAAGCATTCAAAGACTAAGCTGTGGTGGCACAGAACAATAAAAATGTAAAATGTTGCTTTAAAGGTATGACTGGAATCTAATCCCTATCCCTGGGGGACCATCATGAATATCAGAACATGAGTAACTGTGCAGGAGGCTACGGATCTTAGGGTGTCTGCCAGTGTAGGATGACCCACACTTCCAGACACAGATGTATACAAACATACACGTATGCACACACATACACACACACACACACACACACACACACACACTACACACTAGCTCTCTCTAAGGAATCTCGCTAAGCCCTGCAGTCAGCTGACTCTTCATTTTCAGGACTGTTCTCTTCTGTTGTTGTTGTTCCTGGAAGAACAATCCTAGGAAGGAAGGGAACGAGTTACATGGAGGCAAAAAACTGTAGGTGGACAATGTATGTAGATATAGTTCTCCTAGGCATTCCTTAAGGAGAGACAAAAGTACAACCACGTCACTAAGACACCATCTGCTATCCTGGACAAGTAAAGCGTGAAACTCCCCCTCCTTACTGAAGCCAGTGGAAAGCTGCCCCTCTGCCTCCTGCCCCACCCCAACCGCTGCCCCTGCCCCTGCCTCCTGCCAACTGCCTCCCTACCTCGGCCTCCTACCCCGCCTCCTGCCCCCATCCCTGCCCTCAGCCTCGTCCCCCTGCCCCTGTCCCCCTGCCTCCCTGCCCCTATGCCCCCTGCCTCCCCGACTTCTTCCCTGTTCACACAGCCTGGTTTCTGTTTTCCTTCCGGGCTTATGCTCCACTGACCTACAAATGTCCATTGCAATCATGTCATTTTTCACTCTTTGCACTGTTCACCGCTCTTCTCGCCCTTTTCTATTTTTGAAAAATGTGTCCTTCAAAGCAGCGTGCTTTCCTGCGAAGCCGTTAAGTAAGACATATAGTGAAGCGAGACATTCATATAGCATTGAAAACAGACCTTTTGGTTTAAAAAAACCAGTCACTTGGACGGGTGTCTCAATCAGTGACATGCCTGCCGTGCTAGCATGTGGCATGAGTGTGGGTTCCCAGAATCCACATAAAATCTGAGCATGGCCTTGTCCTCATGTCATCCCAGCCCTGGAGGCAAACGTAGAGACAAAGATGCCTGAGGCTTGCTGGTCAGCCAGTCTAACTCAGTGGATGAGCTCTGGGTTCAGTGAGAGATCCTGCCTCAAAAAAAAAAAAAAAGGAAGAAAAGAAGTGGAAAAGTAAAAGCTCTTGACCTCTGTCCTCCACACATGCACAAGTTGTTATGCACACACTCACATACACATACTCACCCCCCTCACATCTACACAAACACACACTCACACAAACAGTACATGGATAATTATTTGTGCTAAAATATATCAAAGATATCATTTTATTTTTTATAATTTTATTTTTGGTGATGCTAGAGATTGCATGCACTAGCCAAGGACTTTACCACTGAACGACAGCTCCAGCCCAAGATGGCGTTTTAAATATTTCATGTAACTCTCTCAGTGGAAAAAACACAAGGATGAGTTAAAACACCAGGCAAATGGATCCGGAGGAACATGGATTCTTACCATCTGGAACTGAGTGCTTAAAGAGTAAAGGGGGTCTATACTGGGGCACAAATCTGGGCCATCCCCGATGACCCCCTGTGACACCCCCCCCCCCCCCGTAGGCTTCTGTGTATCTGTGAGACAGTTTCCTCCAGGGAACTACCACGATGCCCATCCTGGAGGCATTGTGAAAGCAGACGGGATAGCACAAGGCCTTGCTTTCCCAGGGATCTTTGCTGTTGACAAGTGCCAGTGAAGTTACAGAGGCCAAAGTCAGCCAGTGGCCAACAACTGATGAAGCACCTGCAGCCCCTCAAGCAACTCTCCAAGGTCAGACAGCTGTCATTCTCTCTGAATACCCGGGACACGAGAGTCTCCATACCTCAGAAGGATAAGCAGTGGGCTTATCTTTGTGGGTGCAGGAAAAACAGCCATGTCGAGGTCTAGGGGAGAGGGAGGGTGCTGAGCCTGAGTGTGCCCTTGCACTTGTGCCCCCATGAACTAGTCCTTCTTACACATCCGGGGTAGACATCTACAGTAGGATAAACATAGAGAAGATGAAAAGATGAACCCATCTTTCTGGGAAGACGACTTCAGTGAGGGGATCTACTCAGTGTATGACCTCAGTTCCTTTTAACTAGGACTACTGTGTTACTTAGGAAGTCACAGAGTGGAAAGCGTGTTGGTCCAGCTCACCACTCTGCAGAAGGCAGGCTTCCATCAGTCTGTCGCCAGAATGGTCCCACCCAGCTCTGCCTCAGTTCACTGCTGTGGCTTAGAAGTTCATGCTAACACTGAGTCACTCCAAACTATCCTGAAACACTAACTCATACTGTGCCTTTGTTTATCTGGAAAAAGGATATGTAAAAAGGAAATCAAGTTAAAATAAGGTAATGGTGTGAGTCTTGTTCAATATGGAGGATATTCCAATTAAAAGGGGGAATTTGGAGACGCAGCAGCACATAGGGGCTGGTACTTGGGAATGAAGACATGAGGACAGACCTAGAAAGGCCCCATCCCTCCTGCCCTCAGGAGGATCAAGTTGAGAAGAACTTGACTTTGAACACTGGTAGCCGCAACTTCAAGTCAATGTTCTTGTGTGCTAAGCCCCACTGTGTGTGATGCTTTGCTAGCCAGATCTAGGAAATGCATCATACATTTGGTGAACAGAATTTTAGTCAAATGAGAGGCCAGCTGGGAGGTCTTCGGTTTCTTGGGAGGTATGTCTAGATTATAGGATTCATTGAACATCATAATTTTGAAAAATAAATCCATTACAAATATCACCAGTGGTGCAAAAGTCCATAAAAATTCAATTATACAAATTTACAGTCCAGAGAAGGGGAAAAAAATCAAATTACCATTTATGGAAATTTAAGCAGGGTTTATGACTGAGAAAATAAACAGGGATCTACTAATTGTGCAACATAGCGTTAAGAAGCCAAGGCACAAGGATGAGGCTGTGTGGACTCGACTCTCAGCTCTGCTGTTTATCAGGGATTTGACCTTCAGCAAGCAGCTGCTGTGTGCTGATCCCCGGTCCTCTACCACAAGACTGCTAGTAGATGGGTCCCTGAGCTGCCAGGCTAAATATTACCCATCATGATGACAGCTAGGGGCAGAGAGTTGTTTCAACTTCAAAACAAAACAAAGCAAAACAAAAATAAACACAAAAACAACAAAAAAAAACCCACAAAATTAAAGGCAAGTCTTCAAAAATTTAAAACATGGGGTTGTTTCTTTTTACATGATACATTCTATTTGTGTTTGTCATTTTTCTTTCTCTTACTCTACAGCATTTCAGCATACTGAAAGCAGTATAGTGTCAGATGTAAACATCAAACTCAATCATCCAGATGGTTCTCTAAGCTATCTAGTTATCCACGCCCAGAAAAGCACCGAAGATTTCACGAGCACAGTTATTCTTTTCTTGGATTCTGACATGTTCCCAGATAAGGATGCTGAGCTCTCTGCTTTGGGCCATATCATCATCATCACACCAAATCACATTGAAATAAATTTAGCTTTACCCTCTTGACTTTTATTGTGCAGGATTGGTTTCGAGGATAACGATGCTACTTCCTTGTCACACATTGCTTGAGATGTTGTATATACTAGTTGAGGCAGAGCTACAATTTAGTTCATAGAAGATACAGAGGAAATCTGAGTGGCAATATCAACTAAGTTAGGAGCTGTGAAGTTGCTGGAGAATCATAGTACTCTGTTCAGGGAAGTGAGGGATCCCAATGAATGTGAGGAATAGATACCTATGATAAGAAAGTGAGAATCTGATGTTGCTACTGTGATCACCACATGCTATAAGGTAAGTGAAGGCAATGTGCCAAGCGGGTTGGCTCTGCACTGAAACAACTACATGAACAAGTCAGGGAACAGGCCTTTAACAAACAAATCGTGTCCCCAGGATGTATCTTGCTTTACTGAAACCACTAAGCTACCCATGCATGAAACATTATAGGGCCTCCCTATGGCCTTTTAGCAATATGAATATTCCCTGTAAATACTTGAGGGCCTCTCCTTGATTTTAGAGTCCATATGTCTTATGAAGTATCCAGAGGTAAGACTGCTCATAATGCAGGCTCCCTTCTGGAAGCTCAGCAGGTTTAAAAAAAAAAGTAAATAAATTTTTAAAAAGCAGGATTCCAGCTCTCATGAGGACTTGGCTCGGGGGGGGGGGGGGGGGGCAGACCTTGCCAGCCTCTAGGACCAAGAGAAAAATGCATGTGTGTTCCTAAGGCCACCCAGTGTGTGGCATTCTGTTGTGGTAGCTGAGTTAGACTCAAATCGGTGCCTACCCTTCCTTCATAGGGGTTATTAGAGCCCAGAACTATACACAGACACACAGGCCTTTTCATGGTCAGTGATAAACAAAACAGCAAATGCATTCCTTTTCATAATTAGATGTTCAATTATTACTTGTTAAATGATGAATGAATGTTAACACTGTTTGAATGGAATTTCCTGGTGAAATGAGAGCCAAATGGTGAAATTCAATTTGGTCATCTCAATTCTGTGTAAGAAAAGCTATATCCCAAAGCATCTTCTATGAAGGTCAGGGCACTGTTTAATAAAAGGCTGAGTGTTCTTTTGAGTATCTGTGCAGGTCTGGGAGACAAAAGTAACCGGAGCAGAAGCACAGTGATAGAGTGCTAAAAACCATTAAGTGAGAATGAGTTGCTGGATGGAATGGTACAAGCCTTTAATCCCAGCACTCCGGAGGCAGAGGCAGGTGGATCTCTGTGGGTTTCAGGCCAGCTTGGTCTACAGAGTGAGTTTCAGGACAGCTAGGGCTACACAATGAAAGCCTGTCTCAAAAAATGAGAGAGAGAGAGAGAGAGAGAGAGAGAGAGAGAGAGAGAGAGAGAGAGAGAGAGAGAGAGAGAGACAGGAGTTAGAGATGTAAGAGTGTTGAGATGATAAAAAGACCAAGCAGGCTAGTAACTCACTGTAGATATGGATGCTAGCCAGCTTTTAAAGAGCATGGGTGTCTAACATTCCATTGCACAATACTGGTGAATGTAACCAGCTTGCCTTTTCTCAGACCATCAAAATCCTGATAATACACAAATACACAGAGCAAATAATATTTTGTTGGGGAGGGGGTAATAAGGGAGCCTGGTTGGTGGTTGGGGACCTTGAGGGAAAGCATTGAATCCACCTTTGGATTCTGTGGTGTGGAAAAGCTTGATACAGTGACTATTAACCAAAGTTGAACTAATCTTGCCTAAACCAACTGGGGCCTCCAGTGGTCAGGAGGCAGCTGAGTCTCCAGGGCATTCTCAATAGCTGTGGGTCTATCCTGGGGCTTTTCACAGCGGGTGTAATGGGGATGTTTGCCAATTGTTACTAGACTCCAGGAAATAAAATCCCCATACCCCACAAACAATAAAAACCTCAACCAAGTTTAATGTGGTAGCTGCCAGAAATCCAGCTTCCTGTTGTTGTCCAGGGCCCAAAAGTTCATATTTACCCTCAAGTAACTATGCCCTCCCTACACCCCTCCTGCCACCAAGAGATCAGATCAACTGATAAGTCTGGAGTGTGTTTCAGTCTGGGAGAACGGTCAATTGCAGAGTTACTAGAAATGATTTTAACAGAGTCCATATAGAAAAACTTGTGTCCAACAATAAGAGAGCTTTAAGGAAATATGGTAAAAATGAACAGGAAGAATTCTTAGAATATGTCAAAGGATTTGCAGTACTGAGTAAAATCTAGAAGGGCATCTAATTTTTTTATTGGGTGTGGGAAGTAGGAGAACTTGAAATGCAGGTTTTATTATTAACGTGAACTAGTTAAGGAAATTGGTGGCATTGGGAGAATCAACAGTCTGTGGGGAGGGAAAATGAAGAGGAAATAATTATAGGTGACGTTAATTGGGTGACTCATGACAAATACAGAGAGCCTTTGGAACACAATATACAAACAGCCTGTGTGAATTGATTGACGTTGGTTGGTTTTGGTTTTGCTAGAAAAAATCAGAACGTTTCAGCACATCAGAGAAAAGACATTTGTTGGATTGTCTGGAAGGACCACAAATGCATTTGGCAAGGATACATCAGTGCCGGGCAACTCTACTACTGTTTTGAGTGGTTTGGGTTACTGTGCAAGAGGGAATTCTGGGATTTACGTGGATACCATTGGTCTCAAATGGAGCCGCAGAACCCTAAGTCCATTGTCCCCGTTCTTCCCCAGAAACATTACCCTTAAACTGTACCTTTTTAACTCCTGTAAGTACAGACCTCAATCCTGTGTGAAAAGGAAGACTTCAAAGAGCCGTCACTTAAGGCTACAGTGGAAAAAAAAAGAAATTTGTTCAATAAATAATATCTGTAAGCAAGATCTAGGAAGGAAGACAAGGAGGAGGAAGTAGTATTTGAAATGTAAAAGAAGACTTTCAGACTACGTGGAGTCCTTACTCCATGCCTCATGTATTTGAAGAAAACAGCTTCAAGCACACACAAAATATTTTCAGCTAGTATCAAAGCTCCCACCATGGAGCAGATGTGACAATGCTAACTAAAGGCTTCCCTCTAGTGGCCAACCTGAAGAACTACATAATTCAGCAAAGGAAGACAAAAGAATTAACAAAAACCTGTTAGAGTAGCAGGGGAAGCAGTCACTTAGAGATACCTAAACGTGTGGTAAGTGGATTTTTTTTTGTCATAAGCTGGTAAAAATCCTGTACGAGGTCAGAAGATAGTTCGGATGCAGTCCCACAGTTTTGTCCTTTTCATCCTGCTTATATCCCGGGTGTAGGAATGTACTTACAATTCGATATATTGATACAAACTAAAAACCCTTTATGGAAGAGATACAAATACGATAAATATGAAATTCAGTTGTTTTCTATCTCTTGATTGTTTCTCAACTACCTTTTTCACAGGGAACTAGAAGCAGTCAAGACACAGCCCCAAACTCTGAGTGGCTCCCTGGTTTCATAAACTCTGGCTTGTTTGAGCTTGCATTATTCACTTAACTCCCCAGAAAAAAATACTTTTTAAGGCTCTCTGCTCCTCCTCATTACCAAAGATAGTCGTATCTTCTCCTATAATGCCAGCTTCATCTACAAGACGTGATGGTGACACTCGGAGTGAACAGATTTGGTCATATGGGGTTTCATGGTCACCTGGTAGCTTTCAACTTTGGCAAAGTGGATATTGTTGCCATCAGTGACCCCTTTGCTGACCTCCACTACATGGTCTTCATGTTCCATCAGGATTCGACCTACAACAAGTTCTACGACACAGCCAAAGGTGGAAACAGAAAACTTACAATCAAGGGAGACCATCTCCATCTTCTAGCAGTGAGAGCTTGATGATACCAAATGGTGTATACGCAGCTGGTGCCAAGCATGTTTGTGGCATCTACTAGGGGTTTCACTTCCCTGGAGAAGGCTAGGGTCCACTGTTGGGGACCAGCCCCCACACTTATTTACTCCAGGAACTCTTGAGGATTGAGGAATAAGAGGCTTAGTTTGAAACAGTGAGGAGAGAAACAGAGAGAAAACACAGGATAGACTCGGGTGGCCCTGGATCCTTATCCACTGGCCCAGAACTTTATTCCGAAGGTCTATTTATAACAATACCAAGGGGTGGAACAAAAGACTTCCCCCTTGTTAGTTAGACCCTTACAAACACCTGGTACCCAAGCCCGTGGTCCAATCAACCTCCCATGCAGTCCTGCTGGGTACAGCCGCTAGAAAACCTAGTAGGTTTGAACAGTCCACTTGGGAAGTAGAGCAAAAAAGGTCATCGTCTTTGCCCCTTCTGTGGATAGCCCTGTGTTTGCGATGGTCCTGTACCATGAACATATGGTAACTCAGTCAAGATTGTTAGCAAGCTTCCTGAGCTACCAACTGATTACTCACCACCAGCCAAGGTCATCTGTAACAACTTTGGCATCCTGGAGGGACTTATGACCACAGTCCATGCTATTACAGCTGCCCAGAAGACCCACGGATGGACCTTCTAGAAACTGTGGCAAGATAGCTGTGGGGCCACACAGACCTAGTAGACATGGATGTGGGCAAGGTCATCCCAGAGCTGAAAGGAAAGATCATCAGCATGGTCTTCTGTGTTCTTACCCATAATGTGCCCTTCATGGATCTCACCTGCTGCCTGGAGAAAGCTACTAAGTTGGATGGCATCAAGAAGGCAGTGAAGCCTTGGACGGCCCTCTAGAGGACACCCTGGGCTATTCTGTCACTAACAGTGACAGCCACTCTTCCACCTTTAATGCTGGGCCTGGCATCACCCTCAATGACCACTTTGTCTAGCTTATTTCCTAGAGTGACATGAATTTAGGCACAGCAATAGGATGTTGGGCCTCATAATCCCACCTTCCAAGGAGCAGGGGGTCCTGGACCATGAGCTCCAGCAAGAAGAGAAAGAGTCACAAGAGAGAAAGAGCCCCCGCCTACACTCAGTTGAGTTTCATTTCCAGACTCCCAGATGGGGGTGTGGCTTGGGGAGCCCTACTTTCTCAAATACCGCCAATAAAACTTACTGCATCCAGCCCCCCAGTCACTTTTTGAAAGCATATAAATTGCTGCTTCTCTAGTCTTACTAGGTTAAAGGTAACAAATACATGTGAATATAAGTGCTTTATAAATGCTCACATACTACACACAAATTAGCCACTATATACATGAAATCCCCAGGTGATGAGGAGGAGCCTGGTAACCTTAACATTTGAAGGTGCTTTAAAGCTATATTTATATTTTAAGCAGGCCTTTTATTTTAAATTGCTTGGGTTTAAATAGAACAAGATTGCTTGGGTTTGGTAACATGATAATCTGAATCCTCGTTTTTTTCTTGTGCTGTCCACACAACAAAGGGGCACTGACTCTGTTTAGATCTGTAGGTTCGATCAACCACTGAACTCCGATGCTCTGACTGTAATCTCAGTGTTGAGATATGTCATTCTAAAAAGCCTGCTATGTTCTTAACTGTCCATAGTGATTTATAAAACACATTTCTTTGGTGGAATATTATTTTAACTAGGCAAAGATGTGTTACATTTGTTTCTGCTGCCTTTGTTAATGATGTAAAGATGTGTTACACTTGTTTGTCCTGTATTTGTTTAATAATGAAAAGACGTGTTGCATTTGTATTACCTTGCCTGTGTAAGGCACCTGATTGGTCTAATAACGAGCTAAATGGCCAATAGCTAGGCAGGAGATGACTAGACAGGGCTGGCAGAGAGACAGAACAGGAGGAGTAATCGAGGCTCAAAAGGAGAGAACAAAGGAGTAGAAAAGAAGAAAGAATGAGGAGAGAAGAGAAGAGAGGAGACTCCCAGAGCCAGAAGCCAGGTGGCTACCAGCCAGCCAGACATAGAAATAGCAAGACAGTAAGAAAAGGTAAAAAGCCCCGAAGCAAAAGGTAGATAAAAAGAAATGGGTTAATTTAAGTTAAAGAAAAAGAGCTAGCCTAAGCTATGCCGAGCATTCAAAACTAATAGTGAGTCTCCATGCCATGATTTGGGAGCTAGTTGGTGGCCCAAAAGAAAAAGCCTAGTACAGTTTCCATGCTTTGTTACTCTGAGATACTGGACAGAACCCAAAGAAAGGACAAAAGGGTGCGATTGGACCTGCTGACGCCACCCTTATTTGAGAGAGAGCTATCTCCTGCCTATGGTATGGGGAGTTGTACTAGGTGACATGTATTTACTTCATGTGTAAGGTAGAAATGAATTCTTTTCTTTTTACAATATCAGTTATGTTAGAAACAGCCAGTTTCTAATTTATTCAATGTAAGCTGTTTTCAGGGAGTCTCATATGACAGAAATCAATTTGCATTATTTTTCAAGCCAATGGGATAGTAGGCATGCATTATTTTCTTTTAGTCTTAGATGGCATTATTATGACTATCAAAGTGATACTCTTGTATGTGTAATTATTTTACAGGGGAAATACCCTTTAACACAGAAGACTGTCTATCAGCAGATGAATGGGTAAGAAAATGTACAGGCGCACTGTGGAATTTTCTTCACCCACAAAGAGAGATGAAAACATGACATTTGCAGGAAAATGGATGCAACTGAAAATCACCGTGTTAAATGAAACAAGCCAGTCCAACAAAAACGAATTGTTATATGTCATCTGTGGAAATACATATACATGTATACAATAGATCAAATATGTACATATAGATAGTCAATAGAAAGATAAATGATAGACAGACAAACAGATGGATGATAGATTGTGTGTGTGTGTGTGTGTGTGTGTGTGTGTGTGTGTGTGTGTGTGTGTGAAGTGCATGTGCATACACTGCAGGTAGAACAGGACCCACTCAGAGAGGGAGAAAGAGATCTTAAGGGAGTACAGAAGGAGGAAGAACAGAGAGTGAGGGAACACATGTAACATACAGACAGAAGCGGGGACTACTTGAAGGACGCTGGGAGATCACCAAGAGGGGATGGGGGACTTGGGGAAGGCAGCAGAGGAGGAGGGGAAGAAGAGCAAGTAGAAGTGATGGACCTGAAGGAGAAGGCCACAATAACCCACATTGCTTCACATGCTAGCTTAGAAGAAACAGAGCAATGACTAAAGAATGGTTCCAAAGAGGACATGTACTGCAAACTCTCATGTTCAAGCTGTCAATCACAAGGATGCCGCACTCAGCCAAATCCTTATGGAGCAGTTCAATTGTATCTGGAAATGCAGAGCTCAGCCATTTATTAGTCCCCCTCCCCATACACAGACTTTTGGCTTGGTGAAGGTCTATCCAAGATGCAGAATGGAGTTCATGTTTTGTGATGCATTTAAAGAGTAGATTGTTATATCTTCATGTCTCAGGGTGCAAAAGGAAGGCTTCAGCAGGAGGCACACACAGAAGAAGTAAGGCAGGCATGGGGATTTGGTAAAATTACCCACGGGAAGAATATCTGTGCCTCTCTTGAAGTTCCCAGGGAGAACCAGGTCCTCCAGTGTATCCAAACCTTCTCTGTGCTATGATCCCCTGGGAGTTTTGCAGACATCCCTGACAGATCACAACCTCCATCAAATGGAAGGGAACCTGTGAGTCACCTCACAGTATTTCAGTTCTTGAGATGGCACAGACATGAAGCCAAGTCGGAGGAACATGTTGGTTGAGGAGCACACAGCTTAAACCAGGCATGGGATGCCTATATAAGGGATAAGTCAGTATCAAAGGACTTTTTAAATACCTTTCAATTTGTACAAGAACAAGAGGCAAGCTTCATTTTTTTCAGGTGCGGTGGGTATGAACAAATCACCCATGGGAGATAAAAAAGACTCTGTGGTTTTTAACCAAGGTCAGTCGAAAACAGCATGAGCTGAGCAATCCACAGTCCACCCTGCTGGGTACACTGGGAACATGACAAATCTGTGGTCTGATGCTAATCAGGAGCTGACAGACAGGGTCACCACTGTGTAAACAGAGAACAAGCAATATATGAACTTTAGTTAATATCAGAATTCAAGCCAGAGCAAGGTACTAAACGTTAACAATTTAGGAAAGAATATTTCATCAATACCTGCTTGGTTGAGTCCGAGAATTTTGAAACAAGGCAAACATACAGCAAGGAATCCTTGTGGAGAATGGAAAAGGTACAGGCATGTTGCTGTGTAACTGGAAGTTTTCCTGTGTCCCGGCTGGCTGGTGCCTGGGACAAATCTCTCCCACTCATGTCCAGCAAATAAACACACAAAGGCTTATATTAATTATAACTGCTTGGCCATTAGCTCAGACTTATTACTGACTACCTCTTACACTTAAATTAACCCATAATTCTTATCTATGTTCAGCCACGTGGCTTGGTAGCTTTTCTCAGTTCTGCCTTCACATCTTGTTTCCTCTGTGTCTGGCTGGCAACTCCTCTGTTCTGTCTTTCTCCTCCCTCTCTCTCCAGTTAGAATGTCCCACCTAACCTTATTCTGCCTCACCACTGGTCAAACAGCTTTATTTATCAAGCAATAAGAGCAACACATAATCACAGCATACAGAACAGCATGCCCATCATCACTGTAAGCACTAAGACAGTGAATGGTTCTCAAACTGGGGCTCCAGATCTGCAGGGCCATTAGCCCAGCTGGCACATAATGGGACTCTCTCAAAACGAAGTGGGAACTTGGAGGATGGGCCCATGGTGAGAGTGCTCCCGACCACCAAATTTCTGAGTTTCGTTTCTATTTATTTATAATTTATGTATTTAAGAGTGTTTAAAATTACGTGAATATGAATGTTTTTAGGCATGTGGGGACAGCGCCTGCAGAGGCCAGGAGAGACTGTCAAACCGGTGGCACTGGAGTGGACTGTTGTCGTCTGCTGTATGTGGGAACTGTGATTTCATGAGTTGGCTAACAGCAAAGACTTGCCGGTAACACAAGTGAAAGTGAGTGGCCTTGATAAGAAGGAACAGGGGGAGGAGGAGGGGGAAGCGAAGGGGGGGATCATCCATTCAGGATTCAGAACAAGGCTAGGAATGATGGCAGATTCAGCAGGAATGGGGCCCTCACAGATTGGAAGAACACGCATGCATAGACCACCCAGAGATATGTAGGGGTGATTCATGATCTCATGTCCTGAGGTTTAGCCTTGTTCTTTCTTAGGCCTCCCTGAGGTCAGAATGACTTGCGTAGAGCCTCTGAACACTGTCTGTGCAACCCACGGTCCCCCTTTGGGCTTTCAGAGTCCTAGGGACCCAAAAATCACTCTCTCTCCAGCTTGGAACACTGAAGATGATATGCCATAGACTCTCTCCAACATCCACTGGGAGCAGCTCCCAGCATTCAGCACATCTTTACATGACAGAAGAGGGCAATGGATGCCCTGACTTCTATGATTCTAACATGGGATAGAGCATATTCTTGCATAAAAATGTGTCTAAACATAAACATATGCTATGTATGAAAACCAATAAATTTTCACCAAGTTAAACATACAGAGATAAGCAAGACTTGATTGAGAAACAATAGAACTACTATCCAGAATCCCCCAGGAGCCCAATTCTACTTATTAACCCAAGGGACTTGCTATTAAAATACTAATCCTAAAATTAGGGCTTATTGCCTATTTCAAGCTTCATGTAAATGAAGTCATAATACTAAGACTCTTGTGTATGTGTCTTTAGGTATATGATGACTGTGATATGTAACTTTGGTGTTGCCTGTAGGTATGATTTATTCATTCTGTAGTTGTATGTGGTGTTTGCAGTAGACAGTGGTGAACACAGAGACCCACAACTAGCCAAGGTACAGAGACTAAGACAGAGACGGCAAAATGCTCAGCCCTAAACGGAACACAAACTTCAATCCCTCTCCCAAGGCTCAGGATCATTACCTAAGAAAGAGGCCAGAAAGAATCTAAGAGCTGGAGGGTGGATGACTACAGGGAGACATTATCTTCTGGATACCATGGGGAAATGCATACATAAGCTCATAGAATGTACAAAATCTCTGTTAGCCCAAGTCATACCAAATCCCAGCAAAGAGACAGGAGCTGGGCACACAGTCCTTCCCAAACCCATGGAGCTACTGGCATTTATTAGCTACTAGGAGAGGGAGACAGTTTCTGTAAGAATGTAGTCCCTGGTAAGTCAATCACTCTCCAGCATAAAACTGTACATCGAGGAACATTTGGATGGCACAAATTGCTTTTGAAGGACTTTTTAAAAAAACTTACACAGTTGGGAAGGTAGGGAAGGGGGCTATGAATTGGGGAAGAATTGTGGGAGGAGTAATATGATCAAAATACAGTATATGACGTTTTAAAGAACTAAAAATAAAATGAGAAAAATCTAAAATAGTTATGATGACATAACATTACCTTGCAAGTAGCTGTGTATGCTTCTCTGTCAAGGAAGGAGGTATAAGTTTCCTTAACTAGGCAGCTTGTGAGTGTTATTTTGAACTTCAAAATATACAGATTTATAGTATTTAGCTCCCCAAATGTAACCATAATTCATAACCTCACAAATTCCCCAAACATCCCTGCTCCAACCCTCACCCTAGTCCTAAGCCCAAAGCTCTTGGGTTGGGTTGGTAAATACAAGTTTTCATGAGATTCTCAGATGATTCATGGCAATGATTCATTAACCAACTCCAGCTTTATACTCTTATTTCCTCTGTTAACTTCTTAGGGAAGATTCTATTTTGAATTTGTATGTATTTGTCTGTGTGCGTAGACCACTTGTGTGCAGGTGCCCATGGAGGCAGAAGAAGGCATAGGGGACCCTTCTGGATTTTCAGGCAGTTGTCTGCTGCTTTACATGGGTGCTCACCAAACCTGAGTCTGCAGGGAAACGAGTGGGTGCTCTTAACCACTGAGACATCTCTCCAGCTCCTTGTCAACCTTTTAATACTGATTTCATGTATCAACTGAATAGTGTAGAGTCAGTCACCTGTCGGTGGTGGAAGTGGGAAAGAGAGGTTAGATTTTACAGAGATGTGAAAGACATCCATTGAGGATGCCATGATGAATACCAAGTGCATGGCTTCCGTTTGGAATGCTTCTCAGCTTGGTGACATGTGGGAAGGCTGTGACTCTTTATCAGCAACCATCTCTACATGTCTAGACCATGAT
This sequence comes from Peromyscus eremicus, assembly GCF_949786415.1. Classification (NCBI taxonomy): domain Eukaryota; kingdom Metazoa; phylum Chordata; class Mammalia; order Rodentia; family Cricetidae; genus Peromyscus; species Peromyscus eremicus. Next base: position 43,682,279 of record NC_081427.1, read on the forward strand.
CCTTCATTAGCAGATCTCTCTCATTTTAAGGCAGGGTGTTCTAACTCATTGGCTCCTAAAGTTCATTATTTAACTTAGTGTTTACTTTGTTTCCCAGACTTCAATCTTCAATCCCTAGAATTTTGCTTAGAGCCTTTGATCTATTCTGCAAGGCGAGAGGATTTTTTTTCACAGAGCCTGGCAGTACACAGGAACACCTGGAAATTAAAAAAAAAAAAAATTTCCAAGCCTGGGCACCATTCCAGCCACTTAAACCTTCATGTGATTATGCTATCTGACATGTGCATGTTTGGAAAGTCCTGGAAAAAGATACCTTTCCATTATTCCTTTTATACAGAAAAAAACTTCAAAGAACACACCCCTCTCAATACCTAGAGACTGCTGCTCATTCCTTTAATAATTTTATGCCATTAAATAGACATTGTTTATGAATATAAAGTCATGAAGTTGCTTCAAACTTCCATCATCTCTTTCACTTGGAGAGTGAGTGTTCCTCCTTCTGTTGGGGGAGGGCATTCTGGCAGTAATGACGTGTCTGCCCACACCCTGTAATTCAGAGACTCATGTGTGCATTCTTTATGGGTGCCAGAAATTAAAAGCTTAAAACTTAAGTGTAGTGACTTACTCTTGTCTCCAAGCTATTGAGATGGCTGTGGCAGATGACACCATTCACTGCTGGTAAGGAACAGGCTTAGAGATATTTGGATGAGGAAGACATTTGTCAAGATTATTCCTAGTTTAGAAATTTTACACAGAGCACTGCCATTTTCAAAATCAGTGTAAGTCACATCAAGGAACTAATATGATCCCTGTAATTTGGGAGACATTAGTGTAGTGTTTCTAAGCAATAAGTATGAAGACATCGATTTTAGTAGTGGGAAAACTTAAAAAACAGATCTAATTGCCTGCTAGCTTGGTATAGGCTTATTTGCACAAGTGGACAGAGTGTTCACGTTTAGTCACTCATCTGTAGATGAGTGCTATATTGTGTTTTCCACCACTGAGGAAGGAACAGCTCTTCCTTCTCCTGAGAGGCTTGCTCCAGGAACCAAGGAGAGAATTTTCCCCAAGCCAAGGCTGTCCCTCATAAACCCCAGATGTCCACAGCACAGTGTTTGCCTAGAATCTCTGCAATATGTTCATATGCTTTCAATCATCTCTACACTTCCAGGATACACAATATAGTGCTGTGCAAGCAGTTGGTGTATTGGTGTGGTTCTCAACCTTCCTAATGCTGCAACCCTTTAATATAGTTCCTCATGTTGTGGTGACGTCCAACTGTAAAATTATTCCACTGCTACTTCACAACTGTGATTTTCCTACTGCTATGAATCATAATGTAAATACGTGATCTGAGACTCTGCTGGAGATCATGGCCCACAAGTTGAGAACTGCTGGTTTAAAAAGTGATCACAAGAGAACATGTGTGCTTGACGTACATGTTATTTCCTTCCTATAGTTTCTACTCATGAGTTTTTTTAATCTACCTGTACAATGACACACAGCTGTCTATCACCTAGAGCCAGGGGCAGGTCTTTGGCCAAAGAGTATCTGGGACTGTAATAAATGTGAAAGGGTCCTGTCGTTATTATGAAGATTATTCATGTTGTAAATAAACATCCGTTTGGAGGACATGAAAAGGAATTCACAGAAATCATGTGGATTCCTAGGTGACTATTATTCTTTGCAACTGAAAATAATTTTCTTTATTTTTATTTACTTGTTTGTTTATTCTGATTTTTCAAGACAGGATTTTTCTGTATAGCACTTTGTAGACCATACTGGCCTCGAACACACAGAGATCTATCTGCCTCTGCCTCTAGAGTGCTGGGATTAAAGGCATGCACCACCACCACCCGGCTCTTCTTTACTTTTGAAAAGGATTTATTGTCTATTTTTACCTGTATAAGTGTTTTGCTTAGGTGGAAGAGTCTAGAGGAAGTTATATCACTTGGAACGAGAGTTGCAGACAGTTGTGAGATGCCCTAGAGGTGTTTGAATTCAAAGCCTGGTCTTCTGCAAGAGCATCCGGTGCTCTTAATTGCTCACCTCTCCAACCCCTGAAAATAATTTTCATTTCTTGGCCTGGTTAAGAAAACTAAACAAAGCCGGGCAGTGGTGGCGCATGCCTTTAATCCCAGCACTCGGGAGGCAGAGTCAGGCGGATCTCTGTGAGTTCGAGGCCAGCCTGGGCTACCAAGTGAGTTCCAGGAAAGGCGCAAAGCTACACAGAGAAACCCTGTCTCGAAAAACCAAAAAAAAAAAAAAAGAAAAAGAAAAAAAAAGAAAAGAAAGAAAGAAAACTAAACAAACCCTATGCTTACAGCGGTTCAGCAATCTTCTAGTTGACCAGCAGGTGGCGCTCAATTCTTAGAAATACTAAAGTGATGCTTAAAAACAATTCTTTGGCGCACACAGGAAGCCTAACACAGAAATGCCTTCAGTGCACAAACTCGTCCAGCTTTCACGGCGGTGTTAAAATCATCTCCAGAGTCCCTGAGTAGTGATGTTCAGTAGCCATGTGCTGCCGGTAGCCATGAAGTGGGGTGTAGAGCAGAAGGGTACCCACACATTGTTGCTTATTTGTCCTTTAGGTGTTATAAATAAACTAACGTGGATAAAATCCTCCTCTCTGTAAAATGATGCTCATTTTTTTTTTTCCGAGACAGGGTTTCGCTGTGTAGTTTGCGCCTTTCCTGGAACTCACTTGGTAGCCCAGGCTGGCCTCGAACTCACAGAGATCCGCCTGGCTCTGCCTCCCGAGTGCTAGGATTAAAGGCGAGCGCCACCACCGCCCGGCAAGATGCTCATTTTTTATATGTGATCATGAAAATGGAGCTGTCTAGCAAATGAAGGCCTATCTGGGAGTCTCCAGCTCTAAGCTCAGCTCTCAAGAATCGTCACCTAGATTCAGCTGCCACTGGTTGGATTCCATTAGTTTGAATCCTGTCTATCTGCTTTCATATCTGTCGGCCCCAGTGTTACTACATCTGGTCCACAAAGGACTTTCCCCCCAGTCTCCTGATTTCTCCATATTCTAATTTTTCATCTCTAAATTGCATTTTGATCATTGTGGATGTATGGTCTGAATCAGTGAAAAATCAGAATGATTTCAGTGTTAACTGACATGAAATACCTGCAGACATCTGTGGCAATGAGTTCACATCGTATGAGGTCCTCTTTCCTCAGAGGCATAGACAAACGGTGGCAAGAGAAAGCAGTTCAAGTAGTCAGGAGGGATTTGGAGAATCCAGTGGAGGGGCTAAGAGAAGAGAGGAGAGGAGGGGAGAGAAGAGGGGAGGGGAGGGGAGGGAAAAGGGGAGATGGGAGGAGAGGGGAGGGAAAAGGAGTGGAGGGGAGAGGAGAAGAGAGGGAAAAGGAGGAAAGGGGAGGGGAGAGGAGAGGAGAAGAGAGGAGAGGAGAGGAGGGGAGGGGAGGGGAGGAGAGGGGGAGGGGAGAGGAGAGGAGAGGAGAGAGAAGTGCCATGAAGAATGAAGGTCATACACAGAGCCAAGGGGGACTGACATCCTGGGGTAGCCTGAATTTATTTTTGGCACTGTTTACTGTGACAGAGGCTTATGATGCAGAATCCTGGGCTAACGGGGAAGCTCCAGGAAGCCCCAGGCTCATCTTCTACTCTGCTAGCTATCAACCTACGCTCCCCACTTCTCCAGTTCATGTCAACAGCTTTCCATCAGAGGTACACACCCAAAGCACGCAGGCATGCTTCCCATTTTCTCTCTTTTTATCCGTGTCCACAGTCATGGTTTTAATAACCCTGAAAGCGGACTCCCTCAGATGGGACACAATGGATGCTCCCAACTCTCACCTCTCAAGGCAGCTGACTTGTCTGTGCCGTGGAGACAAATTTCTAAATGGTCCTATTAAATAAAATACACGGAGCCAAATGTAGGGGTGAACGCCTTAGAAAGATCAGGGAAATAGGGAAAGCCACCAGCCAACCTTACCTCACCAGCTCCGCAGCTTCCAAAGAGAGTGACTTCCTGTCTACCCAGGCTCATATACCTTGCTGTTCTGCCATCTGATTTTCTCCCTGTCTAGCTACATCACTTCTTCTTCTTGGCCAGCTCTGTCACTTCCTGTCTGTACAAACCTCCAGAACTCTATGGTTGGTACTGGGATTAAAGACATGTGTCACTACACTTGGCTCTGTCCCCTAGTGTGGCCTTGAACACACAGAGATCCTGCCTGCTAAGTGATAGGATTAAGGGTGTGTGCTACCACTGCCTGACTTCTTTGTTTACTCAAAATGGCTTGCTATTTCCTCCGATCTCCAGGCGAACTTTGTTTATTAAAGCACAAATAAAATGTCACCACAGTGCCTTCACAGTCATTACATGATCCTGTGACCTACTGTCCTGACCCTAGGCACAGTGAACATCCTTTCTCCTGGGCAGTCACATCCATCACTTTCTCTCGGGTAGATGATGTGCCTGTATGAGTCTGCCTCCTCCATGACTGCAGGAAGCCACTGGTCAGAATGAAAGCTGTGGGAACCTCCATCCCAGAGGTTGCAGTTTGATGTCATCTCAGTGTGGCCACTTCCTAAGTGTGCCTCCCCCAGCATGGTGCACGACTTGTGTCAGACTGTCTCCATCTGTATAAACAGTAATAAGAGGACCTCCCTGTGGTGATCGGGGCATTGCTCTTGAGTTACTTGCAAAAGTATTTTTTTCACATTTAGCAATCAATTCCCTTACACGGCTACCTGGTGAGTTCCAAGAACCTTAAGCCTGCGAAGCAGAATGCTTTCTCAGTCACCACAGCCAGACATAGGATGGGGGAATGCTGAATCCTGTTCCAATAGGTTCTTTACAGTCCCTTACACCATCAGGTCACAGCTTTTCTGGTCATACCAATTCTTTCCATGTGTATGTCTTTTGAACACTGTCTCAACAGCCCCAAGGACTTTCTCCTTGACACCCCTCCCCCCCGCACACGCGCGCGCGCGCGCTTCTCCTCTACATGGCATACTTAGATGACACCACTTTCTATGATCACTTTATCTTGCAGATGAGTCTGATGTCCATTTTGCACCCCCCTCCCACAAAAGCATTTCCTGTCATCTCTTTGACACCTTTCAGGAAGATGCCTATTAGGTGTCATCGATTTCCAGTGACAGACACTTCTGAAAGATGCATGGAATCCTTTGCTAAGTTTACAGAGCTAATTTTAATTCAACCTTCCAATTTTAAAAGTAAGATAAAAATGGAAAAGAATAGTTTAGAAGAAGGCAATTCCTGCAGACAATGGAGGCTTGAGTCATCTCTCATCTTCAGTCGGCAGCATCAGCATCCTTTTGCACTCGCTTATTAACAGCTGAAGTGGCTCTTCTAGGCACTAACAGGAGAAACACCAGAGGGCAAGTGCTGAACCTGGCTGGCCAAGAGAATGAACACGGCTCACTTTTATGCCAGGTTAAGATGCAGTGCTGTTCACCCTGCGACACAGGGTCATATTCCTAAATTCTGATAACAGTAAACGCATTTATCCTGTCTGTGCCTATTGCCGTTACGATGACTTATCTCTAAGCACTAAATTTCCATAGTTAAGTGATTCTTCCCAGATGGTTGCTCGTGGTCCATTTACAATATGTTTAGAGGCTTACTTGCTGTTTTCATTAAACACATCTTTTTGTTTGTTTGTTTGGCCTTCCTTAGAGCAGCAGAGAGCTGGAGTAAAAATTACTAAGCAAGTCAACCTTGCACTGCATTGTCCAAACAGCAGTGCGGATGTCCGTTAGTTCCACATGTCTAAGACAACTGCTCTTCCCACAAAAGCAAAGAAGGCCTGTGTGTACAGACATCAACTTAGCATTTTCCTCCATAGCTCATTTTTCTTGCCACCCAAAGAACCCCTCTCTCTCTCTCTCTCTCTCTCTCTCTCTCTCTCTCTCTCTCTCTCTCCCTCCCTCCCTTCTTCCCTCCCTCCCTCTTGTGTGTGTTTGCCTGTCTGTCTCTGTCTTTCTGTCTCTGTCTCTCTGTCTCTGTCACTCTCTTTCTCTCTTACACACACACACACACACACACACACACACACACACACACACACTCCTGCCACTGGCTACTTTTTGACCAGAATCTTAGACTCAATCTTAATAATGACTCTGAAAGGTAGATTTTTTTTTGCTGTAATAATTTCTAGGGTGATACACTATTTTGTGTTCCCCTGTCCCCAGGGAATGATGAGAACATCTGACTAAGAATCAGGTAAAATGTAAAAGCACCATATCCAGGAAATAAGTGCAAAAAAGTTCTTAACAGAAGCAAACCACCTGTTTTTCTAGCTAGCCTGTGCCTGGCACATCACTGAGTAGGTTGTGTCCTTCAAACCAGCCTTAACCAACTCAGATGCTCCCAACTGCAGGCTGTGACTGCAACCATCATGTCAGCCACAGGGGGGCAGTGCAGGGCATCTAATAGAGCTGACACGCAGCTGGAATGTTTTGAAAACTACCTCTAAAATTCTGGAATATAGTGTGTTTCACTCATTAACAAGAGCAGGTAAAGCTACAGGGCTCCGAAAATAATCGAGTTAGTCAGTGCAAGACTTGGAGACTTTATTTACTTTTTGTACCAGAAAGCAAATTATGCATATTTATTTAATTATATGTGTATTATTGTTGTGGTAGTTATTGTTGTTGTTGATGATGATGATGATGATGATGTGGAAGCCAGAAGACAACCTTAGCTGTCATTCTTCAAGCCTCACCACTTTGTTGTTGGAGATGGGGCCTCTCAGTGGCCGCAGGACTTCCTGAACACGCTAGACTGACTAGCTAGCAAGCCTTCCCAGCACGGGGATTATAATAATGTGCCATGTGCCTACTTTTTGTTCGCTTGTTTTGACATGAGTTCTGGGATTGGACTCATGAAAACCTCCAGGTTTTCATGCTTGACAAATGCTTTAGCAATTGAGTTACCTCCCTAGTCCCCAAATTTAAAGTATTTATTACCAGGCCCTTTATAGAAGAGGTATGCTGACCCAGATCTACGGTTCTTTTCAATAAAGGGCATGAAACTAAGGACATTAGGTTAAAGGAACTTTAATCTAGGACAGACAAGCCAGATGTGCATGCTTCCTGAAAGGCATGTCAGGAATATGATGAAATCACTGTCTGCTGGCATTTGCATTCCAGTGAGTCACACCCCAGGCATGGAATGCCAACAGACAACACCTTGGGGCCATACAGAAACCAAGGGGTTGGAAATGAATTTGGAGAGTAGGGAACACAACTGTTTGCTTCCCTGCTTCTAGCTGAGAGTTACACCAAACAAAAGAAATGGCCTGGATCCTCTGCCACAGGCTGGGCATGGTTTCTGCTTCAAGCAGGGTGCCTAGGGCTCTCTGAAGGGACGAGCTACAATGTGCAATGTTGGAAAGCCTGCATTTGTTCAGAGATAGAATTCTGAATATGATCATAAGAGTTTGAAGTGTAAAGGAGGAGACTACAGGTTCAGATCAATAGAAAGATGGATGACTGTGTGGCAGAGTTGGGAAAGGACAACCACAAAAATTTGCTGAAGAGAACTACAGCAATAATTTACAGAAGGAAGGATTGGGAATGTGGCCAAGAATAATCCATATAGTATCAGCTACTTACCCAATTCTTTATAGACCCTCATTAATAACACAAGTGAGAGACTTTAGTGATAAAACGGTGTTCATGAAGGAAGCAGAAATTCTCAGCACTAGAAAAGAGCATGGGGGCAGAGGGAACAATGGACAGAGACGCTTGCTTGTAAAGGTCAGAAGTGGTACTAGGTCCCTGGTCCTCCTTTGAGTTGAGATCCAGGGAGTTGAAAGGGGCTGACAGATGGCCAAAAGAGACTGAACAGGAGGAGTGTGGATGGAGATGACTGGTTAGAAACCAAAATAAACAAAGGAACTTACTGTCTTCAAAAGGTGGGGAGGAAGATAAGAGCAATTGTGGAGAGCTTGTTGTGAGTGGTCATCCTGTTGGTACCTAAAAAAAACTCTGCACAGCGGAGGCATTAGCAGGTAGTAATTGGACACAAGGGAACGGACAGATGCTCTGGGGGAGTCAGGGTGCTTCTTGACACAGTGTAGTGCACAGATGAGCCACAAGAGCTCCAAGCTATACTGCTGTGCCTTAAGTTGCCTCTGCCACTTCTGAGATGTTCGGTATGGAATATGTTTCTTAGTTTTTCCCTCCCTTGGCTTTCCCACTAGTCATATGGACACAGTGATAGGATGGGGTACTTGTAAAGATTAAATACATTCTTATGTATGAAAGACTTAGGACAGACCTGGCAGACATTGGTGCTGTGACACCATCAACTGTTGTTACCAATTCAACTCCCAGCCCATTGCTGGGGCTGCATTCTAGCAGTCGGTGAGCAGCACCAGGCTGAAGAGGTAATGGGAGTGACTGTACACGCAATAGACCTGTATCTGGCCATCCAGCTGTGAGAACAATATCAACTTAAGTAAATCCTCGAATTTCTCATCTCCTTGGCTCTGTCCTGCTCAACACTTTTTTTCATGAGCAGGACCTGAAATAACTTTATTTTATTGTGACAGTTGTGAAATATTCCAAGTACATAAAAATAACCTTAAACATTTAGAACTGACAAATGATGGAAATGTCACAGTTGAAGCATGAGGGATTCCTTTCACACAGAACACACTCAAGCAGAGATGGAGAGCCTCTTAGAGGGAGGTCACCGAGCTTCAAGTGGCATGCACATTAAGATAAACCTCAAAAGATCTCACTAGCGCAAATGTTTATTAGATATTTGATATGCGGCTAGGCACTGTTCTCATGTCTTAACCAGCCTTTCACTGTTGTGACAGAAAACCCAAGCAACAAAGGAGAGAAGGTCTGTCTTAGCTCACACTTTCAGAAGTTTCAGTCCACAATCTCTGGAATTCATTGTTTCCCAGCCATGCTAAGGCAGAGGGTACCCACCTGCCATGTGGTAAGGATCACCTATTCTCTCTATGATACCCAATAAACCAGAGAGTGAGGCAGGATCTCAGAACAGGGTATGGCCCTCAAGGGGCCTTCTTCTACCAACTGGGCCCAACTCCTGCAAGGTTCCATACCTTCAAGTAACGCCATCACTTTGTAAATCCATTACAGTATTAATAAGGTCATAGCCCTCAAGATTCAATTATTTCCCCAAAGTTCCATCTGTCCACTTTCTATATTGAGGACCAAGCCAAGGAGAATTTCTGAGAGAGAGTACAAATTCAAACATAACATCTAAGTATTTGGGATTTACATAAAGCCAATAGTCTATCTTTGTGGACCTTAACCAGAAGGCACAATGAATCATGGGACTTTGGATTCATTTTAATGTTTGGAGTTGACTATACACATCCCTAACCTTTTCCCATCTATAAAGTGCTAATACAAATACAGTCTTTTCATGTCTAGCTTCATTTATTCACTCAAAATACTCTTTGTGCTCATTTCTTGGGGAAAACAGTGAATGAGAAAAGGCAGAAAAGGTTCATGACATCATCCCACTAACACACATAAGAATCAGGCAGTTAACACAACAATTAATAATTAGCCACTTGTGGTAGCACATTCCCCTAATCCTAGCACATTAGAGACCGAAGCAGGTGGACCTCTATGAGTCTTAGGCCAGCCTGGTCTACATAGTGAATTCCAAACCAGCCAAGGCTACATAGTGAGACCTCATCTTTAAAAACAATAATAATAATAATAATAATAATAATAATAATAATAATATTTAGATGTTGATGGATGCAGGGAGTATTTTATCCAGTGTTACAAACACAGATCCTAACTGTTTCCTCTTTTTCTTGGGAATATCCGTGTAGATGTTGGCTATTGCTGAAGCTATATTTCAATACCATAGCCTGCACTGCCGTTGGCATTTACTAAATACCATGCTCTGTATTAGGGGGAGATAGGGAAGAAACCTTAGTATATCCTTCCTAAGAAACAGAAAGTGTTACTGCCAATTTTTTCTTCTTCCCTCCTACAAGATTCCTGAGTCAATATGTATTACGGGTGAATAAGTTCCCTTCTGTGTCATCAGAACCAGAGCACACACTTTGGATGGATTTATCAACCTCAGTATGGCCCTCACTCTAGCACATGCCAAACAAGGAAGATATGAGGACTTGGTCCCTGGTGATAGAGACAACATCCTATGACAGAGGATGGCACCCTCTCAGAGGATCAATTGACACTCAACTGGAACCTGCTGTCATCTGTCCCTTTCTGTGACAGTTGCACTCATTTTACAAAATGTCCTCTGCAGGTGGGGGCTTCTCCCAGAATGGGCTCAAAGATGACATAGAGAATAACTGCATGGCCAGCTACAGGCTCCCAAGCTTCCTCAGCAGCCAAGCATGGCTCTGCAATTTTGGAAGGCTGCAATGCATGAGTTTCCCATTTCTCATTTAGGCCACAGAGATTTTCTGGTATGGATGAAGAAGACAGATCTTTTTGTTTATTATTTGCTCAATGCATATTTACAGAGCACCCATTATGCATGAATCAGAGCTATTAGGAATGCAATAAAGAACACTCCTAAGTCCCTACCAAGATGGATCTTATTAGTGGGGAATACATAATAACCACATTGATGAGCTACTCAATAGATAGTAAGCCCTAAGCATGAAGTTGCCGGCCCCCAGCAAATTATATGTTGAAACTTTGCCATGTGGTTATATTTGTGATAAAGCTCATGGTACATAAAAAAGTTTAAATGAGATCAGAAGGGTGGGGTCCTCATTTGTCAGGACTGGTGGCCTTATATGAATAGGAATACATAACACACACACACACACACACACACACACACACACACACACACACACGGTGGGTGGTGTGTTCGTGTAAGGAATCAACAAGAAGCTGGCTGTCCACCAGTCAGGAAGGAACCTCTCACCAGATCACAATTGTGCCGGCACTGCTCTTGGACTCCCAAGCCTCCCGGAATGTGAACAGACAGATGTCTACTGTTGAACTCCTGCAGTGTGAGCCATTTTCTTAAGACAGCCTGAGATGAACAACATGGTCTAGTAGTGATACGTGATCTGAAGGAAACAATAACTACAAAAAAAAAAAAAACAATGGAAGAAGAAAGAGAGAAGCAGAGGGGTGTCCAAGGTGACCCGGTGTGACCCTTTCAAGCAGAGAGTTTGAGCTGACATCTGTTCAGAGGCATTTTTCCACTCTCAAGCTTGAGAACAGTTAATATTCAGGTTGTTGTGGCATTTCCTTGCTTTTTGGAGTACCAGGCCAGCTGCCCCACTAGAGCACATGGGGAAATGAAGGAAATGAAGTATTCATTGTGGAGAGGAAATGTGTGACCCAATTACCTGGCTGTGCGAGCCTTGGTGGGTCTGTTATCCCCAAACTGTTTTTTCTCTCATGTGAAGAAGAGCTATCTCACTGGTTGCTGAGAGGTTTCAATAAGGTAACATATGCAAAGCATATGTGTCTGCCTGAAATAGTGCTCAACAGACATTGGGGATTATTAGAGGAACAAAGCCTACGTTATTGCCATGAACACCTACTACTATTGTCATTGGAAAGCTACAAACAGAATTTTAGAAATGTTAGCTGTGGCACTTTCAATAGCAATCCCCATGAGCTTCTTGGCCATGACTGTCCCTGGGCCATTAGCTTAGGTCCTGTTTTTCTAGTTCCATTGGAAGCACTCAATCACCAACAAAGCCTCCTTGCTATAAACCGCCTACCATCAAATCCATCATGACAATTGGACTAACTCTTCCGGCCTTTGGGTAGCAGAGCTCTCATGGATGCCGACCTGGTTCTCGGGTCACCTGGAAGTTACTTTCCACAAAGGAAACACTTCCTAACACTAATTACTGCCAGCAGGATGGAGCCTTCCCCAGGTGTCACTGGGGAAAGAGATGGTGCAAATGAAAGAGAAAAGGAAAAGGGGAAACAGAAGTGAAGTGGGGAAGATGTGAGGACCATTGGCCATTTGCTATGGGGACCCACCAGGCAGAGACTGGGGAAAGGGTAGATATGTTTACAGATATCATTTATGTGGATATTCACTTGGTGCATATTGATAGATCTGTAAGTAATTTATTATATGCAGTTTGAGCATACTAACGAGAAAAAAAAAACTTTGACATATACTTCCATCTAAGTGCTGTTTCATGCAAACACTTAAACAAGTGTATAAAGTGAAGTGAGATCATTTTGCCCCTGCCAGACTGCAGATTTCCTAAGGCAGAATCTACGCATGTGACTTCCTTCTGATTGCTGATACTTCTCCATGCAAGTGTGGTCAGAAGCGGCTGCCAGGCATCCCACTGGCGGCTTTATACATCTCCTCCCAAAGGACCCAAAGCTAGTTTCTATGGACTTCTGCTTTTCTTCTCCTAATCTTTTTAAAAACCATGTTCCTTTGAACATTGTCATCAAGATTATATACTTCACACACTGTGTGTCAGGAGGCCTGTTACTCACAAACATTGATGCAATTCCTGCGCTAGCAGAGTTCTTCTTGTTTTTAATACTGTTCTCTGGAAATCAGATGGTCTATGCATAATTTCTTTTGGGAAAATTTGATGGTAGGCACTAGGTATGACTGTACAAAATCTTTCTTATTCATATGATTACATGGTGAGTCAAATAAAAACCCAAAGGAATAAGGAAAATAAAAAAATAAAACCTGAAGTACTTCAGCAGGAATGTTTAGAAGCAGGTCTAAAGAGATGCTCAGTGGTTATGAACATGTACCACTTTTGCAGAGGATTTGAGCTCAGTACCCAGCACCCATGTCAGGTGGTACACAAACTCCTGGATTCCAGAGAATTGATGCCTTTGGCCTCTGCAGGTACACATACTCCATTTATAACTTAAAATATTAAAAATAAATCTTTAAAAAGTAGTATCTATATGATGGTTAGCACTCCTTTCAAAGGAATTCAATGAAATTAAGGATGTGAATACAAACAGCTCTAAGACCAGGAAGGAGAAAGTTCTCAGGCAAATTATTAAAGTAGAATTATAGTAGACTGTGTTCACTTCTGTATTAGGCATTTTTCCCCTAGAGATTACAGAAGCATTTGAAAAGACCATGGAATTATCATTAGCATCTCTTCATTCATTTCCGTAAGTGCTGCATACAACAGGGTTGTGTCTCCACAAGTCATTTGACCTTGAACAGTCACTTAGCCTGTCACAAATGCAATACACACACACACACACACACACACACACACACACAATCTACCTCCTCCAGGATATAGTGAGGATGCTAATGAGTTTGGGCAATTTATCATATAACTCCTTTTTCTGGTATTATATCTGTCTTTCCTTTTTTGGCTTTCCTGTTTCTTAAAGTTGTTGAGATGAATTTACTTCTCATATGTGCCTTCAATTTCAACCCTCTGCCTACTCCTGTTTATTATTTATTCTTGGGACTACTCAGAGTTCAAAAAGGCCCTTTGCTGGGTGTACGGATGCTCATCTCACAGCATGTAGACCTGAGGAGAGTTCAACACAGACAGGAAGATCCTCTCATAACTCCCAACCTATTTCCCACAGTCTTTTTTCATTCCTAACTTATTCTTGAAGTCTAGAAAAAGAAACTCCTGGATACTGAATGTTAAAAAAAAAAAAAAAAATCAGGCTGGGCTGTGGTGGTGCACGCCTTTAATCCCACAGTCAGGAGGCAGAGGCAGGCGGATCTCTGTGAGTTTGAGGCTAGCTTGGTCTTCAAAGCGAGTCCCAGGAAAGGCCCATAGCTACACAGAGAAACCCTGTCTCGAAAAACCAAAAAAAAAAAAAAAAAAAAAATCAGATGTAGCTTGTTACAAGCAATTTCTAATTTTAACTACCAAACTACCAGAATTCTCCCACCCAATTACAAATGGGTCTCTTGTGTTTACTGCAAAGTCATTATGGGGCCAGCTGACAATCAAGTGTGTCAGTGGACAATTAATTCTTTGTCTCCTTTGATAGGAATTCCCAGAAAGGGATTTAATGGGACATTTTATTTATTTTGCAAAAAAAAAAAAAAAAACTCTTATTGGCATATGACAGTATCTAACTCTCAAAGTATATCTATCTACCTTATTCTGAGTATGAAATTACTGTTGAAATATTAAGTTCAAGCTTTTATATAGGACTTTAGTGAGGAATAGCTAAACTCATAACACACTAAGCCTATAGTAATTTATAAATATGCCAAGAATCTCTAAATATTATTCTTTCATATAGAATCCATTTTTTGGTAAAGAACATTTGGCATTTAACACAAACCATACAAATTTGAAAAGTTATGTGTTTACAGTCACATCATACCAAGTTGATGATGTCATAAAAGTTATAACTCCATTTTGGATCAATCATTGCTTATTTATGTCAAATTTCTCACTTAAAAACTTAGGCACCTGGTGCTGATAAGATGACTAAGCAGTTAAGAGCACTGACTGATCTTCCAGAAGATCTGGGTTCAATTCCTAGCACCTACATAGCAGATCACAACCATCTGTAACTCCAGCTCTAGGGGCAATGATACCTTCTTCTGGCCTCCACAGCCACCATGCACACATGTGATGCACAGACATACATGCAGGCAAAATGCTCATACACATAAAATAAATGACAATAATTTAATAATGCATTTAAAACATAGGTACCTACATTAGATGTATATATAAATATTTAAAATTTTATTAATCAAATTGATTATTATACCATTTCACCATTTCATCTCCTTCTGTTGTTACTGAATATTTTTAGACCTGAAAAATTCTGAAGTGAATAAAAAAGAAACAAATGGACAAAGAAAAAAGTAAAATATGCTAATCAGATTATAAAGTATATATGAATATATGATATATTATAAAATATATAATCAGATTATATGGTTTAAATTAAGCATGGACTCCTATCCTCAGAATTCAAATGCTTTGAACAGTGTGTTAACTTTACCGGCCATAAAGGTGCAGTATATCCCACTCTCCCCATGACTGACTGGGGCTTCCCTGGTCTGTGTTGCATCCTACGGCATTGCATTTCAACTTGGGTCTCAGAGGTTCTTGGAGCTTTCAAAACATAGTTCATCTCTCCTCGAAGACTCATGTCTCTCGCGCCCCTGTTAAATGCCTTCCTGTGTAATTCTCTAATTTGTAGACTCCAGCCAAGGGTTGATGAAGCAATTTCCCCGGCATTTTATGATTTCCTGCCTATAATGATCCCATTTTTTGAAAAACAACACTAACAAAGAGATGCTTTTATTTTTATGTTTTCTCGGCCTGCCTGCAGAAAAAAAAGCAAGAATGGAGGGAGGGACAGAAGTTTCTAGAAAAGCCTCAGGCAGAAGTATCTCTGCGACGGATAATGTCTCCTCCCTGTGGGATGAGAGTCTCCCAGCCTGTAGGTCAGTCCACACAAGCACTCTCTGTACCTTCCTGACCTTATTTCACAAGATTGTGTTGATTTTCTCTCCAGTCACACAAGCTGCCTCCCCAATTTAGATTGACTTCCCCGATCTCTCCATGAAACCATAGACTTAAAACACCTAGCAACTTTTTATAATACTTTTTATCTTGATATTAGTTCTCCAGTCACCAAAATGACAAACGTCCCCCAAATCCAGACGCCTCAGGCAAAAGCTAAGAAGAAACCCAGCCACCCCATCTCTTTCTCTCTCATATGTAAAACATTTCCAGGATTGTGAGAGATGAAGGGTTGAAGCATATAACAAACAGCACGCACATTTCAAGATCAGCTCTACTTTTAACCCAAGCTCCTGCCAGCACTGCTAAAATCACTGCTGGCCTGCCTGCTTCTCATCTTGCCCATTTGTATTCCGTCCTCCATGAGACAAAGAGGTCTTTTTTAAAAATGCAAATCAGTCTGTATCATTGTGTTGGGAACTTCCTGTGGCTTTCCACACACTTCAAACTCCCCCTGCCTTGTTTCCAGGTCTTCCTGAAGAGCTGGCTGGCCCACCTTGGTGACCTCACCTCCTGCCACACCTTCTCAGGCTCAGTGTTACTCAACCTGGCTAGACTTCTGTTATTTTGTTATTGGAGGGTTCCTTTTTTTTTTTTTTTCTCGATTGTTCTTTGGAACCTTTGCTGTTTCTCACCTAGTCTCACTGTCTTCCCAAAGAGATCCACAGGGCTGGCGCCTGCATCCAATCCTTTGCCAGCAAAATTTGCGTTCAGAAAGCCATTCTTTGGCTATTAATCTCTTGTTGTTTTAGGCATTCTCCAGTACACCATCAGCTTTCATTTTTCTCTCAGCAAATTCTCAGGTTGAAGACACAGCTGGTTTATTTGTGAACTTAATTTTTAAATAATTAAACTTGTTCTTTGATTAATTAATTGATTTATTAATTAATTGGTTTTCTTGAGACAGGGTTTCTCTCTGTAACAGCTCTGGCTGCCCTGGAACTTGCTTTGTAGACCAGACTGGCCTTGAACTCATAGAAATTCACCTGCCTTGGGATTACAGGTGTGTGCCACCACCACCTCGCTCTTTGATAATTTTATATATATATATATATATATATATATATATATATATATACACACATATATATATAGTGTATTCTGATTAATCTCACCCCAATTCCCTCTAATCTCCCTCACTCCTATCAGTAACCCCTCCTCTCTATAGGTCATTTTTAATGATTTATTAATATTATTTTATTTTTTACACACTGATCACAGTTTCCCCTTCCTCCTCTCCTCCCAGGCCCTTTCATTCCCAATCTACCCTCTGCCTCCCCAACCCACTTCTCTTTTCTTTGTGTTCAGAAAAAGGCAGGCCTCCCATGGATATCAACAACACATGGCATATCAAGTTGTAGTAAGACTAGGTACATACTAAGGCTGGACAAGACAACCCAGTATGAAAAAAACCATCCCAAAAGCCAGCAAAAGAGTCAGAGACAACCCCTGCTTTCACTGTTAGGAGTCCCACAAGAAGACACAACAATACATTATACTGTATACTACACAACTTTAACATATATGTATGTTACCGTTCCATGCAGGCTCACTGGTTGTCCATTCAGACTTTATGAGTCCCTATGAGCCCAGGTTAGTTGATTCTGTGGGTTTTCTTGTGATTTCTTTCCCTCTGGCTCTGACAATCCTTCCTCTCCCACTTCCTCAGGATTCCCTGAGCTCTACAATTTGTCCTGCCTACAAGATGTGCTGGGGTAAAGATGGCACAGAAATTGTGGGAGTGGACAACCAGTGACTGGTCTAGACTGAGACCTATGCCTCAGGCTGGTCGGCTCAGAGACCTAGGATAGACCCAAACATGACTGGCAAAAAAAAAAAAAAAAAAAAGTCAATGTAATGATACCTAAGGATATTCTGCTATACTCACAGACTGGTGCCTAGCCCAATTGTCACCAGAGAAGCTTCATCCAGAAACTGATGGAAACAGATGCAGAGACCCACATCTACAGGTCTTTTTCTGTCATACCCTTTGCTTGGTTTTATGACCCAACATAATCAGGTGTATGTGATGGTGAGCTCGGAATCTCCAAATGGGCACACAACTGAATGTAATAACTCCTATTCTCCAAGAAACCATCAGTGGTGAACTAAACATTTTACCCATTTTTCTTTTAAGATAAGGGCTGTCAAATAGGAATATGAGCTAAGTGTGAGATCATACATCTTCCAGGACCCAAATTCTAAATGCATATGATATTCATTTATTTCTGGTTTGTTATATTGAGCTCAATAATATAATCAGTCTTAAAATTTTTACTAGGGCCAGCAAGATGCCTTAGTAGTCAAAGACATTATTGCCAAGCCTGATGACCTGAGTTCAATTCCTAGTCTCCTATGATGGAAAGAGAGAAATGACTCCCAAAGCCATGTTGTCTGTTTTTTTCTATACACACATGCTGTGTGGCACATGCATGCTCCCCTCCACATATATACACATATACATGCCCACACAATCAATCAATCAATACATAATTGTAATTTAAAATGTTATTAGTGATATTAGGCTATCGTGAACAGGAATAGGGACCCACATCAGGCAGTGGAGGAGGTGGGGACCAGCCCAAAGGTGACTCAGGTTAAGACATATAATTGTGAGGACCCATATGAGACAGGAACAGAGGTGGAGAGCCACCCACAGGTGGAGTGAAATGAAGTACAAACTGAAGCAAGGTCAAATTACAAAGAGTGATGGGTAGCTCAGTATCCCATGATCAAAGAGCACATAGGGTACAGTTCATTGGACCACTGAGTAATTTTTTTTACCGTATCTGAGCAAACTGCCATAAAAAGTAAACTCTGTGAGTCAGAAGAACCACTACATCCCACTGAGGGAAATAATTTGGACCAACTTCTACTGTGACTTGGAATATATATATATATATATATATATATATATATATATATATATATATTCAACAAACTCATTCCACATGTGCAAATCCTAACAGAAACAAAAGTAACATGAAAAACCAAGACAACACGCCTTTTCCCAAAACTACCAAGCCCACAGAAATAGCTTCCAGTGAGCATAATTTAGAAGAAATTACAGACAGATAATTTGAAATAATTATAAATATGTTCAAAGAATTCAAAGAGGTAATGTATAGCTTTCAAGAGAACACAATTAGCTGAAGGAAATAAGGAAGTCAGTTAAACATAGGAAACTAGAATTCAATAAAGAAACAGAAATGCAGAAAAAAAGTCTAACTGAAATGATGGTGGAAGTCTAAAGGTTAATAAATCAATGAAAGTCTCATCACCACAATAGATCATGTATAAGCCAGAATATGAGACCTTGAGGCCAAATTAGAGGAATGGGACTTTTCAGGAAGAATCAACAATAAATTTTAAAAAATGTGAAGTGAACATGGGAAAGCTTTGGGAACCATAAAAATAACAAATCTATGAATTATGGGCATAAAAGAAGAGTTGCTGGGCGGTGCTGGTGCACACCTTAAATCTCAGCACTTGGGAGGCAGAGCCAGGTGGATCTCTGTGAGTTCAAGGCCTCCTGGTCTACAGAGGGAGATCTAGGACAGCAAGGGCTACACAGAGAAACCCTGTCTAGAAAAACCAAAAACAGAGAGAGAGAGAGAGAGAGAGAGAGAGAGAGAGAGAGAGAGAGAGAGAGAGAGAGAGAGAGAGGAGTTCCATAGGCATAGAAAATATTTTCATTAGAATTATAGAAGAAAAATTCTCAAATTTAGAGAAAAAGATAACCTTCTGAGCACAAAGGTATACAGAAACCAGATAGAGGAATAAAAAGAAACTCCTCATGCCATATCATAATTGCAACACTCAAAAGATAGATCCAAGAAGCAGTATTGAAAGCTGCAAGAGAGAAGAATCAAGTCGCATATAAGATAGGCCAATCAGAATTATAGCTAATTGTTCAATAGGAACATTCAAAGCCAGGAAAATTGGAAAGAGGTGTCTTAAGTTCTGAAGAATGACAGTTGCCAACCCAGACTATTATACTCAGCAAAATTATCTGTCATAATTGAAGGAGCAACAAAAATATTCTATGATAAAAACAAAATAAAGGAATGTATAATCCCTGTGCTAACTCTAAAAAGGATACCAGAAGAGATATGCAGTCCTAAAGAAAAGAATGAACACAATGAAACTTACAAGGAACAATAAACAATACAAGAATAGTTAAGCAAATGAGGACCAAAGAAACATCACAAATCAATATAATGAAAAAAACACATACCTTTCTATTAAAACTCTGGATATTAATGGCCTAAAGCCCCCAGCAAAAGACATGGACTAGAAGACTGGACTAGAAAAAAGAATACATCCCTTTGCTTCCTCCAGGAAACATACCTCATCAACAAAGACAGATACCATAACCTTAGGGTAAAAGGATAGACATGATATGTAAAGCAAATGGAACCAGGAAGCCACCAGGCATCACTACTGCACTGGCTAGTTTTGTGTGTCAACTTGACACAAGCTAGAGTCATCAGAGGAAGGAGTCTTAGTTGAGGAAATGCCTCAATGAGATTCAACTGGAAGGCATTTTCTCATTTAGTGATCAGTGGGGGAGGGTCTAGCCCATGGTGGGTGGTGCCATCCCTGAGCTGCTGGTCCTATAAATAGGTGGGCTGAGCAAGCCATGGGAAGCCCTGTTGAACAGCAATGCTGAGGTGTAAGCCTAATAAACACTTTCCTCCCCAACTTGCTTTTTGGTTGTGGTGTTTCCTCACAGCAATTGAATCATGGGGATTAAATGACAAACTATTCAACGATCACTGAAGGAATAAAAGGGGAAGTAGAGCAATCCATAGAACTGAATAAAAATGAAAATACAATATATCAAAACCTGAGGGATACAATGAGAGCTGTTCTACAAATAAAGTCTATAATTGTAAGGGCCTAAATTAAAGGGAAACAAATCAGAGAACTCAAATAAGTTAATGATGCATCTTTAAGCACTGGATAAACAAGAACAAATAAAGCATAAAAGCACTAGATAGGAAAAACAATTAGGAAAAATACAGAAATATTAAATAGAAACAATTAAAAATACAATTAATACATTTTTAAAAGAAAGGGTTCTTTGAAACAGAAAAAAAAATAGACAAATCCCTAATCAAAGTAACTAAAATGAAGTGAGAGAAAACCCAAATTAATAAAGTAGAGACAGAAAGGGAGATATTGTGGTAGATACTAATGAAAGTTATAAAAGCAGAGGGCTATATCTTAAAATAAAACAAACCTGTAGTCCTTTAAACTGGAAAATCTTAAAGAAATGAATGAATTTCTAGATGAAATGACCTATCAAATCAAACCAAGATGGTAAAAATGATTTTAACAGATTTACAAAAAAAAAAATTAAAGCAGTAATAAAATAAAATCTACACCCCCTCTCAAAAAAAGAAAAAACAAACAAACAACACCACCACCAACAACAAAAAACAGGGTCCAGATCGATTCACTGCAGAACTTTACTAGACCTTCAAAGGAGAAATAACACTAATCCTTCTCAAATCATCCAATAAAAACAAAAAGAAGAGACACTTTGAAACCCTTATTACAAAGCAATCATTATGCTGATACCAAAAATCAGATAAAGACATGGGAGAAAAATATTATAGACCAATCTCCTCTAGTATCAAAATGATCAAACCAAATCAAATACCACACACAAAAAGGTCATCACAATCAAACTGAGGTCCACTGTGCACATCATCTCTGGTACAACTTTACCCATATGGAGGCTTAAGTCAATGGGCGTAAAATTTTTATCTCTTTAGTAGTTAATTAAATGAGTCATTTCTGTGTCTCAAGTGTAGGAAGGATTTTTGTTTATCTGATATTAATTATAAAATAAATGGAACAAGATATCTGAACAAGATATCCTGGGGTTGGGGATTTAGCTCAGTGGTAGAGCGCTTGCCTAGCAAGCACAAGGCCCTGGGTTCGGTCCTCAGCTCTGGGGAAAAGAAATATCTGAACTCCTAATATTTTATAAGCATGTTTCTCTTACAAATAAATTGCTCAGCCCTGAAAATCTAGGCTTTTTTTTAATATATGTATACTTCTGCATCCTCAGGTATTGGTGTAATATCAAGAATTTAAGGAATAATTTCAACAAATAAGCCAATTTATAATGAATGATTAGTTTATTATCTATTCTCAGTCTCTACACTATACAGATTTTGATAAAAAGTTATAGGCTTTCTCAAATTTTACTGCATAGAGCAATGCAAATAGTATGTATAGAATATGATATTTATATTGCTTTTCTCTGAAGACATCTAACTTACATATACAAGCAACATTCATACAAAATTAATCTCACTCATGTGCATACTGATCTTGGAAGTCAGAAATACAGTTAGTGTTAGAAATTGAGGCCATTTTGAAATAGTATCAAATATCAATGAGACTAGTATCAGTTCTTACATATCACATGGGAGTCTCATGCTGGCAGAAATTTACAAAAAAATTAAAGCAGTAATAAAATAAAATCTACACCCCCTCTCAAAAAAAGAAAAAACAAACAAACAACACCACCACCAACAACAAAAAACAGGGTCCAGATCGATTCACTGCAGAACTTTACTAGACCTTCAAAGGAGAAATAACACTAATCCTTCTCAAATCATCCAATAAAAACAAAAAGAAGAGACACTTTGAAACCCTTATTACAAAGCAATCATTATGCTGATACCAAAAATCAGATAAAGACATGGGAGAAAAATATTATAGACCAATCTCCTCTAGTATCAAAATGATCAAACCAAATCAAATACCACACACAAAAAGGTCATCACAATCAAACTGAGGTCCACTGTGCACATCATCTCTGGTACAACTTTACCCATATGGAGGCTTAAGTCAATGGGCGTAAAATTTTTATCTCTTTAGTAGTTAATTAAATGAGTCATTTCTGTGTCTCAAGTGTAGGAAGGATTTTTGTTTATCTGATATTAATTATAAAATAAATGGAACAAGATATCTGAACAAGATATCCTGGGGTTGGGGATTTAGCTCAGTGGTAGAGCGCTTGCCTAGCAAGCACAAGGCCCTGGGTTCGGTCCTCAGCTCTGGGGAAAAGAAATATCTGAACTCCTAATATTTTATAAGCATGTTTCTCTTACAAATAAATTGCTCAGCCCTGAAAATCTAGGCTTTTTTTTAATATATGTATACTTCTGCATCCTCAGGTATTGGTGTAATATCAAGAATTTAAGGAATAATTTCAACAAATAAGCCAATTTATAATGAATGATTAGTTTATTATCTATTCTCAGTCTCTACACTATACAGATTTTGATAAAAAGTTATAGGCTTTCTCAAATTTTACTGCATAGAGCAATGCAAATAGTATGTATAGAATATGATATTTATATTGCTTTTCTCTGAAGACATCTAACTTACATATACAAGCAACATTCATACAAAATTAATCTCACTCATGTGCATACTGATCTTGGAAGTCAGAAATACAGTTAGTGTTAGAAATTGAGGCCATTTTGAAATAGTATCAAATATCAATGAGACTAGTATCAGTTCTTACATATCACATGGGAGTCTCATGCTGGCAGAAATTTACAAAAAAATTAAAGCAGTAATAAAATAAAATCTACACCCCCTCTCAAAAAAAGAAAAAACAAACAAAGAACACCACCACCAACAACAAAAAACAGGGTCCAGATCGATTCACTGCAGAACTTTACTAGACCTTCAAAGGAGAAATAACACTAATCCTTCTCAAATCATCCAATAAAAACAAAAAGAAGAGACACTTTGAAACCCTTATTACAAAGCAATCATTATGCTGATACCAAAAATCAGATAAAGACATGGGAGAAAAATATTATAGACCAATCTCCTCTAGTATCAAAATGATCAAACCAAATCAAATACCACACACAAAAAGGTCATCACAATCAAACTGAGGTCCACTGTGCACATCATCTCTGGTACAACTTTACCCATATGGAGGCTTAAGTCAATGGGCGTAAAATTTTTATCTCTTTAGTAGTTAATTAAATGAGTCATTTCTGTGTCTCAAGTGTAGGAAGGATTTTTGTTTATCTGATATTAATTATAAAATAAATGGAACAAGATATCTGAACAAGATATCCTGGGGTTGGGGATTTAGCTCAGTGGTAGAGCGCTTGCCTAGCAAGCACAAGGCCCTGGGTTCGGTCCTCAGCTCTGGGGAAAAGAAATATCTGAACTCCTAATATTTTATAAGCATGTTTCTCTTACAAATAAATTGCTCAGCCCTGAAAATCTAGGCTTTTTTTTAATATATGTATACTTCTGC
This sequence comes from Peromyscus eremicus, assembly GCF_949786415.1. Classification (NCBI taxonomy): domain Eukaryota; kingdom Metazoa; phylum Chordata; class Mammalia; order Rodentia; family Cricetidae; genus Peromyscus; species Peromyscus eremicus. The sequence goes on from NC_081427.1 coordinate 43,706,064, forward strand.
ATCCTCAGGTATTGGTGTAATATCAAGAATTTAAGGAATAATTTCAACAAATAAGCCAATTTATAATGAATGATTAGTTTATTATCTATTCTCAGTCTCTACACTATACAGATTTTGATAAAAAGTTATAGGCTTTCTCAAATTTTACTGCATAGAGCAATGCAAATAGTATGTATAGAATATGATATTTATATTGCTTTTCTCTGAAGACATCTAACTTACATATACAAGCAACATTCATACAAAATTAATCTCACTCATGTGCATACTGATCTTGGAAGTCAGAAATACAGTTAGTGTTAGAAATTGAGGCCATTTTGAAATAGTATCAAATATCAATGAGACTAGTATCAGTTCTTACATATCACATGGGAGTCTCATGCTGGCAGAATCATACAGATCAATTTCTTTGTACAGTACTTGCCAAAGAAGTCAGTTGCAAGCCTAGGAGCAGGGGCTGGAAAATGGAAATCACAAGCCTTTTATTTTTCATAGACATAACATTTAAAAAGACACATATCAAGAAAAGCTGTTGTCAGATTAGTGCCATACAAGAATAGACAATGAGGCAGTTGTCTGACTATTTGGAAGTCTCGGTAAGAGTGCTTCCTCACAGGACACTATCCCACATCCAACATCCTCCACCAAATAGGACCAGTCTATAGGAATGTCACACACAGGAAAGATGGTGATTAGGGCACTTGAGCCAAAACAGACAAGCAAGCAAACACACACACACACTCATGCACACAAACAAAAACCCAATGAAAGTTTGGGGCATGGATAATTCCTAATTTAGGCTTAAGGTAAATTACCTGATTAGAATTTGAAGTTAAGGTTAGATGAAAAGGTTTTTGATAGTAGCTTGGTTTTTAACCACTCACTCTTGCTTTTGTTCTTGCTGTTAAGGCTCAGTTTCTGCCAGACAAGACGTAGACACACACACACACACACCACACACACACACACACACACACACACACACACACACACACAGAGTAAAAATGTAAAGCGAGGTGAGCCACGGCAGTTAAAACTGGTGATCAGTAGCCTGTTTAATTAAAGGCAGATGTCAATTCTGTAAAATGAATGAGGTACAGGTTAAATTAAGCTGGAAGTCCCCAATCGAATTTTCAACTATCCACGTTTTGGCAAACAGAATGATGCTAGTATCCCAAAGAAGTATTCCACTGTAGAAACTTAGAAGTGTTAAATATTGTTTCCCCTCAGAAACATGTCTGTCTGTTCACAAGATTCTAAAATTAATCTTCAGGATTATCATGCATACATTTGACTTTCAAGTTCACACACACAGAGCACCTTGCTGATTAATTAAGCCCTCCAATGTCTATTTACACATTTCACATTTTGTCTGATTTTCACTCAATTTTGCTGCTCAGCATCAGCATGCTAATTGAAAGACAGAAAACGCTCATTAGGGAAACATGACTTAGAAAGAGAAGTCCAGGGACAGAGGGAGAAGCCAGATGAGGTCCAGTGGAGATCTCATTAGGGAAGAGCTGCCGAACGCTCATGAGGAGCGCTGGAGAAAACGCCATAGCAGCTGGGCATTTAAGTGGCCCAACCTGAACCTCACTTTTCCACAAATCACCTGATTTCTTGTTTGAAATAGTATAGCCAAAACATAATATCACAAAAGACCCTACTGACATGGCCATAGGAAAAACAAGTGAAAATAAATATGATGCTCTTCAAATAATGTCAGGTAATTTGCACTTGTACTAGGGCAGTAAATTGAGATTTTGTTGTATTTATTAGTCTATGATTTTCACATAATGCTTATATAGATTAGAGGAAATGATGTGGTTAATAAAAAATATAAGTGTTTCTTGACAGAAGAGAGCTGAGGAAAGGTAATAAAGAGTACACAAAATAAAATATTTCATAAAAATGATTTGAATCCAAAGAAGATATGGTGGCAAGGTTTTTTGTTTTGTTTTAAAATTCTTTTAGATCTAGAACAATTTAAAAATGTGTGCAAAAGGGGGAGGGATGAAAAATCTAGAATCAGAGCAACTATAAAGATACTGACTGGAACATGTGAAACTATAAAAGTTTCCAAATTAGCCGGGCGGTGGTGGCGCACGCCTTTAATCCCAGCACTCGGGAGGCAGAGGCAGGCGGATCTCTGTGAGTTCAAGGCCAGCCTGGGCTACCAAGTGAGTTCCAGGAAAGGCGCAAAGCTACACAGAGAAACCCTGTCTTGAAAAACCAAAAAAAAAAAAAAAAAAAAAAAAGTTTCCAAATTGAGGTCATGGGATCATGTGTCTCTGAGGTGGTATTGGGTTCCCCGAAATATTGTGCACTCTAATAAACTTATCTGGGGTCAGAGAACAGAACAGCCATAATACTAAACATAAAGGTTAGGCAGTGGTAGCACACACCTTTAATCCTAGCATTGCAGAGGCAGAGATCTGTCTGGATCTCTGTGTGTTCAAGGACATAGCCAAGCATGGTGACTCACGCCTTTAATCCCAGAAAGTAATGGCAAGAGGCAGAAGGGTATTTAAGGCATGAGGACGAGGAACTATAGCCTGGTTAAGCTTTTGGCTTTTGAGTAGCAGTTCAGCTGAGATTCATTCTAGATGAGGACTGATAGGCTTCCATTCTGAGGAAACAGGATCAGCTGAGGATTGGCAAGGTGGCCAATTCTGCTTCTCTGATCTTCCAGCATTCACCCCAATACATGGCACCAGGTTTGCATTTATTAATAAGACCTTCCAAGATTCGTGCTACATGTCTCCTCTTTACACAGAGGCAAGAACCGAGGAAGTTGGGGTGGGTATCTGACTAAACAAAACCAAAGCTGACTAGAGAGGAACTGGAGATCATAAAAAGATGGGTTTAGTGATACATTCTAAAAATTTTCACAGGAAGGACCTAGAGAGGATAGACCCCTATTTTAATTAAGTCTCTATACACCAGAAGAGTTTGGGGGTCACATTGGAGATTCCTTTCAGCCTCTACTCTCCTCTGCATCACTTTAATTTGTGGCTTGTTCAAAGCTCCCCTCACTAGCTGGCATGTGTGGGTGTGAAGACCTGGCCAAGAGTCTTTTAAAGAAACAAAAGGTTCTGGTGTAGCCCCATCCCAAATCTATCATGTACAGCATGGGGAGTAAGACCCTGACACAGACCCTAGGGAAAAAAACAGAAGAGAAGGTTATATCTCACCAGCCCTAGCAATACAGCACTGATACGTGTGGACTGAAATGTATGCTCTATCTAAAAAAGAGTTGGCCAACAGGCTTATTTTCAAGTGCTATCTGTGATTCATCCAGGCGGCTGTCGAAGTGGGGGACTTCTTTGGGAAAGATTCCTAGGCTAAGTCTTGGAGGAGAGGCAAGACATGCTGAATAAATAAATGGGGTGCTCAGAGAAGTCACACTTAACATACATTTGTCACCTTTCACATTGAATATTTACCTAGACAGATCTTCTTGTGCTGTTGTTCATAGAGTAGCCCCAAAGAAAGTGCAACAAAAGATTAAACTAAGCATATAGTATGAGGAACACACACACACACACACACACACACACACACACACACACACGGGGGGGGGGAGGGAGAGAGGGAGAGAGAGAGCAATCATAACTGGAGATGGAGGGTCTATTTATAGAAAAAAACTTTTAAAGTACACTTTCTGGCACTATGTGTGTGTGTGTGTGTGTATGTGTGCACATATTCAAGGCTTTATATGTGCTAAGTAAGCATCAGCAAATTACATCTCTAGTCCAAGAATATGCACATTTTTGGTTTATTTACACTTAGGAGTTCTATTAAACAGTCCACCACTAGTAGATTGGATTTTTTTTCCTCTTAAAATAATAACTCAGTGAAGAATTCCATTTGTATATATGCCCAATTATGTAAATTACTTAACGTTTATATAATTATGTGAATTACTTGTTCACTATCTTCATAATTAATATCTCTGCAGCCAGCTGTGAGGGTTTGGCAGTCCTTGTTCAACCGCAGCTGTTTCCCCCAAATTTCAGTGGCTCCAGCTTCCAGTTTGCCAGGCACCCCACAAAGAAAGACAAGGAAGTCTCTCTGTAAGAAATCTTGAGGTCCTGGCTAACCACAGAAACAAATGGCCTATTCTGAGGCACACTTCACTGAAAAGAATCCAAAACCATCAGTTATACCTACAAATATTTTACCAGTGCCTACATTAAGACATCTTACTCTAATAACCCAATCATCCTTTAATAGCTCAATTTTTGAAGAGTTTACTTAAGGAGCTTTAACACGTACTTGTGTTTCTTTTATTGATTAAAAAGTCTGAGGGCTAATGAGACTACTGCTCATAACCCTTTGTCCACCATACTTCATGGGAACACGTGAAACTGGAAGAAATCTTCTAAACCCTGGGAAGATAGTGTTTGCAGGTAATTTCAGAATTCTAGTTTGGTGTGTGTGGTTTGTCTTGAAGTCCTGAGGTTAAAAGAACATATATCTGAACTGCTCAGTGTCACATTACTGGACCCCTGTGTTATTCAGCTCCCTGACAAGTCCACTGTTTACAAGTACTGTGAGCTACTGTGGAAACATCAATATATGTCTCAGTAGGGAACTCTCTCAACTTGGCAAGAAGCACATGAAAGAGAATCAGCAGACCCTTTCTTATATTTGAATTTAAATGACAAGCTGAAAGATGGCATCTTTTCACCTGTAATTGGACGGAAAAAGGACTAGCCGAGAGGAAGGCTTCCCAGCTGGTGTTCCAGAACACTTGTTAGCCACTTCACTCCTGGCCACCACAGATCTGATTGGATTTAAACGTCTTGAGCTTTCTGTAACTTCTTTTCTCCTCAGATGAAGAAATGCACACCTCAAAATGAAATGCTGGGAGAAACAAGCTTTGGATTTTCAAAATTAAGGATTTCTAAATCAATAAATTAACCACAGAAAAAGAAATCTACTCATTCCAAACTCGTCTTTTTAAGGATCATCTAATAAAGCAAGGTCCGAAGCTTTGATTTTTCAAAAATTGGAGCATCTAGCAGAAGATATTTGAGAGGTTAAGGGGTAAAACTTGATGCAAATCAGACACCTGACTTTGTCCCTGTGTCTGGATCACCTTCAGGTTGTAGCTACCAAACACCTCTCTGCACATTTCATTAAGAGTAGCTGTTGTCCTTTGGGCAATATTGAGAATATTACATACTGGCCAAGAAACAAAGAAGTTGGAGAGAAATAAGGAAAAAAATTACAAACCCAAATCAAGGAGTCCATCTTATGTATAGATAGGAAAGCTCTCTTATGTATAGATAGGAAAGTATTACAGAGTGGGATGGGGACAGGAGAACTGCTTATTTCAGTGAGGACAGCTGGAATTAAACAGTTTTATTTTCTAGCTATTGAAATGAAACTAACATTTTCAACAATTCTTTAACATCCATTTTGTTCATTCATCCATTCAATGGTTAAGAAACACTTTCTGTGGCATGATCCAGTCATGGCAAGATGCTGGACTTTCCTTCTGCAACAGCAATGACTAAGAGGGTCCAACATACTGAAAATAGGAGGTTTTATAACTTGTTACAGGTAGAAAGGTTGAGTTGAGGTCATGGTGGTGCATTCCTGTAACATCAACACTTTGAAGGAGAAGTAGCACTGTGACTTCAAGCATTACCTGAACTGTATATGAGGTGCAGATTAGCCTGAGCAACACAATGAGATGATCTCTCTAACCCCATCACCTTCAAAGGGAGAAGAGTCTAGTTTCTGAATAGGGATGAAGAAATATGAGAAACAAAAATAATTATTTCCTATGGGGTTGGTTTAGAAGTATTTTATAGGAATTATTGCCTCCTGCCAACAAAACACTAGACTAGAAAAATAGCACTTCTGGGCTCACTGGAAGGAAAACTTACACAATCAATAAAACTTAAGTGGCCAGATAGAATGGTCAAGATGAGGCCAGGGGGTTGGCCACACTAGTCATAAAAGTAGGCAAATGAGATAAACAGCATCATTGATTCCCAGGCGTGGTGGCCTAAGGCAATATTCCTTGATGGAATGGCTTGTTTTTAATAATAACAACTTATACTAAGTGTTTCATAGGCACCAGGCTCAGTGTCAAAGGTTTTATAAGCATTGCCTCATGTTTCTACTATATACAGGAGAATCAAGCCTTTGTGGGGCTATGTAACTTGACCTTGATCACATCTTAAGTGCCGGAGACAGAATTTGAACTTACCTTTGATTCTAAAAATCTCAGTAGCACATTTTCTACATTCAGAGCTGTACCATGGCTTAAGATGACAGTGAAATCTGAAGGTATACCTGCCAAATGCAGTATAAGAGGAAGGCACAGGTTTCCTGCTAGTTATTCTCAAAGCGAACCCAGTAGAGTTGACACAGTGCAGTAAATTAAAAAATACATGGCCAATATGAATGGTGTCAACCAGAGTAATTTATGCAGACTTATATTTCTAAATTTCAACATCAGAAAACAATGCAGATGCCCAAAGACAGACAGCAGCCTTCCTACTCTGTGAATTTTACTGCTAGAAAAGAACATTGGTCTATCAGGGAAAACTATGAATTTGACAATTAGATGGTACATCTTAGATGTAGCTAGAGTTTTTCTGCCTGGCCCACAGTCAGGACAAATCTCTCTCACCTGCCAGTCCCACAGCCACTCAGACCCGACCAAGTAAACACAGAGACTTATATTGGTTACAAACTGTATGGCCGTGGCAGGCTTCTTGCTAACTGTTCTTACAGCTTAAATTAATCCATTTCCATTAACCTATACCTTGCCACATGGCTCGTGGCTTACCGGTATCTTCCCATGCTGTTTGTCATCATGGCAGCTGGCAGTGTCTCTCTGACTCAGCCTTCCACTTCTCAGCTTTATTCTCCTCCTTGTCCCGCCTACACTTCCTGCCTAGCCAACGGCCAATCAGTGTTTTATTTATTGACTAATTAGCAACACATTTGCCATACAGAACATCCCACAGCACTTAGATTTCAAGGATAAAGACTAAGGTTAGGTCATAACATTCATGACCATTGCTCAAATGAAAGTTTCTGAGCTTGCATAGATCCCTAGGTATGTGCTTAGTACCTTTGCAAAGATAACTTTTGCTACATTCTGGCAGATCCATAACTTACTCCTATTGTCCTGGGTTCCACACAGAAACTCAGGACAGTGTGGATTCCTTAAGAAGGAAGACACTGGCATCAAAGAATAGGGAAACTGGAAAATGAGAATGATTAAAATTCCCTTTGATACTTGATACTAGAATCAAAGTCATAGTAGAATGTCAGCAGCCCCAGTACCCAACCTCTAGGATTACATTCTGCCTAAACCAATGAAGATTTATACTCTTTCATAATTATGAAATGATGGTCATTATTTTTCATAATTATGAATTTTGATTATATCTATAGAATACTTATAGATAATATATGTAGGATACCCATGAATCATTAATGAGATTTAACAATAATTCCTAAACCATGAATGTTATAAAAACAAGTTTGAAACATCAGAGCTTGTATGTGCTTGTCAAGGTGACCTCTTCCTTCACTTTTAAACTTTGGTAGCTTGCACCACTGTGAGAAGAATACACACTGATGATCCAAAGTCTTCTGCCGCTAGTTAAGGGCCACCCTTTCCATGCCAGTGTTTTTTATTTCTAAAATGAAATAAATAGACAATTTTTATTCAGGGAACCCTCAATTCTTAGAAAATTTGACCAGAATCACAACATGATTTAATTGATGCAGAGCCCAAGGCCTAAAGCTAGTAAAGATGACATAGATGGATTAGGGAGATATCAATTGTCTAGACAAACAGAAAAATATCAGCAGAATTGAACTGGAAAACAAGAGGTGGTGACTAGAGAGTGGGATGTCTGAATTAGGGTTTTTGAAACAAAATGATTTTGTATTATAACAGTATGATAGGGCTGAGCTCTGTGGCACTGATGGGTAAAAGATGATTCTTCTTGGGTATATGCCCAAGAGTGGTATAGGGATCTTGGGGGAGACTGATTCCCAATTTTCTAAGAAAGCACCATATTGATTTCCAAAGTGGTTGTACAAGCTTGCATTCCCACCAGCAGTGGAGGAGAGTTCCCCTAGCTCCACATCCTCTCCAGCATAAGCTATCTTCAGTGTTTTTGATCTTAGCTGAGAAAAACAATGACATCATGAGGTTTGCAGACAAATGGATGGATCTAGAAAAAATCATCCTGAGTGAGGTAACCCAGACTCAGAAAGACAAACATGGTATGTACTCACTCATAGGAGGATACTAGATGTGGAACAAGGATGACTCGGCTGCTACTCACATCACCAGGGAGGCTACCTGGAAAACAGGACCCCAAGAAAGACACGGGGATCGCCCAATGACGGAGAAATGGAAGAGATCTATATTAACAGCCTGGACATGAGTGGGGGTAATGAAGGGCGAGGATCAAGGGAAAGAGAGCTTGGGGGAGCGGGAGATCCCAGCTGGATCAACAACAGAGAGGGAGAACAAGGAATAGGAGACCATGGTAAATGAAGACCACATGAGAATAGGAAGAAGCAAAGTGCTAGAGAGGCCCACAGAAATCCACAAAGATACCCCCACAACAGACTGCTGGCAATGGTCGAGAGACAGCCTGAACTGACCTACTCTGGTGATGGGATGGCCAAACACCCTAATTGTCGTGCTAGAAACCCCATCCAACTACTGAGGGATCTGGATGCAGAGATTCATGGCTAGGCCCCGGGTGGATCTCTGGGAGTCCAATTAGCGAGAATGAGGAGGGTTTATATGAGCGAGAATTGTTGAGACCAAGGTTGGATAAAGCACAGGGACAAATAGCCAAACGAATGGAAACACATGAACTATGAACCAATGGCTGAGGGGTCACCAACTGGATCAGGCCCTCTGAGTGGGTAAGACAGTTGATTGGCTTGATCTGTTTGGGAGGCACCCAAGCAGTGGGACTGGGTCCTGTGCTCATTGCATGAGTTGGCTGTTTGAAACCTGGGGCCTATGCAGCATTGCTTGGCTCGGCCTGGGAGGAGGGACTGGACCTGCCTGGACTGAGTCTACCAGGTTGATCTCAGTCCCCGGGTGAGGCTTTGCCCTGGAAGAGGTGGGAATGGGGGGTGGGCTGGGGGGAAGGTGAGGGGTGTGGGAGGGGGGAGAACAAGAGAATTTGTGGCTGATACGTAGAACTGAATTGTACTGCAAAATAAAAATAAAATAAAATAAAATAAAAAGATGATTCTTCATGTGAAAGACTTAGGTAGCCTGGGCTCTAGTGATCAGTGGGTTGACCAGTGAGATGAATTAAGTTGCAAAAGAAGGCTGAATGGTTAAGGAAGATTCTAGAAGGGAAACAAGAGCTAAGTGCTCAACTTAGTTCCCATAAATTTTGCTCCCATAGAGGAGAAGTAAATGATTTTGCTCCCACTGAGGAGAAGCAAATAAAACTCAAGAAATGAAAGTTGGGGGCAAAGTCAATTGCCACTCAAGTCCCAATCTTGAAATGAGTAAGATTTGACCTGAATAAGCAGAGATCAAAGGAAAATCTAGAGCAGGAAGGCAGATAATTTGGGGTTGGTCAAATTTCAGGTGGGTTTCAAATTTCAAACAGGAGTATTCAGAGAAAATTCCAAGAAGTCCTTGAGGACTTCTCTTTCATGGAGATAAGCTGACTGATTATGCTGCGATTTATGCTATGGGCAGCAGCAGCAGTATTCTCTAGGCAATGGGCAGCTCTCATGAGTTTGAGATCTATGCTTGGTCCTGATCCATTTGCTCAAGAACCAAGCTGCACAGCCAGGATGATGGTCATGGTGGTGGAGGCTGTGTGAAGTGTGATTGTGTTACTGGACAGGTGTGAGGGATGAGGTCAGATAAAGTTTTCTGGAAAAGTCTTCTAAAGGGATTTCAGAAACCATGAGGACCAGCCTTACATGCACAGGTGTTCAGGACAACATATGACAGTAGAGACAACCTGGCCTTGCTCTTATGTGTGCCAGCTGATGCCCTAAAGTCAACAGTGTCATTCAACAGAGACAGGCACCAGAGTCTAAGAGAACACATCCAGAATAACACTGCTATTTCAAAACTGAGAAATTAGCGAGTGTGTACAACTGGGCAAAATAAATCAGTCATTTTTCATGACCAAGTTCCATATCAAAATGATCTAGAGTCTTCCTTTGAAATTTCATGCTCATAACACCATGTTGCAAATATAGAGTCCATCTCCCTCTGCTCATTTTCTCTGGACAAAAAATTTTCCCACTGCAAAATGAATGAAGAGCACAACAAAACTGCACTCTAAGCATCAAAGCCTGGTGACTTCTTCAAGCCCCCTTGGTATTTACTTGCTGTGTAAGCATTCTCTGTTCCCCTGCTCCCGCTTCCAAAGTAGCTACCACAGGTATGAGGCACTGTGGAAAGGGAATGTGTCTTGATATCTATTGTTAGCCAATGTGACTGGTTGCAGAGGGTGAGGTGTTTTGTTCTGATTTTACAGTCTCTCTTTGTTTTCCAGACTGGATGGGAACTTGTTGTGTGGTCTAGGCTGGTTTTGAACTTATAATTCTCCTACCTCAGCGTCTATATGCTTGAGATTAAAGACAGATGCCTAGATGCCACCATATTTGACCCTTTTGTAGATATGAAATGATTATACGATCTGTACCATAATGACCACATTAGGGAAAGATTACAGATGAGATAATTGTACAGAGGATCATTCGAAGAGGAAACATTATGTCTTAATGTGACATCTGATCATTCAAGGCTGTGAGTGGAATTCAGAGGCCGGATGGAGTAGTGGGGGAGATGAATGCAGAGCCCATGAATTATTATCTTCTGTCAACTGCAAATTCAAAGGCTAAATATTCATTTGCCATGCTTCATGCTCTCTGATGACACTCTTCAGGTAGAGAAAATGTTGACAGGGCATTATTCCCTAGTAAAAATGAATGGGGCTTGTGAAAATCAAATTCACTCATGGACTGTAAATACATTCTCATAGCTTAATAGTCACTAATTACTTATAGTCAATGAATAGTCTAGCAGGTAAATAAAGCGCTTCGCAATTTCAGCAAAAGCTTCACACTAGGGTCTCTCCTCAAAGGCTATAACAAAAAAGGTGAAATCTGTGTTCTCATTTTCTTTTAGTTGAGTGTCTTTTACAGCCTATGACCTCTTATTTCACATTTATCAATGGCTTCATCAAGATTTCCCTTTAAGAAAGAGTCTACACAGCATGGGGATGACTCAGTAGGAACAATACTTGTTTGACAAGCATGAGGACCCAAGTTCAATTCCAGTACCTATATAAAAGTTCCAGACATGGGGATGCATGTATGGTTCTGCAATCTTAGGGCATACATGGCATTGGAAGAGTGACACAGGGGACATGCAGATCCCTAGAATTCACTGGCAAGCAAGTCTAGCCAATTGTGAACACTGGGTTCAGTGAGAGACCCTGCCTTAAAAGGTAGGGTAGAGAGTGGGTTGATGAAAACACCCAACAGTGACCTCTGTCCTCCATATTCACATGTATAGGATACACATGCACACACACACACACACACACACACACACACACACACACACGCACATGCACACGTGCACACACACACTGACATACACACACATCACACCACACACAGGTCTAAAGCAATTAGCTTCCCCTAACATTTCAAATGGCACAGCAAACCTTGTACTAGAAAATGAAACAATGCATTTCAGTGAAAAAGAATCAGTGGTGGATCTTGAGCCATATTGACATGGGGTTGAGAGCTGTTTTATTATCTGCCGTATACATGTTGTCAGGGATAGCATATTCTTTGCTATCTTTAATTCCTGTGTAAATTAAATGTAGATCATCATGCCCAGAACAGCATTACCTGTGGGGAGCTTCATATATGTAAAAATAAAAGCCTTCCCTCTGGTTCTGCAGAAGGAACATCTTGAATTCACAGACTTCCAAGAAGAGTGCAGCTCAGACTTCAGCATTCCTCTCTCTCTATCCTAAATAACTTTATATAGTGCACACACTTTACCACAGCACATGACAGCCCCATGCAGGTTACTTTACAGGGTCGATAGGGCAATTAAAGGCAATGGCTCATTGGAGCATAGTATTATCTATCTTGGGGCTTGTCTTTCAGTCGTCACTCATGTTTCCATTGATTTATTTATTATATATTTATTTATCTTTGAAACAAGGTCTCACTGAATCACCTTGGCAGGCTGTGCATCTGTGTGTATAACATGTGTATGGCATGTGTAAATATATGTGCATGTTAGTGCTGGTGGGAGTGCCTTAGTGTGCATATGGAGGTCAGAGGATAACCTTTGGTCTTGGTCCTCTCTTTCCACTTTTAGACAAGGCTTGTTGTTCACGGTTGTGTATACCAGGCTAGCTGGTCTGCAAGCTCCTGGGAATTTCCATGTCTTTGCTTCCCATCTTAGCATACAGACTAAGATTACAGACTGGTACAATCACACTTGGCTTTATGCGGACTCTGGAGATTCTAACTCCTATCTCGGTGCTTGTGTGACTTATCCACTAAGCTATTGTCCTAACCTCGTACTAGCATTTTCTATATCATACTTTTATGTACACATAAAAGTACTGCTTCTTCCTAAAAGGTATTCAACATGATTATCAATATTTTAAAAAGGTAATCCCTAATACCGTATAAATCAGACAGGAAAATAAAGTGTTTTTAAAATTTTAGTTAAAAACTTTTTTACATGCAGTATATTTTCATATTCTTTCCTCTCCTCCAACTCTGTGCAGATCCTCTCTACCTCTCTACCTCAATAATTTCATATTCTCTCTATCTATAAAAATAAAAAATCATAAAACAAAAAATGAAAAAAATGTCAAAACAAACAAACAAAAAAACCCAGTAAGAGAAATGATATTAAATCAAGACAAAAAGGACACAAAAATAAACAGAGTCTATTTTACATTGACCAACCACTCCAGAGTCTGAGGACTGCCCTGGAATGTGGTTGATCAATCCAGTGACACTCTATTGGATAAAACTGATTTTTCCCTTTCTAAGCAGGTATCGATTTCAGTGGGTTCTAGAACTAAACAGAGAGTTCTTAAAAGATGAAAAAAATGGCTGAGAAACACTTAAAAGTTGTTCAAATATATGGCAAATTCAAACTAACTCAAGATTTCATCTTACCCTGGTCAGAATGGCCAAGATCAGAAAAAGAAACAATAAAATGCTGGTGAGGATGCAGGAAAAGGAACATTAGTGGTGAGAATGCAAACTTCTACAGCTGCTGTGAAAATCAGTGTGGAGTCTCCTCAAAAAGCTGAAACTGATACATCGAAAGATGAACTATTCCACCCTTGAGCACATACCTAAAAAGATCTCACTACAGAGCTACTTGCTCATCCATGACCATTGCTGCTCTACTTATAATAGCTGGAAAGTGGAAATAGCCTAGATGCCCATCAACTGATAGGTAGATGATGAAAATGTGGTACATCTACAGAACAAAGAATCATTTAGTTGTTAAAAAACGATATGATAAAATTCGTAGGTACACAGATGGAGCTAGAAGTAGTCATCCTGAGTGAGATAACTCAGACCCCAAATTACAAATATTGTACTTTTATCTGGTGTGTTTGTGTTAGCTTTTCAAGTTTTAGATAGGTGTGTTTCAATCAGAATAACACAGAGGTTAGGTGGCAAGGACCAGGGGGTAAGGGTGGAGGAATCTTCTGAGGAAGAGGAAATAAAACATGGTGTTATAAAAAGATAAAGGGGAAGCTAGACTATGAGGATGAAATTGAAAGGGGGAAGGTGGGAGGGCAGGGTAGAGAGGGAATATGGGGAGGGATAACACTAAAGGCCTTTTGAAAAGCCATATAGAAACATAATTCTCTCTCTCTCTCTCTCTCTCTCTCTCTCTCTCTCTTTCTCTCTCTCTCCCCACCCTCGTGTGTGTGTGTGTGTGTGTGTGTGTGTGTGTGTGTGTGTGTGTGTATGTACTCATGTGTGTTTTGAATTTAAATGGAATCAAAATATAATTGACGAGACAATGCCCCAAGTATATATCTTTTGCAATCAAGTAAAATCTCAATGCCAGGGATGGGTTGCATCTTGTTGAGTCATTGGCCAACGGGGTCTGTAAACCCTCCCGAGTCATCCAAACATCACAAACTATTGCCAAGGCTATTGGTTAGTCTCCATAAACTGACAATAAAACCCCACTGCTGAAGAATAGTATGCTTTTAATTACAAAAGAAACATTATGTTGAGAAATGATGTCACTGGTGTAACAGTGTTTGAATTCAAAAACCACTTACATGTGATAAGTGGGAATTATTATACTCAGCTTTGCCAATTCCTTGTCAACCAAATGACCAGTTGAGCACCTGAGTCTGCAGAAAGAGCCTTGGTAAAATTAACCTTGTCACAGTAATGGTGTCACCAGACCTTTGCCTCAGCTCAACTTGTAGAAATAAAACATTGTATTTCAAATAAAAAAGAATTATGGGAAAGAAACATCACTCTAACACACATTTGTGTCCTTCTTCTCAGTACTCATCTGTTTGTTTAATTGGCTTTGCTAAATTCACATGCTGGAATCACAATGAATGGCCTTTTGTGAAGGCTTTAGCAGATGCGTTAGTAACATTTAAATTGAAAACTGTTTCATTTTTTTCCAAGAATGATAATGATTCTCTTTTTCTATCATTGATCTGAAATGGGGTCTCAGATCATTTACCAGAATGAGTTAGTACTCCTTCTACACTGTGTGCAATTTTTTTTTAACCGATATTTAGTTTTTGAATCACTCTGTTGGGGATAAAAGGACGCACAAAGTGGGAGTGAGAACCTAGGGGTCCCTGGCTTGTAGAGATCCTCATGGGCAGGCTGGGCCTAGGGGTTCTGGTTCAGCAGGCAACAGTTAACCTGCCTACCACAAAACGCTCCATCTGGAGCCACACAGAGCCTTCTTTTATTATTCTTAACAACTGAAGGGCTTCATTTTTAACTAAAAATTCAGAAACAACATAACTGACACTCACCATAGGATCTAAAAATAAAGCTGGGTCTTTTGAATAACTGATAATGTTCAAGGCATGTGGAAAGCTGTTCATTTGATTTAGTTTTTCCTTGACTGACATGTCACCCAGTTATGAATATTCCTTTGTCCCAGGGTACCTTATAATCCTACAAATTAAAAGACCCCCCATTATTTTGGAGGAGGCAAATAGCATGCTATATCACATGAAGAGATCCTTAGTTCTAATTAGTTTAATGTGCACTGTTCATTTGGTGCTTTAAGAGGGCAGCCATACCAGGGGCTCATGCATTACTAAAATAAAACTTTTCTTTCCTCTTCTGAACCATCTTTTCCCATCATCCTCTAATAAGGGAGTCATGTCCATGGGGTAGACATAGTTGGTGGTAATAACAGCCTGCACCCCCACAATGCCCTGTACTACAGAACAAGGTGACTACATTTTGTTTCTCTGGATGGGTTGGCTACGAGAGCAAGTTGCTTATTAAGCTTAGCACTGATTATCTGAAGTGGGTCCTTAAGGTGAGAAGCTCCCACCCAGAGACAGTTCTATGAGGATGACAGATTTTGAACAGTATTTCATAACTGGGGAGCAGAACCTCTGTTCCAAACTACTGCAGGGTTATAATTCAGGAGTGCTTATGAGACTGGAGTGTGACCTGATGGGACATCTAGTCGTACTCAGTCTGCTACTTTCTCTTAAAAGTATCTTCATTTCAGTATTGTTCAGTGTGCATGTGTGTGTGTGTGTGTGTGTGTGTGTGTGTGTGTGTGTGTGTGCCACTGGATGTACATGGAGAGCAGAGGACAGTTTGCAGGAGCCAATTCTTTACTTTTACCATGTGAGTCCTGAGGATTGAACTCGGGTCATCAGGCTTAGAGACTATGGCAGTTTCAAAGTTGTCAGAGTCCTTAAAGTCTTTACTGGCTGAGCCATCTCACTAGCCCATTTCTACAACTTTCTCTTTTGTTACTCTGATCATATCACTTATCTCTTAGTCTCAGATGGTTTGTCTATTCAATAATTCAAAGCATAATAAAACAGGTGAGATTTGAAGCCATGATGGAGATTTCACATGTGGACCCGTAAAAATGCTTAGAATAGTGCCTTGAACAAACACAGTCAGATAGAATTTGTGGGCACTGTCATCACTATCAACACCAATAGTATCACAATCTCAATACAATCATCATTAACTTCATTAAAATAGTTAGCATATTACTTATTATTTTTGTGACTTTATTCTGAATGATAATCCCTAATTTTCATATCATGATTTTTCTTGTTTGTGAGTATGTCTTAAGGTTTACACAATGAGTATGCATTGCTTTGGTGTGACATTTTATATATATATACATATATATTATAGAAGTCATTATTATAAAATAATGACAAATTATTTTGGTTTTGAGAAATACGCACAAATAATTATAAACAAATAATAAAAACAAGATATTATAAAATAAATAAACACAAACAGAAATAATCTTCCCACCAAGGATATAAATATGTGAATTGAGAGTAGCATCATAAACAGACTTTGATCTGGAGAATTGGGTTGTAAGCTTGAACGCTCCTCACACCTTGCCTATTTCCATCTTAAGGCCCAATTCAGTACTTGGCTATGGTCAAGCCAATTCTGAGATTGTTCATCTATCATCAACTTACCTACTTAACTATCTGTCTATTGTCTGTCTATCTGTCTGTCTTTCTGTCTGTGTGTCTATCTATCTGAGAGAGAGAGAGAGAGAGAGAGAGAGAGAGAGAGAGAGAGAGAATAAAAGGAGGAAGAAAATAAAGAAGGGAGGATGAGAGAGGAAGGAAGGGACAGAGGGAGCAAACAACATCACAAATTTTGATTTTGCTGTTCTATGTTCATGTGTGGAAGCAAAGTGAGCACCTTGATAAAATCCCCACGTTACACCTGTTTCTCTGTCTAGGTCCTCTTGCTCCAGAAGCACCTCTGCTCTCTTGTCGTCTATTATCTTCCTGTACTCTCTCTCAAATACAGATCCATCACGACATTAGTCCACCCTGGAAAAACATTCATATTCTTCATTCTCCATGAACATGCCATCACAAGTCACACAGCCCTTACCATCCATAGTTCTCTACCTTTCATTCAGTAATTCCTTCACCTGGGCTCATTCTGACATTTACCCTCAGCTACTTTTCTGTTAGTTACAATGTGAATTGCCCATCCAGTTACTCCCAGTTTTCATTTACTCAGGATATCTGTATCTGGTGATGACTACTATGTGCCACACACTCAGCCAGGTACTATCTATCTAGTTCTGCTCCATGTTCAAGGTCTAGTCAACTTCAGCTCTCAACAACTTTGAAATTGCCATAGCAGCTAAAGTCCTGTCTTAGGGTTTCTGTTGCTGTGACAAAACACCATAACCAAAAAGCAAGTTGGATAGTAAAGGATTTATTTGGTTTACACTTACAAAATGTAGTCCATCATTGAAGGAAGTCAGGATAGGAATAAACAGAGCAGGCAGGAATCTGGAGACAGGACATGATACAGAAGCTATGGAGGGGTTCTTACTGGCTTGCTTCCCAAGGCTTGTTCAGCCCACTTTCTTATGAAACCAGGGACCAACCACCCAGGGAAGGCACCACCCACAACGGGCTGGGCCCTCCTCCGTCAAGCACTAATTAAGAAAATGTCTTATAGGCCTATGTACAATCCAACTGAAAAACGGAGGCATTTTCTCAGGTACCCTCCTCTCAGATGACTCTAACTTATATCAAGTTAACATAAAACTACCTAATGTAGGTCCAATTCTGGTATTTTACCTCCCAACTATTATATGTATTAGCAATTAAATTTGCCACCTGAACCCCAAATTCCCTTCAAGAAAGAGTTATGCTAACTATACCGAAATCTTCTACTTGTTATCTATAATGCATACAACACTGAGGCAGGGATGGGTACTATTTTATTTATTAATGAAACCAAATGCCAGGAATATGCTTGTCACATGAAAGATTACCAGAAAATATTTGCCAAATGGGTGCTAAGTACACAGTGTGTGCTTTTGATCACAACCCAGATAACAGAGTATTTGATATTAATTGTGAGCACCTTCCCCATGTCCTCAAAGCAAATGCATCCTTCAGAGAATTTTTAAAAACTACAGAATTATGACACGTCAGTAAATGCCATAGCTTGCATGCAATTGTGGTGAGAAGAAGTATGAGGGAAGCTTTCTACAAATGAAGATCAAAAGACTTCAGGAAAATACAAGTACTCACCAAAGCAAATCTGTTAACTGGGTCTATAGGCTATTCATAGCACTTTAGTAGTATGTATCTCTCACTGACACACTCTGCTTTCCAGGATGTAGTCAATTCTGTTGCTGTCATCGCTCAGCAATGCTGGCAATAACCTCCAAAGATAGTTGTATATCATTTACATATTCTAATTAGAATGCTAAATTATACTATTTTAAAACTGAAAAGAACTCACCTAACATCTAGTAATCTTCAAGCTTCTTTTTTTTTAAAGCAATTTAAACTCTTTTATAAAACTTAGAATCTTACAAAAAAAAAAAACCCTCAAGGTTTCAAGGGAGAAAAGTAGAGTTGTTCTGATGACCTTGAAGGACTGAGGGTGGAGAAAGTCTTGTTATGCTCCCTGTACCCTCACCCCACCCTATCCCTGGAATCATCTCCTCCAGGCTCCTAAGGAAAGGCTGTTTGAGGTACTGGTCCAGACACAGCCTGAGGACCAGCCCCTGACTTAATGTGGACAGAAACATTTGCAAATGGTGAGAGAGCAGGCCATGAGGGAGCCACTAGGGGTTCCTGGTCTGCATCCCTGAGATGTATCTATCACGCAATACTGCTCCAAATCTGGGTATCACCAATGATTGCCATTCTCAGTGAAATTCTTCCAAGTGCTTCTGCATGCCCAGAAGAGTGCCTACTTACCTCTTTGGGGGCTTGTTTTGATTTGTCCCCTAATTCCCTTAGACTTCTGAATCCATTTTATGGGAACATCAGGTTACCAACCTGTTTAAAACTTTCCTTGCATAACCCCGACCTCTGAATTGCTTTCAGCTGTCCACTGAACCTTCCATCATGAAGGTAGCTGGATTACCACTTAGCAAAGGTGTTCTAGTAAACTCTCTAGTGCTTATGAAGTGCTTTCCAACTCAGCTGTCTATGGGGCAATTTTCATGGCTGAAAGATGTAGGCAAACATTCACATATGTTGGTCCATTTATAAAGTGGCTTCATTGAAAGCCCCATGGCTTAAAATTGTACCTTTGCAAACGGATGTCTATTCTTTTTATTATTATTATACATTGACATAGACACACATCATTAGGTCTTTATTGACATCCTGTTTTATTTTTATCTGGGTTTCATGTTAGCTGCGAATGTCATCATAAAACTGTCGTCTTCTAGAATACCTACTGATAGGAAAGAGGAAAACGATGAATCAAAACTCAGTGCCATATGGGAGAGGAGAGTCCTCAGGATCCCTGCTGCGCTGCCTGCGTGACTGAACAGCAGGGGCGAGTGTGGGGCCAGGGCAGGGAAGGAGCTGGCAAGGTTAGCTTGGAGAGACCTGCTCCAAGCTCAGTATTAAAATAGAGCCCAGTAATCACTGGCGCTGTCAGTGTGGATACCTAACTTGCACAACCCAGGAGGAGTCTCTAGGCCTGCGTCGGCTATAGGAAAGGCAATTAGAGTTTCCAGGAGGTAGAAATCCAACATTTAATTGGCTCACATCCAGTTAAGCACCAACAGTTAGAATCCTTTTACTCAACTCCTGTCTAGTTGGAGTTATCAATTTTTAAAGAGATTTCTCTTTTTTTTTTTTTGTTTTTTGAGACAGGGTTTCTCTGTGTAGTTTTGCGCCTCTCCTGGATCTCTCTCTGTAGACCAGGCTGGCCTTGAACTCACAAAGATCCACCTGCCTCTGCCTCCAGAGTGCTGGGATTAAAGGCATACAGCACCACTGCCTGGCTTTTTTTTTTTTTTTTTTTTTTTTGGAGCTGAGGATCTAACCCAGGGCCTTGCGCTTGCTAGGCAAGCGCTCTACCACTGAGCTAAATCCCCAACCCTCTTTCTTTCTTTCTAGACTTCATTTTGTTCTTATCATTCAATTTTGCTTGGGAGGGGAGGGGCTCAAGAAATACATTTTCAGTCCTGTCCAGATGATCACATTCCAATGGCTGACTGAATTTCAAATACACAATTTAGGCATCTTCAAGATGCTTTGTGCTGTGATGTCACATTGCCTTTGACTATATATTATTTTTCTTACTGTGGAAATGTGATGTGAATCATTTTAATAACTCCTTGCATCATGTCTACCTACGCTCTCCATTTGTGCGAGTCATATTCAGGCATGTGAGCAGTGAGCATCAGTGTATGGGAAATCACAGTGGGAATAGGAGGGATAACAGTTTCCAAAATAAGTCCTGTAAATGTAGCCTGCATTGGCTAGAAATACAATGCCCAGCGTAAGCAGAAGCTATACATTTGACTGCTCTAGTTGAGCCACATGTGCATCAGTGAGTTCATTTCCTTCTGGACACATCTCAAGATGGATACTCCAACTATGACCATTTAGAATACTTTTTCTTTTGTCTGCCCTATATGCTCCAGAATGCTTTATCAGGATCATCTATGACCACTCTACCTCTTGAGCATCTTCTTGTTTCTTACTCTGCTCTGGATCATTTTATTCAAGGTCTTTCACTTACATTTCCCTTTCCTTGCAAAGTTCTTCCTCTTCCATTCTGGTACCTTCCCATTCATTTTTTTTAAAGAGTTTTCCTAACTCCCCAAATCTGACCTTTATCTTCATAGACACATACACACACCTGCCATTCTATCACCCATCCCCGTGACATTCTTATCCTGGCACTAATGAATGACTATCTGAAAACTATTTGCGCGTGTGTGCGTGTGTGCATGTGTGTGCGTGTGTGTGTGTGTGTGTGTGTTATGGTCTCCTCCCTCCATTGTTTGACAGCTCAGCCAAGAGACGCTTCATTTGCTTTGTCTCCACGGGCTTCAGAAGCTATCTGTTAAATCAATGATAAAGAATTTAGCAGAGCATGTCTAGTGTTAACTGATCAGGCTTCCAGGGGAACACAAAGAAGTTATCAGGAAACTAGTTAAACAAGAGTAATATGATCCCTGGAGAGAAAAGATTGGAAGAAGTCATTATATTTGTCATGGTCAATGTGAAAGATTAGAGCAGTTAGAGGAAGGAGATCTGAGTTGCTGGCTGTGCTGCCCTAGCTATGGAGAACACTACCTGGGGTCTCATAGAAAGGATGAGAAAACCACCCAGGTTTTCTTTTGGTAAATAGTATTCAAGAAATACATGGAGCAACTGCCTGTGTAGGAGGTAGTACACTTCAGTCAAGAGAATATATGAAAATCATAGAATGAAAATTATTTCACTTCTCTTGGAAAAGAAGAAAGAAAGTCTAGGAGAGGTAACATGTCCCAAAGCATAGAACACATTGTTCCTTCATTTATTGGTTCTTGTTCATTCATATCATAGAGGCCAGATATTCTAATGACTAGTTTCCCTGGTTTCCCCTGATGTTGGGGTGGCCACTTGAGTCTGATCTATCCAGTGAATCATAAAGTATGATTGGACTAATGCACCTTTGCTTGCTTGAAGATGGGATGGAATGGCCATTGCTGTCTTTCTCACTCCTCCATGAATTGAAAGTAGATATAAGGAACGGAGTTACATTAAATAGTGTAGCCAAGGGAAACACAGAAAGCCGGTTCTAGCATCCTACTGAGACATGGTTAACCACTGATTGTTTTTGCGATTTCTTTAGTTGTTTAGAAAAATGTTTGCAGGATTTTTTTGTCTATTAAAGCTCTCCTGTGTGATACCCAGATACAATGAAAAGTGATAGAGTTGTGTTTAATTTCATTTTTCACAATGCTCAGGGACAAAGCCTATGCCATTGCATACACATTCATTTGGTAATTAGTGTTAAGTGTTTACTGTGATCCAGACATTGCTAGGATCTGGAGAATGCTAGGGTGAGAGCAGGGAATACTGTATACAGTAAAAAGGAATGAGTGAATACATCATTTTAAGCCAATGAAATAAAGACTTTGACAGAATGCTCAAGACAACAGAGAAGTTGTTCAGGAACACGACAGGGAGAAGAGGGATTCCTTGAAGTGGCTTTTGCTTGCAACAAAGTCTTCCATGAAGAGTAGTAGTTATGCAGAAGGAAAGGGTCAGGGTGAAACACTTTAGGGCATTTGAAGATTGTGGTGGAGAGAGGAAGGCACACAGAGAAGGTACATGGAATTCAGCAAGACAAGCTCAGTATATGTATAGTATGAAGGGACTGGAGAGAGATACAGGAAGCCCTGGAGGAATGAGCCAAGCCAAGAAAGAAGAGCCTGCTCTACCAAGGTGGTGTCCTGGGGATGTGTCTAGAAATGGGTGCTAGGAAGCTATTGAAGTTTCAAACACAAGGAAGCAACTGATTGGTTTTTCGGAGATCTCGATATACCCATCTATAGAGCAGACATTGGGCAGGAGAGAAGGATCAAGGAAGAGATGAGCCATATATTGTGGGAAGGGGTGGTTAGACACTGTCTGCAAAGTGTTAAGAAAGCAGAAGTAAATCAGTAGGCATATAAAGCCACAGGAGAAGTCAAAAGTGGTCCCCAGACTTCTAGGGACAGTGGTGACAAGGAAAGTGGTGTCTTGCATCCCTGACAATCTGAGTGCAGCTTGGGAAAGGGAGCCCAGGGAAGAGGTAACTGTAATAGGGAATATATGACATGTGTAGAATAAACAAAATGACAACTGATTTGAACAGCTAGTGGAAAATTGGGATTCTTGATTTGGGACTCTGACATTTATATGCTGTATTAAAAAGGGAAGTTTCCCCAACCATTAAATGAAAATAAACTCTCTAGAACTTTCACAGTAGTACTTTTATATTATATAAAGATATTTGAGCAAAAGACTAATAATCATGTTACACTCATTTACATTTCCAATGGCTATAAAATGATATGTCTCATTATCTTAGTGTCATGATTTGCATACACACAAGAATGCCACTAAATGCCAATCAACTTAAGTTTTCTTTTTTTTTTTTTGTTTATTTTCTTTTTAAATGTTGAAATGATTCACTTTGGGGAATTTAAGAGAATATTTCTTTAAAAACTCAATTAACATTTCTGAATATAAAACATCTTTTCCTTGTATCTGTGTTCCATTGCTGAATATTTTTTTAATACACTTCTTTTCTTGATGATAAAACTAGCAGTACAATTGCTTCTTGTTTAGATTCATAAGTTACCTAATGGCTGTTCAGCCAAATGTTTAATGAAATTTTGGTTTTCACAAATCAACTTTTGACATGCTTCCAAAAGCATCTTTTAAATGACTCCTAGTATTTTTGTTCATATTTCAGTAATTGTATAAAAAATATGCATTTTTTCTTTTACCCCAGGAAACATATGGCATAAATGCTTAAGGAAATGTGAGTCATGCCTTTGATGAGGCAACGACTGAAGAATCAGCTCCTACTGTCACAGTATAAATAGCATGATAAGCCCTATCGAAGGTCAAAAATCTAATTTTAAAATATGTATTTTAAGAATTTTTATTTTAGCCACCTTGCCATGGATTAAAAATGTGGTCTGTTTATATTCCATACTGACATTTTCTAGTGTGCCTGCTTTTCCTTCTTTCTTTCTTCCTTTCTTCCTTTCTTCCTCTCTCTCTCTCTCTCTCTCTCTCTCTCTCTCTCTCTCTCTCTCTCTCTCTCTCTCTCCTTCCCTCCCTCCTTTTCTTTCTTTCTTTTTTAAGCAAGAGAGATGAAAACCTCATTTGTCATATTTTAACTCAAAAATCTCAGATTTTGCAGTGCCAGAAAAAAAATCTCATTTGCCTATTTCCTGCCCCCCATCCCCTAAGAAAAATCCTTTCACCTCCCAAACAATATCTAAAAATACTTTTTTCCCCTTTCCTGTTAACTGCTCTCTTGAAACTTGAAGCTGTGTCTGAAGGACTTGGTTGCCAATGCTCCTGATCCCCAAACTCCCTGCTGGTTCTCTTTCCTCCTTTCCCCAGTGAACCTCAGAGAGTTGTACTGGATGTGACAGTGAGCAGGGCACCTCTGTCTAAAGCTCTTGGTGCAGAGGAGATACCATGTAGGAAATAGAATCTGCTCCCTCCAGCCATCTCTTTCCTCTTTGAAAATTCTGAAAATAAGTTTTATTTGTTGTTAGTTTATCTGTTTGCACATATGCCTGTGTCTTAGTTAGGGTTTTTATTGCTTTGAAGAGACACCATGACCATGGCAACTTTTATAAAGGAAAACATTTAACTGGGTGGCTTACAGTTACAGAGGCTGTGACCATTATTATCATGGCAGAACATGGCAGCATGCAGAGAAACATGGTGCTGGAGAAGGAGCTGAGAATTCTACAGCTTGATCTGCAGGCAACAGGAAGTGAACTGAAACACTGGGTTTGGCTTAAGCATATAAGACCTTAAATGCCAACCCAACAGTGACACATTTCTCCAACAAGGCAATATCTACTCCAACCTCCTAATGATACCACTCCCCATGAGTTTTGGGGGTAATTACATTCAAACTACCACAGCTTAGATGTTTATATGTGTACCATGCATGTGTCTGCTACCTATGGAGGCTAGAAGAGGGTACCAGATTCCCTGGACGTGGATTTACATGCAATTGTGAGCCATCTTGTGGGTAATGCAAACAGAACCCAAATCCTCTGCAAAAGCATTAAGTGCTCTTAACCACTGAGCCGTCTCACCAGCAATCAGTCATCTCTTCCCTTTTTTTTTTTTCTGAGACAGAGTTTCCTCTATGTAATTCTGGGTGTCCTGGAACCCATTCTGTAGACCAGGCAGGCCTTGAACTCAGAGATCTACCTGCCTCTGCCTCCCAAGTCCTGGGATTAAAGGTGTTCACCACCAGGGCCTGGCCAGTCATCTCTTCCTACCTGTCAGCTTATATCCAGTGAATACTGACAATTACAAGTAATTAAATATCTATTCCATAAGGGGATTTGACTGACAGGTGAGAGTTCAGGTCTTTTTCATATGCTTGTAACTGGGCCTGGGTTAACTATCGGATTTTACTCGTCTGCATTTCTAGATATAATGAAACTGGGGTAGAGAGAGGTTATTATGCAGAATATAAAGACTAGGTTTTCTACCCATTCTTTAGTCCTCAGACATATATCCAGGGCACTCTTAAATTCTTGGCATTCTTGGCTGAATCAGGGATTTATTTCTACCAAACTAGTCTTTGAATTTGTTGAGTTAATACACTGACAACTCCTTAGCTTGCTTTCATCCTGGAGAAACATCTGGGGCACACACTCACAAGTGATTCTGAAGACAACTCTGCTCAGGTTTGCTTTTGTAATTACCACAAGTAAGCTGTTTTTGTTCTGTGTTATGTTCTTGAGGCAGGGTCTCATTCTGCAGCTCAGGTTGGCCTTGAATTAATTCACTAGAAACCTTGGCTGTCACTGACTTCATGGTGGTGCTCTTCCCTGAGCCTGCCCAGTGATGGGATCACAAGTCTCCACTTCCACATCTGACCTCATATTGTCATAAGAGACATTAATTGTGAATAATGTGAGAAATAAGAAAAAGGATAAGGACTGTCTAAATTACCCACAATTTCCCACCTAGAAATAGTTAAGGCTAACAGATGTATTTGCTTATAGTATCTCATGATATGTATATTATGTTTATATATATATACATATATGTGTGTGTATGTGTTTGTATGTGCATTTTTCAAAACTGATACCATATTATTTAAATATAGATAACAAGTTTCTCATTTAGTAATGTATGAGTATGATTTTCCATATTTCAAAATACGTTTTGAAAACATATTTTAATAATTGTGTTATAGACTATGCACAGGACACTAACCTACACATTTATGGTCAGGTCGGCTTGCCACTCCAGTCTGACCTTGGGATACCTGAAACTGCTATATTTTTATATAGGACTCCTGTCATATTTTTCCTGTCCGGAATGTGCTTCCTTGTCTGGACAGAATTGTGCAATGGCCCCCAGCATTCTTGCACTCCTATGTATATACCCTATATAATTCCTTTCTCTTTGGTCATTTAACAGGATATGGGGGAGGAAAAGGGGGCTTGCTGATGCAATCGAGGGTCCTGAATCTGGTGCTTTTGAGTTGATCAAAGGTTTATGATCTTGGGTGGGTCTGGCTTAATTAGGAGAAAGTCAATAACAGTTAAGGAACTTTGCCCCTCCTAAAGGGGCATACTCTCCTGCTGGCCTTGAATAAGTCCGTCCTGATATTCTGAGAGGAACGACAAGAGGATGGGGACAACAGATGGCCCCAGGAGCAGCAGCAGCCCCAGGTGGACTGGCAGCAAGAAAGGGATCATCAGTCCTAAAACTATAGGAACTAACTGCAGCCTATGGCACAGAGGAGCCTGGAAGAAATCTTAGCCAGAAATGATAATCGCGAATGAGCAGAGCAAGCACGTGTCTACAACCTATCAGGCTCTGCGTGCAGGGGGCCGGCTCACCTCAGCTGGACCCCCAAATCAGAGAAACTGAGGTAATGAGTGATGCTTGAAGGCCCAGGGACAGTGCTCTTTTGCTACTTGGCTGTGGAAACCTCAAGCATTCCCTCCCTCTCTTCCTGCAGCTTCTTAGGCTTCTCCTGCCTGAGCCATGAACTCCTGGCCTCGGGACTCTTCCGGCTCCTCCCATTCATGGTGCTGGCTTCATTTTATTTTTCTCCACCAAGGGCAACCACACGGACAATAATAGTTCCCTTGTTTCTTATGCTGTTTGCATAGTCAACAGCGGTGAGCATCTGGGCTCAGAGAGGTGAAACTGTATTTGTTCAACGGCTAAAATACATAGGGAAATCTGAAGAAAGGCAACTTGCAGAAATCGCCTTGTGTGGGAACTGTAACAGATTTACCAGCACAGGATGTAGTTTGAATAAAACCCAGTGAGTGTCTCACAACGTATGACGTTTAACATATTATCTGAAACTGGTCACACATCAAAGTGACACAGAAAGCCTATTGAAGCAAATTTCACTGAATAATTCATGTATGCATTAGTTGTGTGGGTACAGAACCTGCATCCATACACAATTTGTTACATAGCCTTGTCAGTTTTTATGTGAAAATCGGAGTGAATGAAATTGCGCATTTATGGTAATTGTCAGTTATTGATTACCTCTGAAGGAAACACAATCCTTTCCTGGGTTTCATGCCTGGTTAGCCAAAAGGCTCCTACAAGCAGTTATGTGCAGTTGCATGATTGGAGATTGCAGGCGGTGAACATGCTACATACTAATGACATCTAGCGGAAACCTCCCCTTGAACAGAAATGGAGCAAGTCGATGTGTAGTATTTTAATTCCACATTTAAAACAATAATTCAGCAAAAATAAACATATAGGCCCAATGATTATCTGACTCTGTATGACGACTCAGGAAAAAAAAAGGCCAACCTTGATCTTTCTTTCAATCATGTTCAAATATGCTTAATTATCTTCCTTACTTATTATACCTGATTTAAAACTGGATGCGATGCACAAAAAAAAAAAAGCCAGCATCAATGAGATTTATATAAAGCAGAATATTGTACGTTCTCCATTGCTGGACAAGGGGGTTAGAATTTCTGTCTAAGCCAAAGCAATTTCCTATAGTTGGAGCTCTGTAGCAGGAGGGCTATCTGATCCAGAAAGAATTCGAGAATTGTGTTTCAAAAGAATCACCCAAAATGCTTGTTCTGATATTTAGCTGTCTCAGCTCTCCCCACTAAATATTCTGCTTGAGCATGTGGGGGAGGGACTTACTTCATGGTTTTCTTTCCATTTCCCTTCTCTTCCCCACTCCACACTGGGGAAATGAACCCACACCTCCCTGCATACTGTAAACATTGAATCACTGAGCAATATACCCATATCTTTTAGCTTTTATACTGTGACAGGGTCTTACTAAGCTGTCTGGTCTGGCCTTAACTTTATTATCCCCCTGCTTTAGCCTTTGGAGCAGCTAAGACTGCAGGGGGGCAGCTGCAGGCATGGTTGACATGTGCTGTAAAAAAACAAAAGAAAACCATAGGAGATGACTATGACACAGGCCACCCAGCTTGCTCACACAGTGACGGAGTAGACAATCAGAGCCTTGGTCACCAGTTTCCCCTAGGATCAGAGGTGCTTTCCTGATGTGCTGTCATTTTCCTGACTCTTAGTATATATGGAGCTCCCTTGTCAGGAACATCCCATAGTGCAGATGTGAGGGAGGAAAGCCACGATGCCCTTGGGAGTTGGCAGGGATGCAAATTCTTAAGACTATTCCAAGAGGCCTCACCCAGGCAGAAATTGTTAGCCAGAGGAGAGGCTACTGTTCAAACTGCAGGTGCCGGATGCTCAGCAGGTGGGGTCGTGCACAGAAGGTGTTTCAGGAGGAACAGAAAAGTCTGGATTTGTATATAAAATCATATGATTTTAACGCCGGGCTTTTACAAGAAAATCTGTAGTTTGACTCTGAGATGCCAGTTCCTCAGATTGAGTCTTCATAGCATTTGAGAAGCAAAAGCACCTATCTCAGAGACAACAGTGGCAGTGTGATGTCATGAAACTGGGTTTGACTGAGAGACAGACAGGAAGGAAGATTTATCTAAACAAGGACATAGCTTAAAAAGAGGTGCTTGTTTTTGTCTTTGTTTTTTTTTCAATTTGGTTTTGATTTGAGGGGCAGTTGCAAGGGCAGAGGGCAGATCCAAGGAGACAGGGAGATAAGTGGGATCAGAATGCATGACATGAGACCTACAAAGAATCAATGAAAGGAAAAAAATTAAGTGCTTATTAAAAAAAAAAAAAAAAGTAGGGGTTGCCTGTACCAGACCAGCATCGACAGGAGAAAGGATTTTCCAGTGTCTATAACACGAAAAAACAAAATTAGATTACTCTCCTCACCTTCTTGCTTGGAAATAGGGTTCATTACTGTGTATCTTTTTGTGTGTGTCATTATAATATAATTAAAACATTTCTCCCTGTCTTTTCTTCCCCCTTAGCCCTCCAATATACCCCTCTCTGCCATCCAACAAATTCATGGCCTCTTTATTTTCACTAATTGTTATTCTCACATATATTCCCACTAATTGTTATTCCCATATATGCATTTGTATGTATAATGCACATATTGTATATTCCTAAATATAACCCATTCATATCAGGAGGCTATGGATGAAGTCAACTCAAAGTTATATCCACAGTGCTGTGAGCTATAGATTTCTCTGTCCACCCTGGACTTGGTACCACATTTTGGGCTGATCAATAACAGATGAAGACTTGAGCTGTGGGGGGTTCTCTGGCTGAAGTGATAGAGAAGGTACACAGTCAGGTGGGGGGGGTCTGTGGTAGATAACTCTTGGGGATGTTGGAATCATTTTAAACTCCCAAACAATAAACCACTACCTTTCTTGAGGCGTCAGGTTCTTTTTAAATCAAGTTACCTCTATCAGGCAAAAATCCTGGAGAGCACTGGTAATTCCTAAACCAGGCAAACCACCAGAAAAACCTCCACGATCTAAGCCCAGTATCTCCATATGGCAAATTTGACAGAAGTCTGCTCTGAAATTCTCTCCTGAAGCCATTGGCTTGTGCCAAGTTGCTCAACAACCAAGGTAGTGCCAATCTCTCTGCCTCAAATCATTATGATCAAATAATATGTTGAGGTTCTCAACATAGTTCCTTAGTTATAACACCACAAATACAAAAATAAGCTCACATATGAGACAGAATGGCTCAAATATTCCACAATTAGCCTTTCATTTCATAATGTATAAGAGGAACGTTGATGATAATCACAGATGTTTTGAGACCTGCTGGTGAGCCTCATAAGAAAGAATTCTTCTGACCTGACAGATGGTTCAGTGGGTAGAGGCACTTTTGCCTAGGCCTGATGATCTGAGTTTAACCTTTGTATTCCACAAGATGGCCAGAGAGAGAAAAAGCCAACTCTCAAGAATTGTCCTATGACCTCCATACTGCAAGCTGACATATGCATACCTGCAAGTGTGAATACACACACACACACACACACACAGACACAGACACACACACACACACACACACACACACGCACACAGACATAGAGTGAGAGGCAAACACAGGGACACAGAGAAAGGGAGACTAAATTTTAAAAATACGGGAGAGTGATTCTGCTGGAGAGATACCTCGGTGTTCTCGAAGAAGACCTGGGTTTGGTTCCTGGCACCCACATGGCAACTCAGAACCTCCTGTAACTCCAGTTCTAGGGGATCCCAGGCCCTCCCTCTTCTGGTCACCACAGACTTTTGTAAGCATATGGTGCACAAAAACTCAAAAGGTCATGCGAGTAAATATACATAGACATAAATGGATATATCTTTAACAACAATGAACAATTGTTGCACTGTAAGCAAATCTGAACTACGAGTATGTTTTCAATAACAAAATCTGGTTGAGTTTTTGTCCCTAAAGCTATTTCCTATTCTAAAAAAATATTATGTGAAAAATATGATACACTGGATGTCACCTAACCAAACACAGAAAAGGCCCTAGTGACAGAGCATTACTTTGGTATATGTAATGGGTATTGACTGCTTGTTCTCATTTTGTTTATTGTAATTTGAAATGAATTCAGTGTTAAAAAATTTAATGTCATGACAAGGTATTATGAAAACTCACCCATGTCACAGTCTGCAAGCACTCTCTGCATTACAGTTGTGAGTTGCATTAAAGTGCTCTACTTCAGGTATGCCATAATTAGCATGGATACATAATGCATACAATGCAGGAGGGTATCTTTTTCCTTTTGTATGTTTTTATAGCCACGGAACATGATGTTCATAGAGAATTTCTAATGACAGAGCAGAGTCCTGTTAAATGCAGATTACCAAACAGCTTATACCCTAGGATTCTATTTTCAAAGAAAAAGATGCACAAAAGTGGGAAATATACCAAATGACAGGATTAAGAGCATATAAAGGAAAATAAAACTTCAATAAGACACCACTTCACACCCATTAGGGTGGCTATTACCAAAGTATTTTTAAGGGAAGATAATGGATGAACAGAATTATCATCTCGAGAGCAGAAGACACTTGCAGGTTTAATTGTAAAATGTAGGCAGAGGAGGTGGCTTAGTTAAGGAAGTGATTGCCGTACAAGCTGGAGACCTGGGTTTGATTTCTAGCACCCACATGCAAATGCCAGGCTGTAATTCTAGTAATGTTCTAGCTGTAGTTCCAGTGTTGGAGAGATTGGACAGGAGAATCACTGGCCGGCCAGTCCAGCTGAATTAGTGAGCTCTGGGTTCAGTGAGATCCAATGGCCAAAAGATAATGTGGAGAATGATTAAGGAAGGCACTGGACATCAACCTCTGGTCTCTACATACATGTATGCATATATGAACAGGCACCTATACACTCACACACAAACACACTTTAAAATAGGCTACACTTATTCTTTTGATCAGTAAGCAGATGGAAGAATTAAGTTAAGGAAAAAAATCATCACTTATTCATTTAAACTATTGTCATTTTCATCCGGGAAATTGAATTTTAAAGCTGAGAGTGATTTTTCAAGAAACAATCTTTAGAAGCAATAAGGGATCATTAGAGCAGCATTGGGAAGCAATAGAGAGGAGAATAAATATCAAGTAACAGGTCATCTGAAAGAGGAAATAGGAAAACAGGAGGCTGTAATTAAGGAGGGGGAGATAACTATATAATATAGGAAAAGAGAAAACTAACAGTAAGAATGTCTGAAAATGTCCTAAGGATTCATTAATACTGATGATATAAATGTTAATGTACAAATATGCAGGTATCGTTGATATGAAATTTTCTAATATGGGCTGACAATGCACCTCACCCCCAAGAGTCATAGATATCTAACAAAAGCCTCAACATCAGGCATGAGCAGCTGTCTTTTGAGTTGTTGTTCTGGGTTGTCTGTGTCCCAAAACATGATGGGGTGTTGCTATTGCCCTTGTTGGCCCCAAGAGATGGAAGCTAAATCCTGACTGTACTTTGGACAGAGGCCCAAGAGATCACCAAGCGGGAACTAACCTGGAAGTCTCCTCCCTAAGTACTAGCTTTCATGGCACCAGAACTTTTCATACAAGCTTCCAAAGGAGGGAAGCAACATATACGCCTCCACCGCTATGATGCCTATGAACCACAACACCACCAGCATGGCAGGGAAACTCTAGTGGCACACTTACCTTGACAGAGACCAACATCTCTTTAACTGGACTTAAGAACTGCTCAACAAGAGGGAAATCATGCCTGGCACTAGAAAGCTAGCCAACCACTCAGGAGTAGTGAAGCCATAGGTGAACGAGCATAATCACCAACTACACTCTAAATAGTCGTCCTTATATCCACAGAGAAGTGCAGTCCTTACCCTTTATCAAGGAAATTTCTCTTTTCAATAGGTGGATACCATCACAGAAAACCAAATTCAATCAAAATGTGCAAAATTGTGGAACCTTGTCCCAGTGGTTTCATCTACAAAACAACTCTCACCACCATGGCTCAGGAATCATTATCAAAGAGGGAGCAGAAAGGTTGTAAGAGCCAGAGGAACAAAGAGTGTTGTTATACCATGTCTCCTAGAAATGTCAGAAGCTACACCCTCACAATCTCACCAACATGGCTGCCTAAACATACCCTGAACAAGAACACAACAATAGACATGCTAATGTGGATAGGAAAAAGCTCTGGAGGTCTCAGCCATACACAAAGAACTACAAGCATCTAAGGAATGCTAAGAGCAGGAAAAGAAGTCTTTCTAGATAAGCATACTAATTGGTTATCTAATACCAATCAATGGTCAGCCCTGAAAACATACATACATGTAACATACAGACTGAGCAGGTTGTATGTATGTATTCAGAAACACACAGATGTATATACACACACACACACACGCGCGCGCGCACACACACACACACACACACACACACACACACACACTCTGTAGGCAACAACAATTAAAGAAAAACAGGAGACTGTGACATTGAATGAAAGCAAAGGAGTACACCAGGGGGGTTGGAGGGAGGAAATAGAAGTGAGAAATGATGTAATTATAATTTCAAGAAATAAAATAATAATTAAAAAAGCAAATCTTTATCAAATAGAGACTAGCTAGTCCAGAGCATTATATGGTATGGACTAGGGGCTTAACTATTTTATTTATATAATTTTAAACTATTGTAGTGTGACTTTAAAGTAAGAATGAAAAATTTAAATACTCTTCAAGCAGCAAGAAGGCAAAAAAAAAGTTAATACAGACAATAAAATAGCACAGAAGATTAAGAATTTGTTTGGCTCTGTGCCTGTTAAATTGATTGTGTATGCACACAGGCTGTAGAATATATAAATCCTCATCTAATATATTTGTATTTTAAATTCACTTGTTTCAGAAAGCACAAAGAAGCTGCTCAGTCTAACTTTTATGAATGTCAAATTTCTTGTGTTATGATCAATGAGCTTTTTAAAAAACAATACCACAGTTAATAGACACAGATATATTTTCAATTTTCTAAACCATGTGTAGGAAAAGATCTCACATTGTGTTTGTTTGAAGTGTTGTGAAGCTTTTGTTAATTACCTAATTTTGGAGCATTTCTGAGATATCTAGAGTGTAAAAATAGTTTAAGAACTCTTCCATAAATCTAAATCTTGAGTTTGGTTGTGAGGATATATTGCATTGCTGAGTTCTTTAAATTTAGCTAGGTGTTATGATATAGTGCTAATATTAAAAATTCAATATTCATGTTTTGTTTTTGACAGGTACACTTGAAACATTTTCTCCATTTGCTTGGCAGTAAGAAGCTAATAAGCGTATCTGAAAGGTAACAGTGGTTAGGGAGGTAGGGACAGTAGTAAGAGATACTGGCGCATGTCACGTGTCAGAGGGACTGGCTAACTGCTTTACCTAAAGGATTATAAAATAGGAGGTGGTGTGGCTTTTTCCTTTTTTGGTTTTTCCAGACAGGGTTTCTCTGTGTAGCTTTGCACCACCCACTCTGTAGCCCAGGCTGGCCTCGAACTCACAGAGATCCACCTGCTTCTGCCTCCCGAGTACTGGGATTAAAGGCGTGCGCCACCACCGCCGAGCTCAAGGTGGTGTGGCTTTTAATTAGACCATTTAAAGTGCTTAAAATTTTAAGCAATGAAAATAAAAATAATGACTGTGACACTGCACACAAGTTGAGCAGAGAGGAAATCCTGAAGAGATTATTGCAGCAAGCATGAGAAAAAAACACAGATTTCAGACTCCCTTCCCTTTACTTTAAAAGTTTTATTTATTTTGTTGCTAATTAGATTGCAAAGGTCAGTCTACAAGATGCCCTAGAAGAGGGTACTTCCTCCCTGCTGTCCAGGGGCCCTTCCTATGTTATATCAGGATTAACTTGTGAAACCAGTAGATGTAGTCAAAGAGGTGATGTGTTACAGCTGGAGTTAGGTCCTACATGGAAGCTGCTTTTCTCTTGCTCTTTCTGCTGGCTCAGTCTGGTGAACATTCTCTTCAAGTCATGAAGACACCCATGCTGCCTGGAGACTGTCACATTTTTAGAACAAGTAAGGCCTTCTATACTAAATAGCTAGGATGTGGTAGAATGTCATATGAGTGAATTGCTTCAGAAACACATTTTGTCTCAATCACTGGCAACCCTTCATGACTTCTTGACTTCAAGCTCAAGAGACCACAGAGCTGTGAGAAGTTAGCCAGGTTTGTTGTTTTAGACACTAAGTTTTGGGGAATTTTGTTACACAGTAATCATGAACTAATATAGACTTACCCCATGTGCACCTGCATAATACTTTTGTTGTGTCTCCTTGTGTACAGGATTTAGCCACTCCTTGTCTGCTAACACTCAATTCTGTTACCATGCATTGCAAAAGGGACTATGAAGATACCATGTAACATAATGAGCAGACTGATTTAATTAAGAGGGCTATCCTTTTGGTGAACCAGATCAAATCATATTACCTCTGGCAGTAGAGATAAAAGGCAAATCAGAAATTTAAAGAAATAGGGAGATTGGTCTGCTAACCTTGAAATAGAAAACTACCAAACTGTGGCAAAGGCTATACAGAAGAGCATATAGACCAGTGGTTCTCAACCTGTGGGTTCTGACCCCAAGAGGCAAATGACTCTTTTACGAGAGTCACATATCAGGTATTATGCATATAAGATATTTACATTGCTATTTATAACAATAGCAAAATTACAGTTAGGAAGTAACAACAAAAAATTTTTTTGTTTGGGGGTCATGACACGAGGAACTCTATTGAAGGGTCACAGCATCAGGAAGGTTGAGAGCCACTGCTATAGGCAGTCTCTCAATACTGCAGTCTGTCAGCCACAAGTAACGGACTCTTCCCCAGCCACCTGGATATGTCTGGTGAGCAACTCCAAGCTCTACCCAAGAACCACAGCTGAGACTAACAACTTGATTTCAGCTTTCTTAATCCATGAGCAAAGAACTTTGTCCCCAGACTACTTACTTCTGTATCCATAAAATGCGTATTCTTTCTAGATGCTAGATTTGTGGCCCAGAAGTAGAAAACTAATACTCTTGTTTTAGATGATGAGATAATACAAGCTAATATCATAAGAGAAGGAGACTGGAGACCATGACAAAGAGCTGAGTACGTTTTACATGAGTGGAAGTGATTCATTGGGGTCAAGTAACAGTCTTCACTGGTAGCCAGCCTGCAAGATGGCACCCCGTTGTCCTTGTTGCCTTCTGTAATTCACTCTCTTGGGTAGGTCCTTCTCCCACAACTCACATTGAGTAAGCTTGGTCTGAGTGAACAAAGGAAGTGACACTTTGTGACTTCTGAAGCTCCATAATAAAAAATAAATAAGACCCTGCAGCTTCCACATTAATCTTTTAATGGAGCAATCTCTGCTATGAAACAGCCTCTGTGCCACAAATGTATTTTGAGCTGTCCTCTAGATTTAGTCCACCTGGAAAAGAACCAAACCTCTTGCCAACTACAAGCACTGATGTGCCAGCCATGTGAGAAAATCATCTTGAAGGGTAGCCTTTATGCCCCACTCAAATCTTGATGGAGATCTTAACTGCAATATCATGAAAGATTCCATTAAAACCACATAGAGAAGTATCAAGTCAAGTGAGAGAGTCACAGAAAATGTGGGTATAAATAATGCTATTATTGTTTCATACTGGTAATTTTGGGATGCTCATAACAGACTACTAAGGGGTTAACAGGCTAGTCTTTAAGACAGATGCCAAGGTCTTTGATGTAGCTGAAGACTAGATAGTTATAATTTCCTTAGTTATGATAAAAGATAAGATAGTTATAAAACCTTAGACTCAAAAATATAGGATAGGCTATCTTCTTTAATTTTGCCAAATATAAATAGACTAGATATTATAACTATAATTCTTGCTTGGTAATTATTTTGTTATATGTAATTTTACTATGTTAAAGTTAAAACCTTCCTTTTTGGAAAAAAAAAGAAAAGGGGAAGTGCTGGGGATGTCTTTCTGTATGCTGTGAATGTGTTGCTCTGATTGATTGATAAATAAAACGCTGATTGGCCAGTAGCCAAGCAGGAAATACAGTATAGGTGGGATAAGCAGAGAGGAGAATTATGGGAAGTGGGAAGCTGAGTGAGGAGACGCTGCCAACCGCCACCATGAGAAGCAAGATGTAAAGATACCGGTAAGCCATGAGCCACGTGGCAAGGTATAGATTTATAGAAGTGGTTTAATTTAAGATATAAGAACTAGACAGCAAGAAGCCTGCCACAGTCATACAGTTTATAAGTAATATAAGTCTCTGTGTGTTTACTTGGGCCCAAGTGGGACTAAAGAAAATTCCAACTACAGACAGAGCCCTTTGCTTAGGTTACAGTGGACAGTCACTTAGCAGTAGAAAAGATAATGTGTGTGTGTGTGTGTGTGTGTGTGTGTGTGTGTGTGTTCAATAGCCTTTAAGGGGACATTTACACACAAGCAGAGGCTCCACTTTTGTTCCCATGGTTAATGGATTATCTGATGAAAAACAATGATAACTAAAGACAGAAGATGTGGGCAACTGGATGAGATGAAAAGATTGAGAGATCTCTCCCTGGCTCATCTCTTTAATACCCTGATATCTTTCACATTTTGTTAATACCTTTCTATGCCTTAAACAAAAAAATAACAAAATAAAGGTAAACTCCTGTAGAGCCAAATGGTGACAAAGCAGACAAGATTTTTCAGACACAGTGGAAACTATGGTAAGCAGGACCCCTTGGCATTTCAGAACCATGGCTACATCCAAAGGCATGGACTCTAAATGCCACATGGTGGGTAACATCAGTGAAACTGATAATGTTTCACCAAATTTCAAGAGAAATTTAATGTTTGTAAAATAGACTAGAAATATAGAGGCCATATCAATACACAATGTGAAAAACAATAAATGAATCAAGGTTAGAGGAGAACCCTCGAAGCAATTTGTTTCTGATTGTATTTGTCATAAATGCTTCCTATAAAAATGTAAAATAAAAGGAACATAAAATTTATCACAAAACCTCATATTTATAGCCCTTGAAAGTTTTTATGAGTGTCCTATGAAATTAAAACATTCTTGTCACAGAAATGTTGCATATTTTACATTGCCAGTATTAATGATTTGCTCATGCCATTAAAATTATTTTCAGCTGTATCTAACAGCTATTTTAAAAGGAGTGTTAAAACTACAAATGTACGCTCAATAAGGAAAAAACAAAAGGCAAAAGCAAATGGGCATTATCTAAGAGAAAGTAACACTTGGGGTCATTACTTACTTGTAGGGTCCCCTCTTCTAAGCTTTTTTTTTTTTGAAAGGTCTTTATATGTATACATATACATTTACAAAAATGATGTACTAGGCATCCTTATTTTTATATTGATTGGCATTTGTTAGTGAAATAGAGAGGATGTGTTTCAACACATATGTAGAACATGTTTTAGTGGGTGCCTAGTATTCTAGCCTATGGATACAATTACACACTGATGGCTAGTTTTAATGGTAATATAGTTCCACTGGTTTTTTTTGGTAAAAATGGTGAACATACATGATTCAAATTTTGTTGATTTCCTTAGGATAAAGTTTCAAAATATAATTATTGACCTAATAATGTAAAAATAAAGTTAAAGAAATAGATATAAATATTTTCAATAAATCTTCCAGAAACTCATAGGTTGACCAAAGGGTGAAATGGTGATTTTTTTTAACTCCAATTTTTTAAAATTATAAATAATATTTTATTAATGTATTATATACAAGTTCAAGACATTATAAATTTTATTTTACAATTTTTCTGAATTTTCTATAATTCATACAAAGATTTGTGTTTTCATTCTGATCAAAGTGTCAAAAAACACAAACACAGTTTGAATTATTTAGGCAGCAAATGGGCAAGTTGAGCAGAAGACAAAACTTTAGAGTTATTGGCATCAGTGAGCTTTGAGTAAGTTAGACTTGGTTTCAGTCCTTACCCTGTCTCTGTATGTGTCTGAAGCATTTAAAATTTTAAAAATTTACAATTTTTTTAACTCCAATTTAAAAAGCAATTCCCAAATGGCATTTTGGTTGTTTCTCTCGTG
The DNA here is from genome assembly GCF_949786415.1 of Peromyscus eremicus. NCBI lineage: Eukaryota > Metazoa > Chordata > Mammalia > Rodentia > Cricetidae > Peromyscus > Peromyscus eremicus. The sequence continues at coordinate 43,744,816 of NC_081427.1, forward strand.
ATTCTTTTGAGTGTGCACTTAATATTTGCATGCTTAGCCTGTTTCAGTCTGTATATGCTTACTGGTTAATCTCTTACAACCATTTAAAATTTAAAATGTTTATACTTTTATTGCACCTTACAAGGTAACCAACACCATGTCTCTCATGTTGTTTTCCCATTTCATCCAGTCAGTGGTGCCTTCCTCTTTCTCACTTCTGCCAAGCACATTACATTGTCAAACATTATTAAATATCAATTCCCCCACCTCCCCCCACACATCCTATGGTTTTTTCTTTTGATTCGTACTTGGAAAGAATTACCCTCAAACATCCAACATTTTTTTTTTAACTTTTAGGATATTTAGATCTGGATTTCTCTGAATTTTATCTTTGCAGTTCTTTAAAACACTGTGTTTGAACCCCATTTTAAAGTAATGTGTGAGGTCAGAGCCAGATTTTTGTCCTCGCAGCATGTTTAAAGTAAAGTTATACAATCAATATACTGTCATCACTAGTGAAAGAGTCAGGGAGGAAAGCACCAACTACAATCCAAATCTTAATGTTTTATTCACCCTCGCTCATTTACCATCTCTCCTCTCCAGTCTCAATGTGGTTTTCATACTTCACCTATGTTTTGAGGGGAGACTTACTATAATGTATATCAAGACCCAAACACTGTGCTTTTGCGTATTTCTGAGTTTGCTTTTCAAGCAAGGAAATTATTCTATGTTAAAGATTGAAGAAGAGATGTGGAGAGATGAGGCATTGTAGATTAAGGTTCTCAGTGCCTGGTGTGTGTGTTGTGTGTTGTGTGTGTGTGTGTGTGTGTGTGTGTGTGTAAATGAGTTCCTGGGAACACTGAAATACAGATGCTCATTTATTGTGTGTGCGTACATGCATGCATGTGTGTGTGTGTGTGTGTGTGTGTGTGTGTGTGTGTTTTGTGGGAATGATGCTAATGATGATGACTCATGAGATACAAGCTTCTCAGGTACTGCTTTTACTTGTCAGAAGTGAACATTTTAATGTCTGAAACGCAAAAAGAAAAAAATGCAAAGAAACTCAGAAGACAGAAAACTCAGGGACACATGTTCTAAGAAGTTGCAAAAACACTTTTTGAAGGTCTCTATGAAAGTCCACAACTCAAATTTTTTAGAAGGAAATTTTAATCAAAACTAAACCAGAAAGGATGAAATATTCATAATTGCTATTTTATACTCTAGCCATTCTTTAGATATGGAACATTCACAATTATTGCTAGGCTAATGTCTATTGTGGATGTTCTTGCGATGAGAACATTCTATTCCCACAATTTCACATCACAATGTACTCTTAGGAGATAGGAAGAAGAAATTACTGCCATTCAATTTTAAGACTATCATATTTTTTGGATAGCAATGCAAGAAAGGAAGGGTATTTGTTTTATGCAAACACAATTTTTGTTCACATAATTATCAGCTTAGAAGACTTAATGTGAATTTGATAAAAATAATTAATTTGAACTATGAGTCAAGAGCTTTGGGCTATTGCTCTCATATTGTAAAGGAGTTGCATATGATTTGGACAATATTTTTCCTTTTATTTTCAGTAAAATGCGACAAGTACAGAACATATTAAATCTTAAGACTAGAGGCTCAAGTGTGAATTCTCCTCCTTAAATAACAATGCAATCCTGTGAGGGAATGGGGTTTAACTCAGAGCCCCTAAGCCCAGCTTAATATTACTATTTCCGGTAGCTGATACAGAACCCAGCATTTTTTAAGCTGGAAGAAACCTTAGGGATCACCTACCTCAATCCTTGCTTTTTACAATAGCTTGATTACTGAATGCTTTTGTTTGTCAAAAACAGAAAATAGAAAATTGCACTTCTGTTTTAGCATTGGTATTCCACACAGGCTTCTACTCTTCCAACCTTTGGAGTCATTCTGACAGACTGTACCTATAGCAAAGGTGAAGGACTGCCTTCCCACAAGAATGGATTTTAATGTAGGAGAAATACAGTCAGGATTAGTCATCACATTAACGTGAAAAATGTATTTCCATAGGTGCGTGTTTCTCCCATTAATGAGAAGTGCAGTTTGATGCATATATTTTCCATACACATCTTGCAGTGATGAGTACATAGAGGCATTTCTTCTGAATCACGAATGTGCAATGCACAGTCATTGTATCTGCAGGCAATGTTAGGGTTGCCTCGCTGTGTTCACTGGGTTACTTGGCAGAGCACCTGCGCATTCAGAGATTTTTTCCTCTTGTCACTGACCTAAACTTGAGTTTGCATAATGTGACAAAGGACAAAATTAACAGATCTAGCTGAAGTTTCAAGTGAAGAAAATCATGAGAAAAAACGTACAGGAATATGCATATTCCTAGAAATACATTGAAATACAAGAAGAATTGAGATCAAGTCTCAAAGTGTTCGTCTTTGAGTATTAAAATTCCATTGCCTTCAAATGTTGGTAAGAAATTTCAGTCATCTTTTCACAATATTCCTTTACAAGGATATTTCAGTGAAAATACATCTTAATAAGATTTCTTTTCTCTAAAACCCACCCACTTCATAAAAGGCAAACGTAGTCTATTTAATCATATCGTTTTATACACCAGATAAGCTGCTTAGAATCATGGATTTGGAAATAGAAGGAAGTGGATGACTCATTTGTTCAGCTTTGTTCATGTCATGAACAAGAGTAGTTATTGCCTTCACACTCTCTTTATGAACTGTCAGCTTCTGACTCTGATTTCTGAATTTAAGAACCAAGAGGAGCCCAGATACTGAACTGGAAGCTTCCTCCCTGCAAGTTTACTCTCAGACCTTAAAGTGATGTGCAGGCTTCCTGTGGAAGTAAAGCCACCCACTGTCTTACCCAGGGGTGAACTCTGAGTTACAATAATGACTAGCCTGGCAATGTGTGTCCTCTTATGTGATGGTGGCATGGGTGTTATGGGCATCTATAACTGCTTTCTGATTGGATTTTCTCCACAAGAGAGAACTAATAATTGGTACTGAAAACTGATTAAGAACCTATGATTGGAGAGGTCCTATGCCCTAGGAGAGAACCTATTATTATTTTCTTAAATGGGCATAGCATCAAATTGAGTTCCAAATACTGACCCTTGTACCCATTGGTTTCAGTAAAACTCTCACCCTTAATCAAAGAAGCTTCGAATTGCAGTGGAAGGTGATTGTCAGAGAGACAACTAGACCAAGTATAAAGAATAGGAGTCTGTGGAGTGCTCAGCCTTAAAGGGGACATCTATAGAACCTTCTCTCCCTAAGGCTCAGGAAACTCCACAAAAGAGGGGTAGAAATATTTTATGAGTTAGAAGATGGAATAGACTGCTGCCAAGTAGTGTCTTCTGAACACAGCAGAGCTATTGCGCTCATGAGTTCACAGCTGTGTGGCTGTCTGCACAAGTCCCATGCAAGATCAAGTCAGTCAGCTTTCCAGCACTGATGGGGAGGAACCCACAAGGCCCCCACCCTAGCTAAGAGCTTTTGACAACTGACAATTGCTGAAGGAGAAACAGTTTTCTTTGGTGGGGGGGGGAGGTCTCTGATATATGCCCAAGCACCAGAGGTTGACCATATACTCATGAGCCTACGGGAAGTTCCAACTGGAATCAGTGAGTTACTAAGAAAAAAAAAAAAGTATAAGAAGTATAAGGAGGAGGAGTGGGGGAAAGGAGAAGAAACTATGAAGTTGTCAGGGGCAAGTTGTAGTAGTCTTGAAGAGGTTGAGGGGGTGAGTATGATCAAACATTGTATATATGTATAAAATTCTCAAAAATAATTTAAATTTGAAAAAGAAAGGAAGGTCAAGTCAGGGCACAATGTCAGCCAAAGGCTGGGGTTTATAGAAAGTGGGTTGCATATAAGACCATTTCTTGGCATTCAGACTTAAGAAGGCTCTTATATCTTTGGATGATTAAAAAAAATGTGCATTATCCCAGAGCAAAGAACACCTATAATCTGCATGTAAGGATAAACAAGAATTTATTATAACTGTAATGTTTTTATAGTGGGAAATTACATTTATCTTTTAACCTATTTCTGAATGATTTACTAGGCCTTTCTAATCCCACTGAAATCATTCTTTTCAATTCTGCTTTTTTTTTTGTCCTGCTCCCAGAACACATCAAAGTCTCTTATATTCTAAAATATATGAAAAAGAATACTTGGATTTTTCTATTTTTCAAACTTCATCTCTAAGCACCACTGGGGAGGAATTATAAATAAATTATGACTAAAAGCTACCAGGTCTCTAGCTCTCTGATGAGCAAGTTCATTTCTGAATCAACAGTTATTTTTGTGAGTTATCAACTACTAAGTTTAGCACAAATAAGATTTCAGAGGATGGAATGTTAAAGTCAGTTCTCAATGAGTTGGATTCACCAATAACATATCGTGTGGACTTTGTTTCTAAGCCTCCCAAATTTATGCTGAAGCATAAGTGAGTATTGTCTAAAGGATCCATATACATCAAATGCATGTTCATTAACTGGATAACCAAAGCATCAGAACTTAGTAAGGGAAAGAGGAGCAAAAGAGGTTACCTGTTTGGCTTGTAACTATTTGGATACTATTTTAAGTAAAAATTAATAGCCCAGTGATCTGGGTTTTACTTTGGGTCATATATGAAAGTGATACATTTTATATGTATGTGGATACCTAGGGGAGGTAAATATACTTGTATACACGCTCAATAGCTGAAATTGACTTTGACATTCTTATTTGATGTTCTCATGTTTGAAGTCTGGATTGTGGTAGTTATTTGAAGCAAATTAAATAGAGACCCAGAATTTCCCTCTCTCTGCCTCTTCGAGGTAGGATACATGACTTGGTCCCAGTGTCTTATGCCTTACATCCACATTATTTGCTGTGTAATTTTCTTGAGTTCTAAACAGAAAAATCTCCTTATATCTTTACTTTGCCCTTAGCCACAGAGTGTTAGCGAATGTAATGAAAGAGGTAGAAAAGGATGCATGTTTAAGCTCTTATTTCTGTCCAACTCTTACTTCTCCACAAGACCACATGTAGGAAAATCATCCATCCCAGAATAAAGCTGGCAGAGAATGTGGAGTAGAGCCCCTCTTAGCCTATACAAATGGGACAATATTTGACTCAGAACTATATATTTCCAAATTTACCATAAATCAATGAAAGTGGTCTGGGCCTTGGACTAGATACAAATAATAAATAATTGTTGTTTCTAGTTACAATAATAGTTCAGTCATATATTATGCCTTCTGCAGTGGTATGAATAAGAATGACTGCATAGACTCATATTTGAATTCTTAGGAAGTGGCACTATTAGGATGTATGGCCTTGTTGTAGTAGGTGTGGCAATGTTAGAGGAAGTGTTTCACTGTGGGTGGATTTTGAGATTTCAGAAGCTCAAGCCAGGACCAGTCTCTCCATCTTCCTGCTGCCTGGATGTAGAACTCAGCTCCTTCTCCAGTACCGTGTCTGCTTGTGTACCACTATGCTTTCTGCCATGACAACAATGAACTGAACCTATAAACCTTTAAGCCAGGCCCAATTAAATGTTTTCCTTTATAAGACTTGCCATGGTCATAGTGTCTCTTCACAGCAATAGAAACCCTAACTAAGACATCTTCCTTTGGAATCTAACGAAATCAATTTTTCCTTTCAAATTACAGAAAATGGGTGTCAGTACCAGGGGTACTGTGGTGGTTTGAGAGAAAATGACCCCCAAAGGGAGTGGCACTATTAGGGGGTGTGACTTTGTTGGAGTGGGTGTGGCCTTGTTGCAGAGGGTGTGACCATGTTAGAGGAAGTGTGTCACTGTGGAAGCAGGCTTTGAGATCTCGTATATGTTCAAGCTACATCCAGTGTCTCAGACCACTTCCTGTTGCCTTCAAGTCAAGATGTAAGAGCTCTCACCTCCTTCTCTAGTACCATGTCTGCCTACATGCTGCCTTGCTTCCTGCCATGATAATGGACTAAACCTCTGAACTATAAGTGCATTACCACAAATAAATGTTTTCCTTTATAAGAGTTGCCGTGGTCATAGTTTCTCTTCACAGCAATTGAAATCTTAACTAAGACAGGTATTATTGTCAAATATTCACTCAAGTAAACAATGAGAATTGAAGAACGACTATATGGTGGTTGATACTGAGGTCTCTAAACATTGTACAAGTACTGAAACAACATTGAAATATAGTTTGTTAGTAAGCAACAGTTGCTGTGAATTCATTAATGATGTCGGTGAAGGTAACTGAAAGCTCCTTTTTATGTCCACAGACAATTTCATCTTAAATAAGACCTGTGTTTCTCAAAGAAAGAAAGAATATCTTTTAGTTCTTGGGGTGAACAAATCAAGCCAAATTTCAGAGTAATACAAACATCTATTTTCTAGAAATTGCCATTTTGGCATTGTTTTAGAGACATGAGAAATGTCCACCTCCTCAGATTTAACATTCTGCTTCCTAAAGAACAGTTCTGTGTTTGATGTCAAGATATACCATAAAGAAATAAATAGGAGACAATTTCTAATGGGCAAATATCATTCATTCATTTTATTTCTACTATATCCTTCCCATTCAATCTGACAAGGAATTCTTAGACCTTAGACAAAACGTCCTATTTATGAGGGCTCAACAGAAATTTCAAACAGTTCCAACAATAGTAGAATTAACAACCTTTCAACCAACCATACTAAGAATATAATCATTTATCTTTATGTGGTAAGACTATTTCTGATTTTCTAAAAGTTTGGTTAATGTTAAGTGCTATGTTCATTGTTTTGTTTTTAAGAAAATGATGATAAATAACCAGATAATTTAACCCAAAATTCCTGAACATGAACAGAAACAAACTCCTCAAGTGAGTGTAAATTAAGAGATTATGAACTCACATTTTCATAAGGACAGTAAATTCCTATGATCTGTAAAACTATAGATAGCACACACACATAAATGCACACATGTGAGCAGAGAAGGCTTTAAGTCCTCAAAGTGATCAAGGAACATGAGTTCTTTGGTGTGGGTACAAAAGGCCATCAGTCTGAGCTCTGGGCTCCTAAAATAAACATAATTCAATTTACAAATTGGGATGTCTAATGCTAAAAAAAAAGGTGTTCAGGGAGTGTAGCTAGAAGAAGCTCCAGAATCTTGAGCAGCATTTGGGAAAGATGGGATTTGGATAGGTTGGTTATAGCCTCTTGACTCATTGACTAGGCATATGAAGTGAAAACCTAAGAAACTAATGGTACAAAGTTATAATAAGGAGTCTATCATATCTCTGGTGATTTGAATCACATTTCCGAGATATAGAAGATTCTAGTGTCTTTTCATTTTGAGAGCAAATAGCATGTTCAAAGGGTGCTCCAACAAGAGCGTGTCTGGGAAGCCCATGGAAAAAGTTTTGTGAAATAGAAGGATGAAAAACCTGGAAACCCCCAATTCCCATCTCCTCCAGGGCAGGGGTGGAGGGCGAGAGGAGGGAGGACAGGGGAATCTGTGGCTGATATGTAAATTAAATTAGTTATAAAATTTAAAAAAAAATTAAAAAAATGAAAATAAAGTGAAAGTATAAATTGTAAAAAAAAAAAAAAAAAGAAATGAAAAACCTGGAAACATTGAGACCATGAAACAACTCACTTACTGATCTGCTTTCACTTAAATACTACCATGAAATTTAATTAAGAGGAATTCTGAATGAGGAATTATAATAAGATAGTCTTTCTTTTGTTTCACACACTCCTAAGTGATTTCTATTAAATAAATTACATAACAAGAAAAAATTATTTTATTTATTGAAGTTATTTAGCTACAGAATGGAAACTAGTTAATATAATAGAATTTATGCTAACTTCTGAACATGGCATTAAAATGGATCTCTTTAAGAGTATGTAATAACACAATAAAAGTAGTTTTAAGTATTAAAAGACCACATTCTAATAAAAAAATCTGTAAGTAAAATCTGAGAATCATACTTAATCAGCACATAACACAACAAAAGAAATAATGATCCAAACATTTAAAAAAAAAAAAAAAAACAGAGTCCACTAAGGAATTGAAATACAGCTTTCTTTCTCTCTCAAGATACTGCTCCCTCTAGTACGACCTAAATTAGCATTAGCTTCTCATGAATGCTAATGCAACCTTGCTGCTCAGTCTTTTGGACACAGACAAAGCAATAGAGAAATTGTGGGTTATTTAGTTATTTTGAAGTAAGACAATAACCTGTGTTTAATTTAGTAACATTTTTACTGGAAATTTAGGGATCCAGCAGTCTAGTGTATTATTTAGACTCAGAAAATTACTGAATCACCCATTTTTTTTCTCAGAAGGCCTGAAGTCACCCCATGTGGAAGAGTTTTCAAGTCAGTCTGTAAATAGGACAAAATGCTAAGATGGCCGTCAGGTACTTCTTGTTCATGGGAAGGCCACTGAATCTACCCAGATTCCCTCAAACTACCAATTCAGCTCAGCAAATTAAATCAAACGACCATTCAAAACAATGAGAATAATCAATTTGAGTGTCTCTTCAATTACACAGGAAAACAAAGCAGGAGTAATCGCATGCTCTACTTTTTCTGTGTGTCTTTATTTCCTTAAAAATTTAAACTTCATTATCAAAAAAACCTTACAAATAATAAAAAAAAAAAAACACTCTCCAAAATTAACCAGAACCAAAGCATATATATTTCTATTTATTTTCTTGTTTATTGCATCCAATACATCCCAACCTTGGTTTCCCCTTCCTCCATTCTTCCCAACACTCCCCGACCTCCAGAGCACTCCTCCTCTACTGCCCTTCAGAAAAGAGCAGGCCTCCCAAGGATATCTACTGATACATATTTCATAAAGCATATCTATTTCAGTGCATTTCTATAGATGTAGAATAGCCATTCTGAAGCCGTAGAACTCTTTCTTTTGTGTTAGCGTTATAACTAAGGGGTTTTTTTATTTTTTATTTATTTATTTATTTATCTATTTATTTATTTATTTTTTTGGTAGCTCTCATTCAGAGTTTTGGGTGCTAATCTTACCCTGTGAAGACAGCTGACACCTAAGATTTGTCTATGGACTTGGGAACTGCAGTTCCATGGGGGAGGATCTATGTCACAAAGCAGATTCTTAAAATTAAAATTGGCTACCTCTGTGAGTGTAGGCAATTCTGTGAGAATCGGGGCACGGTCTGAATTTAAAATTCTTCTGTTAACGTCTGATGGAACCAGAGCTGTTTTCTCACAAATCAAGAGTTTAAAAGACAAAACAGAACAGTTGACAAAGGCCCAGTGAAGGTCAGCCTTCAGAATCATGAAACTGCCCAAGACTGGAGTTTATGGCTCCTTTTCATTTGCTAAGAGAAGCTTTCTCAAGCTCTTGTGACCTGAGCTGCCCAACCCTCTTAGAGTTCTCTTCTAACTGCCCACAAGACCATCCAGGCCTCATCTGGCAACACCATGCAGAACCTTAAGGGGCAGCTACTGCCACAGTCTCTGCCTGGCCATGCCTTCTGCCCAGATATTAACCAAATTTATATCCTATGCCCACAGAGTTGCCTCTGTACTTCAAAGCCCTGATATCTGAGGCTGAGACTTGGCCACTTGACCCATTTTAAGCTGTCAAAAGAGTTTATCACATTTTCATAACATACAAAATTTTTATATGGAAGTGATACTTGCTTAAATTGGAATAAGTGGAAACAAAAAAATAATCATGTATAATCACACTAGTCATGAACTTCTTTGATTTATTTTAACTCCCATGACATGTAAGTAAGTTTATGCACATGGTATGTGTGCGTGTGTGTGTGTGTGTGTGTGTGTGTGTGTGTGTGTGTGTGTGCAGGAATGTGTAATCAAAATCTGTAGCAGATAACTGATTTGAATCATAGTTTGACCATTTTGGGTAAGTTATCTGACTGTTCTATGGCGTGGGCTCTACATCCACAGAGTGAGGGTACTAACTTATAGTTATGGAGAGTTATGAACACGGATGTGGGTATTCTTAGCTATAGTTTATGCTATCGATTTAGAGGCTATGCATCATAGCACCAGCTGCCTAGATTTGAACCCAGTTCTATCATTAGCTGCTTTATTACTATGACAAAGTGTCGTTAGTTTTCTGTGCCAAAATTTCCTCATCTGTAACATCAAGGAAGTTAATCAGATAATGACAAATAAACGCCACTTCAGTGTCTGTAGTGTTGGGACTGAAAGGGCAAGGACAATTATGAACAGATGGTCTGAGATGAACTTAGCCTTTCTGTTCGTGGGCTACCAGCTTTCCAAGCTAAGATTAACTTCTACAACATGGTTTTTGTTATATAAGTTTAAAAAAGCTGCATCTCCCTGCAACTTACAGGGACAAAGAGGCCAAACTCTTAGGTTCTCAAATGGACCCATCATCCAAGAAACGTTCAGGATTGCCAAATCAGTATATGATTGTTCTTCATCAAATGTTTGGACTTTATTTTTTATATCCAATCTTCACAATCTATCCTCTCTTAATTTCTTTTTGAATGACACCTAACAAAACTCCAAACTGGCGTCCCCAACACTAAGTCGCTTGAAGCAATAGTGTTTGCTTGGGTGCTCCCAAATAGACTGTTAGAATTTGGGAGGTCCCCCCCCCACCCCCCTAGAGGATTATTTCTTTCCTCAAAATAAGATATAATAATAGCTCTTTATTTTTGTGTATCAGTAATGATATAAATTTTGTTTTACTTATTATACTTCTAACTTAGGCCTAAAACCGTAGCTGAGAAGAAAGAATGTTTTGGCTTCAATATAGTCTTTATTAAAGAGTTATAAATCTTTATTTGAAGTACCACCAATTGAGGATTTTGAATGACCTATCTAGTATCTTTTAGATTTGAGTGTGAATAGTACAGCATTTATGAAGGCCTGTCATCCCACGGAAATAACCTTAATTATGAAGTTACCTTTACACTCTCGTTTTTCCTCCATTTGTGACCTACTATAAATGCTGCCTTTTTCACTGCACCTTCATGAATCTGAGTTCTCATGGGGATGATAACAACTGCTAAATGTCTTTGAGTTCCGTAAGCATCAGATTTTATTTTTTGACCTTTTTTTTTTCCCTCAACATAACTGATGCTTGTGATAGTTTGGATATTGTGTCTAGGGGATGCTTTCTTCTGATCCTAAAAAAAAAAATAGGAAAGAAAATGAAATACCATTGTTTCAAAAATATCCCTCAGTGCCATTGATGAAATTCAAAAGAACTCCAAGGATGAAAAGGATGATGCAGCTTCAAACCCCAACAGGCTCCCTGGAAAGGTGAGTCACCGAGCAGGGTTTTGCATGCAGAGCTCCTGGGGATGGCTTACAGGCCAGCTTCATTCTTTTGAGCTAGTGGGGAGCTGAACTTAACTGAAATATCCTCCCCTTGGAGACTCTTCAGAGAGGGGTTTAAGCAGGCTACTGCAGAGGTGAGGCAGCCATTCCCTTTAGATGTCTAAGACGAAGCCCCTGGTGTCCAGCAGATGCTAAGCAGTGGTCAGCTGAAACTTCCCAGAATTAAAAGCTTTAATTGGATCTTGTAGAATCTCCTATTTTCAAATGCCCACCTAAGTCCAAGCCTCTGACTTTTTATAATGGAAACTGTAAAATGTGTAGGCTATTTTTATTCTTCCGTGGCTGTAACCTGAATGTAGAAGAGATTTCCTGTGAATCGATTCAGAAAAAAAAAAAATGCTTCAGAACACACCTGTCCAATCAATCAACACTTGATCGTATTGGCTTTCTAAAAATAAACTAGTTCTATCTCATATTTCACTTGCCCTTTCACTGTTTTATTCACTACCGGCTGATAATTAATTGTAGTGCAAAAGGGTATTTCAGTGTGCTTGATAAACAGCTGGGAGCTTGTATAGTATGTGTGATGATTGTCTATGAATTCTCACTGTGGGCTGTGCTCTGGGCTTGAATGTGTTATTTTGGGCAGTATTATTTCCTGTATAGCCCCATGGGAATAGCAAATTCAACACACTGGCAGTACTTTTCACTCTCAGATGCCTGCAGAGCATGCCCTATGGATAATTGTTGCAGCTGTGCCTTTAGGGGCTGCTTTGTTGGTCCCAGGGGAAAGGTGGGGACAGCAAGGTAGGATTTGCTGATACTTGACCTCACTTACTATGTCCTCCTGTGGACTCATTCAGAACCGACAGGCCTGCTCTCCAGGGCTGTCATGCCAAGCATAGCAGCAAAAATTCTGTTTTAGTGATCCATGATCTAGCCAGCCCCGTCTCAGGTCATTTAACACTCTCTTTTGGGGGAGGATCAATCATGAATGATAACTCCCTTGTTATCAGAAGAGAGCAGTGAGCTGCAACTTCTGTGAAATGGGCCAATATTCTTTACATTTATTTCTGAGCTGCCAGTTTGAAAGGTCCAAGCAGAAATGAAGGTGAATGTTTGATGACTAAACTAGGTGTCCTTTAAACCTAAAGGAAGCAACTTAACTGCAAAACATGTTTTATGCTTCTTCAATAGAAAAAAAGTTGGGGAAGGGAGCATAAAACCAAGGTGCATTTAACTTGAAGATTTTTGTTTGTTGCTGTTCTTAAAAACACATTTTGTCAATGATGAATGGTTTTGATAATTTTTTATGCAATATAAGTAATAACCAAGTATTTAAAGGCTCTATGGTACAACCTTTACGTCCAAGATTGAATTCCATTTTAGCCAAAACACATTAATTAAAATCCTGAGGTACCATGGAGGCTTCTTATAGTTTCTTTGGGCCTATAAGCTAGCCTTTTATAAAGCCCGAATATGTAGTCTGGGTTCTGCTCTCTCCAAGGCAGCTAGATGTAAAAACAGTACCATGATGTTTCACAAAACTTATCATACACTCTTGTTTTGAAACAGGGTGAGTATATTGTGCAGCAATTAACAGGTCCTTTGTTTTTGGTAATTCAGCTTTGTGATATCCCATTTGAGATGACGGCCACTACTATAGCAATGGTGATACATTGTTGCTTATTGAATGCTGTTTTGTGTGTGAATTCATATGGACTGTCAGCCATAAGTATCCCACTGTCTCACTCCAAGGTAAAGAGTTCCTATTCCTACAGGCAAGAGAGCTGAACACTGAACCCACATCAACCAGTAACTGTGATAGCTTAAACGTGAGCTGTTCTGATACCACTGGGGTCAGGGGTCAGTGCACTTGGCCTCTGGGTCTCTTAGGGAAGAAAGAGATTCCTTCAAGTCCTTTCTGTTCTTTTAATCTTGAAAGATACAAAAAGATACCATTCGCTACTGATTTACTGTGAATTAAGTCTGTGAACAGAAAGCCTATGCAATCAACAATTCCAATTCCACTGTGTTGTCTTGTTAATAATCCCCCCATTTGTTCACAGAAGTTTGATTAAAGCAATGATGGTTAGCAATGCATTGCCAGAAAACCACTTATCAGCTCGGCAGTAGGCAGGGTTCATTTACAGCTTGTTTACTGAAAATCTTGTTACCTGAATTCTGTCTGATTACACTCCAAAGTTTCACCAAAACTTTCAACATTTTGGTGCTGAAACCTAAAACCTCACACTCTAGTTAAAGGCAAAATGGTGCTTCCATCACAAATGAAGAGCCCTTTCACTGACCTACTCCAGATTCCAAAGGTATCTTGTGATAAAGTCAAGGGCAGTGATGCTAATTGCATCACCAAAAAAGCCAAGAATGAAGAAAGTATCAGAGAATTATGTAAATGTACATAAGAATATGTCAAAATTATTGACAATATTTCTAAAATATAAACAGTCATCCCTTCCTCTGAAAGTCTTTCTCAGTTTTGAAGAGTCTCAGGGGCAATTGTGACAGATGACATTGAAGTTGTCACCATCCCCCTCATCAAATCTTTTCCATGGTGTCCATGGGGAGTACACAATGTCTAATGAGGTTTGGGGATGATTTGTTAGACTAAGGTTTCCATCTGACACAGAGTTCTTTCATTAATTATGATTCTCCCCTAGAGGCCAGCCAAGCAGTGTTTCCTAATCCTAAAAAAAAACAAGTAAAAAAAAAAAAGTCTCCTAGAGCATGTGAGCATGTGTATGTAAATCCGCAAGGTATCAGGACAGATGGTTCCACTCTTTAAAGATAGTTTTCAAGTGAGTACAATTCAACGACATAGACACCTACATCTGGGATATTAGGACTCTTCTGATTTCAGAGGCAGGAAATGAAGCTGATTTCACTGAAGTATAATGAAAAGAAGATATGGAATGATGGAGGGGAGATGAGACTCCTACAGCCAGGGATGATCTTCAAGGATGTACTTCTGGGATCTGACAGTGTTTCAAGATACTCCACTTATTATATTAAACACAAAAATTTGATTTTGGAAGCTAATTGACCTTAATGAAAAAGAGAAGATGCTGGGCAGTGGTGGTGTACATCTTTAATCCTAGCACTGTGGAGGGAGAGGTAGCTGGATCTCTGTGAATTTGAGGCCAGCCTGGTCTGCAGAGTGAGTTCCAGGACAGTCAGAACTGTTACATAGCAGAACTCTGTCTTGAAAAAAGAAAAACCCAACAACAACAAAAAAGAAGAGCTAAACATGAAAATAAATCAGGCATTATTTGTCATTGATCCAACTGGCAAATATTAAATACTCTATGAAACGCTTTGAAAATAGCAATATTCACAGGAGGGTAAACTTGATGTGTTTTAACTGAACAGTTTATATACTTAAGGAAAAGTTGTTTTGGGTGTTACTGAAATGTGAACTTGGCAAGCATTCTATCACTTAACTTTATCCTTATTTCCCCCACCTTTTTTTTTTCCTTGTTTTAAGAAAGGGTCATGAAACCCAGACTGGCTTTTAATTCATTTTATAGCCCAAGCAGGCCTTGAACTTATGATCCTCCTGTCTTAGTTGCCCCACAAACTTGGATTACAGGGCAGATACCGCAAGGCTCAGGTCAATTTTAAAATATATATTTCCTCTGCTACTAATTAAAGATACACTTATTTTATATGGACAGATAACTAAGTACAAGCTTAGTCACTGCAATTCTGTAGGTAATATCAACGATGAGAAATAAGCTAACATTCACCTGGAGGAGACTGATGAAATTAAGTCACATCCACGTCTGGAGCGCACTGCAATTGTTAACAATGCTGTGATGGATCTACATACAGGAAACAGCCTCTTGTTATGTTATTAAGGGAAGTGAGCAAATAGCAAAACAGGGTGGATCATGTACCAGGATCTGAGTAAACAAATGTTCTCTTGTCAGGAAACGCAAGAATAGCAGTTGTCTCCAGGAAAGGGAACTGGAGACCAGAGAGACTGAGCTGGGAAGAGAGTTTACTGTGCATGAAAAATCTATTGATAGCGAAGAGATTTTTATTCAAGTGCTTGTATTAGCTACTCAAGACAATAGCCAAAAGATCTTCTACGAAACTCTGGGACAAAAAGCTATAGAAAACACTTATATAACAAAGTCAGGAAAAACTGTGTCAATGAAATGAGTTAGAAAAATATTTCTCAATCATTTTGGTCTCTGACTCTCTTTATACCCTCAAAATTATATAAGACTGGAAACTTTTAGTTTCTATAAAATATTTACCATTAAAATCTGGGAAATTCAAGAACAATTATTTCCAAATTCCTTCTCAAAGCCAATTGTAACCACAATTAAGAAAAACAACAACAACAACAAAAAAAAAACACCAAAACCCTTTCCCCAAAAATAACAAAAAATGAAAAAAACTGATAGTGTTTCCTATTTTGCTAGCTTCATAGAAGACAGCTAGGTAAGAACTGCATTTGTATTTTGTCTCCTGCAGCATGATGTGCATTATTTTCTGGTTAAGTTCTCTGAGAAAATGCACAATGGGAACGAAAGGGACATGTTGTTGTCACTCATGATAACACTTGAAACTAGATCACTGTCTTCAAAACTTCAAATGGATTAAAGACTTATATATGAGATATAAAACAACCAGACGAAAACCCCATAAGAGTGCTTTGGGACATGTGAATGGGCAAGGACTGGGGGTGGGGGGTGGGGTAAGACTTGGAAACATGAAAAATCAAAGCAAAATGAGACAAATGAGATGGTATCAAACTAAAAATTTTTACACGATGAAAGAAGTAACTAAAGGATGAGACAACTTACAAAATAGAAGAAAGTTTTTACAAACTATACAGCTGACAGTGTGTGTGTGTTTGTATGTGTGTATATATATAACAGAATGCATAAAGAACTTCAAAAACCCAACAGCAAGCAAGAACAAAAAGAAAAGAAAAATCCCGAATAACCCAATTACAAATGGATATCAGACCTAAAGAAATACTTATCAAAAAAAAAAAAAGACATACACATAGCTTACAAATATATGGTAAAGTGCTCAATGTCACTCCCCATCAGGGAAATGCATATCAGAACCAGAGTATGATATCACTTCACCCTAGTAAGAATGGTCAGTGTCAAAACCACTACAGAAAACAAGTGTTGATGAGGTTGGGGAGGAAAATGAAATCTTGAGCCCTGCTGATTCAACATAGATTATTGGACCCATTACAGAAAATGGGATGGAAGTTCCTCAAATATAAAAATACAACCATAACACCAGAAATTCCACTACTAAATATTTAGGCATATTCCCGAATGAAATCATGAAGTTGAAGAGGCATCTGAACTCACATGTTTATTGCCACATTATTCACTATAGCCAAGAAATGGAAACAACCTGTGTCCCTCATTGAAGAACAGATAATCAAAATGTTATGCAAAAACACAATGAAGTATTATTTGGTCATAAAAAGAACAAAACCTTGTGCTTTGTGGCAGGGATGGAATTGGAGGACATTATGCTAAGTGTAGTTATCTAGAAAAAGGACAAGGTCAAAATGTATTACTTGTATGTACAATGTGATAATTCGGTCACATATATAGAAGTTGAGATCAGCCAGGCGGTGGTGGTGCACACCTTTAATCCCAACAATCAGGAGGCAGAGCTAGGCAGATTTCTGTGCGTTTGAGGCCAGCCTAGTCTACAGATCTAGGACAGACACCAAAACTACACAGAGAAACCTTGTCTCGGAAAAAAAAAATAGAGAAGTTGAGATTAGACTAGCTGGTTAGAAAGGGAATGGGGAGAGGTTGAGCAAAAGGTAGTAAGTTACCTACCAGTCATTGCATGATAGGATGGCTAGAGATAATGATAATACACTGAACATTTAAGGAAGCCAGAAATGATTCAGAATGTTCTGCAGGGTAACCAAGAATAATGACTATTAACTGTAATGTTTGGGGACTTCGCTAGCCAGTAAGTTTAAAAGAAGTAACCCATTGCTGACACTGGGGTTTTAATTTGCTATCCTGCAGTGTCTACTAGGGGCATTCTTTGTGCTAAAACATTCCAAATCATTTCTGGCTTCCTTAAATGTTCAGTGCTGAGTCATACATAGGACACAGAGAAATCAAGCTGGTACTGACTTGGAAGCTTCATCCTGATTGGTTAACTTTCATACTGCTGGAAGATGCTATGCACGCTACTACAGGAAAAAAGTAATCATCAGTATTAGCCAGCTGTAAACTCTGCATGCTACAGTAACGGCCTTCCTGTCAAGACATGTCCACTGGCATACTAGTGACAAAAACATCATGGGAGCAACCAGTCACTTTAGGATTGAACTAAAGGCTTGCCCTACACGTTGAAATCCATGCCTGGCACCAATACAGGGGCTAAGAACCTGTGGAGGGACAGGGTATCAGCCCTAGGGAGAACCTATTACTGTTGCTGTGCTAATTGAGAATAATATTAAACTGATTCCTAATGACATAATTTAGTGCTTCTCTAAACTCGCATTAGAGAAGCTTTTTGGTGTAGTAGATGATAAAGAACACAGAGACCCACAAATGGTCAAGGTGCAGAGAATAGGAATACTCAGCCCTAAATGAGACATCGATATCACTTCTCTTCCTACCAAGGCTCAGAGAATATTGCAGAAGACAGGGCTGGAAAGGGAGTCAGGTTGTGTAAGGGTGTGGCCCCTGGTAGGTTGATCACACAACCCGGAGTGTATGAACA
Source organism: Peromyscus eremicus (assembly GCF_949786415.1). Taxonomy (NCBI): domain Eukaryota; kingdom Metazoa; phylum Chordata; class Mammalia; order Rodentia; family Cricetidae; genus Peromyscus; species Peromyscus eremicus. The sequence goes on from NC_081427.1 coordinate 43,762,846, forward strand.
ACACACATTGTACTTGATGGATTAAAAAAAAAAAGGAGGACAAAAAGTTGGGTAGATTGGGAAGGGGGAAAGCATCTTTGAGGAGTTGGGAGGGTGAATATGATCAAAATGCACAAAATTATCAGCTAATAAAAAATGTGAAAGTATCAATGATAAATGCTTGAGCTGATAGTTATGTTTAACCAGTTATTAGTCAGAACTTCCTGTACAAGGTCTACAATCATTTAGCACTCATGCTCCAGTTCCTAAGAAAGTGAACACAACAAAAAGTCCGAACTCAGATGTGTCTGGATTTGTTGTCAACCTGCTCTGCTACTAGAATGATGCCAACTTTATTATCTAGAATTCTCACAAAGTGAGGTGTGGAAAGAAGTGGGTTACCATTTAGTGCTCACAAGCACAATGTTTTCCCCCAAAGAACTGATACAGTTCTTCTTTTGCATCCATGAGAACAAATTAAGTTGCCAGAATGCCCTAATCTTTGCTGTGTGAGTAAGAACTTGGGTTCAGTAGCATTAACTGTGGTGACTCCTGTGTATTTCCTTTCCTGTTTCATGCCATTGATCATTTTGCATATGTAAAAGTATGTCCTTAAGCCACCTCTAATTCTTTCATTGAGTGATACATAGAAAAACACACAAATGGAAAATTTTTTTTACTTTTTAGTTCTAGGAAGCCTAATAACTATATTAAGAGTTTAAGAATAAGTCCTTGTGAAAATTTTATTACCAACACCTTTTTTTTTAAAATCTCAGTAAAGGGTTAATAGACAAGAGGAGGTTAATATTCACTTGCGCCACTGCAGAAACAAATAAACATCACACATTTATTCATTTGTTTAAATGAATGCCTAAGAGGAAACTTTATATTTATCTTATTAATACAGTTTACATTACAAAATTCAGGTTCGTGGCATCCCACATGTAGGCCATGGCCTCCCTCCAAACTGCCGAAGCTCATTCTGGATCACGAATGATTTACTAAAGGCTCAATCACCATTGCTGCCAAGATGAGGAAATTATATTGAAAAGTATATTCCAGAGAAAATTTAATGGTCTCTTGTCTAAGAAAGGTGAAGCCAGGACAACAGGATGGATATCTAACAATGAGATTAGAAGAGCCTGGAGAAACTTCAGGAAAAAACAAATACAAGGAACAGGCAAGAAGTATAGCATTACTACATCATTAGGAACCTTTCAATTTGTTATTTACATACCTCAACATTCACTCACTTCTGTATATATAAACATACAGTATGGTTGTGGTGAGACAGAATGTTGTGACCCCAGCAATGATGTATACCCTTATCTCCTGACCTTGAGTATTTATGGGATTAGTAATTTGCTCGGATATAGTGGAATATGGCAAAAGTAAAGGACTAGTCAGATACAGTTTAGATCCTTTACTGGTTAGCTTTAAATTCATTCATACTGTCGTTATCCTAAGTAGGGCTGTTCTAAGTCAATGAGCTCTTCAAATAAGAGTGGAAGAGTCAGAGTCTGTTTGTGCTGCTGACCTGGAAGCAGCAAGCTTCCATAAATCACACAGTTGCAAGGACCATGCGTCTGAAAGAACAACTACCTTATAGGAGAGCCCAATCTTGTCTACTACTTTGGATGAAGCTTTGTGAAATTTCCCAAGAGGACTCAGTTAAGTTCAGTGTGATACAATGACCCAAGGAAACAGAGATGAAGTTGCTAATTTTGTGATAATGGGTTGTGCTACAATTTTTAAGAAACCTGATATAATGCTGCTCAACACTAAAGGAACAGGGGCCATCTGCCACAAGCCTAAACAACTTGGTACCTGTATATAACTGAACAAGAATCCAAGGTATCCATAAATTCAAGTACACAAGCAAATCCATGCTACTCAAATCTGTCATCAAGAAAGAGCAATATTTTTTCTAACGTTTTATTCTGGAAAAATGCATATAAAACTACTGTTTTATTCATTTAAAAGTAGTGATTTCAGGCAAACAGAATTTGGAAGATGAGACAGTAGTAAGTGTTGAAAGGGTCTGCTTTAATGAACCTTAGGCCTGGTTCCTCCTCCCTTTTTTTTTTTTTTTTTGGTTTTCAAGACAGGATTTCTCTGTGTAGTCCTGGCTGTCTTGGAACTCACTTTTCAGACCAGGCTGGCCTTGTGGCCTTGAACTCATGAAGATCAGCCTACCTCTGCTTCCTGGTTGCCACCGGGATCAAAGGTAAAGGTGTGAGTCACCACCACCACCCAGTGTCTTCTCCCTCTCATTGCTGAAACATGAAACAGTATTCTCTCTGCCCATTAACACTGAATTAAAACTTGCTGAGTGAGCTCGATTTCAGGGAGCATGCACACATTTCTGCATCAAGGAAGCTCAAAAGCAGCTAGCAAGTAAGATGAGAACAAAACAGAGTTGGTTGTCAACAGGGAATATTTTCACATTGTGTAAAGTAAGTAATACAGATCAGTGGAGACAAGTCAGGCATGGTGGTTCACGCTTATAATTCCAGTACCCAGGAGGTTAGGTAGGTCGGGAGGATCATTTCAAGGTCAGCCTCAAATATACAGTGAGTGCTATGCCAACCTGGATGGACTACATGACGTCCTGTCTCAAAGCAAGCAAACAACCCTCAAACCAAAACAACCCAAAAACACATCAGCAGAGAAAACCCCTGCTGGCAAGTGTAAATTGACTTAGAACGCCAGTCTCTAAACTGAAAAGGAAAAGCCTACATCTACAGCTCAATTCCAAAATACTACTTGAGACCATCTCCCATCTTCAGATATTCCTGTAAACAAAGCTGCCACGTCTCAGCAGCTAATCAAATGCTAAAGGGACATTTCTGGAGCCAAATTGCTAGTCCTGTGTTTCTCTTCATTTCTTGCCTTCTCTCATTCCCACAGAATACACACTTCTTGAGAGATTTAAAGAAGAAATACACATGCTACTTCAATCCAAAACATACATGTCCAGTTCCAATCCCCTGTGATTTAAAAGGGAAAATTCCAAGAACTTAAACAGAGATCAAGGGACAATTCTTTTCATACTCTATACCCAGATGACACAGATTTCTAAAGGCTAACACAGTGAGGGGGATGACTGAGCAGATCTTGAAGCAATCTGGTGATCATGTGCTATGCCATAGCTTGTTTTAAGGCCACACTCCCATTTGGGGCTGTTGTCAGCTCAGCAGTGGGATCTGGGCTAAGGCTGCTAACTGCACAGCTCACCAGATACGGGAGTGGGATTTGCCACGCCAGCCATGCAGAAGCCAAAACTGAGCCAAAAATCCAAAAGGAGAAAATATAAAGGGTTTCCTGTTCTCCAAGGTTTAAAAGTGTGTGAGACTCCTTGAGGCAGAACCACACAGTAAAGCTGGCAATATTTGAAAGCTTTCACAAAGATAGCTCAACACAATGCATTGTAGACAGTGCAGAAATGAAGACGAGAAAATCACTTAAAATGTTTCTATAATAATGCATATATATGTATCTATACACACACACACACACACACACACACACACACACACATCACACACATACACACGATGCTGTCCAGAAGGAGGAAAGTAAATGATGATAGAACAGGAAAACATGCCATTCACATTGCCTTTGATCTCTATGGTTTTGAAAACTATTAACTTACACCAGTTTGTCCAAGCTAACATAAGGTTCCTAAATAAGTAAAGAAAAAGTTGTTGAAATAAAAAAATCAAAATACTCTAATATAATACTTTGATAGCAGTAACATTAATTAGAAACAAAGATTTCTAGTGAGTCCTATGAAATATAAATAATTGGTTTCAGTTGCTGTCTTACCACTCTGATTCTTAGCATCTTCAGGTAATGTAAGAACAAACTTCTCCCCATCAAGTGATGGGAAACTTCATCACATCAATTGCTTTTGCATGTTATGAATAAAAAGTGAAACATAAACATGGGAAAATTCTAATATGCACCAGAAGGGAATGTCAACTGCCGAGAGAGAGAGAGAGAGAGAGAGAGAGAGAGAGAGAGAGAGAGAGAGAGAGAGAGAGAGATACTGACCGACCTAGAAACAATTCTAATATGACTAGAAAGACAGAATAATTCTGGAATGAGGATATTTGTGAAAGGAGATAGACAGTTTCCTTTCTCTCTCTACTGGTTTTGACTTCCTAATTATCAAAAAGCATAAAATTATTCAGAGAATCTAAAGTGATATTAGATGGAAAAATAGTGAGGAATATCACACCTTTTCTTCATGCACAAACAAAAAATGCTTATACTAGGAAAGAGTTATTTTCCTCATTGTCAATTTCCATTATACTCTGTGCCCCTGCATTCAGTCAATGGACTTTGGGAGTCCCTCCTCCCGTTGTCAAGCATATGAGATTAAGATAAAGCAAATGTAGCACTAATCTGAAAAGTAAGTTAATGTTTAACTTGTAATGACGATTAATCAAATTCAGGAAAGAACAACTCTTTGGGGGTATCATAGCTGAAGTCCAACTTTATAAGTAGGCAGAGTGTGAAAGTGTAACATAGGAATCTCCTGGTACTCCGTACCTTTCTTCCCTTTCTCTCTACCATTAATGAAAGGTCTAACCTAAGTAGTTGAGGAAACATCCACAGTGCCTCTGTTCTATCATTGATACAAATATCATGACAGAAAGTTTATGTTCTTGTGTACTCATCTTTGTCCATTGTCCAAATTTAATTTCCATTGAATACAAAGAAGGATTTGTTTTACTCTCAAAAGAAGGATTTGTTTTACTCCTGACCCCTGTATTTTTTTTTTAAAAAGGATTTGAAAGTTCCTTAGGATCCATCACTGACTCCTCTTTTCTCTCTCATACTCTGAATGTTGACATTCCTCTGGCTTCCATCCTTGAGATTCCTCTCTGTTGACACTCATTATTTGGGAATTCTTATTGATGCCTATTGTATTCCAGTAATTTTTAAACTCACTTATACTATTATTCTATTCTTCTGAGTCCTGAGATGGAACACAATTAAAGAGTCAGAACTCTGGAATTAGAAGGATTCTGCTTTGACCTGTAAGTTGTATATGGTGTCGTTTCCATGATGGCATATTGGTAAGAGTGCATGCTTGATGGATTGCTAAAATGATGAAGTATGATGTCATCTATATAAAGCTTCTAGGAATATCAGACCTGTTAGTCAATAAATGATGATGCTAAAAAGATGGTGATCATGATGTTGACAATGATAGTGATAATGTTGATGAGAATTATCTACATAACATTTCTGTTTGTATGTTCATAGGCAATTTCACCAATTATCTTCAGCTGATCTGGTTAGCAATATCACCCAGGTGGCCAAGTATATATAACTTCTTTCTCACCAATCTACCTTTTCCTAACTGATCATGAAGAATAGACTGACACTTTTCCTGTTAATATCAGTCATGTTTCTTTTGATGTTGTAGTTTACCCTGATATCTATCACTTCTCCTGGATTGCTTTTCCAGTATCTCAAGTAAATGCTCCATCTCTAAACTTCAGTTACTTCCACTCTTCCTTCATGCTCCCACCAGACACACCCTTTTCTAATACAATTATCATGTTTTTCTTTAACTTAATTTTTTTTAAGAAGATCCTTTAGGATAGTGTATTCTAAAAATATCTTTTAAATATACATTGAAAGCTAGATGCCCCTAATATTTTCTAGAAAGATGTAAAAGTTCTTTTGTCTTCCACATGGAAAACTGCTATTTTGTATGTATCTTAATACTAACAGGTGACCAGAGAGAAGGACAACAAAAACAGAAAATAAATTTGTATATTTATAGTGATTGTTCTGTGAACCAATAGTGATATGAAGATAAATATATAATCAGAATATAAACATATAACCAAAATATATGAAAATATACATGCCAAAGAGTCAGGCTTGAGGGCAACTTTTTGTTTACTGTGTATTTAAAACTTGACATAATAATGGAGTTTTTAAATACTAAGAAAATGAAAAGTTAAGGAACTGCTTATTGGAATGGTTCATGAGAACAGCCATTCTAGAGAATATGGTTGTTCAAAACTAAAAAACCAAAGAAAAAGTAGAAGATGCTTGTAGGATTGAATGTTGTCAGCAGCATTAGTGCTTGGGAGGTCTAACAAATGTGGTATAATTAGAAATTATATGGAGGTAGATAATAGACATTGGTAGATATCAAAAACAAAATTCAATTGATGAACAGAAGAAAAAAAGCTTAGGCAAGGTTTCAAAAATATGTAGATATGTACCATTGTCTGTGGATTTCCTTGAATTGATAGGTATAGTCATAGATGATTAGAAGACAAAAGCTGAAATCCTGGGGTTGCAGATAGAAAGGGACAGGATTCCCCCCACAAACACTCACAGGTCATTAAGCTTTATGTGCTCTCCTAAGAGGAAATAATTTGGCATGATATTCTTTACCACTTTCAAAGGAGATCAGAAAACCAATTTAAAGGAACGCATTAATCTGTAGTGGTCTTCACTGGAATATATCTAACTATGTGACCACAATAAAACAGCATTTGTTCTACTGAGTGCAAGGCAGAATTTTCCATCTGTAACAACAGCACTGCAAATTTCAACCTAAGTTGAATACTTTTCAATTGTTTGCCTTGATTAATATTTCAGATTTGCCTCCACTAAAGTAAACTAGCAATTAGGATGACTTCAGTGAAGCCAAACTGTAATTAATAATTTATGTTTTCCTTGGGTGTCCAGATACTTATGGATTCCGCAATCATACTTTCCTTCAATACAGTTAATAGATTATTTCATTTTATAGTGTTTAATATATCACCAGCTAGCAAACATTATTTCTGTTAGACAATCTTTCTTAAACTCCTGTCTTTCAGGGATCGCCCAATGACAGAGAAATGGAATGAGATCTACATGAACAGCCTGGACATGAGTGGAGGTAGTGAAGGGCGAGGGTCGAGGGAAAGAGAGCTTGGGTGAGCGGGAGATCCCAGTTGGATCAACAACAGAGAGGGAGAACAAGGAATAGGAGACCATGGTAAAAGAAGACCACATGAGAATAGGAAGAAACAAAGTGCTAGAGAGGCCCACAGAAATCCACAAAGATACCCCCACAACAGACTGCTGGCAATGGTCGAGAGACAGTCCGAACTGACCTACTCTGGTGATGGGATGGCCAAACACCCTAATTGTCGTGCTAGAAACCTCATCCAACTACTGAGGGATCTGGATGCAGAGATCCATGGCTAGGCCCCGGGTGGATCTCTGGGAGTCCAATTAGCGAGAATGAGGAGGGTTTGTATGAGCGAGAATTGTTGAGACCAAGGTTGGATAAAGCACAGAGACAAACAGCCAAACGAACGGAAACACATGAACTATGAACCAATGGCTGAGGGGTCCCCAACTGGATCAGGCCCTCTAAATGGGTGAGACAGTTGATTGGCCTGATCTGTTTGGGAGGCATCCAGGCAGTGGCACCGGGTCCTGTGCTCATTGCATGAGTTGGCTGTTTGAAACCTGGGGCCTATGCAGGATCGCTTGGCTCGGCCTGGGAGGAGGGGACTGGACTTACCTAGACTGAGTCCACCAGGTTGATCTCAGTCTGTGGGGAAGGCTTTGCCTTGGAGGAGATTGGAATGGGGGGCGGGCTGGGGGGAAGGTGAGGGGGGCGGGAGGGGGGAGAACAAGGGAATCTGTGGCTGATATGTAGAACTGAATTGTATTGCAAAATAAAAATTAAAAAAAACAAAAACAAAAACAAAACAAAACTCCTGTCTTTTTTGCCGTCATTAGTTCCAGACTATCGTCATTTCTGTTTATACATTAACTTTAAAATTAGCATAAAATAACATGTTTCCTTACAGCATTTTTATACATACTTTGTTTTGGCTGGTTCCCCCCCCCCATCCTTTTCCTGCCCCTGCCCTTCTCCTTGCTTGAACCCTCCACCCCACCCCATGCCTCTGTATATTTTTATGTCATTTGTACTTTTACCCTCCCCAACCTCCTTTTCTATGACCCTTCTCCCTCATGGTCTCTTTCTAGGTTCCTGGCCTATATCCACGTTGCCCCATTAATATACATACGTAAAAATTTGAAGCTAGACTCAACACATTGCTGAGAGCACATGGTATCTGTCTTTCTGAGTCTAGGCTACCTTACTTAATACTTTTCAGATCCGCTAATTTTCCTACAAAATTCATTTTTCTTTATGGCTGAATACATCTGTTGTACATATGTACCACTTTTTCATTGTCTAACCTGCTGATGATGGACTTCTAGGAACTTCCCTTCTATTTTGAAGAGTAGCACATTGATATGCAAATATCTCTGTGATAGGATATAGAGTCTTTTGGACATATGCTCAGAAGCTATAATCATATGGTAATTCTATTTTTAATTTTCTGAGAAATGTCTAGACTGATTTCCATTGTAGCTGCACCAACTCACACTCCTCCGACAGTATGTAACAGTGGCCTTTTCCCCAGCATGTGTTGTGTCTTTTCTTTTAATTTTTTGTTGTTGTTGCCTTTCTTTTTTTTAAATGATGATCATTCTGACTGGGCTGAGTTAAAATCGCTAAGTAGATTTGATCTGTGTTTCCTTGATGAGTAAAGATGCTGAACACTTTGAAAAATACTTATGGGCCATTTGTGTAATTTTTCTGAGAACTATGTGTTCAGTTCATTGGCTCCACTTATTATTGGCAGTCTTGAATCTTACCTAGTTTGCTGCAGTGAACACCTAAACGACACCTCCTATTTCTTCCCATTTGACGCTCTGTGTATCTGTCAAATGAGCCTTAAATCTCAAAACAAACTATGTAACTTTCCTGGTTAAAATCTCAATGCCCCGCTGACATCTTGGAGAAAATCAAGGAACCGATTCTTCCACTCTCCTGGCCCGTTCTACACAGCACATCCTGAATACTGTTTGGAGAACTACAGTTGGGCAGGGACATTGGAATACAGCATTTGTTAGAAGAGCCCTACAGCCTTTAGCCATCTATTTCACTGTGTCTGCTATCAACTCCCAGTCAGCTGACAGTGATATACTGATATCCCAATATGAACCAATGGCTTGTGTGGGCATTTAAACAGAAAATGATTATATTTCAGTTTATTCATTTTTACATGTAGGTTTTTTTAAAATCATAATGAGAAGATCCAAAGTATTCGTTAACTACATTAAACTTTCACATCAAATGAGTAGACAAAAGAGTATCTAAAGCAATAAAAAAGGCTGCCAGACTCTTTGGGGGGCTGGTATGTGACATTGCTTTTCCACAGATTGTGTGTGCTCAAGTAGCTTTTTTATTGGTTCAAATACTTTTGAAACTTTCTACAAGTTATAACCATTTAAAGGAGTTGCTGGATAGATATTCTCAAACTCATAATCCAGCTTAGACCCATTACTTCTTTTAATTTTCTCACCTTGAACTTGCTTGTTATAAACTCCACGTGCTCATGTAGTCATTTCTTGAGGCTAACAAAAGAGGTAGATTTTTCTCATATGAAAGAGTGTATATTATTTTTCTTTGTTTTCTGTCTATCTGATAAGATATGCTATAGCACGAATCTTAAAATGTCTTATTAATCAAAAACAAACCCGGAGCCAGGTATTGGGGTGAGCATTGAAAGATCAGAGAGACAGAACATGCCACAGTCAACCTCACCTTGCCAACATCCTCACCTGATCCTGTTTCCTCAGACTGAAGCCTCTGAGTCCTCATCCAAATGGATCTCAGCTGAACTGCTGCTCAAAGCTAAAAGCTTAAAAAGGCTCTAGTTCCTGGTCCTCACACCTTATATACCTTTCTGCTTCCTGCCATCACTTCCCGGGATTAAAGGCATGGCTGTTTCCAGTGTGGCTTTGAACTCACAGAGATCCAGACGGATCACTGCCTCCAGAATGCTAGGATTAAAGGTGTGTGCTGCCACCACCTAAACTTATGTTTAATATAGTGGCTGTTCTGTTCTCTGACTCCCAGATAAGTTTATTGGGATACACAATATATCAACCACAATGTGTCATCATTATGTTTGAACTCACTGAAATTTGAATAGTATGATGCCATAAAGTAAGTGGTAATGCAGGTGAATTGAGGATCCCCACGCCAGCGCTCCCATAAAACAACACCAAACTGTTCTTACTGATTAGGTCCTTTTATAATGTGACTACAAAATATTTTAAAATCTGTCACCAATGGTTTTTCAATACACTGTTGTTGCTCTGTCCCACAGAATACTCTATGTCAAGAGATGTAATGACCTGCCTGCTTGCCTGAACTTACAAAATAAAAGCCATCCACATAGTCCAAGGAACACCTTTGTGAAGCTAGGAGCACCAAGGTGTCAGAATAATGGTGCATAAGCTTTATTTACCCCACTGATGTGAAAGTTCTTGGGTAATTTGATTGGCTCTTATGTTATGAACAAAGAATTTATTTTTATAAGATCTTCACATCTCAAATCACAGCCAGATGGTGATGGTCTGAATAGTTATACAAACTTCACATTGGTTTGACCCAGGTGAACAGAAACAAAGAGTCTGAAGTAAAATATTTTTAATTTATAATTAAAGGCTAAATGATTAGTACTAAGTTAAATCACTGTGCAAACAGAGCAGCAAGAAATTACTATGAAAAATCTCATTTTCCCCCTTTCCACAGTAGCACAATCTTGATAGTCTACAATGTTACTGCTTCCCTGACTTCTTTCCAGAAGTGATACTCCATTATCAGATATAACTCGCCCCTGCTAGCGCTCAATGCCTTTCCGATAAAGTAAGTTGTAAGTTCTTAACTGTTTGAAAAACAAAAACAAAACCAACCTCATAAGGAAGATTGCCTGAATTTGGAATTATTTCTTTTTAAAGAAATAGGTTGCTACTTTTAAAAGGGGTAATCTTGTAAACTCTAAGTTTTATTTATTTAATAATTCTTATAGTGCAACTGACATGAAAGTGTTGTGTTTAGACAGAAACAAAATGGATACTTGCTTCCACAGGGTCTTATTGTTTGTTAAAATGTATGGCATTTGTAGTGGGTAGTCATTCCAGTTTTGATCTGGAAGTTCCAACCCCCATTGAGGCTTCGGTAACTGTCATGCCTACAAGGCGGGGCCAAGAGAGGGCCCTGAAGACCCGAGATCCAGATGTGCCACCTTTCCTTGGTTCCTGAACCCTGGACGCTGGAGGTAGACCAAACAGAGTTCTCCAGAGAACACTGCAGACTGCACCATGCCCTTCCTAGACCCTGCAACCTACCTATCCCTTCATTTGTAAGTTATTCCACTAAATAAACCTCCCTTTTAACTATGTGGAGTGGCCTTAATAATTTCACCAATATCTGAACCAGCCCAGCTAGCTCAGTCGGTAGAGCATGAGACTCTTAATCTCAGGCTCCTGGGTTTGGGCCCCACATTGGGCGCCAGATATTGGTGGAATTTTTAAGGCCACTCCACGTAGTTAAAAGGGAGGTTTATTTAGTGGCGTAACTTAAAAATGAAGGGATAGGTAGGTTGCAGGGTCTAAGAAGGGCGTGACACAGTCCACAGTGTTCTCTGAAGAACTCTGCTTGGTCTACCTCTAGCGTCCAGGGTCCAGGAACCAAGGGAAGGTGGCACATCTGGATCTCGGGTCTTCAGGGCCCTCTCTTGGCCCCGCCTTGTAGGCGTGACAGTTACCGAAGCCTCAATGGGGGTTGGAACTTCCAGATCAAAACTGGAATGGCCACCCACTACAGGCATTAAGCAGACAAACATAAAGTTAAGCATACAGTTAAAAATATTACGAATGCTACAAAGGAGAATTACACAGTATTATGACAGGCTTTGGGGGGAGCTGAGAATACTCTGACTAAAACGTGTTGTTTGGTGTAATGTTTGAGGTATGAATGTGTTATCAAATCTAAAGGATAGAATGTTTTTACAAACATACCAAGTGAAGGAAAGCATGCGTGGGCTCCTATGTGAGAAGACACACAAGTTGACACAAATAGATGCCTACTCCAGCGAAACCATGCCTATATTCTTATTTACAACAATGACCTGTTGAAATTGGCAAATTCACCTCATGTTTGTGACCATGTTTAAGTTGTTAATATAAATATTTGTTTCTTAGACATATATTCTCCTTGAATGTCACTATTATATTGTTTACTGTTTTTCAAAAATATGGTAAGAACATCAACTACTTCTCAGTGTTTGATGATCTTTCTTCAGTTAAGAGTGCCAATGGACAGCTTTAAGTGGACCTGAGGTTTAAGAACAGAACATATAAAATTGAAAAGAAAAAAAATCATTGGAGATAGTTAAGGAATTGGAGAGGAATATATGAGAGGTGTAAATGACCAAAACACATAATATGCATGAATGAAATTATCAAGCTCTAAAAACAAATAAGTGAAAGATTTACAAAAAGAATGTCAACTGGGACTCCAGAACTGGTAAACTTTGAATGTATTCAACAACAGGACATCAATATATAGCTTTATAAAAACACAGTTGCAGCTATCAGCAACATTCATACTTAACTTAGATTTGATGAAGTACAGAGAAGCTGATGAAATTGTGTGCATTATATCACACAGTGTTCTTCTTGTAAGACCCCGTAGGGAAATATTTCTTTGAATTCTCAGAGTTCACCAAAGTGTATTCTTAAATCAACTCACTTGTTAACTTACTCGCACATATGCATCTTAAACTGATATTCTCTTCTTTAAATTCACTGTTAGGAAGCACACAGTGAAATCTCTGAGTTGTTTTTGGCAATTAATCATTAATCAATGGCATGGTGGGTTTGCTTTCATATTGCACACTATCTTCGTGCTGTTATTTCATTTCTGATGTCTTTACTTTGCTCTAAATTGTTTCACAATTCAACATTTTTCCTTTTTAGAAGTAAGGGAGAAAAGGAGGTTACAAACAAAATATTGACCAAAATAGGTAGAAAATACCAAGAGAAGGAATATATTATCTTTGTATATTGGGAAAGCAGCTTATGCTTTTTTTTTTTTTTCTGAAATCAAGTAAGAGAAAAGAACATTAAAAGTAAAAACAAAGACCTCCTAACTACCTCTTCTTTATATACCTGAAACAATTGGGAAAGAGAGAGAGGGGAAGAGAGGAAGAGGGGGAAAGAGGGGGGAGAGAGAGAGAGAGACTGAGAGAGAGAGAGGTGCACATACACACATACACAGAGACATGTAAATATAAAATATGCATAAATGCAAAGATTAACTTGAGTTATATTCTGTGATCTATTCTCTAAATTATTTTCATTCACATAACAACACATGGAGTTTATCACTACATTTTAATACAAACCTTTCTCAATTTTTTTATGTAGTAATCTTTTATTGCAGGTATGACATCATTTTTATTTTACTTATTTTTATTTTAATTGAAAGATAATTGGATAATTTTCTGATGTTTGCTATCATGTGCAGTGTTATGATAGAGTACTTCCTTGCTTATGCATTCCATTATATTCTTAAGCCAAATTCCCATGCTTAGAATTATTAGGGCAAAGGCATGTGCACAAAATATCAATATATGTAGTTTGAGTTCTCATCAACATTTTCCTAATTTATACCTTACACTAACACTATCTTTAAAAAAAAAGATGGGTGCTTCTCTATACCTCCAATTCCTTTGAATTGTGTATCTTTCTATCACTTGAAAAATGATAAATGAAAAATTGCATAACATGTATGTTTTCCACTTTAAAATTCCATAGCTAGCCAGATGAAAAAATTTTAAATATATATTTGCTACTAATATTTCTTTAAAAATTATCTTCTTGGGCGCTAGAGAGATGGCTCAGAGGTTAAGAGCACCGACTGCTCTTCCAGAGGTCCTGAGTTCAATTCCAAGCACCCACATGGTGGCTCACAACCATCTGTAATGAGATCTGGCACCCTCTTCTGTATACATAATAAATAAATACATATTTAAAAAAAATTATCTTATGTCTTTTGTCCATTTTCTTTTGGTTTTCACAATTTTACTACTGATTTTGAGTACTAGTTTGTGCTGTGATGTAAAATGTTTATTTCAATAAGCAATGAACACCATACATTAACTTACCATATGTACACTGTATTGGAATGCTGCCCTAACCAGTTCTTATAATTTTACTTATGCATGGGTATCATTCTTGACTTCTTTAAATTCCCCTAATTCATAGTTTATTCATGAAGTAATACCATACCACTTGAAGTACTAGCCTATATGATGTGTTCTGAAATCACACTGGTGAATAAAATGTTTTTCTTTTTTTCAATATGTTCTTTACTACTCTTATATATACTTAAATCAAATTTCAAGTGAAATAATTTTCTAAAATTTTATTGAGAATATGTTGGTTTAAAAAAATCTTTAAAACCTTATCTACTTGCAGTGTTATACATTTAAAAAAATCATTTCATACTACTTCACTTCAGCTACCCTAGTGAGACTCATCATCCAAGTATACAGGATGTTCTCACAATCATTACCTTAGTGAATTAAGTCAACAACTCAGTTAACCAGTTAATGTTAAAGCATAGTGTCTTAACTTTTGTGTATCCAGGTCATGAAATTGAGAACATAATGAACATGTCCTTGAACTCTGCCACATCCCAGTGGATTCTCTGAACCCTCAGATACAGAAGTAAGAATGGAATCCATAGACATCTGTGTAAATTAAAAAGGTAGACCAAAAGTGCTATCTCTCTTCATTATCACTGTAATTCCCCTCTGCCGTCATATTTTAAATAAAATTATAGGCTGCTTTTTATCAGATAGCAACCGTACCTGCAGATACTACAGTATTATGAAGATATCATCAGCCAAGGGCTTTTAAAACTCATGTCTGAATCCTATATTTGAAAAGGGATATGCATCTATTTTTCTGAGAGACAATATTCCTTTCACAACCTCTGAAATGAGCAAAATATCACTGGCTCTGTGTGCTTCATAGATATTATTAAGGAAATCAAATATATGCTGTCTGAGAGAGCTCAAACCGAAAAGGGAAGGTCTCATTGTTATTTCCACATTAAAATCTTATCCTTTATTGAGTACCCATGTAAGCCATACTTTATGCAGAGTTGTAAAATAGCCAAAGGAAGAGACAATATAGTCAGTAATTAAATTACAATGGGTAACTACTGAAGTGTAATATACAAAAGAATATTACTCTATCTTTTGTAGGAATGTCTCCAAGGGTGGTAAATATGAATTCAAATAGATACTCTTTTTATTATAATTTTTTAGTTTTTTCAGATTATAATATAGTTACATAATATCCCCTTTTCCTTTCCTCTCTTCAACCCTTCTCATGTAACCCCTTTCTCACTTTCAAATTCAAATATATACATACACATATACATACATATATATACACACAAATACAAATACATATATACATATATAAATACACACATATATATACATATATAAATATATCTGCTCAGTCCATATGTTATTACTTATATGTGTATGCTTTCAGAGCTGAGCATTTGGTATTGATAATCGATTGGTGTGTCATTCTTTGAGGAAGACTATTTCTCTCACTCGTACCTAGTATCCCTTAGTGGCCCAAATAGATGTTATTTAATTCTTTAAAAGAGATAAGAATGGGGTGGTAGAGGCCATAGGAAAGGAACTAAGAAGAAGAACATTTTTTTTTTCAGAAAAAAAGGGGGTTGGTATCAAACACATGGAGAATCTATCTTTGACAAGAATTTGAGTGTTTTGATGGGTTTGGTGGAAGCAGGGGTTGAGAGTAAGATTTCCTGTAAGTAAGATAGACAGGGTTAACATTTCAAAGATTCAGACTACAAGATTTAGATCTTATCTTCCCAGCTAAGGCAAGTTACTCTAAGATTTCAACCAAGGAGCTGATGTCATTGCTATCTGGCATGTAAAATAAATAGAGGTTAGTGGAGATGGGGGCTGGAGGTCACTTACAGGCTACCACAAATGTTTGAATGTGGTAAGTGCTTCACTTAGCACTGAGGGAAGTGCCAAAGGGAAGGCGTGGTACTTCAGAAGTCAAGTTGGAAGATCTCAGTGGTCTCTGACATCCAGCATTATGGGAGAAAAAGAGTCCAAGAAAAATCACTGGCTTAAGACAATGGGATAAATGTTGACACCATACATTGAGATAGATCAATAATTACAAATGATTATGCAGGCATCAGAAAAAACCCTGCATCTCAGTTAATGTCTCACATCTCTCACATGGTATGAGGACACTCATCACAAATGTATGTGTATTCAGTCACACAAACTTAGTCAATGAGCTTTTAAAAAGTGTAATGCAAAATGCCCCTTTCTCTGGGAAAAAAAAATAGAATTCCTATTTTTAAAAGTAGAAAATGTTCCTTGGAGTAAAAATAGCCACAGCATCTTTTGAAATATAATACAGTGCTATTTGCTATAATCCCTTAGCAGTGTTGCTGATATGAACCAGGACTACAGCATTTAAGCTATATCATATATTTTTAAATGTGAACTTGGGTAATAGGCTGTGAGATGGACTTAGATTTACCCATATTAGACTTGAGATATTTGAATAATTTAAAAAGCATTAATCTTTTCATATAATTCATGTAATGTTTAAGGATCTTTTTCAAGATACCTCTCTAAATATACACTAAACTAGTGACGAATCTATCAGTCTGTGTGGAGTGTGGGGTAGGGGGTGGGTTGAAGTGTAAGAGACTCTTCACAAAGGAAAGTGAAAAAATGTTTTCTGAAGTCACCTTTCACCAACATCTGAATATTCCAGTTACTCACAAGGGCATAATTTTAAATTTTTGGTTTTAGGCTATTTCCTGAAAGATGAGAACATTGGCTGTTAAAAGGGGGTCACAAAGCCAGGAATGGTGATATATGCCTGTAATCCCAGCAGGCATGGAGATCAGGAGTTCTAGCCAGTTTCAGATACTTAATGAGTTCAAAGCCATCCCTGACCACATGAGACTCAGTGTCATAATCAAACAAAACAGAGCAAAACAGATGCCCATAATGTGTAAATGTGAATCAGTTATCAAGAGATATGAAAGGTGTAAATTGCACCTCTGCTTCCGCCAATAAACTAGTTGAGTAATTAAAACTCTCTGGACAGAATTCTTCAAGGGTAAATGATGGGGGGTGCTCAGGTAGGTTAGTTTAACTCTAAGTAATTTCCCTTTGTTTATGGACAATGCTACCTTTCCCCCCATTATTGCTGCTAAATGAGCAATGAAATCCAACTTGAAAAAGGTAAGACTGCACAAATATTCCATTTTGGAAGACAAATTCCTATGTGTCTTTCTTTCCACCTATTCTTTTTAAAATCCTCCCCCACCTTTTTGCCTCTTCTTGTCCACCAATTCCTTGAGAGATGGAAGGTTCAAAGTTTCAGAACCAAATTATAAGGTGATAGACTCACAATGTATTTCTAATACATTAATGTCTCAGAACACACTGACAGACAAGGTATTTCAAAAAGCTAACAAGACAGTCTTTCAGTGGAAGGAAACAAGGAGAGAATGTTTAAATCTACTTTTTTTTTAGATGTCTATTACTATTTTGAAAACACATTAAAAATAGAAAAATATGGGCGTTTCTTATGCTGTTAATATTTAGTGTCTTACTTAAATTTTGAATGTGTCAACATTATACTGGCTACAAACATTAAAAGAATAAAAATATAAAAATAAGATTTTTTTCATAAAACTCCCACATTTGAATTTATTGAAACGTACAGTATAAATGACATTCTCAAACAATTACTTTGGTAATGTGAAACTCAAGATTGGCACCACAAACAGATTACCCTTGCACACTTCATTGAAGAAAAACACTGCACTAGAAGTCTTTGATGAAACCAATCAAAACAATACAGAATAGCTCTCTTAATCCAGAAGAGGAGAGTAAAATTTTGATTAATATTTTATTAATATTTAGTGGTGCTTTAATTCTAACTAGTGCCTTGCGTATGCTATCCAAGTGCTCAGCCACTGAGCTACATCCCAGTCCTCTTGTTGACTTTAATAGTACTGAAATATTACAATGTAAAATGTCCTTTCCTATATTAAACGTCCATGCATTTAAAAGGCTAATGTCACATTAATGTTACAACACACTTAGATTTACATTTAGTATAATGGGAGACTTCAGCTGTTTTTCTCTACCATTCCTAACTCAAATGTCACCTTCATGATATTTATGCCTCTGTCATCTAGAATGTTTTCATAGAATCAAAAAAATCACCTATGATGTTTGAATATCCAATACCTATTTTTTATTAAGAATTTACAGTTACTGCAAAGTTTTAAGTATACATTACTGATAAAGAAAACATTTTGTTATATAAAGAGAGAAGTTAAACAGCTTTTAGCAGTTTAGTTAAACAGCTGCAGAAGGGTTTTTAGTTGAAATAGCAAATTTGATACATACAACTTAAAGAGTATTTTAATATTTTTTATGTATTTCATTGAGTCCTCTTGCGAAGACCTATTTTATTATCTTTGGAAATTTCATTCTTCCAAATTTATCCTATACTGATATTAATAAACAAATCTATATTGTTAGATCCATCTTAATAGAAAATGAATTAGACACAGTCACATTTTCCACGAAATCAAAGGAACTGACGATCATTGTCTGAGATCTGTATCCTTCCTGTTGATATAAAACATTAAAAAGAGATGCCTCTTTCCCATTACTTCACATATTACAATTGATGCTCAAAAATTGCAGCCAAGATAATAACTAATAACATCTGAACCAGCTGCTGTACATGCTAGAAATAGCTTTTCAACATATATCTTTCTTAATAATCCATAGGTAATCATTCTTCCTAGCATTCATGAGGAGGCCTTTTTCATACATTAATTTTTACAATTTAAATTCCTATTCAGATCATGGTGTTTAAGTGTATGTATGTGTGTGTGTGTGTGTGTGTGTGTGTGTGTGTGTGTGTGTGTATACATACTTGTACCTTTTTGTTCCCTTTTAGAAGATAAGTGAAAGCAAACTGAAGGGTTTTGATCAGCCTTGATGTCTCCAAACACTAATTCATATTTATTATTGTATGCATTATGCAAAGTCAACTAATTCAAAGTTGGTCTTTTGTGATAACGGATACCAATTTTTTTTTTTTTTGAGAGGACAAGTGGAGAATAAAAGTTAAAAGCCCCTACTGCTTCTAGAAGCTTATGCTGTCATTTTTAGGATGATTTAAGTATCTCCCTTTTTGTTTACTGGGCTTATACTCTGTAGTATAAGTTGATATAAATTTCATGCATGGTTTCACATGTTCTTGATGCTGTCAACTTATGTCAGGAACCACACATATATATTTCAGAAAGGCCTTAGCTGAGTCAGGAGACCTGCATTACAGTCCCAATTCTGGCCCTTCTACTCTATGTGATGGTTAAAAAATTACTTGCATCCTCTGGGGCTCAGTGTTCTTATCTATAAAATGGAGATAATATAGTTCATCTTAGCGTTGTTGGATGAGCCAACTAAGGTAAGACGTGAAACTTCTATAATAATTTTAAAGCATTGCTACCATTTTCTCTAAAGAATGAAAATAATATCTATGCCCCTTTGGAAGCACATTCATTTGCAAAATGAATTTTACTCAAGAAAGGATTACATTCAGTGTGTGAACATGTGGGAAATACGCAGCAAGTGATATACAGAATTTAAAGTCATGAATCCCTAAATAGAATGGCAATAATGTAACAGATGAGCCACAATGGAGGCAACATGTAAATATTATACATCTTAGTCTTTCTCTGAACCATTCAACTAAGGAACTTCAGATAGAACAATTAATCAGTATATAGAGCATCGCAAAAAATAAACTCAAATCAATGATGCAATGCTTCCATTCCAATTAGCTTATTTTTCTCAGTTCCACCCTCCCAAAACAAATCTATTTTATTAAAAATGTAGTCAATTAAGAGAGTCTACAAAAGCAATCAACCCACATATTAAGCTAGAATGCTTATTTATTTAATATTTATTGAGGACTCATGACCACATTTTTTCCCACTAATAGGCCAAATATGTAGAATAATTTCCTTGCCTTTATTCTGCTCTTATGCACTTATATGGTATAACACTCAGCCACGGGGAGGATGACCTCCTCTTCAACCAAAGAGTGAAAGTACATGTGTGATGGAGCAGTATGTGCTATGTGGATGACACTTGTATATTGATTTATTAATGTCTGCAATCAGTATTAATCATCAAACTTCAAAATGACCTGAACTGAGATTAGCTAAAATTCTCATGTTTTGCATCCAACAGACTCAGTGTTATCCACAGGGTACCCAAGCAAGCCAGGAGGGAAAAGAGCAAAGTGATACATTCCAGTTAAAAGAATGGCCACACATGAAGGTTAGGATACTGATTGGCTAGATGTTCTTGTTTATAGGAAACACAGCACACAGGGAGACATATGCTCACACATGCACATCCTCACATAAACATACAGTTGAAAACCATTATTATTTTCGGATTAATTCAACCTATTGTCAGTAAGAGCTAGACAAATGATCTCAGCCCCAGGTTTTCCTGTTTACACAGCCAGCTCTGATGTACAATTACCCATTGTCCAGGATAGGAGGCTGGCTGTAGAGGCATCAGAGTCTGCCTCTGAGACCAGATGACTATCCCACTATGCCAACGAGTGTGGAAAGGATTAGCTACTCCTAAAAACCTTGTGTGACTCTGTGTGTGCATGTATGTGTGTGTGTGTGTGTGTGTGTGTATGTGTGTGTGTGTGTATGAGTGTGTGTATGGGGAGGGACCCACGGCCTTAGGACCAAAATCCACCTCCACACTTGAGTTAAGAATGAGGTGATTGCTCAGCCACTGTAATTGTCCTTTACACTACTCATTTCCCTGTGGCATCTATTAAAACCCCCAGCTGACTTGTGGTTTCCCTGCCCTGTCTCCCAGAGCACTTTATGTCAAGGGGAAATCACTATAATCAAATCTCCATGT
Source organism: Peromyscus eremicus (assembly GCF_949786415.1). Classification (NCBI taxonomy): domain Eukaryota; kingdom Metazoa; phylum Chordata; class Mammalia; order Rodentia; family Cricetidae; genus Peromyscus; species Peromyscus eremicus. Next base: position 43,783,803 of record NC_081427.1, read on the forward strand.
CTTGCTCGCTACTAACATGAGGTGCTTTCTTACTAGGGTTGCTCATCAGGGACCACTGATCCCATCACACTCCGAGTGTACACACACACACACACACACACACACACACACGCTCACACACGCTCTCTCTCACACACACCGACGCAGTGTAACTCCCACATCATCCTCACTCCCATCCCTCCTCCTTCCCTCTCGTAAGGATTGCTGAACATTTTGCTCCAAACTCTCCAAGTCACCCACGTGTTTGTTCTCCCCTTGGCTGTTCAATTTACTCGTGGACTTGACAAGAGTTGTTCTGGATCCCTGTGCTGCAATCCCGCGACCAGACTCCTCCACACCCCGTGTGTCCTCTCGGGGCAGATCTGCCTGGCTGACCCCTCCTTTCTGGGGTGAGTGGACAGATTGATGGATGGTTTCCAGGCTTCGACTGCAGCCTCCCCCACCCCCAGCTTTCGCGCCTTCACCCTCCCTCCACTCCCTACAAACTGAATTAGGTTTAATCTTACTGCTGGGGTGGGATGGAAACGAGTGGGGAGAGAGAGGTGCATGGTACAAATAAACCAGTAAAACAACACACACATGCGCGCGCGCGCGCATACACGCATACACACACACACACACACACACACACACACACACACACACACACACAACCAGTTAACAATTATGCTATACTTTTGGGGTCTATTTCACACCTAAATTGTATCTTCTCAGGCAAGGACAGACACGCCCCTGCTTACCCTCCCTGAGTTTCTTGCATTTGACCCTGGATTCCAAGATTGGTGACCAACTAATGGGGAGAATTGGAGAAGAGGGGAGGTGACCCTTTGCCTGAGTGGGGGAGGGGACGCTCCCTACTCACCGTCTGAGTCCCTGGAATGATGAGGGCCAGGACATCCTGGATTTCTTCAGGCCGGGCCGGTGACCTGTCTCCACCGCGTAGGAGGTGCGGTCCATGGCGCGGCAGTACAGGTAGCGCTCCGTGTCCGAGTAGCCGCGGTGCCGGACGCGGCTGGCCCCGCTCGAGGCGTAGCGACCACGGGTAGCTCCGGGCGGCGGCGGGGGTGGCGGCAGTGGGGGCGGTGGTGGTGGCTGCAGCTGGGGCTGGGGCGAGGGTGGCGGCGGCGGGGGCAGGTGGTGATGGGGGTGCAAGAGGCGGAACTGGGGCTGCCGGAGCGGGTACTGGTGGTGCTGCTCGTGCCTCCAGAGATGCTTAGGGGCTTTGAGCGCGGCCCCGCCGGCGCCGTCGCTGCCCTCGCCGCTGCCCGCCCGGGCCGGCACGCTGCTGCCCTCTGCCTCCATCCTGGCCGGCTCCGCGCCCCGCTGCCCCGCAGGGTCCACCGTGCTGGCCCGAGCGCCCTCCGGGCTACTGCTGCAGCTGCTTCCCCGAGACAGAGGCTGGGCTCAGCTTCCGACTTGTAGCGGCCAGAGGCTCCAGGCCACCGAGAGGGGGCTCTGTTAGCGGGTGCGATCACTGAAAGCCACAGGGATCCCTGCTGGGTGGACGAGGCAGAGACGCACGCACGGTGGTTGCTCCCAAGTAACCAAGACTCGGATGCGCGGCTTCTCTGATGGTCGGTTTCTTCTTCCTCCCTCTCTTCTCTTCGTTTCTCGGGGCACTGCCGATGAGATTAGGGACTGTTGGCAGCTGGAGGTACAGAGGCTGTCTCGCAGCTCTAGCCCGCTCTTGAGTCCGGGCACCTGAACCTGGGTCTCAGAGCTGCTGAAAAGTTGGACAGCTCCCGACTGGCCAGCTGGGGCTCTGACTTTCTCCAAAACCACTCCAGCCAGTCAGGAGTCAGGCCCGCACTCTAGATCCTTCCCCCCCTCTCCCCCCACTGTGCCCGCGCCTCCCTCCCTTCCTGCTCCTTGCTGCCCCGAGGTTTGCTCTTCGCTGCTTGACTAGGTCCTCTCCTCTCACAGAAATGCATTTGATGATTCCTGGCTGTTTCTCAGAGCTTGTTGAAAATGAGCCGCAGGATGCGGGCTTCCAAAGAAAAGGGATGCAACCTGTCAAAGTTGCAAGGAATACTGTGTCTGTGTGTCGCTAAAAAAAAAAAAAATGGGATCTGCATGAAGATCTAGTATTTTAGATTAATTTAGTCTATCTCTGTGACACAGGATTAAATATTCTGTGAATCTTTCCTACAGCAGGAAGAATGTTCACTATTTCCTTCTGGAGATGTTCCAGCTAGTGTTTTGGTCCTGGCGAGGAGAGCTAGCTGAAAAGAAAGACGAACGGTCTTTTGATTAGAGAGCTAGGGCTGAGCTCTCTGGCCACACTTAAGCTTGGGATATCTTTTCCATTACATACGTCTGGTTATCTTCAGCAGTTGCTACCTTCCGAGCCTGCCTGCAATTTGCTTTTCTGCCACATTTAACAGAACACAGCTCTATTACCAAAGCGTTTGAAAACACACTGTGCCATTATTCCACAGAAATAGTCACACTTGATGCTACAGTCTGGATTCAACTTTCATCTCCTAGAATTAATATTTAAACATTAAGATAATTTCAGAGCACTACGAGGACATTTCATGCACTTTTTTTGATACTGTCATATTCCTTAAAGATCATAATGCTTCTCCTCACTATTAATTCTACGATTTGTCATTGTGAAAGTCACCATAGTACACCATTCGCTATTTGTCAGATATTTTGAACTCACAATAAGTCATTGGCAGCTTAATCATTCTGTTCTCTGCAGAAAATCATAGCATGATTGAATATGTACAAGAGGACTTAAAATTGGGAACCTTTGGAGTGCTGAAAATCCAATCATCTCTACACAGTGAATGTTCACTACAGATGCTATGAAGAAATTAGGAATAGTGAAAATAAATGCTCTTTACACATAAGAATAGTCCACGAAACACACAAGCATCTTCTTTAACTGGCAACAATTTAATACTATACACAAGACCCCCAGAGCAGCTGTGGTTGTTATTCATGATTGGACATGTCCCTTGCTTTCAGCCCTCTAGACCAGGTATTCTGTTCACATATGGGCCATGCACAAATTCTGAGAAAAGAGGTCCAGAAAGAAAGGCAAAATTCCCTGATGCACCCTTTCCCCCACAGAGGATTGAAACTGTCCATAACTAAACACACCTTCTCTTGGAAGACACAAGTGTGACAGTGATGAAAGTATTTTTTCTATTTCCTAGAGGAAATTGAACCAATATCTTCCCAAATGTGAAAAGAAAGAAAATAATAAAGTATTCTGAAGCATAACCTGGTTTCTATTTTCCTATCATTCTTAGCCTTATTAACATCTGGAACCATTTCAAAGAAATATACAAATTCCAACTTTCATCTGGAGTGCTTTCTACCCATTTCCTTTCTCAAACTGTAGCACTGTAAATACCTAGAACTCCTAACTTCTCAGATGAAAATGGTCAAGTAATTTATGATCCCTTTCTCCAGATTAACGAAAATAATTCAAACCTGACCCATTTCTCATTGTCAGGTTGCTACTTCCTTGTGAGTCAGAAACATTTTCTTTTATCTACAATTGCATTAAATTTGAAAAACTTTACTTTGTTCAATACATATAATTAATTACAAGTCAGGAACTCTTTTAAGTTAACAGAAACCCTTGGTATTATTCTCTACTTGCGGAATTTTCATGTTTCCCTAATTCCTAAGGATTATTGATTTTAATGGGTTGTTGAATAGACTAGAAGTCTCAGGTGGGCTCCTAATTTACCAGTTCCTACTAATGTGGCCTTACCTAAATCATTTGCCTGCCTCCTGTGTACAGAATGGGACTCTCACTAACTTACAGAATCTTATGATTATTTTTAATGAGAACATACAACAATGATTTTAATAAGATAATATAAGCTGGCAATTTTAATGGTTCTTGTAAGATACAGAAGCCTCCCAAGTATCATTTTCATCAGTAGTTAGTAACTTTGCCTGTGCCTAGGGAACATCAGCTGTACGGGTTTTAAAGGTTGGGTGTTGACTCTTAGGCCAGTATTTACAAACTTTGTCTTGTCAGAATCAGTTGGAGAACTAATTCAGAATATATAGGCACCAATTCCTTAAAGCAGGACAAGACTTGCTCCTTTATGCTTTTACAAAGTTTGCAAGGAATATGTGTTTGAGAACCAAATTTGTGAACCAATACTCTTGCTTGGAAAATTAAATCAGTATCTTAGTGGAGAGGATTCAACATTCTTTCAAAAGGATAATCTTCAGATAGCTTTGCTTATTGGTAACTACATATCTATCCCAATTCTTCATTGTATAGTTACAAAAACATAGTAGGTGCTATTAGTTAACTTGTCACAAGTCTCAAACACTCCCAGTCAAAAACAGTTTAGTTCCTGGCTCTCGTGGAAAAAATATATTTTATTCATTACTCTGGTTGCTTCCATGTTAGAAAAAACCATACACTGTCCAAAGTTGAGCACTCCATCTCTTCCATTTAAAACCTCACTATTCATTAATATGGGGAGTCCCCAACTGGCTGAAACAACAAAAATGTAAGAAGTTCAGCTGACTCAAATAAGTTACTTCTTCCCTATTGATTGACCATAGATCTTAGAATTTTACAGGACACAGTCTGGGGCGATCTTTCTGAACTGGTTACCTTGGAGTATTTTTGAATATTATCATTATTTACCATAATCTTTATCTGTATAAAAAATAGAAAGTCAGGTGAACAAATAGTGCCCTTTTCCTGAACAAACTCAACTAATTGGTAAGCTGGTGCCATGGCCATGAATGAGATAGAGATTATATATTAACCCCCTCTAGTGCCAACACATTTCAAGTCTTCCTTAATGACAAAATCAATCACTCAATGTGCTGCTATTAGCAAGGTAGAACATTCTTGTCAATAATTCTGAGGAACAGAAAGATGTCAATTCACGGCTAACAAAGTCAGCACCAGTTCTTTTAGCCCAGAGCACAGAATTACACAGTATGTTGCAACATCTAAGGGCCAATGTCCATTTTGGTGAAAAGAGAAAGATTTAAAGAAGACTTTCATTTTGCATATGTTCTATACCTCTGTGTTGTTTCATTTGTTAAGGGGCATTCACTTGGTGCCAATTCATCTGAAGCAAGAAATTTCTTTCTTTGGAGGTTGTGTTACACCAGGCCAAACTGGTGTCTAGTTAGAAATATTAAAAATTTCACAGTCTCTGATTTCACCCAAGTCCTCACTATTGAGTGGAAATAGGCATCAGGCATTTCTTTGAGATACAGGAAGTGTTCTTTAGATTATGAAATATCTAGACATATATTAGAATAAATACTATTAAAGTTTTTATTTCATTTCGTTCAATTAATGTTGAGCTAAAAACTTTGCCTTAAGTATATTTGTTTTTGCTTATCACAGTGTTAAATTTGCATCAGTGTGGTGATCGCAAACTAGTTTGTGTCTCAGTATCACCAGAAACCAATTTTGTAACACCACAATGACACTTGTCTTCGTGGAAAATATTGCTTATCTGTAAATGCCAATTCCCAAGAATACTTTGGTGTTCGATTCATGAAAACACACCAAGAGATAATGCTCTCAAGAGCTTTGTTTCTTATAGAGGAAATAATACTAAGCATCTGACTTTAATTTATGGGGTATATATTGATATATCTGCTATTGACAATAGGAGGAATATGGTAGGCACTTTCTGTTGCTGTGCCAAAACACCGGAGAATATAGCTTTAGAAAGGAAGAATTTATTTTGGCTCATGGTTTCAATACTTTGGTTCATAGTTGCTTGATTCTGTTGTTGCTGAGCTTCTGATCAGGTAAAACCTCATGGGAACTGTATAGAAGAGCAGAGCTATGAACTTCAGGGCATTTGAGACGCAGAGGACAGAGCAAGGGGCCAGGGATAAGGAGTGCCTTTCAAACACACACCTCCAATGGCCTGTTTCCTTGAATCAGGACCTATATTTTAGCTTCAAGAATAGCTCGGTAATGCCTTCAAATTATGAATCCATCAATGGAGTATCCCTTGACTAAGCCAAAATCTTTGTGGTCAACCCTCCCCCACCACCACCACTATCAAATCTTCACCTCTCAATGTCGCTTTTGTGACCAAGCTTTTAACTCTAAACCACAAGGAAGAATATCCAATTATTAAGTCATCGTGAGTCTTTTCAAATAGTAAATGACATCTAAGTTGATGCCAAAACTACAAATACATGTTGAAATAGACTGTTCTCATACTGTACAAGCTCACATGTGACTGTATATGGACACCATGTATAGAGACTGATATAAGCAAAAACACAATAGAAGTAAGGGTTCATTGGGTATCCTGGAAATGGAAGAAATTACACAGATCTATGAGGAGTTCAGATGAGCAAGTTTGCAGACACCAAGTGAAGAATCACTTCATTGTGTCTCTTCAAGGCAATGGGATAACTGTGCTACATTATCGAAAGGAGCCCCTCTGGGTAAATTGGGTGTAAGGCCTAGAGTTGGGATGTGAAGTATATGAGCGCAGAGGTAAATCAAGGACATTAGATTAGGAAGGAAAGCAGTACTACATTGTTCCTGAGAAGACAGTGAAAGGGAGAGGATGTTAAGAAAGAGATGGGGTGAATTGGCCTAAACTATACAGAAGCCAGCATTTCCTTTGTGACATCAGATAAAGAAAAAAGGCAGAAGTAAGTACATTACATTCACTGAACATTTCAATTTTGGCGCTCTACCAAATATTTTCATACCCTATTTTGTTTAATTTGAACAATACTATTTTCTTCACATTTTTAGGTTTGAATGTCAGCATGTCTTTCAGCAGAGACTAAAAGAACTATGCCAGCCTCTGTGGATATTTGGTGTAGCCAGTGTGACCCTGACTCTACATGAAAAATACCTGTTCATTTAATTGAATGCTTGCTCACTCATTCAGGTCATGTTTGTGTGGAATGCTTAATATGTGCCAAACATTACGTTATAGGGACGCTGAAGACAATTCAGTAGAGAAAATTTCTACCTTTCATTTTCCATTGGGAACAGGTAAACACTCAAACTCATAAGTAAATATGTCAAATAATGCTAAGTGCTATGATGTGCACAGAAATAAATTAAGAATTTGGAGCCTGATGGGTGAGTATGTTCTTTTCTATTGGCTGACCAAAGAGGGCTGTTATGGTAGGGTATCATCAACAGTAGGAACCTGAAGGATGTTAGGAGGAGTAAGTCAATATTACAGGCTGTGGTCAAGCAAGGGCAAAGAAACTGATGAGCTTGTTATGGATGAAGAATAGTCAGGTCACCAGTGGCCTAGGATGAAGTCAGGTGGAGGCTGTTTGGAAATTAGAATATATCAAGGAGGTCCACTTCAATCACGATAAAGACTTTAGATTTGGAAATAATATTTCTGTAGCTACACATTGTCAGATTTTAAAGGTAGAATTATAATACTCATTTAAACGTGTAGAAAATATTATACTATATTACTTCATTGGAAAAAATCTTACTTTATATGAAATAAGATATATATATATATATATATATATATTCACACACACACACACACACACACACACACCCCATAAGTGGAGAAAATATGTTCTATTGGAAAAAGTTATGCTTTGCCAAGAAAACTCTTATAAAGACTGACTACTCTATAAGGCAGCAAAGTACAAGTATTTGAAGTTGTATATAATTTTCTTGCTAAAATGAGTCCAGAATGATGGGCAGTTGTACAGCTGGCATACACTTAAAATGAGAAGATGTTTTCAAATCCCTCAGAAGATGTTACAGAAGATTTAAAGTGTTTTGTGACATTTGAAGGATAATTACTCAGGTGCTCAATGTCCATCTGTCAAATGTTCCTAAATGCTGACTTTTTGAGAAGGATGTTTAACTTCTGGTGCTTGACAATTAAGAATTTAAAAAGAATTGCTATACCTTCATATGTCGTTCTCAGTCTCAATGATGTATAAAGAGATGGTATAAAAAAGTTTCTGCTATGTAATTGAGACTAACTACCAAGGGCCGAATAGCTAGATAGTTAATTATTTTAACCAGACACAAAAAACATAAATTTAAAATAATGTTTCTAAGTTTCAAAACCTCTGAAAAAGGAGACGTGCTGTAATTAATGAATGTTTCAGAATTGAAGGGTTTCAGCCATAACTACAGTTTATATAGGAGGGAACTACAGCTCATAGGGATAGTTGCTTGTCTAATGTCAGATGTCTGTACAGCATCATTACCTACACTTGAGCCCTTGCCAAGCTGTACTCACAAGTGATGATCTTCCTTGATGACAAAGAGGAATAAATTAAACATAGACCTTTGAAAAGCAAATGGCAATTCAATGCTAACAGTGGATGGGTGGTGTAGTGTTTCAGCTAACATTGTTATGCTCTAGTTCTATATGAAGCCACTCATCCACTGATACCATTAACAATGTATTATGATATCCACATACTGGAGGGTTTATTTTCTACATGTTTCAAAAACAAGCATTGAGAGACTGGTAAACTAAACTGTATTAACATTTAGAACTTGTATTCACCAAAATTGATCAAGAAAGTGAGAAACCAGGACATGATATTACACACTGCAAGTAGTTTGCAAAGGACTATTCCAAAATAAATATTCCTATAAATCACCAAAAACTGAAAAACACTGAACTACTTTTGGATATTCTACAGAAGAGGAGAGAAAATGGTAATTAGGCAAAAGAAAACTGATCCATGTTGTCAGTAATCACACAGGGAGTAGAGGCCACAGTGACTGGGGGTTTTTATTTCCATACTTCATCAAAAAAGATAGATAATATCATATTTTGTAAAAGATATAGAACAAAGGAGATGTAGATCCCTGGGTAGTAGCAAACACATTGCTATTATCTTCCAAATATAAGCATTCACATACAAGTTGATTCACAATTCTACTCCATAGCTCATGGCATAGAAAATGTCTTACATGCAAACTCATCTATGAAGATACGTGCCATAAGTACTGTAACAAAACATGGGAAACAAACTCAATGTTAAGGCAACAAAAATATTAACACATATTTTGTGTCATGAATGAATATGCAAAGAAACTTGGATGAATGTTAGACATTTTTTGCCCAGTGAATAAAGCAAGTGACAGAAGATGACACAACACCATTCTTACGAAACCTCAAACATGAAACAAGAAAGCAAGTACACAGTCAGATATAATGACACATCATTTAATTCCAGCACTTCAGAGGCAAAGGTGGCAGATCTCTGTGAGTTCAAGGCCAGCCTGGTCTACACAGTGAGTGACAGGACAACCAGGACTACATATGAGAAACCTGTATCACAGTGGAGGAGGAGGAGGAGGAGGAGGAGGAGGAGGAGACATAGAAGAAGAGGAAGCAGAGGAGAAGAAAGAACAATAAGAAGAAGAGAAGGAGAAGGAAGAAGAAGAAGGAGGAGGAGGAGAAGGAGAAGGATAAGGAGGAGAGGGAGAAGGAGAAGAAGAAGGAAGGAAGGAAGGAAAGGAAGGAGGGAAGGAAGGAAAGAAGGAAGGAAGGAAGGAAGGAAGGAAGGAAGGAAGAAAGAAAGAAAGAAAGAAAGAAAGATCTCAATGCTGCATTTTGGTGCAATATTTCATTTCTTAAACTAAAATACAGGGTTGATGGTTCTGAAGCAAAAACTGAAGTACAATATTACAAAGACAATTCCAGGCAGAGTAGCTGTGACAGGTGTATGGATCATACTCAAATAGGGATGTTTTAGAGAATATAAATGGTTGTGATTTTTTATAAAAGTATTTAAAAATTGAAAAGTTATTCAGTTCACCAAATCTTAAATGATCTACTAGTGAATGGGGAAAGGAAAGGAGGTATATGGAAGAAGAAAGGAGCTGGCAGGTAGAGACAATGAATTGATAACATTGCAGCTCATGAATTATGGACTTCACAGCTATATCTTGCAGATGCATTTGCATACACTAGATGCTGCATAATAAAAATAGCAGTCCCCATTAGAATCACCAAAAGGCAGAAATCGTTCATCATCACAAATAGAACAGACAGAACTGAGGGCAGTAGGAAGAAGTGACATGCTTGGTGAAGTTTAATACTCCATCTCTAGGAAAGAAAACTGCAGGCCATTTATACACACTCCATTTTTGTCACTTGGCCAAATTAAACCACTGGGCATTTTCCAGACTGTGGTATCATAAAAAATTGTGAGAAATCCAAGAGAACTCCAAGATAAAAATAATCATGCTCTTTAAAATAGATTCTGTCTAAACTAGAGGTATGGCTCCACAGTGGCTATTCTTCCATAGGACCTGGGTTCAATTCCCAGTACCTACAAAGTTGCTCACAATTATCTACCACACAGTCTTAGGGGCTTGAGAGGTACATATATGATGTGCAGCCAAACATTCAGACACATAAATAAGTAAGCAACTGAATAGATAAATAAGATTTAAAAATTAGAATCTGCCCCCCTTTCAAAGCTTAGTTTTAAATAAATAGCAAGTTAAAATGAGAATACTTTGGGAAAATTTGTAGTATTCAAGCATAAAAACCTGTTCCATTCATCATTTGTGATTCTTCTGATCCCAGAACACATTTATCCCTAAATATCCACTCCCTATATCCTCTGGATATCTGGACATAGCCATCTTAGGATAGGAAAATTACTTGATGATCAGCCAGCAGAGTTTGGAGGAAGGGGGGAACAAGGATGAAGGTGGAGGATTCACTTCATTCCTAACTGCTCTAGGAAGAAGAGGCAAGAGACAGGGCAGCTCCCCAAGTGTCATGATAACTAGTAATGACTGAATCTCAGCTAAGCAGACATTGAAAATCTCACAGATTTTCAAAAATTAACTCGGTAAAGATGTAGAGGCACTGGGAAGATACCATCGTATTCCATGCACACAGTGGGCATGAACAAAGCCAGGGCTATGTTTCAGACTGCCACCTCCAGAGCTCATCTCCTATGCTGTATCCCCTGTTTGGTCCTCTGCAGTACCAGTATCTGGTTCTCTACTGACAGGCCTTGAATCCCTAGACAATGAACCATTCCATTAAAAGATGTAAATAAGTGCCAGAGGGAAATAACTTGAATCCCTGAAGTGTAAGTCAGATTCATGATAAAGTACACATGATATGGTTTTATAAAAGTTGAATAAAGCAATCCATTTTATACAGTGAACATTAATTTTAATAATTTTCTTGAGTGCTATTGTCATTACTGAGATTATCCGTGTAAATGCAGGCCTATCTTTATTTCAAATGTCATGTAACACACAATGATACCCTGTGTTCATATAATACATATATATGTATATATGAAATAACTTTTGTCTCTCTTCCTCCATGAATAGATGAACATTAATTATGGAAGATTGGCAAGCACTCCAGCTTGGAACCTTAACTATTGGAGAAAGGAAGATTCTCTCCCACATTACAGTAACAAAATCAGTCCTTGGATTTTGTTCCAAGTTTAAATTCATTAGTCTGCCAGAAGTGTGTGAATGTGTTTATAGAGTTGTCCAAGGACACTAAGTTTAATTCCTAATGTAGCTATAACTATTTGTAATTGGAGGATGGAAACACATTTATCATTAAATAAAAAAGCTCTTCCTCAGAGGATAACAGATGTGTTGCTTATCTGTAGTACCATAATTCTTAAGATCTAAAGTAACTAATACCTTAAATAAGCTCCCAATGTTCAGTCCTCAGGGGATGCATTTTTTTTTTTCAGAAGTATAGTGAATTAGGATTAGTTCTGGGGCATACCCGACAACTAAAATGGGAGGAATTCACCTCATTGTAAATGCAGTTTTAATGAAGTAGTATTTTAAAGGAAAGAAAAGCAAGTGTACTATTTCTATTCACTTCTTAAATCTTTGTGTGTTTTATGAGTAGAATATTAGAAAATAATTACTTCAAGAAAAATATGCATACAATTTATAAATCAGATAGACTCCAACTTGGGCTCACCCTGGCTTCTCAGAGATTACACAGTGATGCAAGATTTTTAAAAATGTAATTATATTCATTGTTGTTGTTCGTGGTGGTAGTGGTGATGGTGGTGGTGGTGGTGGTGGTGGTGGTGTGTGTGTGTGTGTGTGTGTGTGTGTATATAAATCTGTGTGTAGAGCCGGGTGGTGATTACACACGCCTTTAACCCCAGCACTCGGGAGGCAGAGGCAGGCAGAGGCAGGCAGATCTTTGTGAGTTCAAGGCAAGCCTGGTCTACAGAGCGAGATCCAGGAAAGGCACAAAGCTACACAGAGAAACCCTGTCTCGAAAAAAACAAACAAACAAAAAAAAAACAACCAAAAAAAAAAACAACCAAAAAAAGAGCAACATCAAAAACAAAAAACAAACAAACCAACAAAAAAAACTGTGCACATACTTGAAAGTCAGAGGGCATCTCAAGGGAATTGGTACTCTCCTTTATTCATATGCATCCTGGGGGTCAAACTCAGGCTATCAGGCTTGACAGTAAATGCCTTTACTCACTGAGCCATCTCACCAGCCCAAGTTGTATTTATTTGAATCAATATAGTTTTGACACAGTATTTGGAGGAGAAAGAAGTCCATGAGCAACTGTTCTTAGCAGCACAGCACTACCACTTAAGATGCATGTCACATCCCTGGTAGGTTCTTGCTAAGGTTGAGTAGTTTCTCCCTTTGTTCAGTGAATGAAAAACAGCATGTTTTCTTCATGCGTAAATAATAGAAACACCTTTATTTGAACACATTGAAGTGTTCAGAATGTTTTGAGGAGTGAGCTAAACATAGATCTAGATTTTATTTGCAAGACGCTTCTTGAAGATACCAACATGTGGGCTTACTAACCAATTATAAACCACAGACTAGGCTAGTTCATCCAGTTTTTCTTTAGCACTGGTCAAATAATCTGCACAAGATAAATCTATTTATTCAAAGTAGGTGAACTGAAATCTCATTGTAATTAAATGGTATTCTTGTGCATTAAAGAAACATTTTTCATGGATTTTGAGAGAATTGGTAGTGTACGAAGAAAATTTCCAAGGCTTTCTAGATATCTTTTGGAGTGGGTTATATTAACCTAATTGTCAGATTTTATTCATCAATGAGGATGATAATAGAAGCAACTGTGCAAAGTTACTGTAAAGATTAAAAAATAAATGCAAAATACTTTGCACAGTATCTATTACATATGCATATATGTGATTTCATTGTGTAATATATATATATATATTTCTATCTGTCAACTTATCATCTATCAACTTATCTATTACTCACCATTTATTCTTTTACTTTGATTTGCTGTATGCCTAATAATTTCACTCATTCAGCCAAAATTAGGGTTTAGTTTATTTGATATTTGGTTATCATAGATTATTCTGTGAACTATACAGCATAGGCATATAGACTAGAAACTAAGTTCCAGTGTTTTCTAGCCATGAAACTTTTGTCCCCATTAGAAAAATAGGAATAATGATAATAACAATAATAATAATAATAATAATTTTCATTAAAAGGTCATGACTAACAGTCGTCATAGTATAGTAAAATGCCCACTGCAACAACCTCTGGCATATTGCTTAATAAACACTCAATTTTTTGCTTTTTCCCCATATTCCAAAAGATACATGAAGCAAAATTAGAGAAAAAACAAAGGAGAGAAGAAAATAGACCAAGATTTACTTTAAGAAAAAAGCTCCTAACTCACTAAAATACTCACAGATGGCTTTAAGGCGCAGTTCTACAACAACTTGGACACAGATTGGCAGATAGCAAGACATCATCAAAAATTGGGTACTCAAAATAACCAGCAGAAATAGATTGGGGAACCCCTTTAAGGCTTTAAGTTTCAGAGGGAGGGAGGGAGGAAGGAAAAGAGAGGGAGGGGGAAATATGCCAAATTAAGCAGAGTGGACCTTGGGTGATAGCTCTCAATTAAATAACAAATAAAAAGAAAGGTAGCATCCTAAAACTTAGAAGCTTACAAACATCCAGCAGATATTGACTGAAGAAGGTCCTTTAAGGCAACCAGCTGGAGTCCCCCATTGAGCATTCCAGGCAGAGTGTCATTTTGGGTGAGGTTTCCAAGCCCAAGAATACATAGCAATAAGTAGGAATGGCGTCATCAAACCACAGTACCTCTCTGAACCGGGAAGTTGAGACAATCAGCTGACATTCCCACCTAAACTTTCTCTACACAGTTGAGCTTCCCATGTGGAATTCATCCTGATTGAACTTCCTATAGTTCATTTTTTAGTTCCCTTTCTCACTGTAGGAATTTTTATATGGTAGGATAGTCAATAGTAACTTTTATTGGAAATGGCCTACCTTCTTGTTCTCAAGGACATAAAGTTTCTTGATTTGTTTCCTTTTTTCCCCCTAATATTCTAGAGTTAGAGGAGTCTATCCTCAGATGAGGGGCCTTGGTGGACACCTTAAGACAAACATGCTTGGGTCAGAAATGAGAGGCAACTCCATTTTTAGAGACAAAACATGGCAATTTACCAATGTTATGTACTCCACAGCACCTTGAAACACTTTGACGTTTATGTTGTTAAGGGATTCACCAACAGGTTCTGAGGGCATGTGCATATGTAATTTTACTCTTAAACCTTTTTGATAAGGAGTGATATTAGGGAAAATAGCATCTTAAACTAAGAAAGATACTTATTGTATCCTAACTAATAATTCACAAGAGACATAATACATCAGATTTGGTGAACTGTGGCTATGTGGTAAATCCAACTCCTCACCTGTTTGTATAAATGAAGTTATATTGGCATGGAGAGACTCAATTCTTTTACTTACTGCCTGTGAAACTCTGCACATTGCCCCAGCAGATCACATAGTTGAGACAGATGATGTAGATCATACAAAATCTAAAACACTTGCGAAATTTATCTTTATAAAACCAGCTCACTGGTGACTAAAATTACTACATAGCAAATTCTATCACCACCAAATCATCATTTATAAGATTCTCTTCATGATGGAATTCTCCTTGTTGTGTTTACATGAAAATTGAGTGTCACTATACTAGAAGGTGATTTTAATGTCCTTCATGTCAGTCTTAGAGTGGTCCATGGGGATAAGAACCTGTCTGAATTAGTATAGTTCTAGTTGATGGAGGTATCCTCACAGAAAGCACTCAGCAAAAATTGCCTGTCTCTCCAACTTTCTTTATGACTACCTGCTGTACTCGGCTGGAGTATTCATCTGGATGTCTGGAATGTTCTCCAAATTCCTATTCTGTCTTCTTCTTCTTCCTTCTTCTTTTCCTCTTCCTCTTCCCTCCTCCTCTTTTTCCTCCTCCTTCTATCCTCTTTTTCTTCTTTTTTTTTTTTTTTGGTGTTTCAAGATAGGGTTTCTTTATGTAGCCCTGGCTGTCCTGGAACTCACTCTGTAGACCAGGCTTGCCTCAAACTCAGAGATCTACCTGCCTCTGCCTCCCTAGTGCTGAGATTAAAGGCATGTGCCACCACCACTTGGCTTCCCATTATTTTTCTATTTGACTTGTCTTGCCTAGTTTAAAAAGCAAATATCCCATTAAAGCATAAAGGGCTACAATCATAACTGACTCTAACAGAAAATAATCTGCATGCAAACTCTTAGCTCAAGATTCTTGAGCTACTTTGCATTTTTCCTTCCATTATTGGGACTTAGGACTTGTAAACACTGTAAAATTTAACAGTATTCACATGCAAGAAACATTCCTAGCTCCAACTAACATATGCTACCTAACATTAACTATAAAGAAAATCTATAAAAATAATCAGATGTTATTAGCTGAACAGCTGAATTGTTCACATGTGTTTTAAAAAAGGGTATGAAATACAAGAAATTAGAAGAAACTTTTAGAAGATTGTATTGCTTTTGGGAAAAGCTCCTCCTAGCTATGAATTACTATTTGATAAAAGCCAGTAAATGTGCCAGACTCAACATTTGCTTCAATCCATAATGGAAAAGCTTCCTGATAATTACTGTAATTTCTACTGAAACTTAATTGTCCTAATACTTTTCATTCATATCATTCCTGGTGAACTATTAATGTAAGATCAACCCTAGTGGCAATAGTCTCCATATTTTCTTTCCCTGGAAGTTTCTCATCTAAAATAAGATTCAAGATGGTATATTTTACCTATTATATATATTGTCCAAACCACACACAAGGTTTAGTCAGAACTCTAGGAAATAGAAGAGATTATTTCAAATCAGATTATTTGTTTCCCAGATCCAGGATGTTCCAATGCAATCACTAGAGTTTGCCTCTTGGCAAAATGGGGATGATTTTTGATAACTGAGCAAACTATGTACAATTTGAAAAGCCAATGATAAAACAATGCTGTGGATAATGCTTTTGTATACTGGTTTAATAAAACACTGATTGGCCAGTAGCCAGACAGGAAGTATAAGTGGGATGAACAGACAAGGAGAATTCTAGAAAGGAAGAAGACAGAGCAGGGGAGACACTGCTAGCTGCCGCCAGAAGAAGCAAGATGTAAAGGTACTGGTAAGCCACAAGCCATGTAGCAAAATATAAATTTATAGAAATGGGTTAATTTAAGATATAAGAACTGTGTAACAAGAAGCCTGCCACGGCCATAGTTTAAAAACAATATTAGCCTGTGTGCATTTACTTGGGTCTGACCGGCTGAGGGATGGGCGTGTGAGAGAGATTTGTCCTGACATCAGGCCAAGCGGGACACAGGAAAACTTTCAGCTACAAAACAATCCAGGGATATTGACTGAGGATCATTAAATCCATGATGTGCAAAGATAAGCATTACAATATGTGTGAATATAATATGATGGAATCATTTTAAAACAGGGTTTCTTTTTTTACTTATATTTATATTAATCCACATGTATTTTATTTACATATATCTTAGTCCATATTATAATTTTTCATTTCTCATCTGGACACAATCTATATGTGCACTGACCTTTAAGGGAACTAACAAATCAAATTATGTAAACAAACACACCCAGCATGTTGAATTAGATACACCAATGTCGTACTAGACCACTTTTTCCTTTTGATTTTATGATTTTGTGTACCCAAACATTTCTAGACCTCAACACTTCTCTTTTTTAACAGCGACTGCTTTTTTTTCCTTTTCAGTTACAGACTTCCTTGTAGTATTAAAATTACATGACAAACTTTGGCCACTTCACTCCAGGATTATTGTGACAGTCTTCAAATTTAGTACTATTCAAATTGTGGTATGAAAACCACTTAAATCAGAATCACACTGATCCTTGTTAAGATGGAGATTAGGGGCCCTCTTCAGACTCACTGAGTCAGAATCTCTGGAGTATGGCTCTAGAATCTGCAATTTTAACAGACTCCCTAGGTGGATTCTTAAGCATTTTAAAGTTAAAAGCCACTGTTCTGATTACTTTCTTTCCTGTTCCTCTCTGTATTTTCAAGAAGTTACGTACATTTTTATCAGCTTAGTCACTCTAACATGCTGTGTTTGTCCTACCTCTCACCTGTAGAAGACCTTCAAGGACTCCCCATTATTCAAAGACTAAAGTCTTCATGTCTTAGTAATCAAGCATCCTCACAACATTGCGAGCAAACACTTTTGTGATCTCCCATTCTTTCAGGAAGAGGACAAATGAACTCTGAGTTTCAGACACTTAACTCCTATTTGAATGCCCCTTACCATCTTACTCAACAGGGAGCACTGCCACTTTCTCAATTCCCATCCCATTCGATGCCAAATACTAGGCAATGCCAGCTTTGATATGATGCCTTCCTCGATGTTTCCTTCTCAGGAACTCATATAATGTATTGTTTATACTAGTCACATGATACATTATCATGTGTTGCTGCTTGAGTTGTCATTTCTGTTCTACTGTGGGCATGTATGCCTCCTTTCTGCATTGATTGTTGATAATCCTAAGAGTAAAAACCTTTGGATTTCTGTCCAACTAAGTTTCTAGTATACCTGTAAACAATGAACACAAAGCTTTGAAATAACTAAATGATCACAGGATTAGCTGTTTACATTGTTTTGAGCAATTTTTGGCTGATACCATTCATTTACTTTTACTTGTTCATCATATGATTTAAAACATATTGCTTTGTTTTATGAATTCATATCTCTCTCATTTTCACATGTGAAGGAGGTATAACTAGATCTACGTCTAAACTGATGAACTGATCCTGATTCAGAAAAAAATGCCACTATGAACATATCAGCATCATGTTCAGAGCTTGTCAGAGAGTTGACAGAAAGAAAGCTTGAAGTCCTAAGCATCAGTCTTCCCATTTGGTCCTTGTTCACACACTCAGGAAATGATCCACTTCACTTCTGCTTTCAATGCCTCAAGGTAGTGTTAAACATTTGGATTAGATAGTTCACATGTCACTGTAGACACTGGGTTCCTTAAAGGAACACTTTCTCATCTTGTCACCTGTCAAAAATAGTCCTTTGCTGTCAGAGGATTCCATGCCCATGCTACAAATCAGAATTCACAATGCAGTAGAATTCTGGGCCAAGGCTGGAGTCTGCACTATGCTCCACTCATGAGAAGACAGCTACCCTGAAGGATTAGAATGAGTTTTCAGTGACTTAAAGTTTGGCTTAACATTCCATAGTTTAATATTTACTATATTAACTACTTTCATTTATAAGGCATCTACTTACCAAGAACACTTTGGTCAAAAACTTGCAAATTCAATATTTGAATGATCTTTTGATTAGGTCCAATTTATAGTATGCTGTATGTTATAGCTGTATATAGTAACATATGATGATGATTGGTGTTTACTTTGTTTCTGTGACTGAAAACATAAGGTAATGTCTCCATTTGAATGGGTGAATTTCATATACAATTATAATTATTTTAAAACTTCATAAAATTCAAGGAATTTTATTATTTTATGTTTCATAGAACATAGAATGCTCTACCAAATAATAAAATATATAGGAAAGAAGTTTTGCAGTACTAAAAGTTTGTTTTCAAATCTCAACTCTGCCATTATTAGAATAAAATGTATGTTCTTTAAACATTTTTACATGTGCTTAGTGTGTGTGTGTGTGTGGGCACATGTATGGAGGGCAGAGGACATCTTTCAGGAGTCTGTGCTCCCCTACCAACATGTGGGCTCCAGGAAAAAATACTCAGGTCATCAGGCTTGGTGGCAAGTGCCTTTATCTGATAAGCTGTCTCACTGGCCTTATTTTCAATTTAAAAAGTCTTGTATTAATTAATAGCATGTGGCTAATTTTCCTAGCATATGTAATGGCCCTATTCAATCCACTGATTCAAAGGGTAGGAAATAAGAGTGGAGAGAAAGGAATTCAATAAGAGAGGCTGGTACCTAGCAGAAGCTCAAGAATCCTGTGTTGAGTAAGCAAGGCTTGTTTTTCTGATAAGACTAAAGAATGAAGCTGATTTTCTATATTTTAATGTAACTCATGCAAATTATTTGGCTGAAGTATTTCCTAGAAAAGAAAATATCAACAGGAATTTGAAATCACTGTTTTCCTTGTCTCAGATACAGAAAAACAAGGCTGTGCTCAGCAATGGGATATGCATGCTATTGAGAAATGAATAAGCAAATCCTGTTGAACATATTTATCACAGAGTAGACTGACAATATAAAAAATGTATGGTGACTTTACCTTGACCTCTAATGGTCAGGCCAGCTAGTTTTGCGTCTTGTTAATGACATATGTAAGGTGGAAGAAGTTTACATTGTTAATCTGCTGATGGTTTTCAATCGTCAACACAAATAGAAGAAGTAACAGTGATTACATCATTCATTTATTGAACAAACAATTATTGAGTACCAGCTAACTGCCATGAACTATTCCAGTCACTAGGCATGTAGCAGTGAATCAAATGATCACAGCTGCTTCTTCCTTTATTTAATATACTCTAATGAACAGCAGCACATGATAAATATAAAAACAAACTCTCTAGAAAAAGTATAGTGAGGTATTATATTCAGAGAGTTAAAATAAGGAGGATGCTAGCAGATGACTGAGGCTGCTTTAGATTGGATCACAAGGGAAGACCTATGTTTGCAACTGACCTTTCACTGATTCTGATTGACACAGAGGAGCCAAGAATATAGTCAAAGAGACAGTGATATTGAAGTGAGGGCAAAAGCCTTAAAGATAGGCTTAGCCATCTTCTTGAGCAGATAGCAAGCCACTGAAGCAAGAAGAAAATCATACCATTCATTACACAAGTCCTGCTGAATATTTTAATTTCTTATTGTTGTATAGAAGGTTTTGGATGAAACGATTGTCAAGAACTTTATTCTATTTTTCAAAATTCAGTATCTATGATCAAGACAGTTTGGTTGATTCCCATTACCTCTTTATGTAAAGCTGAATCCTTTATATCCTTTAGTAGAAAATTCCCATGGCCCAGACTTCTGGCCCCATAAGGATGCAGATATTGCAATAATGTACTGTCCGTGGTAAATCTGATGAGAGCAGTACTTTTTTATGTATGTGATAAAATCAGACAATTTTCAAAAAAATACACGTTAGTAAGACCTCCACTGAAGAAACAAAACAGATCTAGATATTAAATATATAAAAGCTAAACTTGGGGCTGGAGTGATGGTTCAATAGATGCACACTGGCTGTTCTAAGGTACCTGAGTTCAGTTCCCAGCACACACATACCAGTTTACAACTATCTGTAATTCCTGTTTCAGGGTTCTGACTCCCTTTTCTGACCTCTGTGGCCATGAGGTACGAACACAGTACACATATATGCATGTGGGCAGAACCCTTAGGGGATAGAGAGATGAAAAAGAAATGGTTCTAAAAATCAAAGGATGTTATGGACAATAACATAATATTAAAATGTCTCACGTTTTATTATCAGTAAATGGCAGGAGCCAGCTGTCAAGAGAATCCACCAGCTATTGAGCTTGCACCTTGCAGACCACTGACAATAAGGTGTGTGGCAGCTGCTGATTTCATCAAATCGTGCAAAAAAAAAATTGTGTCGCCTTAATACCGGGAAAGGAGGAAAAATGCTTTTGTATTACTTCCTGGTTGCAATGTAAATAATCAACAGTCTCCTTATTATATTCCTCAAAATAGATAACCTGAGGAGAACATCTGTCTATTCAGATATTTTACCTCAATAGGGACTATGGCTTTGCAATATGCCAGGAATGTATTGATTTTCTGCTTTCATTTTGTATGTATCACTCTTAATAGGAATATGAACAAATCAGGTATTCCTTCTATGGCAGTGTTCATTTCTTATAGCACATTTCTTTATGTCGATGTAAATTATCTAGACCATTATCACTCCAGTAAAAAAAAAAAAGCAGTTCTCTTGTACATAATCTCTTAAAATTCACACTGGTCTACATGTGAAAAATATTTATTTATCTGAAATGCTTGCATGTAAATAAACTTCCCCCCATAGGTTTTACTCTGTCTTTAATCTCCTCTTTCCCAGGAGTTATTGTAGCTGTGTTTGCCTTGGTGTTTATCTCTTATCTTCACTGAACACTATTTCCAAGGTTCTTTGCCAATCACAAGGTACAGCCCACAAGATACCTTTTATTATTCCTTGGAACCCTTCCTTGTTATTTGGGAGAGGAAAAAAATAGCAGCCCTTCCCCATGGAAAGACTGCTTTATAGCTGCTCAGGTAAATGAGTGATGTTCTGCCAACATACCAGCCTAGAAATACAAATTGGCAGTATCCACATGGAAACAAAAGCATGTATGTACGCAAGTGGGTTGCAAGACTGAGCCAGTCTATGATACTGTAGCAGATGTTTTCTTAATAAAAGAAGAATTTTACTTCATGAAGTCAAGTTAATCCTGGGGGGGGGGGGGAGAGAGACAGAGAGAGAGAGAGAGAGAGAGAGAGAGAGAGAGAGAGAGAGAGAGAGAGAGAGAACAAAAGACCCACAATAAGCCATAAAATAATTGTGCTCAAAATTTGGTTGCTAACTTCACTTATGAAACACAAATTGTAGAAAATGAGAGTTTTCCTAGTGTGAAATAAATTCACTTTACAAGTAGACTATGACAAGTTAATTCAGTGTCCATCAGCTTAAAGACTGTTTGAGGAACCTTTCATTCATATTATTGCTTCACTACAAATTAACACCAATTCTATGCCTGAAATTATTTTCCACAGACAGCTCCAGATAGCACTGACGTTTAGTAAATATTTTCAAGAACCGTTGCATTCAGACTGGGAATATAGTGGTTTTTGCAAATGTATGACACTGAATCAGATTGTTTCTTAAAGATGTCTCTATTTATTGCTGCCGAGAATGGAGTGAGGGTCAAAGGACAGCAAACAATCCAGGTGTTGACTGAATTCTACATTGAAGTCTTCACCTGGCTAGCACATGTAGGCAAAGCATGGTGCTAAGGATGCTTATGTCACTGGGTAATTTTGCCAGTTAGTCTCAGTCTCTATCAGTCTCTCAGCTCAGCTCTCACTACCAGCAATTAGCTGACTGACAGCTTAGCTCTCTCACAGGGGACCAGGATGCTGAGTTTGCATGGCTCAACAAAATGTTAAAGAATACATCCTACTCACAGCGTCATTCATTACCTTGTCTGAGGAATGAAGAGTGGTTCATTATGTGAAAGCCACAAAGAGTCCAGAAAGTGATGTATACTGTGGTATTGAAGGCTTGGTTTCAGCCCTAATCCTTCAGTTCAACTTATGACCTAAAACATATTGGCTATTAATGTCTTCATTCACTCATTATGACATTTTAACACTCTCCTACCTATTACTGAATAGTGAAAGTATCAAATCATCAAATAAGAGATGGCTAATACATCTGTGCTTGTGTTTTAGGTCCTAAAATGTAGGCACTTGCTTAATAAGTTCTTATCAAAAATGCCAGAATGAATTTGGAAGTTAGAAACACTCTTCAGTGTAACTAGATGCTGTAGATGACCATTTGTAGATATCAAATGCAATCTAATATAACTAAAATATGCTACACAAATATTATAAAACAATAAAATAATATAGAATGAATCATTATCATGACTTTTCTTGCAAACAGCAGTAAACACAGGGTAATTAAAGAATACTTAATTAGAAAATCAAAAGATATAACCCATATTCTAAACATAAGTAGCTAAAATATTAACATAATACCACATTGTTTTATAATACATATAATAATTTCCACAAAAGGAGAAAATTTTTGAGAAAAAAATACCATCATATATATTGATATGATATATAATCATTTGAAAGACTCATTTTCTAATATAATCTGGAACATAGAAAACAAATTAAAAGTCTTTGTAGGCAAACTGATTATAGGAATACTTGGCTAAAATATTAAACATTTGTTATTTTTAAAGCACTAGTTCATGCCATTTGAACAACTGATTATTTAAATTTGATTACCAGAAAAACTCAAAATGATGTCTATGACTAGACTAGGTTTTCTTTCTTGGAGCACTACAGACAGGCACCAAGTGATCCCACGCCCCCTGCCTGCTGTTAGCCATTGCTTTGAATCATTTCCTCATTTTGAAGGTAGACAGGAATGCTAACTTACTTCTAACAAACAAACACAGCTAAACAATAGCCCATCGCTCCCAGGTTCCCTTTCTGTTACATAACACTTGCTCCTTTGTTCTCATGAGTCCTTGTTCTCCCTTTTTGTTCTAGACTTGGCATAACCAGATCGGCATGCTGTAGAGAGTCTATGCCTATAGAAAAGCCCATGCAGGAGAACTGAGAAAGTATTCTAGGAGTGGAGAGTAACCTCTGGCCAATAGCCACCGAAAAACTGGCACCCCTCCTTTGTCTCTGATGTACAAAGAGATTAAGTAAACTCAAGTGGACTCTCACCACCACTGGCACCTGCAAATGGAAACTGGGGCTATCGCAGGGCCTCAAGAAAGTCACACCCATCTCCTTAACTCCCAAAACTTTGAGAGTGTTTATGTGTTTTTTAAGCCATTAATACTTAAACATTTGAGGAAGTGAAATGATTCAAACAAGACTACCAGAGACAGACTCCAACACAGTCATATAAAATACAGCTACATAAACATAAGCAAACTAGATTTTTGGCAGGACATGGCTAGTTTATGTAAAAGACAATGACACCTGAAAACCAGCTGAATCAAAATTGAAAATATTTTTCTCTAATTGTTTGCATATGGTAACACTCAGCAAACTATTGCCAGGGCTGGCTGACATGCCTACCATCTGCTTAGTTTACCTGTGAATCTTTTCATTATCAATGCCAATCTAGTGTTTCAACTTAGCTTTGAGATACGTCCATAGATAAGGCTGTAGACATACTCATAAGCCTGCAGCAGGGGTACCTTACTTTCACTTTATTTCTTCCAACCATTGTTGTTCACAGGGACCAATTAAAATTCGCACAGTCCAATCGGGAGAATTTCCTGGGAGACTGATTCTTTCATTAAATGTGCCAGGCCTTGATTATCAAACTAATTGGATTAACTATATATGTATATATACCTGTGCTTTTCTCCAAAATGCCCTTCCTCGGCTACCTAACAATGACCCTTTCTTAATCTGGGTCTGATTCCCATTGCCTGAAGTCCCATCCACCATTGTTCTACCCAGTGAGATTCATACATTTCCTCCCTATTTTAACATTTATTTTTTATAAATATGTATGTATTAATGTGGTTTACTCAGTTTGCTCTAATCAAGTCACGCCTCTACATCTTACCTGTCTTTGCTATTCTTCATTCAGTTCAACTGGTTTTAGTTTTGATGATATGAGGTAATTGTTTTTCTGAGTCTCAACCTCAGTTAGTGCAGTTCCTATGTTTTCCACACTATTATAAATTACAGGATTTCATGTTATCTTTGCAGCTAATATATATTCTAGCACGTACATGATACGTTATATTTTCTTGGTCAATTCATCTACTGATTAACCTTGATGGAGTCCAAATCTTTATTATAGAGAATGCAGCAATAAACATGCAGGCCTTTCTCCTTTCATTTCCTTTGTACATTTGACCCAGTGTGACAGTTGGTTCAAATGGTAGATCTAATTTTTGAAGAACCTCAATATTGTAATCTATAATAATTGTTTTGATTTATTTTCTTATCAATCATGTGTAAAGTCCTTTTTCTCATTCATTTTTAGAATTTTTTATTGTCTTTTAAAAGTGTTTTTTCTTTAAACTTCATGCAAGTGTATACAATGTATTTTGGTCATATCACATTCCCCATTTCTGCTCCCCACAACATATTCCCCTCTCAACTTTATGATTCTTTCTTTCCTTCTTTATTCTTTTCATTTTTTATTATAGCAGTCTACATTTTTTATTATAGCAGATTTGATGAAGTCCCAATCAAAATTCCAGAGCCATGTCTCAGACCCATTTCAGAGAAAAACATTTGAAATTTTAAGACCAAAGGTGGCCAAAGCAATCCTAAAGAGATGTGGGAGAACCATCACTTTTATTTTCAAACTATACACAAAGCCATAGCAACAACTGCAGAATGCTACTGGCACAAACCAACCAAATACATCAATGGAATAGAACATAGGACTTGGGTATAAGTTCACATGAATAGCTACATGATATTTTACAAAGATGCATGTATGTATGTGTATGTATGAGAAAGGATAGAATCTTCAACAAATGCCGCTGAAAATCTGGATTTCAACAAGCAAAAAAAAAAAAAAAAATGAAAACAAATCATTATCCCTGAAGTCCCACAAAACTCAGCTTCAAATGGATCAAGGATTTCAATGTAAAATTAGAACCTTGAAAGTGCCAGAGGATGAAATGCAGTACACATCGACTTGCAGGCATGGATAGGGACGTTCTGAGGAGGACTGTAGTAAGTCAAGAAATAAGAGCAATGCATGGCCTTTGCTGTTTTCTGGTTTTGTTGGGTCAAGATAACCATCCTGCTTTTGATTTGCATTTCCCATCAAGTTCCTGTTGTGCTACACTCTAGATCTGCAAACCACAGACCTGGTTAGCATGCTGTGAGTGACCTGCAACTTTCTTCTTGAGGAAGAAATGCTGTCTGTATATCTCCTTTTGTCTGACATGTAATGGACATTTAATGAGCACATGGGGACCTCTAGTTAAATAAAATGATTGGGCCTTTCCATGAGCACTTGTTTTAGGCTGACGAGCAACCAGGTCATGATTTTGCAAAGGTGAATTCACAAGTGTGAAGTGTGTTTGTCTGTTTAGTGATAGAGGAGATGCTTCTCCCCAAGATTATCACCAGAATATTAAAGGAGGTACATTGCAATGCTACTATTTTAATCAACATGGTGGGGTTTAAACAAAATTCTCTGAAAAAAATTCAGAGACTAACTGAATTGATATGATGTAAACATTTATTGTTTAAATACTGAACCACGCACTGAAATCACAGACACAATTCAGGTAAAAGCTAAGTATTGTACTTGTGATGACAATATATGCTCTGGCATTGATGCCACTATTGAAAACACAGTCTTCTTTGGCCTTGTAGCCTCTTGTCCTGAATCAACACATAGCCTATAATCAGTTTTAACAACCCATTCTGACTCAACATCCGTTTAACCCATTTTGCTTTAGATTATAACTAATCCGGAAACAAATCCTGAGCTAATTATAAATCCTTTTAATTCTTATTTCTAACACTTCCAGACCCATACTTCAAGTAACTATACTTAAGTCACACATTCCAGTGTTTACTTACAAATTACTGCACATTGCCAGGTAAATACTAAAGTGTTTAAATTATGACTCTCTTTTAGTAGAAACAGGTTTTGTTGAGGTACCAGGCATTTGTAGCTAAACTATGTTGGAAAATCTTCAGTTGAACTGAGTAGTGTTTTTATTTTCTTCTTCTTCTTCTTGTTTTCTTTTCTTTCTTTCTTTTTGTCTACTTAGTTTTGAAATGGCAATGTATAACACCTAGAATAAGTTGAAAGATGACCTTCATTATGAAACAGTATTTAAGAGAGCAGATACTACGGCCAGATTATCTGAACTTAAATCCCAAATATCACTTATCGCTCAAGCTTTTGATGTGTTGTTTAATTTCTCTAAGCTTCAATATGTTCACCTTTTAAAAGATAACAGCTAAAGCATTTACTTTATCAACATAGGGTTGATGTGAGTTATAAATAAGTTAATGCATATATAGTACTAAGAATGATGTGGGTCACAGAAACCCCTCAGCAAATAACTATTAAAAATATCTTATGCAACATCTCTGCTGATGTGAACATTTCTTAGTGGGTTGTTTGTTAAGGTTAATTATTTACAAATAACCATTATCATCAGGCTTAGTAAAGAGATAACATGTCCAATGGTGAAAATAATTTGATCCAAAAAGTCATGTTTTTCAGCTAGCTTGTATTTTATAGGGGAAAGGCTGGGGTGGTAACTACTCACATATTAATCATGACATTTATTTTCATTAAACACAATAAGGTCCAACTTTTAAACTCAATAGGTAAAGTTTTGAGAAAGCCAGAAAATGGAAATGTAGTAGATGTGGGATCAACATTTTCAGATATAAGATACTGATTTTTAGAAGAAAACCATGGGTCATTATTCCTATCACTGATAGTGTTTGTAAGAGCACACTGCAAACCCTAGAGATAACACTCAGGACACGTCATACTCACCTCCCCTCTCTCTCTTTCTCTCCTTTTAATAGAGCTTGGCCTTTGGGGGAAGCTATGAGATCAATTTCAGAATGATCTAACAGTCTTCTAAAATACCCTCACAGATAAGCTGTGAAATGTGGTATGACAGTATTCTTGGATAAAGTAATTGCCACGTGCTGGTTAATTAAATACTGTACTCAGACAGTCTTGATCAATAACTTAGAATCAATCTAGAAACACAATCAAAAGTATTCAAGATTCCAGTTCTGATTTTTATCAACAAGGTGGGAAGGATGAAGAAACATGTTTTATCAGGTTTTTTTTTTTTTTGCATGGTAGATTAGAATATTTCAGAATTAAAATTACTTTGAAATATTGAATAGAACCAAAAAATTGAATCTTAGAATATAAATGTGTAAATGTTTCATTTTGAAAATATGAGAGAGATATGCTTTTAAGAAATGTGGAAAGGGGACAGGACACTCAGTTGAGTACTGTTTGATCTAACTTGCATATATGCTACTCCAAATAAGCTGTGCTATTTTGGATGACGTTAAAAACGGCAAAAAATATACATACTCTGCTGTGTGTGCAGGAGGCCTTGAGGACCTGCTATTAGTTCAGATAGGAAAATAATGGCTACTTTTTTTGGGATTCACCAACAGGTAAATGAATGGGACACAAAGACAACCCAGCAATCACTGTGTTCTAACAGTGATCCAGGCTACCCTGTGAAGTAATGAGCTATGGAATATTCAGAGAGTGTGGGGATGACCTGTAATGCAGGAACTCAACAGGATGAGAATGCCAGGGAGGCAACAGGAAAAGCTATGGATTCTGCCTTCCAAAGGAAGGAGTAGGAAGACAGATTCCTTCAAACAATTGCAAGACATATAGGTTAACACTGTCATTGAGGGACACAATCATGGAAGATGAAGTCTTTGGTTTCCATAGAGGTGGTGACACAGGACCATCAGAAGTGAGTCAAGCTTCACTTGCTTGGTAATGCTCTATGTTTGGAGTGTTAGAGTGCTGATTTTCTTCCTGAAATTATCCTCACCATGCTCTTCCACAAGACACTTTTTCTCTCAAGCACTAACCTCTTCTTATCTTCTTGCTTTAATCTCTTATGGGAGCTTTCAATATCCAGGCATGCTTTCATGTTCCTTCTTGTTGACTCCAAATCTAGGAAGTGAGACTAATACTCCATCTGAATGTAGTAGAGTGAACACCATCTGGCATTTCTATACTACAGTGAACATGGGCCACTAGAACCCATTTCAGCACAGTCAGGAAATACCCATTCAGGCACTGCAGGGATGGCTCAGCAGTTAAGAGCACTGGCTGCTCCTGCAGAGGATCCAGGATTGATTCCAAGCACCCACACAGCAGCTCACAACCATCTGTAGCTCTGGTCCCAGGGGATTGGATGCCCTTTTCTGGCTTCCCTAGTCATCAGGCATGCACATGGAATACACACACACACACACACACACACACACACACACACACACACATCACCCATATATACATTTTTAAGTAAAAACACCCATGATGTTGTGTATATAAAAGAAACTCTAAGTTTTTATGCCTTAAAAAAAACCTACAGGAAAGAAAACATTGGCAAAGTATCAAGTATATTGTCCACAATTCTAACTAGAAATGTTGGAACTTGAATTTGGTGGGGTTTTTGTTTCCCTTTGCTTCAAAACAGACTGACTTGGTTGAAATTGAGGGATGATTCTTGAATGCAGGTGCAGATGCTAATTATAATGAAGGCACAGAAATCTGGAGAAGGCAAATGCAGGGAAATAGGAACGAAACCACAACAGAAGTTCTATTGGTATACATAACTGAAAAAGTTTCCAAACAAGTATGCAAGCTGCCTGATGAGGATAATCTGCATTTCTTATAATGAAATAAAGCTGCCAAGATGAAACATTTATTACTAAGAAATGTGATTGTCTAGTTGTTCACTGCTTGAATATTTATGAAGTTTACAGTTCACATGTGACATTTCCATAAACTGTCCTGATTAATGAATTTAATTGTACATGTTAGGAGCTGATTTCTGAAATCATATTTTGTTTTGTTTGTATGCACGGTACGAAAGAAAACTTCCAGACTGAACAGTGCTCAGTGGATTTGAATTTGGGCGACAAACCTGCCATGCCCCATAAAGTAAGCAGCATGCATAAGTGCAACCCTGAGTGAGCAGTACTAACAAGGTAAATTCATGCTGATTGCTAGATTTCCTGAGCCGGCATAGACCATGGGTTAGCTCAGAAGTTTTGTCCAGGGGACTCTTAGGTAAATACTAAGGCCAGATATTAAAATGAAAAGGTTAATACAAAACCCTCCCCACATAGTTCTTCAGAGACATATACTACGACAGAGAGGGACTTTCATAAGTCTTTAGCTTGTAAACAACAGGAAAAGCTAAAGGAAGGAAGTAATGGAAGTGAACTATTGCTCACCTTCCAGAGCCTCTTGGGTTTCTATTTTGTTCTACAAAAAGGATGAACTAATAGGGACTTGATACAGGACTGTAAACCTTGCGTGTTCCCCTTGAGACTGGCTGGTACGTCGATCTCCATCTCTTTATTTTTCCTTACAATGTCATATGTCCTCTAAAACTCAAGACTTCAGAAAGCTCCATTTGTATGTATGAGACCAAATGCATCTTGTTCACTTTTGAAATCACCATCCTCAACTAGGACAGTTTGAAGTACATTGATGGAGTGAAGATTGACACTTTCGGCTCCAGGGAAAGAGCTTAAATAAAGATGCTTCTCTAAGTCATAAAAAGATAGACATCCTTAAACATCACATAATAATCTTGACCTATTGTAATATTAAAACCTAAAATTTTTTATGTATTCTTGGCAAAGTTAATCTCCTGATAAATTTTTTCCCATAAGTTATTTATTTATGCTTGCTCTTAGCTCTCAGTAGAGGCTAGCAAAGTAAACATGCAGACATGTTTCAAACCCTCCTTTATCTCCAGATAATTTATAATTTTGGTCTTAGCAGTTCGTGAAAAACTCCACCTTTGACCTACTTTATTGGTTTTGAACTACTCATGTATTCCTGTTTGATAAAATATTCTTCTGTATTTCAAGACATAACAACCTGATACCACCTCTCCCACTTGAATTAGCTTTAAAATAAGCCCATGTTAGTAAACTTTTGAATAGTTCAAGGATATTCTATCTTCAACATTTTCTTTATTGGTTTGATCATCATCCCAGAGAACCTACAAAGGTAGATATTGTCTTTTCTGTAGTGTTATTTCTTCAAAACTGCTGTTTTTAAGCAAGGACATAAGCATGTCATTAATAATTTAGGGATGCATTCAGCCATGAAGTGTCTTCTCTATAGAATTTATCCATAGTATTTAGCATTATTTCTCTAATATGGCATCTTGGTGGATTACCAGTAGACCTAACCATAGGTTTAACTGCTATTCAAGCCAAGCCCACCTTGTACAACAGTCACAAAATTTGGGCACCTTTTTCTTGGGAATATGTTTACCAAAAAAAAAAAAAAATAGGTAAGGAGGCCCTATCTCTATTCAGAAGTCACAACGAAAGCTTAAGCAGTGTCATCAACTTCATAAAAATTCAAACACAATTTGCAGGCATGGCACATTTATAGACAGAATGTAGCTGGCCCTAGTCAAAAGGAATCTGTAGTGGGTTGAAAATGAGTCACAGCAGACATGTTCTTCCAGAATGTGACTGTACAAGTGCACTTAGGTTAGGATCTGAAGATGAGAGATCCTATTATCCAAGGATATGTGTCCTTATGACAAGAGAGAAGGGAAGAGGAGAGAGGCAGAGATAAAGGCCAAGAAAAGATGAAGGATAGACTGCCACAAGCTAAGAAATGCCTAGAATCAATAGAAGCTCTTAACTAGGTTCTGGATAGAACAAGACCTGTTGACTCTAACTTCTGGTCTCTGGATTCCAGAACTGTGGTGGAGCAAATGTCCTTTCTCAAGCCCCTGAGCTTATGGGAACCCGTGTTAACAGCCTAAAAAGCTAACACTGACACTGAGATCAATGTAGGGGCTGAGTGCTCCTAAACATATTTGTGCAGAAAACCAACAGGGCAGCAGAGCAGGTGCCCAACTGCTCAAGGAAAGGATGCTCTGGCCTTTGCATTCTGAAAAAGAAGCAGGGATTTTATTTAGAGTCATTGAGACAAAGAATTGTTCTTAGAAATGCTGCACAGAAGCAAGGACACGAGCAAAGTTTCATCTTATTTTGGATGGCACTGGCAGCCTCAAGTTTCAGGCAAGTGGCATGAAAGTGACACCCTTCTTCATGGGGGACCACAGTGATAACAGTGATACATGTGCAAGATTTCTAACATTTTGTAGATTCTTAACCTTTTCTCTCACTTTTCTTTGCAGCTTTCAAGGCAAGCAAGACAGACTACACTAAAATGAATTTGTCAATACTTTATTTTCCAATTATACATTAGGTAGTGTTTGGAAAACATACCTGATGTCTGCAATACTTTTTAAAGGAAAGACAGCCATACAGCGTATTCATCACTCTCATTTTGTTGGTTGACTTTTACATAAAAAATATACATTAAATTTTAAATTAGTTTTATGACTATTTCCACATATTTCCACCTGAATGATTTTTTTTACAGAAATTATCTAAAGCCACACACTTATATAGATAATTTATTGATTACTGATTAAATCAATACCTATATATTTCATGGGCAGTGCTACAAAACAGCTTTTACCCAGCGTGGAAAGGGCTGTCTATGAGCAATAATTGTAAGAACTAACCATGAGTCAGACCCTGTCTGAGAATCTCATCTGGATCATTACATTTAATGTTTAAAAAGTCATGAACTTGCTATTACTAGGCTCATTTTATAGGTGTAGAAACTAAGGCTGGGATGGCATTAAATAACTTGCCCAATGTCAAGCAGTTGGTAAGTAGCAATCTGATTTCAACTTGGTACCACAGTGACCTGTCACCATCATTATGAGCAAATGGAGATTGTGGTAAGTACTTATATTTTTACCTGATGGGAGTATATTGAGAGATGTGGTTATTTATTCCAACTTAGGGAGTCTGGAAAGGCTGTATGTATCAAATTGGATCTAGTGGACTTAGAAAGTTCACACATGTCAGAAAATGCGTTTCAGCTGAAGAGATTACTTAAAATTGAAAAAGGTCTAAAGAGCACTTCTCCAGAAGGGCACTGGGCAACCCCAAGCACATAGACAATATCTACATTCTGTTCCCTACCTCTCACTGCCCAGCCCCAGAGCATGGCTTAGCTCTTCAAGAAATACTGAGGCCTCTCTGCATGATCAGAGTTCTGCAGCCCTGCCAAATGTTAATCTGGAGGCCTGGAGGAGGGCATCTGGTCTCCACATCATTGCTCTTAAACAGGATTCAGATAATTTGTTGCCGGAACATCTTGTACTGTACATATAATGCCTCAAATTCAAGCGATTTTCCTCATATTTAAAGTCCTGACCCTGCTTCAGATTAATTCAGTAGTTTTGATTGCTAGCACTAAGGCAGAGGAAAACATTACAATTTGAGAAGGTACTTCCACAATTACCGATTTGTCTCTAAGCTAGTGTGTCTTTTGCTCTTCGTACTCTTAAAATTTAAAGTCGTGATTTTCTGTCTCTTCAATTAAGGGTAGAACTCTGTGGTGCTGCCTCCAGAGTAAACAGAGTGATATTGAGAAAGGAAAATCATAGTATCAAATAGCTTTGGGGATCCTGCAATAAAATACCATGTTCATCTCTAAGTTTGAAAAAGCTCACTGGAGGAATCATCTTGCATTCAGCAAACATTTTACACTTATTCTGAAAGCAGGCATCCTACTGTGTGCCATCAGTACCTGAAGGACTTTACAGTTAAAGCCTGCACATTTAGTACAATATCATTATACCTGTTGGTAGGTTAAGAAAAAAGGTTCTCAAGGAAAATAACTTGCCCAAACAACCCTAAGTCATATATTATATATTAAGATAATTTAAACATTAATATTTTTCATATTGTAGTTAACAAATTATGTGAAGCTACATCCCCTGTCCCTAAGTGTGTTTTCAAGCTAGACAAACAAAAGATGAAACACAGAGAAAAATAAATGAATAATAGTTTTGCCCATCTTATAGTGCTTTGGTTATGTAAACTAGCTCACGCTGACTAGTTAGCCAAAAACAACTTTAAGTCTGCAAGACTCTAAGGGACAGACTTGCTATCAAGCAGAATGGAAAACATTTAAAGATCTACCAGATTATGGAAGGTGAGGCTCTTTCATGCAATCTAGACAGGCAATGTTCAAACAATAAACTTTTCTAAAATTATGACATATGCAGCTAGCATAAAGAAGAGTTATCTCTGAAATGTTGTAAAGATTATGAAAGCCAGGAAAAGAGATTAGAGGGAAAATATGTGCAAATGGAGACCCATGTTCAGGATGGCATGAGAGGGTCATAAAGGTTCTGATAATTGGCCAAGAACTCATTTCATCATGAAAATTTCCATTCACTTCCGTTTGTGCTTAGATTAGCTAGCACTGTCCCCAAACTCCTTAAAACAATTATGTTACTAGCAGTGATCTCCTAGGAATGGTATTTGGGGTGACAGTGGTAAAATGATGGAGTCTTCTAGTCTTGATAGTGGCAGGCTTTTCTGATTAGATCTGGACAGAACAGAATTTATATGTCAGTAGTGAAGAAGAGGGAGCAAGTGCTCTCATATCTGGGGATAGAGAATATAGCATTTCCTATAGGCCTTGAGAGATATGCAGTGTTTGAATAAAACAGAAATTGGTACCAGAGTTTTTACTAGGGATGAAAATGACAACACATAGGCTGGGGATTTCAATTTTTATTCTGGAAACAGAACAAAATGATTCAGACTAATTTTAGTGAGCCACATATTTAAAATCAATGAAAAATAAGTAAGAAAGATGTTTAATGAGAGACAGGGTTTCAATACTGGGACAAAAGGAGTGCTATTCCACACTAAATGGACTCATGGGGTTTCTGATAGAATGAACAAAATAGCCTGGTGATAGATAGCCTGGACTCAGGAGCTAAGTATAAGATATTTGTAAAGTTTGGAAGTGAGTATGAGAATTTGAACTTTGAACATGCTGAGTTTAAAGGGCGGGCATGTCATAAATACCAACCACTGGGCATGCAAGGTAGGAATTGGGAAGTCTTTCTGGATGATAGATGCCTAGCACAGTATGATTGTGAAGGGCTCAACTGATGATTAAAATTGTTCCACGAAAAGAAAGATAGAAGATGTCAGAGTAAGGATTCAGACATCATTTGGGGATTGAGAAGTTGAAACTGAACAGAAGTCACGTATTTTTCTGTTCCTGGAATCCATATGAGCTTCCAAGAGACAAGGAGCTAAGTAAACAACAGCTAAAACCAGGTGATTTCTTAGTTTAGAAAAGATACCACATTAAAGAGTCCTTTCAGTCTGGATGGAAAGGAAACTATTTCTAATGACCTCTTGTGCTACAAGACTTCATGAAAGACCTGCTTGCATTTGTATTTGTCACTCCAAACTTGTGCCAACTACCAACACATCCATCTAGGCTTTGGAAAAGTTGGTACACAACAACAATTGTGTCAACGGTTGAATACTCCAAGTAATTGAACTCTAAACCCCTCCAACATTCCCCCAGCTCTCATTTTTGCAATGTAGTCTTCAAACCCTTTCATATTCATGTATTTTAAAAATTGTGTGAGATAACTGAAATTTCCCCTGGTATATTTTCCTAGATGACAAAAGTATTTCTGGTCTTGGCTTTAATGAAACAACAAATAAGGAAAATGATATATCCTCTCATTAATCATGTTCCTGTTGTATTTTTTATCTCAACTTCCTACTTAAAGTCCTCCTGTTTCAAAGGGTCAAAATTTTCGCTACTTTCATAAGAATATTCTCATTATGCAATGTATTTTTTTAAAGATTAGTTTTTAGGTCAGCAAAGATATATTTGAAATCTCCACAAGAATTGCATCTTTGAGGTATCTCTGTTTTAAATCCAAACTCATGGGACTCACAACAGCAAAAATTCCTACTCAGAAAAAAAAAAATTAAATGGGTCCCCAAAATGGATTACTATGTTAGTATTGATACTAAGACACAATGTTTCTAAATATGATGGTCAATCCATTATAGCTACGTATATTCCCTGTCATAGCATAACATGTCCTGATGGCTACCTGTCTTGTAAATGTGTCTCAGTGACCCACAGTTTGGGAGGGACTTAACCATATCTATTAACGACGCAGGTTCTAATAAAATCTGACAGAGAAATTCCAGATGAGAAATCTAGGACCATCAGGCATGAGAGGTTCTAAAAAGTCCCATGCCATACTTGGTCTCCTGACTACCTTAGAGAAACTTCTATTTTATTGAATCTTGTCAGGAATACTCAAAGATTTGGGGTTGGCTCTTTTTTTATACAAATTATCCATCAGTCTCACATGACAACTTCATGATGTTTTGTCAAAATTAGCCAGATTCTAGAGTCATAGGAGATCTGACTGTAGGTATATGTAGTAAAATAAAAATTCCAGAACAAGAAAATGGGCAAGAATAATAATGTATCTTAAAGCAGATTCATATTCACACTGAAGACACTAGAAAAAAATTTTATTTAAATAAAAGAGGCAACATAACTTGAGGCTATATTTTAAGAGCAGTGGTTCTCAACCTTTCTAATGCTGTAACCCTTTAATACAGTACCTCATGTTGTGGTGAACAAAGGGACTGTAGCCAGCCTGGGCCTGGCAAACATGGCTCTGGCAGGCCTTGCCCATCTCCCCGATTGCCTCTGCCTTGCTAAAAATTATTAGATTACATTCCTAAAAGTAGCCACCAAGGTCTATTCCCTTATTTGACAACTTACTCCTCCTGAGGCTGAGTACCAAGGTCCAGCTATCAAAGTACTAAAGTCTAGCAATCAAAAGCCCCCTTTGGCTGCCCTAACTAACATGCCCAATTAAAATGAAACACCTCATCCTAACATGGGGTTTCCCCTTGTAACTTTATAAACTGCTGTTTTCCTATGGGCCATGTCTGTCTCCTCTCTATCCAGAGGTAGTCCTGTTGTCCCACCTCACCCCAGCCCCAGGACAAATATCTCTGATCCCTCTGCCTGTTCCCTTCCCCCTCTCCCTTTCCTCTTTTCTCCTTTCCCTCATCCTCTATCTCATATCTTTGTCTCTTGTTCTCTGCCCTTTGTCCCTTCAGGGCAAACAAATCTCCTTTGTGCTGAGAACTTGGTCTTGGGAGTTCAGAGCTGATAATTTTCCTGTCAGTGACTCCCAACCATAAAATAATTTCATTGCTACTTCATAATGGTAGTTTTGTTACTGTTATGAATTGCAATGTAAATATCTGACATGCAGGATAGCTCATATGTGACCCCTCTGAAAGGGCAATTTGACCCCAAAGGGGTCATGACCCACATGTTGAGAAACACCATTTCAAGAGTATATGGTTCTAATCAAATTGTGTTTCAAGGTATCTCATGGTACAGAGAGCCAGGGTTTAAGCTACTAAACAATATCCTTAGTTTTACAATAGAAAGTAGATGGTCCATGTAAGATGAATTGCTAAACAGTCTTATAAATAAAAATCCGGAAGCCACATATTGGGGTGAAAACTGAGAGATCAGAGGGATAGAAAGAGTCACAGCTACAATTCTTACCATTAGGAATTCCTTAGCCAGAGAGAGGGTTACTTCCTGTATACTCATGCCTAGATCCTTTCTGCGCCCTGCCCTCTCATTTCCTCTCTCCACCCAGCTATATCACTTCCTCTTTCTGCCCAACTCTATTACTTCTGGTCTGTCTGTACAGACCTCCAGACCTCTATGGTTAACTAGTGCCAGGAATTAAAGGTGCTGTGGGATGTTCTGTATGGCAAATGTGTTGCTGATTAGTCAATAAATAAAACACTGATTGGCCATTGGCTAGGCAGAAAGTATAGGCGGGACAAGGAGGAGAATAAAGCTGGGAAGTGGAAGGCTGAGTCAGAGAGACACTGCCAGCCGCCACGATGACAAGCCGCATGTGAAGATGCCGGTAAGCCACGAGCCACGTGGCAAGGTATAGATTTATAGAAATGGATTAATTTAAGATATAAGAACAGTTAGCAAGAAGCCTGCCATGGCCATATAGTTTGTAAGCAATATAAGTCTCTGTGTTTACTTGGTCGGGTCTGAGTGGCTATGGGACTGGTGGGTGAGAGAAATTTGTCCTGACTGTTGGCCAGACAGGAAAACTCTAGCTACAAATGGCGTCCAACGTGGTGGCAAGAGTTTCCACCTAAAAACTGAGAAAAGATTCTAAAACGGAGCTAAAAACAGCTTCCTAATTGTCTCTATCAAATGAGCGGCAGCTGCCGGTTTGAGCTACTGACAGGTTCCTATCGCACGCTCTACCTGCAGTATGGTGGGAATGAGGCCTCTGCAAGTGGCACATTAAGTTGCGTGGTGGATTTAGCCTTTGCAAGTACAAAACAAAAAAAGAGGTTTTTGGGCTACACGCTGCTTGGATAAAAGCATAGACCCACGATAGCTCCCAGAGCTGGCAGGAAATGTAGCCATGTTGGGAAGCTGAGGTGGGCGGAGCCAGCAGCCACAGCTGCTGCAGTTTAAAGCAGTAGATTCACAATAAGACAGATTCGGATGTAATAGTTTACAATGTGTGTAAAATATACGTAGGCTTAAAAGAGACAAAAAAGGTGATATATACAGTTATATAAACAAATACATAGTTTTAAAAAAATAAAGTCTTTAAAGAGACAGTAAAATTAATATAAAAATAAGCCATGTAAAGATGAATATTACACAGAGAATCTGGATTGTGTTGTCTTTGGGATTTTTAACTGCAGAAAAACATTTGATTGTAAAAGCTGTTGAGTTATGCCAAAACGTATATTTTAAAGATACCATGACTTCAAAATTTGGATGTAAGGATGTGTTGCTATGGAAAGGAGACTGTGCTTTTGTTCCCACAGAAAGCCAGAGGCTATGGAATTGTTCCAGATTAAGATACATCAGGTTTGACCAGCCAAGACCCCCTGAAAGGTCTCCAATGACACCATAGCCCAGATGATCCAACATCCAGAACAGTTTCAAGGCAACTGGCTCAGACGATACAGCCACACAGACTACTCCATGATCCTAAAATTTTCTTTGTGTCCCCATAAGATACGGCGCCCCGCCCAAATTCCCAAATTATATGTAATTTTACTTTGTTAAGGTTAAAACCTTCCTTTTTGAAAAAAAAAAAAAAAAACAGGGGAAGTGCTGTGGGATGTTCTGTATGGCAAATGTGTTGCTGATTAGTCAATAAATAAAACACTGATTGGCCATTGGCTAGGCAGGAAGTGTAGGCGGGACAAGGAGGAGAATAAAGCTGGGAAGTGGAAGGCTGAGTCAGAGAGACACTGCCAGCCGCCATGATGAGAAACAGCATGAGAAGATGCCAGTAAGCTATGAGCCACGTGGCAAGGTATAGATTTATAGAAATGGATTAATTTAAGCTGTAAGAACAGTTAGCAAGAA
Source organism: Peromyscus eremicus (assembly GCF_949786415.1). Classification (NCBI taxonomy): domain Eukaryota; kingdom Metazoa; phylum Chordata; class Mammalia; order Rodentia; family Cricetidae; genus Peromyscus; species Peromyscus eremicus. The sequence continues at coordinate 43,822,939 of NC_081427.1, forward strand.
GCCTGCCACGGCCATACAGTTTGTAACCAATATAAGTCTCTGTGTTTACTTGGTCGGGTTTGATTGGCTGTGGGACTGGCATGTGAGAGAGATTTGCCCTGACTGTGGGCCAGGCAGGAAAACTCAAGCTACATAAAGGCATATGCCACCATGCCTGGCTGTGTTCCCAGTGTGGCCTTGAACTCACAGAGATCCAGATGAATCTCTGCCTCCTGAATGCTAGGATTAAAGGCTTGTGCTACCACTCCCTGACTTCTGTGTTTAATATAGTGGCTGGCTTTTTCTGCTGATACCCAGGTAAGTTTTATTGGGGTGCACAAATAAACTATCACTACAGGTCTATATTACAAAATGATTCTTACTGGGGCCCCATTTTTCTTTACAATTGTAAAAAAAAAAAGATTGATTATGCCTAGAAATTCTATAAAGTCCTTCTCTCACAAATCTAGCCTCTTTCTGTCCCTCTCAATAATAATATTGGGCACAGACAAAAGGACAATTTTGTTTGGGTGGGGGTTAAAATGATAATGTTATCTGACTGCTGTTATGCTATTCCCTTTGCTTCTCCTAACTGGAATATAGTATACAGCCAAAATAATAGAACAAATAAAACAGTCACAAATCCTAGTTATAGTAATTTGTATGTTAAAGACCATTTTCCCTAAAATTCAAATTATCTACCCCACATGGGGTTATAGCTATAAAACCAAATTAGCCAGAATCAAATAAAAATTAAAATAATAATAAATTATCTCAAATAATTTTTAGACATTACATAAAACATACATGGCTGTGACACACATGGAAATTACAGCCAGTCTTGTTTCAAAGCATGTTTGGGGACAAGGTTTAAGATGCTTGTTTTCGTCATCCACTGCTTTGAGTTTCTTAGGCCACAGACTATATTCTTAATTTTTTCACTTCTGGGTATCATACCCATATTAAACATCATATGTAAATGTTATATCAACCATAGAAGGAAAAGCAGAAAAGAATCAGACTTGGATTGTGATGGCTAACGTTATTTAGTTTAGGTTTTTATAAATTAAAAGTTTTGAATTAGCATACACAGTACTAGTTTTAACATTAGTAAGAGCATTTTCAAACAAATTTACTTCTGCTGATTCTCCTCCTCCTCTCCTCCCTCTTCATCCCGGGGTCCCCTTCCTGTTTTCATGTCACTTGTAACTCTATGCCTGTTCATCGCCTTTCTCAGTCTCCTTATAGTCATAGCCTATACACATACATCAATACTCCTATGCAAACACATAAACATCATAAGTGAGGATCTACATATGAGCTAAAACATGCAAATTTTCCTAAAATTTCATGACTTCATTTTCCTTAACTGAGGCATGGAAGCTCATTGTCTATGAACCACAGTTCCATGGTCCATTCACCTATTCAAGCAGTGTGGCCTGCTGAGGTCTCCTTGCTGCCCTGAATAAAGCAGCCATGAACATGGATAAGCAAGTATCTCTGCGGTAGCAGAAAGACTCCTTCCTTTGGGTGTATGGCCAAAGTGGGAGTAGTAGAGCTGTGACATATGTCCTGAGAGTTTGCAGTTTTTTGAGAGGCGTCCGCATTGATTTCTGTGACGGCTGTACCAGGTGATACACCTACTTTAGGTGAATAAGCATCTCTTTTTCTCTACATCCTTGCCCAAGTTTACTGCTGTCCCTTTTTCTTCATGATAGCCATTTGGACTGGTGTGAAAGGAAATCTTGCTAATTTTATTATTTAAAATTTTTTTTATATTAAAATTATTTTGATCACATTCCTTCCCCTCCCCCAACTCCTCTCAGATCCTCCCCTATTTCTTTGCCTACCCAATTTCAGGTTCTTTCTCATAGCAGTGTTTTTATAATATTTTATTTAATTTTTATACATGTATACAATGTATTTTGTTCTACCCTTGTACCTTCTTCTATGTCACCCAAAAATCTCTCAACAGGTTTCCTTTCTAATCTCATGTCTTCTTCATGTACGTATACACACACACACACACACACACACACACACTTTTATCTATATGGTCACTGAGAATCTTATACATCTATACAATTAATTTTGATCAGATCTACCCTTCATCCTGTCTCAAACCCCCACCTCAGCCCCTCCCAACTTTATATCTTGTCTCTTTTTCTTTGTCTTTATAATCCTACTGAGTCCATTTAGGGCTGCTGTTACACACATGGTATTGGGTCATTCACCGCAGCATGGGCAATCTGTGAGAGGCCATACCCCAGAAGAAATGGACTCTCCCTCCCCAAGTTACTATCAACTGCCAAATAGCTCTCAGCTCAAATTCGTTTTGCTTTTTAAATTTATGTGTCTATGTGTCTCTATGTCTCTATGTGATGTGTACATGCACTTGTGTGTGGCAACCTCCAGGGGCCAGAAGAGGATGTTGGATCTCCTGAAGCTGGTTACCGGAAGTTGTGAGCTGCCTGATATGAGTTCTAGGAATCGAACATCAGACCTCTGCAAGAGAAGTAAGCACTCTTAAGGGCTGAAATACCTCACAACACTATGCTCAAAGTAGTTTTAATGTGCATTTCTCTCAAGGCTAGGGCTATTGAACACTTTCTAAAGTACTTATACATTTATGTTTGTATTCATTTCATTAGCTCATTAATTGATTGGTAGGCTTATAATTTTTGTTGTTTTATTTTTGCATTCCTTTATATATTCTAGGTATTAACTTCCTTTCTAAAGTATAGCTGGAAAAAATTTTCTCCTCAGAGAGGTTGGGGAATGGGAAACCAGAATCAGACTATATTGTACAAAAAAAAAAAAATCTATTTTCAATAGAAGAAAAATAGAGGGGAAAATTTTTGCACAATTACATTTGTCTCCCTCTTTTATATAGACTATTTCCTTTGCTAATAGCCTTGCCATAAAGAAGTTTTCAGGCATTCCCATTTGTTAAATCTTGATGCTATTTCCTTTACTAGAAGCTCTGCACAGAGTGCATTTCCCATGTTCTCCTCAAGCACTTCGAGATTTAAATTAAAGTCTTTGGTCCACTTTGAACTGATCTGCAGAGTGACAGATATGGATCTATTTTAAATATTCTACAGATGGATATGTAGTTTTCCCAGAACCATCTATTGGATAGTCTGCTCTTTTCCTTAGTGTATGCTTTTGATATTTTTGTTAAAAATGAGGCCAAGTGTGATGGCATATGCCTTTAATTGCAGCACTCAAGAGGCAAAGATAGCTTGATTCCATGTTCCTGGGCCGTGGCCACTCATATTTGGTTCAGAACTAACAATATACATTTTCCTTTTAAAGAAAACAGTAGAAATCAGAACACAAGAAGAGTTTTCAGGGAGAAGGAGGTGAGTTACGGTGTTCTGGATAGTAGAGATTAAAAAAAAAATCAAAGGTATACGTGGTCTTATTTGATGGGAAAGGGACAGAGTATAAGGCCATTGTAAATAATTTAGGTATGTGCAGCATATAGAGAAACTAATCGAAGATATTTGAGTCTTGCCAAGTTGTTTTTTAATCCTTTTTCCATTTGTATTTAAAAAGCATCCTGCACCTAGAATATGTTTGCAAATACAAAGTGGGGAAAACAAACAAAACAAAAACTCTTAGTAAAAACCTCCCATGTCACTAGATTCAACAAAATCAGCTCCTTCTGGGCTACTGAGAGAGTGGCCAAGAGTCAGCCACCTGATAGCATCCGGGAGAATGTCAGACTATAGAATCTGAAGTCCCTCCAGGACTTCCTGAGTCAGAACCTGCATTTTAATGTGACCTTCAGGTGTGATTCATTCATTAAGGTTTGAGCAGGGTTCCTGCCCAAAATGCTGTTTTGTCTACATATGAGTTTAAGAATATTTATGGCTATAAATATGTTTAAGGATCTATTTATACATTATTTGACAATAACCATGATGTAAGACTGAATTTTAATTCTAAGGTACCACTGAGTAACTTTAAGAAACAAACAAACAAACAAACAGAAAACCTCACTCTGCAGCCCTGTTTCACTGCATAGGGGTGGTTACACCCAGTTCTTTTTTGGCTGTGAGCCTAGCCTTTAACAGCTGAGCCATCTCTCCAGCCCTACACCCAGTTCTTAATTTCCTGAGTTTTAAATAAGATGTTAACAGGGAATGGGGTGAACTCTGTTCTTTTTGGAATGTGCATTATAGGATGGAAAGATCTTAAGGGCAAAAGTATGGAATGAGGCAAAAAATACACCAAGTTCCTGTCTTGTAATTATAAAGTGAAAGTAGGAAGGTACTAGGTAGAGTGTGGTTAGAGTCTTGTTTAGGGAGAAATTGCTTTATTTGCTCCTCTATAGGGTTCAAGGTTTTCTAATATAGTTTCTTCATTTGATGGTGTAGATTAGGAACCTCTGACAGTCTCTAAGGCTGATAGAAAACAGCACACAGGGAAGGCTGACAAAGCCCCGGCTACATTTGCAAACATATCTTCTTTAATCCCCAAGACAGCCAGCCAAGGTTGGGGTGGAGGGCAGTCAGCATTGTGATGATGTCTACTCAGGCAGGAAATCTAAGACTTGAAGAAGTCAGTCATCATCACAAGGCCATCTGGTTATGAGAAGTCAAATTCAGAACCCAAGCTCTTTAGGCCTATCCCACTTGTTCAATGGAATCCCTAAATAGGATGCTATCAAAAGAGGGACTGGGAATGAGAATAACTACTATTAGCTAACATCAATAGCACTATTTTAAGAGCTTAGTTGTATAATTAGCAATCTATTCATTTGCCATAACCACACTACCACATAAACAGCATCATTAACTTTGGATTTTGTTTGGTTTTGATTTTTTTATTTGTTTGTTTCATTTTTTTGTTTTTGAAACAGTGTTTTACTCTCTAGTCCAGGCTGATTCCCAACTCATGGTGAAGGTCCTGTCTCACTGGTATTACAGGCAGGAGCCACCCTCCAAGCTTGTTACTTGTGTTTTTATTTAAGTCTATTAATTGGCACAAAGTATCATCAGAAAATTCTATAGATTTGGGGGATAATTAAACTTTTTTTTTCTTATAGCCTTGCAGACAGAAAGTTTGAGATTAGAGAGCTACCCTGCTTGATCTTAATAAGGTTTATGTCTAGGTGGCATATGGCAACCTTTCTGGTGAGTCCTCATAGGGCCTTTCCACAATGCATGCCAACTGGGAAGCCCTGTCCCCACTTTCTCATCTTTAAAAAAACCACCTATCCTATTTGATTAAGACTCCATTAAACCTTAATTAATTATGCCCTAAAGGCTGTACCTCCAAATATGCTTTCAGTGGGGTGAGACTTGAACACATGAATATGCAGAGTAGTGATGTTTCACCGCATAACCACAAGGAATCGCCACTGAGAATGAGGAGATAACTTGCTCCAAGGTAAAAGAGCTGAGAACAGTAGCTTCAGTTTGAAATGGTGCAGACTGACTCAAGAGGCCATATTTAGCTTCTACCTTTCCCTTCCTTCAAGATCCAGGAAACACCTGACAGAGCTCTGTACATCAACAATTGATCTGCAGTCAATTGGAAGTGAGTTTTATTTGAGAAGAAATTTTTGTTCTCATCTAATTTCCCCCCGAGTATGTCTGTTCTCTATTAGTGAAGCTGTAATGGTGTGACATTGCTTTTTTCAACACAAGTGTTTTACTGCAGAAAACAGGTTAAATTGCTTGACTAAGTGCCCTAGCTCCCAGGGATAGATTTATTGAATAGGATCCACCCACTGAATCCAAGTCTCCATCAAGCTTATTATTCGACACCACCCTTCACTTTATGTCATTGGTAAGAGTCTCTCCACTCAGGTAAGTCCCAGAAAGTACCAATTACAGGTGAGATTAAAGACACTTAGCTCCCACATTGACAGGGTCACTGGCATCTGCATGCTCATGGATGGACAATGGGATAAAGAGAGATTAAAGCAGCTCCATTTGCTATGTCAGATGCGGCTTTTTCTGAGGCATCAGGACAACCAGCAAAGCATGGGAAAAGAGCTGTTGACAGCTAGAAACTTCAAATGCGGAAAGAATACAATGACTTCAGGTTATTGTTAAAGCCATAGACTGAATACATTACTCTGATAATATTTCTTCATTATGGTAAAAATATTTAAGAGATGGTCATGAGTATGCTACAGGTCAACTCTATCCCTCTAATATCACCTGTGACTCTTCAGCAAATTTGGGAGCACATCATTGTGCCTCACACACATATTCATATGTATTTTATTATTTCTATAGTTTCTTCTACTACAAATACCCAGACTAGCCAAATCCCATCCCTTAACCAAATTCACTTATCCTGTTTTCTTGAAATTTTCTGTCATCCCTTCAGATAAGTTTTAACCCTAATCATACTCAGCTCTGTATTAATATACCTCTGGGCAGTCTTGCAATGGCTATATGTTTTTGATTCTTTTTTTTCTTTGCACATGAGAGGATTACATCTACTGCTTCCCTTAAAAGTAGGCACAGCCATCCAATTCCTTCTGGCTGTTGGATTTTATGTGGAGACAAAGTACCTCATTTCCTGACTGGTGCATTGATTACCAATGTTAAACTATTCATGACACTGAAAACAATGTTAAACAATGTTTCAGGTAATAGCTTCCATCAGCTTAGGACTCAGACTCAGGCAGATTGTCCAGTTAAAATACAATAGGAATTCAGAGTGAGCAAGAAATAAGTCTTGTTAAGGCACTGAAATTCATGGATACACATGTGTGTACATATTATGGAAGACACTGTTATTATGGTAGCAAAACCTAGCATATGCTATCTTGAAATCACATCTACTATACTACTGAAGCTCTTCATTTAACACACACTTAAAAATACTTAACAGAATAGCTCCTGGAGACAGTCAATAGCCTAGGCACTAAGGGCTACAAGAGTGAGTAGTACATACCAATCTATGTTCTCATAGCATTCATAATCCAGTGGAGAAAGTAAATGTTCATTAAATAATTACCTAAGTGCAATTAAGAAAAAAAATCCTTGAGTTCCAGACCAGCATGGTCTACAGACAGAGTTCTGGGGCAGCCAGGGCTACACAGAGAAAACAACAACTGCTGGGCATGCAGTGAATGTGTTGCTCTGATTGACTGATAAATAAAACACTGATTGGCCAGTAGCCAGGCAGGAAGTATAGTAGAGGCAGGAGAAGCAGAGAAGAGAATTCTGGGAACAGGAAGGCTGAGTCAGGAGTTGCCAGCCAGACACAGAGGAAGCAAGATGTAAAAGTACCGGTAAGCCACAAGCCACGTGGCAACTTGTAGATTGATAGAAATGGGTTAATTTAAGATATAAGAACAGATAGCAAGATGCCTGCCATGGCCATACAGTTTATAAGTAATATAAGTCTCTATTTGTTTATTTGGTTCTGAGTGGCTGCAGGCCTGGGCAGGACTGGAGAAAACTCCAACTACAAACAATAGAAAATAATCCCTCTGACCTTTCAAGATGATGATGATGGGTGATGAGGTGAAGCACTTTCTGAGAAAGCAATTTTGAGTTAAATTATAAAGATTCCTTGAGAGGAAAACTAGGTCACATTTGGAAGGATTTCAAGTGGAGGGTGCAGCAGGTTGATGTCTCCTGGGGAATGAGGAACATGAGTGATGTGGTAGAAGAGAAGGAGTCAGGTGAGAGGGGGCCTTAGAGAACTTCATAGGAAAAATAAAGATTGTGGATCTTATCCCAGAAGTAAATGGAATGGAAGCCGTGAAATAACTGTAACATGGTTATGAGAGGGACCCTCACTGTGACAAAGATTTCCTCCTGAATGTTGGGTTCTGAGGGTGAAACTCCTAACACAGCCCTTTGACACAATCAAAGAAGGATCTATTGCCTACATAAACAGGGAATCCCAAGACAAGGGTGGAGTACATATCTGAAGGAAGTCCAGGACAAAGAGTACGAGCATAGAGTAGACTGCCCTTAGATGAAAGAGAATCTTCTCTGAACATCCCTTCCCAGAACAAAACCTGAAAGAGGCAGCTAGAGAGTGAGTGCTCACAGCTGAGAGCCCTCCCCTCGTCATAAAGCCTTCAGGAAACAAACACAGCATCATGATTCATTGAATTCTCTCCTGCAACCTAGTCTGCAGTTTTGCCTGTATCTCTCCCAGTTGTCATTCACCACAGTTTTCAGTTCTGGAGGTCACTCTCAGAACTTTCCCAAGCACAGTCACTGCTACGGCAGTGCGTATGGGAGGACATTAAAGACTGTTTATTTTATGAGTTGTTTCTTTTCCCAGAAAAATCTCCAAGCCAGCCTCAGGAGGAGTAAATGGAGGCAATGACATAGTAACTGAAGGAGTTCTGCTCAGTGGAAGAGAGGGGTACCTAGCAGCCTGACCTCTCCTAGGCTTGTCACTCCCAGAGTGAAATAATCACCTCAGGAACACAAGGGTGATAAGGCCTTAACATTCACAGCATGCTGTGTCTAGGGCAGGCATCCCATTTAATGACAGAGATGGATTTGCCAGGAAAGAGTCCCCATTCCACTCTTAATTATCCAACCTCTCTGGAACTTAGCCTTCAAACAGTTGAGGTGGAGGTGGGAAAGGAGGAAGAAAAATGCTGGAACCATTCCTCCATGGAAGAACATCTGGCAGGAGCTGTGGGCAGTACTCCTGGCCACACTACTCTCGAGTGGGAAAGGGGTGGGTGGGAGAAGTCTTAGCTCAAGTGCCACAGGCTCCCACATTACTCAGTTTACATAGATGTCTTAAGTAGTGATTCTCTCTTGCTCTTTATCCCTAGGATGACTTTCTGTGGTTTTAAATAGGTAGAGTTTTTGTTTGTTGGGTTTACTCTAGCTTCAGTGAAGAAGGAATCCATATACCTCTGTAAGCTACATGCCAAAAGTCGACCCTTCTCTGTACCTCAGCCTTGGGTAGGCTCCTTTCGTGTGGCTTTGAGCATTCTCCTAGAGGCTGCTATGAAGTGATGCAAACAGGACCTCCTTGGAGAACAGCAGCTCCTTGTAAGCCTTCTGCTGGCATTTTCAGAAGACCAATCCAGGATGCTGCAGCATGGTAAATTCACACAGAGAGTAACGCTCCAGTTATCTCATGTGTCCAAGGCTTCCTAGTATGAGTCACAAGAGAGCAGTGTCAGGAGAACCAGGGGAAGAGACTTTTAGGTGGTGATGCTGAAGAACTGTGTTTTCTAAGAGATGAAGAAAGAGAGAAATCAGAAAGTTCTTTCATTTTAGATACAGAATTTATTGTTCATCTCATTCAAAGCCACTTCATTAGTGACATGGGCACAAAGGACAGAATAGTATAGACTTCAAGAATACCAGGGAATAGAAGGAGTCCAGGAAGAATTGCCATAACGGAAAATGTATAGGTGCAGACAGAGCAGGCATTGGAATACTGGCTGGCAACTGAGGAGTTCATTGTCTAAACACACTGTTGATAGTGAAATTGGGATGGTCAGTGCTCTTGAGCAAAGGCCAATGAGGCAGCTTAATATCCTATTTACGAGGTGTAGTCCATATACACCAAACAACTATCAGTCCAACGGGGTATGGTGCTACATGCCTGTGATCCTTGCTACTCACTATCTGGAAGGCTGAAGCAGGAGGGTCACTTGAGCTCACATATGTAAGACCAGTAAGAGTGTGTGTGTGTGTGTGTGTGTGTGTGTGTGTGTGTGTGTGTATGTGTATGCACGCTTGCATGTGCATGTTTGTGTTATGGGTGTGTAAATGTCACACTCATCTATTTCTATTATCTATCTGTCAGTCTGTCTGTCTATCTATTTCAAAATATCAAAAGAAACCTTTTTACAAAGATAAAGATGGGCAAAGGTGGGGTTTTGTCTTACTTTTAACATGGCAGATCCTTCAATATGCTTTTATTCTCATATAAAATAGAAGCTGATGCACAGAAGAGAAAGGTGTGATTCCCTCCCGCCATAGGTGAAAATTATTATTAACTCTTTATATATTTGAGGACACTGAGACTCAAGGAAGGTGGGTGATTTGTCTTTCTAAGAAAATTCAAGTCACTAAAGAGCTCTTATTCCTCTGACATACTGGTAATGGCAACAGTGGCATCAGCAAGGAAAAATCAACCACATGATATTAAAGGTATCTATTACCTACCATCTGAAAGCTCTGTGCTTCCCCTGGCCCACATTTTCTTCATTTTATCATGTTTGCTTGAAAGACTGAGTATATCCTTTAGTGAAGAGAACCTTTACCTGTAGTCTAGGCTTCAATCCTCTTAGACCTATTTGTAGCCATTTAGCCCCTGACTCTCACAGGCATCATTTTCTTTTCAGGACTCATCTATCTAAAAAGCATCTTCATCTGGGCCCCTCCCCTCCCTTCCTTGAAACACTCTGCAGTCTGAATGACTGACAACTTGTGTGTGCAGTTCACAGAAAAGTAGTAGCTCACTCAGCAACTAAGCTCTTTCCTTGGCTCTTTTTAGTACTTCTGTCCTTTACTGGACATTCTGTTTGCCTCGACTCTTTGGAGTGATGTTGCAGAATTCTAAGCACTGCTGCTTTGTAATGGCAAAGTACCTTAGTCATAGTCCAGTCACTGTGCAGTTAGAAGCATGCCCTGGAAGCACTTACAGCAGGCCCAAGGGACTAATATGCAGGCCAAGGGAAGCAAGGATATGAATGGCAAATGAGGAAATAAAGGGAGGGAAGGTCACTTGGAGCCAAAGTATGCATTAATATGCTGACATATCTGTGGAAGAAACTCTAAAAGCCTGTACCCAGGGGACAGCCCAAGACAGACTCTGAAAGTGTCCAGAGAAATGCTACTTCCTCTCAAGGAATTTAGCTGGACTTAAGGGGAGGCTAAAGAAATGTTAACTTAATGATGTAGCATTAAATGGTAGAAGATCTGGAAGATCCATGAGTCTACATTCTTGCTTGAACAGATTCTGCACTTGAGCTATTTAAATATCTTTGGACAGATTTACAACCTGTCTTTCCGTCTTTTTCCAGCTGGCCACATTTATCCATCTCAGGAACTCCTACATTCAGATTTATCTACACAGTCTTCTTAATTACACGGTGTGCAATTCCCCTTTGCTCACTCAAGAGGAAGATACCTACAGCCACTTGTATTATGGCCAATGTTCATGGGCTGCAAGTATTTCATCCTCTACTCCATCTTCTCTCTTTCCTACTCGTCTTTTTCCTGTGCTCAGACCTACTCTATTCCTCTTCCCTTCATCCTAATTTTCTTTCTTAACTTTTGCACTATCATCTCAATATTTGAACCCATATATGTTTGGTCCTAAATAGCACAAAGAACACAGATTACAGGAAATACAAGCAACTACCCTTGACTATAGTGTTATTTTTCATGCAATTTACTAAAATGTTATTTTTCTGAATATTACAAAAAATATTAATCCACTGAAAAGCAATATAGTTTCACCTATTATTACTTTGGTAAGTCCCCCTGTTGTTTCATTGAGGTTTGTAGGAACAGTTCATTTTCCTGGTTTTGAGGTACTCAATACTGCATTACTAGACCACAATAAATAATTGAAATGGCAATTTACCATAAATTCTACCACTCAGAAAGGAGTGAGTGTCAGAAGAGAATATCATTTACTATTGACTAAAATAATAAAAGATGAAATACAACATTTGAATCAATTGCTTTTCATGAAAAATCATTACAAGTCTACCAGAAAGACACAGAAAGCCCTTGGAGCACAGCCTAGCCATTTATTTCAGAGCTAGAACTGGTGTGTGCAGAGTTTGTGCCATTTTCCAAAAAGGCTAAGCTTAAAGAGTCTGGATCTAATGAAGATCTGTGAGATTTTAATCTAGGGAGACTTCATTTCTAAAAAACTGAAGCAGGCACGGAAGATTTATATTCTATTGTTTGGCGTCAAAAGACAACATGCTGCTTCCTTTTACACCTTACTGTCGGTGTCTACTGGGTGCATTTGTTTTCCTTTCCAACATTTGCCATCCACACACTCAGCTAAAGAGCCATGCTGCAACATAAAAGGGATAATTGTTCCTGTGGTAACAATATCTCAAAGCCCCATGCCAGTCAAGTAACAGAAAGGGAAAGTGATCAGGTGGCACTGGGGAACACTAATAATTTTGAAACTCTGTCTAGACTAATTCCTAAGCTTTTCAAATTAAAAACAACCAATCCTTCATAATTACTTTCACTTAAAGCAGTGGTTCTCAACATGTGGATCACAAGACCTTTGGGGTCTAACAACTCTTTCACAGGGGTTGCATAAGACCATCTGCATATCAGATGTTTACATTAAAATTCATAATAGAAAAATTGCATTTATGAAGAAGCAACATTTTTTTTTTTTTTGCTTTAATACATGAGGAACAGTATTAAAGGATCCCAGCTTCAGGAAGGTTGAGAATCACTGACTGAAAGCAATGACCAAAATCTGGTTTGGTGAGTCATTTGCTATTGTGAAATTCTTGAGGGCTGCTGAGTAGCACCGAGCAGTTAACAGCAGCTAATCACAGCAAAAATTCAAGCCTGGCCACCTTAGAAAACACCTCCCTTCTCATCAAGTTGAAACAATGAGGACATCTCAGGAGACGGTAGTGTCCTGAAGAAACTGGCCTGTGTCTGAACTTCTTCCACACTGCAGATGATGTAAGAACTGGAGCATTTTGGTTAGTGGTGCTCATTCTGATCAAATTAATCTGAAGCTCTGACAAACTGACATTTTCTCCTTCCTTTCTTCCTTCTTTCCTTCCTTCCTTCCTTTTTCCATTTCTTCTTTTTCCTCTTTCTTTCTCTCCCTGTCTCTCTCTTTCTTTCAAACAAATTGGTACACAGTGGGTATATTAATTACTTATCTCATTTCTGGGACAAATACCTGACAAAAGCAACTTAAGGAGGAAAAAGTATATTTTGGCTTATAATCCCTGGGGTTACAATGAGCTGCCAGGCAGTAGCAGGAGGAAGCTTGTGATATTCCATCCACAGTTAAGCAGCAGAGAGGAAGAGTAAGTGGTGAGACAACTTCTCAGCTTCTTCTCTCCTTTTGATTAAGTCTGATACCCCAGCTCTAGGACTAGTGCCACCCACAGTTAGAGAGAGTATTCCTACCTCAGTTAGTCTAAACTGGATGGGCCCTTAGAGCAGTGGTTCTCAGTCTCCTAAATACTGTAACCCTTTAACACAGTTATTCACGCTTTGGTGACCTCTAACCATAAAATTATTTTTGTTGCTACTTCATAACTGTAATTTTGCTACTGTTATGAATCATAATGGAAATATCCGATATGTGACTCCAAAGGATCATGACCCACGGGTTGAGAACTACTGCCTTAGAGGTAGGTTGCCTTGCTTCTCTTCTAGGTGATTCTAGGTTCTATCAAGCTGATAGGATCACATTGAGCAAGCAGCCTACCACATACCATGGTAGAATACAAGGTACTAGTTAGAGTTAAAACTCACATACCCCACAAATTCCCATGTTCAGCAATCATCACAATGATGTTTGAAATTAACCTGTTGTGTCAAATACAGAAGAAGAGAGTGGCAAAGAAAATAATTAAGAGTTTTCTTTTTCATGTCAAAACACTGAATTAAAAGACATTTTGAAATTTTGAGTTTTTAACAGGCTATGCATATGAGACATTCATCTCATCCTGTGCATCAAGATATGCCTGGATTTAGGCTACGCATACTTGCTAAAAGCTGGTACATTCTTGAAAGGTTAAAAAGCAGTTGTGAACAAAGAGGAATTCGTATCGTTAAATGACACATTTAAGTGGAAGCTTTTTAGGCAAATGATCTTAAAAGATATGGCAGATGAACTCTCCAGAGTAGCTCCAAAGGCAATTAAGGTAGTTATGTGTGATGATTATTTCACCGGTACACTCTGACACAGATGCAAAAAATATACTCAAATATTAGGTTACTGATTGTAGGTAATGGTACAACTAATGTGTTGGGAGCACAACTCCTTCATGTAAAAGCTTTTATCCGAAGCTAAAAATACTCCTCACTCTTGAGATGTTCTACCAGGTTTCCCCTATGGGAACTTGTTATATTCTTGGGATCATTTTACAGCCTGGGTTATGGCTGAATTTACACAACAATGAGCTAAATTAGTATGGAATTCTTTCATGATTGAGTGATGCTGAATACAAATTCTATATATACACGACACAACTGAAGCATAGATGAATTAAATTATTTTCTTCATATTACAGAAATGTAGTAGAAAATTACCTGCTCCTCTCTGGGGGATTTCAGAGGGAGGAGACAGTGATTGTGTACTATGCAATTCTAATTTTGTTCCAAAGATTGCCATGCCTTGCTGTTCTTATATACTAAACTACTGAAAGGGAAAGGCAAAATATGAGATGAATAACAATTTCAGGATGACTCCTGTGAAGCTAAAAGCTCATAATTAACAAATGAATGCTGAACCCCTATAATTGTAAAAAATCCTTTGGAATTTATGGCTCATGGTGTCACTAACCTATGCCTTCAATTTCTTTAGGAAGTCCAAACACTGATGTAAGAAAGTTAACAACACAAGGAAATATATAATCAACTAAAATTAATTAGATGGCTTAGCATAAATGAAAGAATACTGAGTTGAGATTCATTATATGGATTTTAATCCTAATTAGCTGTGCAATATTTAGTGGCCTTGAACAGTTATAATCTAACGTTGGGCCTCAATATTTTCACCGAGATATAGCCAATGTATTTTTTTCTCATTTCATCCTTAAACAGAAGAAAAGCATTTAATTAAGTAGTCTAGTCCATGATTATCTTAGTTTCTATTGCTGTGATAAAACACAATGACCATAAAGAACTTTGGGAAGGATAGGGCTCATTTCAGTTTACAACTCTCAGGTCACTCCCAATTGCTGAAGGAAGTCAGAGCAAGAACTCAAACAGGTCAGGGTTCTGGAGACAGGACCTGATGCAGAGGCCATGGAGGAGTGCTGCTTAATGGCTTGCTTCCCGTAGCTTGCTCAGCCTGCTTTTTTATAGTGCCCAGGACAACCAGCCAGAATTGGTACCACCCAAAATGAGCTGGGCCCTCCCACATCAATAACTTATTAAGAAAATTCACCACAGGCTTGTCTACAGATGTAGACAAGAAAATGTCATGAGAGACATTTTCTCAACTGAGAGTCATTCTTCCCAAATAACTATAGCTTGTGTCAAGTTGACCTAAAACTAGCCAGCACAATGTGGCAAATAACTCATGTGTGTGTGTGTGTGTGTGTGTATGTGTGTGTGTGTGTGTGTGTGTGTGTAATAGAATGTAATATAATTTTCTGTTTATGTTTTTTAAAAGAAAATTACTGCATGGAGGAATCACAAAACTCCCTAGTTAAGCTATGAGACACAATAATCATAATACTTTTTTTTAAAAAAAAAACATACTCTTTTGTGAGCCTACTTTTCTGTTTCCATATCCATGGCATGCTAACCCAAGTATATATGTGTTTCTCTAAACATTAAGAAACAGCTTGGTCATATATCCAAAGAATGCTCAATCATAATATAAAGACACTTGCTCAACTATGTTCATAGCAGATTTATTTGTAATAATCAGAACCTGGAAACAACCAAGATGTCCCTCAACCAAGGAATGGGTAAAGAATATGTGGTACATTTACACAACGGAGTATTACTCAGCTGTTAAAAACAAGGACACCAGGAAATTTGGAGGTAAATGGGTATAACAAGAAAATAATCATCCTGAGTAAGGTAACCCAGACTGAGAAAGACAAACATGGTCTGTACTCACTCATAAGTGGATATTAGCTGTAAAGTAAGGGATAATTACGCTACAATTCACAGACGCAGAGAGACTAGGTAACAAGGAGGGTCCATGTGTATATGGATTTTTCTTTGGGCTGCCAGTTCTCAAACAATGACACAGATACTTATTATTAATTATGAAAGCTTGGCCTTACCTTAAGCTTTTTCAGAATTAGCTCTTATAAATTAATTAACTCATATTTTTTCATCTATGTTTTGCCTTGTGGCTTCATTACCTCTAATCTGTACTGTATGTTTGAATTCTTTACTGTCTCATTGGCATTCCTCAGCAGCTATGGTTTTCTTGAACATTAGCATTTAAAAAATTCAAAGTCAACAATACACCATAGAGGATCCAGACACCCTGTGTATTTCCCATCTTTATGTGACTTATTCTTTTTATATTACTTTACTCTTTCTTTAAAGAGTTTACTTTGTTGTTTTTGAACTATTTTTCTATGACTGTCTTTATCCATTTTATTTTATTTCTTCAGGATCTAAGCACATTTTAAAGCATATTATAACTGTTTAGATGTTTTCTCGGACTGGACCTGACTTTTTCGAATGTCTGTAGTCTTAAACTGCTAAGTAGCAGCGACGCCCTCTGCTGCATGACTCCTCTTAGCACATGGCCTGGCAGCTGGCTTTGCTCACTTTGGGTCCTTGGGAGTGGAACTTCATGCCTGTGGGCCCTGGCCTGGAGCTGGTCTATCTGCCCCAGCTCCAGTAGGCACTTGTACCTAGTCTCCCACCACCATCTGCCTAGACAGGCAATCTGATGAAGTCATTTTCTCAGTTGAGGTTCCTATTACCAGATGACTCTAGCTCAGGTCAAGTTGATATAAAACTAAACAGGGCAGCTTCTAAGCACGTCATATCTATGCATCATATCTAGTTGACATAGTCTCTTCCTGCCAGCATCTCATAAACTCCACTCAAGTGCTTGGTAGCCAGACCTCTTAAAAGAGTTGTGCCTCTGTAGGCCCCCAGCACTGAGAACTTTTTTTTTTTCGTTTTTACCTTTCTCAGGCCCTATATGGATTTACATGCCCCACATTGGAAGGCATTTATAACAAGTTTTTCTCTGTCCTGCCACCTGCCAGCCAGATCACAAATAATGACATGGAAACTTACATTAATTATGAAAACTCAGCTGTTAGCTTAGGCTTGTCTCAACTAGGTCTTATAACTTAGATTAACCCTTTTATATTAATCTATGTTCTGCCATGTGACATTACCTCTCTTCTGTCTTCTACCACCTCTCATGGGGGGACACACAAAGTAATTTATAAATTATTTAATTCATTTTGTAACTATTATTAACAGATTATGTAAAAGAAGTGACAGACTGTATTGTCACATGTGGACATCATTTACCTTTGCATTTCTGTGGGATGAATAAATGGGTGGGTAGATAGACGGTACACAGATGGGTATATAAGCATGGGTTAAACTAAGAAGCAATGATATACAACATGATTTAGCATGATTTGGGCTGCCTTGCTCCCCCCCCCCCCCGCTTTCCTTGTCTACCTTCCCTTCCCTTCCTACCAACATCCTCTTTCTTTCTTTCTCTCTTCCTTCCTTCCTTCCTTCCTTCCTTTCTTTATGTCTTCCTTCCTTCCTTTCTTTATTTCCTTTTCTTTTTCTGAGCCATGGATGGGAATCAGGACCTTGTACAGGACAGCCAAGTGATTTCTATCCACCACTTGTTTCTATTAATAACCCTGACAGCCCTTTCTCGATTCTTTCAGTCTAGACCAGCAGTTCTCATGACCCCTTTGGAAGTTGAATGACCCTTCCATAGGAGTTGCCTAAGACCATTGGAAAACACAGATATTTACATTATGATTCATAACAGTGGCAAGATTACAGTTATGAAGTAGCAATGAAGATAATTTTATGATTAGGGGCCACTACAACATGAGGAACTATATTAAAGGGTCATAGCATTAAGAAAGTTGAGAACCACTGCTCTAGACTATGAAGTAGTGTGAAATCTTTCTTGTCAGGCCAGTATCTAGTTTATTTTGTTCTTATCATTTGGTTTCCCTAGAAGTTGTTTTATTTTATTATTAATGTATTCATTACTCTTTTTGATATTTTGCTTTATTTGAGTAATTTAAAACTAAATATGTTTTTAAAAGTACTAGTTATTAATAATTAATAGCATGGGGCTGTGGAGATAGTTCAGTGGTTAAGAGCACTGTCTTCTCTTCCAGAAGACCCATGTTCAATTCCCAGCACTCACAATTGTCTGTACCTCCAGTTCTATGAGATTTGATGCTTTCTTCTGGTTTCCATGGGCACCAAGACATACACGAGGTGTACAGAAATACATGCAGGCAAAATAACCCCAAACATATAATAAATAAATAAATAATAAATAAATGTTTTAAGAAGAAAGAAAGAAAGAACAGCTAATTCAAGCTAAGGAAATAAGACATCATCCTGTCTAGGTCAAGACGAATACAAAATTGATTTCTTGTACCAAAAAAAGCAATTTCAAAAGAACCATTATCAAATATCGTCAGTAACAATATTGAAGTCTATCTGATATATCAGGCATGATTCTAAATTCTTATTAATATTTTAATCCTCACAAAGAACTCCTATAAAAAAGATGATAATATTATATTCATATAATCTCAGCCTTGGTAACAGATATTGATAGTAGCATAAAACAATAACTCAGGAATAATCCTTTAGCATTATAAAAAATAAAAAATATCATTTTCTGTGTATTCCAATAAACTTATGCTATCCTTTTACACTCAAGACTAATAAACAGTATCTAACACAAGGGGATTGAAGTGTTCTATAACAAACTTCCTTGCCAGTTAGAGGAGCATTAGGTATTGGAGCCTGAAAGATGTTGACCATCAACTTTGAATTCCTTCAAGTATGGTCATGTAAAAATTGAAAACACAAGGACCACCATCATTTCAGAAAGAAAACACCATTTCAAACTAACAGTGTTGGAAAAATATAAGCACATAATAAAAGTCATTTTCCTTAAGTGAACAGATTTGGCTCTGAGAAGGATGCACGATGTCACCTAAATTCTGACTGTTGATCCTGCCAATGAAATGTCATCAGGGCTAAGAAGGCTTTGCACTCACTTGCAAGTCACAAAACCTCAGGCATACTTATTATTAAATTTTCTTGAAAGCAGATGTAACCTAGATTTAGGAGGCCTTTTCTGTTTCCCTTTATCTACCTAGAGGCCACATTTAATAAGCTATTGCATCTCTCCAATAAACTCAACCTAACAATGCAGTAGCTTATCTTTTTCTCTAAAAATTTTAAGAATTTAGCCAAACCATTTTACTTTATTTACATGCACACAGCAAAACTTCATGTGCATCTTGTTTACACATCTCTGGTTTTCCCTCTGAATACAGGAATCCTCCCCTTTTCCTTCTCTGTGTCTCTGAAAATACATAATCTATAAAACATTCATATTTTCTCCAATTCTCCCCTCTCACCACTTCTGGATCTAAGCTCTCGTGTTTTGCTCAATAATACTTTAAACTGGCATTAGTAGATCCTACTCCCATCCTTCACAGTCATTTGTACTTTTCAAAGATGAATACACAGATACAAGCAAGTTATTGCACATAGTTGTTGGCCTTCTTTTCACAGATTCTTTCATCTCAAATCTTGGAGGAGGCTGAGTGATCTAACGGAGGATATGTAATTAAAGTGATAGTATGCGCTGTCAAGACAGTTAGTACAGAGAGTTCAGTCTGTAAGGATGCATCCTCTTGCATCCCAACTGCCATGCTACTAGGAAGCTCAAACCATCTGAAGAGACAGAGAGAGAGAGAGAGAGAGAGAGAGAGAGAGAGAGAGAGAGAGAGAGAGAGAGAGACAGACACCAAGGAAAGCAAGTATAGTCCAGCCTGTAGCCAGAGTCATCTACCAGATGTTTGAAGATATTCTAGATAACTCAAGCTGAAACTTCAGATGTAAAGACCAGCCATTTCACTTAACCGTGTTCAATTTCCTGAGTATGTAGAGTAATATGCAATATTAGCATTGTCTTAACACCCTGTTTTGGAATGACCTGATAGCCAAAGTGGATAATTAAAACATTCCATGAGAAAGGTACTCCATGACCAGTTTTATCACTCACATCGGTTTTGTAGAGGGGTGCAGTCATTAATGTTTCCTCATGCGCTATGCCAAATCACTTCAAAATATTCACCACACAAGCATGGGTGGCATATAATTAAATCTCACACAGTTTTCTTCTAGTTGTTACATACAAATGTTTAGTCTTTTAGAAGTCTAATTTTGAATGAGAAATAATATATTTAAAAACTTGTAGTCAGTCAGATGAAAAATACCGCAAGTAAAAATGATTATTTGCTAATTACACATGAAAATCTTATTTGTTAAATATCTGTGTCATTTAGAGTTTTGAAGACATGAAAAAGAAGTATTAAACTATCATTTTAAGCATATTCATTATTTTTATACAGGAAGAAATATCAACTTTATTGGAGCCAACGAAGTTTCTCATTAACACTCACTTGATAAAACTGGAAATAAGACTAAACATTAATTCAATTACAAAAATAAACCCTAATGCTTCAGAATATTTTCTTCAGTAAAGCTAGGGAATCCATATCTACTAATGTCTCTTCAGTTCTCAATCTATTCTTGGCAAGAGATTAGGCAGGCCAATCAAGCCCAGTGCTAATCTAATTATTTCTAATGCTAATAATTTTATAAGGAGTTTGTGAACATTTGTAGCAGCATTGTATAATGCATTTGTATAAATGGTGACTAAAACATCAGCAGTCCCTTCCTACCCCATTTGCCTATCCAACTAAAACTGTACTTATTTCACCGTAATAAAAGAACCACTAACAAGGCCTAGGAGAGATTTATAGTGATACTATTAAATTTTTTAATTTTATTTCTGAGATTATAATATAATCACAACATTTCTTTCTTCCCTTTTCCCACTCAAAACCCTCCCATATACCCCCTTTTTTTCTTTCTTTCCAAATCTTTCCAAATCACAGCCTCTTTTTCACTAATTGTCATTGAATGAATAAATGTTTATGTATATACTTAAATAGTCCTAAATATAACCTGTTCAGTCCATAGAAAGTTACCTGTATGTAATTTTCAGGGATGGCTATTTGGCACTTGACAACTAATGGGGTCATTCTTCCCTGGGAAGATACTCTCCAGCCTTCCGTTTTCCTCAGTGGTCTGTATTTCTGTAGTGTAGGGTTGAGGCCTCATGGGCTTTCCCCCATGCACTTTGCTGTGTCCATTGGTGCCATCTCATTCAGCTCTTGTTTCAGTAGTCATGTTGGTGAGACTTTATGGGTGTAGCTTCTGATATGACTATCAGTGACACATGAAACTTGCTAAAACCTAGATTTCATGAATGATTTCAGTATTCCTTAAAGGAGGGAACTAGAAAGAAATGATTTTTTTTTTTAAATCTAGACATTTGGGGCTGGAGGGAAGGCCCATTCATTAAGAGTATTTGTTGCTCCTGTAGAATTTCAGTCCCAGAATATACATGGAATGGCTCACAACTGTCTCCTACTCCAGCTCCAGGAGATTCACCACCCTCTTCTGGCCTCCCAAGCAGCCATATTCAAGAGTGCTTGAATGCACACAAAACATACACACACAAACAAAATAAATATTTAAAAAACTTGGATTTTACTTAAGAAACACACCCTCCCAAAAGGTATTTTAACACAAGAAGCCAATTTTCTGGGTCCAAATTTCTGGACAAAAAAAAAAAATGGTAGTTGTCTGAGCAGTATTCATCATAGAAGAATTGGGTTTAGGTGGGGGAATCAGGCTTACAGGGTGTGGGAAAAAGCAGGGGTGATTGGCAAACTGGAATGACAAATCAGGCTGTGGTTATAAGAGCTGGTTATAAGAGCCGGCTATAAGAGCTGGCAGGCACCGACCGGCACACTAGGAATTCATTCTTATTCCCAGGGCCCAGTTGCAAGAGGGCACTACCCTGAAGGTTCTCCTTCCCTTTCAGAATATTATTACCATACCATGTAAAATAAACCTTATTTAAAAAATCATAAGAATGTCACATATGTGCTCCAACCCCATTTTTTCTTGGCTTACACATTGATAAATCCTTGTATTATTGTTCACAAACATGAGACAGGTACAAAATAATGCCCGCACTGCGTAGTCACTATATAAATTGTTTGTTTCAGTGGAAGTTTCTGTGGGTAATTACATATCTGGAAGTCATCACATGAATTTACACTAATACAATAATTTATTCTTTGACTCAATAAGCCTTCTTTCAGGAATTTTCCCAAGGAGAAGTAACAGATGTGTAGAATATTTTCACAACACTCACAGAACTTAGAGAACTTTCTTACATTGGTAACCTGAATTATTAAAGAATTTTCTAGAAGAAGTGCTGATGATATCAAACATGTAAAGAATGTTTAGGGAAAACACTAAGTTACAAACATAACACATAAAGTGATGCTACCATCTAAATCTTTAAAGACATGAGTGTACAAATCATATGTAACAAGTACAAAATACTAATAATAGTTTTATGAGTGTTGCATTAAAATTATTTCACACTTCTGGATGCCTGTGCAAATTTTCTACAATGTAAACAATGTAAATAAATCTAATATAAATAAAGAAGCTTTCAAAATTATAAAAGCAATATTTCTAAGATTACAACAGAAATAGTAACATTTCCCTCCTAGACTGCTATCACATTTATAATGCATGAAGTACAGGAATAAAAGAAAAACACTGGAGTATTTATAATTACTAAAATTAAATTGATTTTCTAATTGAAAACCATCAATGTAAGTAACAGCTAAAAGCAGCTGTGTGCTTGTTTATGTATACATTATGAATTTGCATAAGAAATTAACAAAGGTAGTGCTGTAGTAGAACAATGCTTTTCCACACTATGAATATGTGTTACTCGCATTGGTTAAAAAAAAGCTGATAGGCCAATAGCTGGACAGGAAGTTAGGTGGGAAAGCCAAACTGATAATGATGTAAAGGAGGAGGGTGGGGTCAGGAGAGTGGCCAGCCAGCTGCTTGAGGGAGCAAGACATGCTAGAGAACAGGTAAAGCCATGAGCCATTGGCAAAGCCTAGACAGATATATGTGGTGGTATTTTATTTGTGCTCTAACAAATAAAGCTTGCCTGGACATCAGAGGAAAATGCCAGTCACTATATTAAACATAGAAGTCAGGCAATGGTAGCACATGACTTTAATCCTAGCATTCAGGAAGCAGAGATTCATTTGGATCTCTGTGAGTTCAAGGCCACACTGGGAACAGGCATGGCGGCACATGCCTTCAATCCAAGCACTAGCTAACTATAGAGGTCAGGAGGTCTATACAGACAGACAGAAAGTGATAGAGCTGAGCAGAAAGAGGATGTGATATAGCTGGGCAGAGAGAGGAATTAAGATGGTAGAGCACAGAAAGGTATTAAGGTGTGAGTATACAGGAAGTAGCTCTCTTGGGCTGGGAATTTCCTAGTGGTAAGAACTTGTGGCTGGCTTGTTCTATTCCTCTGATATTTCACCTTTCATGCCAATGTCTGGCTCTGAGTTTTTATTAGTAAGACTGTTTAGCAATTTGTGTTACAGAAATATGGGTTAATTTAATGTACAAGTTAAGTAGTAACAAGCCTGAGCTATTGATCGATCATTTACAAGTAATATTAAGCCTCTGTGTCAGTTATTTAGGACTGGTGGCTAGGACTGGGAAAGAAATATCCATTTACAAGACAGTTGTGCCTACCAGGCAGAGGGATCTGGGAAACAGGAGATCTAGGGTCAAAGAGTTGTGTCTTATGACATTTTTATTGTTTCAATTTTTTTGTCATGCACGTACATTTTTTTTTTAATTTAAAACACTATGTATAATAATAGTTGGCACTGATAAATACCTAATCTCTTTAACTGGAGTTCTTTTCTATTGAAGCTGGTATTTCCCCCAGGCAATGCCTGCTTGGCAGTTCAATTTGGCATAAGCAGCCCAAGTAGCAAATCAGTCATTCTGTTCACTGAGTGTCTGCCAACTCTCAGGAACATGCCACCATCCAAGTCCATTACACAGCTCAAAATATGGAGGGAATCCCAGGGGATATCACACAAATTGGACAGGAGCTATCCAGGCTTTCAGCTTGCAGGACAGCTCAAGATTGCTCTATTTTCTTCATCCAAGCATAAGGACTCCACTCATTATAGCTAGGAGGGTTTTCCCTGTTTAATATTCTTGTCCCGTTCATTTTAACCACAGCAACAGCCAGCAGTGAGGATTGATTCCCTGGAGCAGGCAAGTGCTAGGCTCTTTCTCACGATGTCGCTCTACCACAGCCAGTCCTTGCCAGCTCAGGCAAAAAGAACTACCATCTTCCTTTAACCCCATCACCTTCACCTGCCTTAGGCTACTCTTCCAACCAGATCACCCTTCTCCATCGGGAAATTTACTACCAAATGACAACGTATGTTGTATAGCAGACCTGCTGCTGTTTCTTCAAAGGAATACTAGACAGCCCTCCATTGTTCTCCCATCTGAGTTTCTCTTGTGGTATGCCATGCTTCCTCTCTGACACAGGCCTCTGATAGGTTTTCTTGAAGAAAGAATAAAAGCTTGACTCTGCAGGGGAACTAGATGATTTCTGTCCTTCATGGAGACAGGTAGAAAGGCCATTGACTGGACTCTAAGTTGGACAACAGTGCAGAAGCAAAAGTTAAAATATGATGTGAAGCGGGTCCAAGAGAGCAGGGTATACTGTGAAATGAGGCAGGGCTTTGAGGAAGAGAAGTGATGGAGTTCTAGTAAACCTAGGCAACCACCACATCTTCCATCAAGTTAAACGACCTGCACCACTGCAGGACAGCCTGTTGACCCCAGATCACTTGGAGACATATGATACAATCCCACTCATTATTAAAGGAACATCTGTCCCCTGAATGCTCCTATCAGTTTCTGTCCATCATAGCCAAGGTGTTATTTTAAATGTGTTCAATATAAATAATGACATTGTAGACCCCAACAAAGTTATAGTGCAAAACAAAACAAGCCAACAAAACAATCAAGAATCAATATAGGTTTTACAGAGAAACAAAGACAGGGAGGTCCCTTTGTGCTTATGAACTACATGTTTCTTGTCAGTCTGAGATTTAGGGAATTTGATGTGTTCGTATTTTTCAATGACAAGGAGCCATGATTTCAGAATAAAGGTAGACACTGATAATAGTGTATGCTTATTTAAGTATGATTTGTTTGTTTGTTTGTTTTTTGAGACAGGGTTTCTCTGTGTAGTTTTAGTGCCTGTCCTGGATCTCTACCTGTCGACCAAGCTGGCCTGGAACTCACAGAGATCCACCTGGCTCTGCCTCCCAAGTACTGGGATTAAAGGCGTGCGCCACTGCTGCCCGGCTTTAAGTATGATTTTAAGCCCTTCTTTTTTTTTTTTTACATATTTGTTTTATTTTATGCGTATGAGTGTTTTGCTTGTGTGTACATATATATGTGCACCATGTGATGGTTAACAGAACAGAGCATTGGATCCCCTGGAACTGTAGTTACAGACAGTAGTTAGCCACCATGTGGATTCTGGGAACCAAACCTAGGTCCTCTGTGAGAACAATAAATGTTATTAACCACTAAGTCATCTGTCCCGCCCCTAAACATATATTAAATTTTTTTCATTAGGACATTATATCATGTTTTTCTCCCCTAGAATCTACAATAAGAACTAGAGAACCAATACAAATTGATTCAACTGGTCCAATTTTGTCACCCAAACCAAGACATTTTAATAAATAGAAAGAACAGAAAAGAGGGCTAAAAGAATGCATTCTAAAAGTTAATTTTACTTTTTTAAATGTCTATTATCAAAACAACACAGCTTTTGCATATCTCCAGATATACAAAAATTAAAACAAATCTGGCACTGAATAATGCTTCTTTCTCCAAAATCAATAGCACCCATACCTAAATAAGCATCTGAAAGCCATTCTTGGGATTATGGGGCATAGGTAGCCAACCAATCAATCAGTCCACAAAATGTTTTTCAATTTCTTTTTCCTCAAAAAAATTTGAGGAATAACTTTCCTAGTTGCTGTTTTCCTTTCGAATGCAGTAGTATATGACGTGCTGTCTCCATTATAGAATATGTAGTTTTACTTCTATGTATATAGTTTATCCTGTGCTTAAATCAGCAACTTAATGTGTCGATGTGAATGTGTGTGCATGATTAGTCACTAGCAAAAGTGTCAACTTTTCAGAATGTAAGTCTTCTACCTGAAATATTCTCTAGGCCCATCAGCAAGCATCTTTCCTATGAGTACAAGTCTATGAGATGAGCTAAGTGCTGCTGATGCACAGAATGGGAATACCATTGCCTTTTACATGCATTTCACTGAGTTTGTAATATAGATTCAAGAAAACTAATATTTTAATCGAATACTCAATTTTGCCAAAAAAGAAAATATATAAATGGATTATCAGGCTGCCTTCTTTAAATGTAACAAAGCATATTCTACCTCTTGCCCAGTGAGATTTTTTTTCAAGATATTATGATGCTACATTTGGTTCTGAATATGCATGAGTAAACTGTTGCCTTAAGCATGCTTTCAAGCTCTAAGTTTTTTGTCTAATTAAGTAACTAAATGGTGAATGAGTACAGCATAACAAACAAACAAAAAATGTTGTTTTATCAATACTCTCTGATTTTCACAATGGTGATTCTGGATAGCATTCCTGATTTATAGAGATTATGTGGGAAACAGGCAATTTAGGTAATGCTTTTTATAAAATGTGAATTTATGAAAGGAAATTAGAGTCATTGGCATTTCTAGCAAACAATTTAACAGGAAAATATAAATCCTTAGAGATAGTTTCTGGCCTTTTCCCCCCTTATTTTCATTTTGTTCATCTGTAATATTTTAAATTCAAATCACAGAAAACAAGCTTTTAAAAGTCCATGATTATGTTTATAACAAACTTCATTATTAAAACTTGATATTGACATTTTTAAGTAGAATTTTTATTTACTTATGTCTTTCATACTTGCATATACTCTTAGGCAAGGGGATGAGATTTTGAGGATGAAAATGCCACTCGTTGGCACGACCATGTCTTCCAAAAAGACACATCACCCACCAGAAAAGGCATAAGAGAATGCTTACGCATAAGAAAAACCAAATTACTAGTGATTCCAAATGAGTCTGCTGCCCATTCACGTATCTATTATTTGCACATTTCTAGAAATCCAACATATATAAGCACTATAAAAGATAACATTTTTATCCTTAGACCTTGTATGCAAATGGAGAAAAAGTGAATCATCTTACGATGAGTTAAGTCGCAGCACTCTACATATTCAGCATACGGCATGTTGTAGGCCCTCAGTGCATTTACTCAGCAAATGTAAAGGAACACTAATTACCTTCCAGGCTCTGCCCTAGGTGCTAGGGATAAAGCAGTGTGTACGACGGGAAGCTATACATTCTTCAGTGTGCTGACGGAAGACCGCACTGAGTAAGAATGAACCTCTATTTGTAGCA
This sequence comes from Peromyscus eremicus, assembly GCF_949786415.1. Classification (NCBI taxonomy): domain Eukaryota; kingdom Metazoa; phylum Chordata; class Mammalia; order Rodentia; family Cricetidae; genus Peromyscus; species Peromyscus eremicus. The sequence continues at coordinate 43,850,279 of NC_081427.1, forward strand.
AAGGTGATTAAGGTAAGGATCCCCAGATGAAATCATCTTGAGTTACACTGATCCCAAGTACAATGATCTATGGCTTCCTTTAGAATGCCTTTTGAAGAATAGACCAGAAAAAGATGCAGAGGCATGGACAGAGGAAAGCCACATGAGGACAAATGCAGAGAGTGGAGTTATGAAGTCTCATACCAAGGAATGCCAGCAGTTGTCAGGAGCCTCCAGAATCTGAGCGAGAGGATTGTAGCCAATTATCCCTCAGAGTCTTGTGAAGGAACCAGGTCAACTGACACTTGGATTTTGAAGTTCTAGCCTCTCAAATTCAGAAGAAATAAATCTTTGCTGCTTTAAGTTATTGATTTGTGTTCGTTTGTATGTCTGTTGCAGAAAGTAACAGACCTGTCTCTATGAAACTTGGATACTAATATGGGGAGAAAGAAAGGAACAAAAGAAACAATATTTGAGAGGCTGATGTATGAAATAAAAATAAATGCGGCAGGAATGAGGAATACAATAATGGCATGTGTTTTGGTGTGTGTGTGTGTGTGTGTGTGTGTGTGTGTGTGTGTGTGTGTGTGTCTATGGGAGGAGCCCAATAAAGGGGAGAGAAGCAGAGTGGATTCAGAGCCCCTGAGATGGCTTTCTGTCAATGTGCTCACTCAATCTTATGTCTTGGAAAAGGCTGAAAGACTTAAACAATTAGCATTCCAATATCCCATAATAGAATTGGACAGATGTTTTGAATCTTTCAGTAGTACAGGTGGAAAGTTATTGATCCCAATACAGATGTGTCTGAAAGATACTTCTTTTATCATTACATTTGTTCATTAAAGAAATAGAAAAACAAGTCACTAAGATAAAATTTTGAATCTTATTGTTGGCATATGAAAATTCTAATAAAGCTGAGTGATTGAATCAATAGAAATATTCACATACCAAGAAGAAAATTGTAGCTATTTTTTTCAGATAATCTCAGAGAGGGGTAATTCATTGACAGAAAGAGATATGTTTTAAGAAGAAATGGTAAATTGGCTCTCAGCTAGCTTGACAATTGAATTAATCAAGAGAGCAAATCAAATTAACACACTGAAGAAAGTTTAAATTTTTCCCTGATTTGACATAGCATATTGACACTAATAAAGACGATCTAAAATTATGTTATGACACACAGCAAGAACCTCTATGACAAAGCATTTACAGAATAAAAAGATACATAACACTAATTAGTAACCTGCCCCCACACCCTGCAAATGCTTAGAAATCATCTAATTCATACATGCAATACATGCTAAAAGATTTCTCAAAGCTTGACGCTCATTTTCATAATTTATATGAAATCACCAAATTTTTAAAACTGTTAATAATTTAAAAATAAACACCCTTGAGAAAAGCTTGAATTTTCTTTTAAATGTGTTCATGTAGGGCACTTTAATTTCAGCATCATTTGAAGAATCCATCAAAGAACACATAGCTGACGTCTGGACTCAAAGTTATAGAATTATGTTCTATAGCTAATAAAACACTTCTTTAAAAATGTTTGTGATATTTATAATATATGCCATAGCCTATTTTAAAATTCATACTGATTTTTTTCACGCTATAAATATCCATTTGTACCTAATTTATTCTTATTAATGATTTTAAATTTTGCACTTCAAGAGGACAATTCAGCTAAGCTGACCTCAGCTCCAAATTTCAGCCACTGTCTCCCTACAATGTTGAACGCTCTCTGCAGGAGAGACGAGAGAGAGAGAGAGAGAGAGAGAGAGAGAGAGAGAGAGAGAGAGAGAGAGAGAGAAGAATATGTGTATAATCTGCCTTTGTAGATCTATCTGTTCAGATGTTGTAGAAAGAGACATAAACCATCACCTTTCTCAACTGAGGTCACAGTGCTTAACAAGAGGGCAGAAGAGTCTGGTTCAGAGACTTCCGGGAGCATGTTTTACTCCCACCTCTCCTTAGTGTAAGGCATCAGAGATCTTCTGATACTCCAACTTAATTCCCAAAATGATGTTCTCATACTTGGACAAAAGCCTCAGAGGAACAGGAATTAGATCTAATTTCCCCTCTTCAAGAAATATTCTAATTCCCTCATGCTTCATTCCACAGACCAACGCTCTCAAACGCTACTAAAGAACCACTCTTCACATTTGTAGGGACTCGCCCACGCTCCCCACACTCCCACACCCTGCTTGCTCTCCCAGCAGTCCATCAAAGGTAATTTTTACTAGAACACAATGGCATTGAGCCATACTGAAAGCAGTAAAACAACAGAACAGAGAAACAGGCTGCCTTCCAACGCACAGATTCTCTATCCTAATTTAACCTCCGAAAGGAGAAGGCGACTCCTTTCCTCAGTATAAGAAACACGGTTGTGAATATCCACACCAAACATTCTCCTGTTTGGATTTTCATTAGGAAAGTATACTTCATACTACATGGAGAGTTTCAAATCTAATTTATTATGGGCTTTCTGTTCAAATGTGTCCTCCTACTGCCCAGGTTAAGCAACACATCTTTATTCAGAATGAGGTGGTTTATTCTGTGTACTGTTTTTGCTTGTTTTTTTTTTTTCCTTTCTTAATCTTAAAAACACCTCTAAGATGACAAACTTACTATACTGATTAACAGGACTGAACTCTCGGGATCAGTTCTTAATCTTGTATTTCCACAATCATTTCTTTAAAATTTTAAAATTTATTTTACTTTATGTGCTTTGTCTGCATGCATGCTTGTGGGCCATGTGCAAGTCTGGTGCCTACAGAGGTCAGGAGAGGGTGCCATATGCTTTGGAATTGGAATTACAGATGTTCATGAACTGCCATGTGGGTGCTGGGAACTGAACCTAGGTCTCTGCAAAAATAAGAAGTCCTCCTAACCACTGAGCCATCCTTCCAGTCTCACTATAGTGATTTCTTAACTATATCTTAGACAGAATCTGTAAGGTTATACATTTTCAGCAGAAATGTTAAGTAATGTGAATGATAAGAGCATATTTTAGGTTCCCTATACTAGTAAAATGTATAAAGAGGATTTATTTTAAAAAACGTTCTACACATATTTACAAGATGTGTCAAATAAAAGATGTAATCAATTCCATGAAAGAAGCTTCTAAATGTCTAATGATAAGCCTAGGATGGGACCATTAGATATTTCATTGTTAGCTTTTCCATCAACAATGAACATGTTATGATCCAATCTCTCCTTGAGATTTTGACCTTGATTTATTCTGTGATGAAAACAAAAAGCTTGCAACCCATACTTTTAAAGTAAATTAGTCAATCAAATTTAAGCATTTCAAAATAAACTCTAAGTAGCTAGCATGTCTTTATAACTAGAGTGACGCAATGGAGAGTGTCCCTTTCCATACCACAAGGGCTTTGTTCATCTTATTTCTTTGCTCCAGCCCCTTGTGGAATTTGGCTCTACTTTTTACTGGTACTCTGCTTCATCATTCAACATCTTAAACCTTCATCTTAGTCCTATCTCTTACGTGTGCAAGATTGGGTCTTTCATCAGTCAGATATGGGATGGGGAAGAATGTACAGGGTCCTATCCCCTCTGCTAAATCATTGGTAAATTACTCCTATTCTGGAGAAGGCAGGGGCATTGGCATTAAATGAGCAGTCACTGGGAAGCCCACCATGCTCAAATGGACAGTTCTAAACCTACGGTCACACAAAGGTGGCTGGCCCTAGTTACATTCAATTGATTACAAAGCAAAGAAGAAATACATGAATATGAGAAAGAGAGTAGCGGGAAGAGATGTGACAGGGATGGAAAAGAAATAAGAGAGGATAAGGAGTGAGAGCAACAATGATGCACTATACACATACAGGAAATTATCAAAGAACAAGTTTAATAAAATTCACAATAAAAAACAACAACGAAGTGATTTTCACTTCTACTTTGCTTCCAAGCCAAATACATAGCCTATCCTATGATTGTCCCAGAGAAAGTAGGCTAGAACTTTTCCTTTTCAGAGGGGTTAATAGAAAAATAAATTCCAGAGGCAAGATTATGCAGATCCTTGTAATGCCTTTTTAGAAATGTTTACTAAAATCCATAATTTAATTTTTTTATAGTTAATATATTTCTCAGGTGTACAGGCCTTTGTCAGTCAGAGTAATCTTTTGTTTGTTTGTGCTTACAATAATGCTACCATTGGAATAATTTAAATGCAAATTAGGAGCCATCCAAAATTTATTTTGTTGCTGTAATATTAGGCTACTCAGTCATTTTTTTCCGTATTAAAAAAAATATGAGAATTGATTCAGATCTTTCAACTGGTGAAAATTTTGTTTTGAAACTCCTCAGGTTTTGTTTTCCTCATCAGTAAACAGACCTTAAAGCAGTTCTATATGGTTGTTTTTCTAAAACTAATTTTTACATTGTTTAAAACAATGATCAGTGGCAGTATAACCACAGATCTTAGTGCTATGTTATGCAACATGCTGTTCTGATTTGAAAAGATTTAGTGTATAGTGCAAATTAACAACAGTGATATCCAGCTTTAGAAGACCCCTGTGAAGGCAGATTTTCCTTGTATAGTGTTTAATATATTCTACAAACTACTTTGCATTGTTAACTCTTTCAAGCCAGTATATCAAAGACTTACAATCCTTGCAACATTATTTCCTAATTGTTAAGCCAGACTCTAGGTTTAGGGTTTGTTTGGTTTTGGTTGTTGCTGCTGTTTTGTTTTTGTTTTTATTTTTTCAGATTCTGGAAAATGTTATTATTATTATTGTTTGCTTACTTTTTTCATCACAACCAGTTTCTTCTCCCTCCTCTCCTCCCAGAACCCCACTCCTTCAAATCCTCCTCCTGTTTCTCTTTAGATACAGGCAGGCCTCTCAAGAACATCAACCAGCCATGGTATATCAAGCTGGGGGCATTTATGGGATGAGCTAGAAACCTAGAGCAATGGAAACTCCCAGGAATCTATGAGGATGACCTTATCTAACACTCCTAGCAATGGGGGATAAGGAGCCTGAACCGGCCATCTCCTGTAACCAGGCAAGACTTCCAGTGGAAGGACTAAGACACCATCCCAGCCACAACCCTTCCACCTACAATTTGTCCTGCCTACAAGATATTCTGGGGTAAAGATGACACAGAAACTGTGGGAGTGACCAACTAATGACGGGCCCAGCTGGAGACACATACTCTGAGAGGGACCTCACCCCTGAGGGCCAGGAGCCAGAGGCAAGGTACCTGAGACACCTAGGATAGAACTAAACAAAACTGGTTTAGGCATCTTTAAAAAGAATTGACTTTGAGGTTCTTCTCTCATGTTTTAGATCCTGATTACAGTTACCCTCTCTCTACTCCTCCAAGTCCCTCCTCACTTTCCCTCCCATCTGGACCTGGAGAATTTTTCTTCACAATCTCTAATGTCTCAGGAACCCCAGTCATTGTCATATGCTTTCATAGCTGATGAGAACTATGCTCCCCTAATAATACTCAGCTCATTATCAGTCACTGGGAGAAATGACAGGTATTAGTAGGAACTTCTTTGGAAAGAGTGTGTGTATTAAGGCAAAACTCAGAAAACATCCATGTATTCTAGAGAGGAGATTAGAACTGCAGGGGGATTGTCCCATGTCATTAGCAGCTCTGTGGATTTGGGACAGAGCATAAAAATAACATTAAAACTGGTACTGGATATTCTTGTATACATAGGCTAAAACTGGGGATTTTTAGATCTTGGTTTATGACTTAGTTTTCTTGGACTCTGATGAAATTATTTAACCTCCACATGTTTCAACTTTTTCCACATTTCAGTTTTCCTACCTGTGAAGTGAAAACAGTGGTTCCTATGTAAGGCTGCCTAGTGTTTAGCATAAGGTAACATGGTAAACATTCTTCACTTGTCAACTTTTACAAGCTAGGTAGAAAAATATAATGAGGACTATTACCTTGTTTTTTGTGGTTTGGGAAATGAATACACACATGCACATATATACATGTATATATACACACACATACAGGCACCATATCTTAATGTGTAATTTTCTCAACTTTCATATTACTGCGGAATTTGCTTCTGGACTATTTTTTTCACATTTTTGTTTAGCCAATCATCACATTTGTTGAAGTTTTATGAAATAATACTATACATGCAGCTAACATTGCAAGGAATTTTAGAATCCATGTCTGTCTGTATCTATTTCTTCTCATCACACTAACACTAACCCAGGGGCAAGTCACTGAACACCTTAGAATGCATGGCCCTTCTAGGTACATTCTATTTTATGAGAAAGCACACCACAAAGAACAGATAGTTTATTAACAGAGAAGATGGCCTAAGAAAACCAACTCTGAAGCACGGGACTATGACTGAAGTGTGAAAGCTGAGGGTAGCAATGAGACAGGATGTGTTTAGATGGAAGGAGGGCTTAAGGGACAAGGCATAACCACCAGGCTTCTGAGACTGTTGTTTTGACAAATGTATATTTTCTCAACTTTTCAGGTATGTTCTGTCTCTGAAATAATTATGCATAAGAACTTCATGTATATGTACATATTCTTCTCTCTCTCTTTCTCTCTGTTTCCCTCCCTCTCTCCACTCTGTCTCTGTCTCTCTGTCTCTCTCACTTTTACACTACATCAAAGAAAAATGACTTTTAGAGGACAAGAACACCTGCGCCAAAAGTTTACTGTCTAGTTTTTTTCTCTTTTGCTTGGTGATTGCCTTCAAAACATTTATATCAGCAACAACTGATAAGCACGAGGTACTAAGAGCAGTGAGATAAAGGATTGCTCCAGTGTTGAGAAGAATGCCTCTTGCAGTACACTATTAGGGATCAGAATGAATTCTCTTTCAGTTGAAGAAGGGAAAAGGTAGAGGGAGAAGAGAGGGACAGAGACACAGGGAGGGAGGGAGAGAGTTCACACCAAGACAGGGAAGAAAATAATACTTATAAAGAATATTCTCCAGAGGGAAAGGCATTCAGTTTTTAATTTCATGCTCTTAATTAATTGCAATGCAAACCACTCTCATTAGGAGTCCATTTTAAGCCTACCAGCTTGAACAGTCAAAGGGGAGTAATTACATGGAAGCTCTATCTTTATCTCCGTATTGAGAGCTTTGTTAAGTTTGCCAGGGCCATCTCAAGAGACTCTTCCCTTTGCTACCCTTATTCTGTTACACACACACACACACACACACACACACACACATAAATATAATATTATGTATAAGTATATATACTTATATATATAATATATATTTTAAAACATTTATATATGCTAAATATAATATATGTATTCACAAAGCACTGAAATGAAACTCAATTTTTCCTCTGTTTCTTCCAACTAAATTTTACTACTAATAGGATGATTAAATTCTAGAAAACTTCAAGCACTTCCAACATCTTGATTTCTATACTTGATACATTTTTATAATGAACTCAAGAGCTGTTTGCTTATCAGGGTTCTGAGTCACAAACAACAGAAGTCAACACGTAGGCATAAACAATATAAATGTCCCAATGCATACAGAATAGTATTGAGAATGGGCAGTGAGCTTGAAGAGTCAGACTTGAGCAGAATGAAGCAAAGCTAACAAGCAGCCAGGGGCTTAGTCGTTTATAGTCTACTCAGAATTCTATTAGTCAATAGAATGGTGCACACTGGCTCTAGCCACACCATCAAGAGCCACCAATACACTGCCCTGATCTTTCCCAGTCAACAGAGTTGCATACTATGTTGTGGGTCTGCCTGACCACACAGAGAAACAGAGCTTTGCTCTAACTGCCAGAGGGTAATTCGTGAATACCTGTCACAAGGCATTACTAATGAAGGCTGAACTCCCTTTCCTACCCATCTCAACAGCATAGGTTCTAAATTCTGCCAAATCCCAATTATGTTCTCTTAGAAAGACCTGGCTCTAGAGCTTTCTAAATATCATTTCTTTACTCTTCTGAAAGACTATACTTCGAGGGTGGTATCACCTTTGTTTCAGCGACACTAATGCTTGGTTTTCTTTGGTCAATTGCTTTTTTTTTTTGAGGTTGTTATCTAGAAAGTGGTCAACAGTGACATGGTTATATAAAGTGATCTGGGGGCAGTCTGAAGGTCTGAGGGCTTTCCCCCTTTGTTGCCAAAATTCTTATCTGATAACATGTAAGCACACATTTCACAGACTCACTGACGCCTGTTCACACTTTCTCCCTAGTACCTCACTCAGTGTCTATCATAGATTGGGGCTGAGCAGATACTTAGATTAGTGAAACAGCTAATAAAGCTTGCATTTAATACTACAATCTTGTTGATGGAACAAATTATTTCAGGAAATTTTGGTTTTCATATTGCTTTCCAATACTTAGGCTCGCGCAGGCAAATTACAGTACTGTAACTTTAACATGAACATACTTGTGTGTGGTGATATTTTAATTGTGTTGAAATGTGATTTTATTTGTATGTTAATAAATAAAGTTTGCCTGGAGATCAAAAGTCATTAGCGAGCCAGGAATAGAAGTCAGGTGGTGGTAGCCCACACCTTTAATCCGATCGATCACATGTCAAGCAGAGTCTCTGTGTGTTCAAGGACACATCCAAGTGTGGTGACCCTTGAGTCTTTAATCCTAGTACCAACCATGGAGACCAGGAGGTCTGTATAGACAGGCAATGTTGAGGAAGTCATGTGTCTGGGCTTATAGCCAATGAGAAGGCAGAACAGAAAAGCAATAAAACTCAAGACACACAGGAAGAAGGCCTCTCTCTCAGGGGAAGGACGGCAGTGAATGGTAAGCTAAAAGTAGTCTTGGCTCTTCACTAGTGCTCGGACCTTTTGGGCTTTTAACTCTGTATTTGGCTCTGTATTTCTTATTTAATAAGACCATTTAGAATTTCGTCTACACTTGTGTGTTTTGTTTTTTCTCAAATGGGCTCTAAAGACATCCATAGTTATCTTAGCCATCATCTCCATGACTTCATAATGGTCCATGCAAGTGAATTTTCACTACCATCGATTCACTGCTTGCCAACAGGAAAGGGTATCTTTGACACATGGGGAGTTTTACAGAAAGAATTAACTTAAAACTATCATTCCTCAACTCAGTTTCTTGGGCTGAACTTACTAGAACCTGTAAGTTAAAATAAGATGTGGATCCTAGTCTTAGTTTCTTGCAACGGCCTTCTGGAAGTCAATTAACCTTCACATTTCTTATGAAAACAAATTGCAATACTATCTGCTTTGGTATCCATGGAGCACACTGTCATTTTGTAAATATAGCATACTACACAGTGGCTAAATTGTGGTCATAAGTACTATCTTAGGACATTTGGATTGAAATTAAAAACTGCCCTGCCAAGGTCACAAAAGATAGTGAAAATTTTTGCTTGTACAAATGTCACATATAGGCTGGTAATGTTAGGTCTCAAGCATGCAATTCTGTCAGATAGCATTAAATAAAAACAAAAGACTCCAGCTTTCATGGTACCAGAAGGTGCCGTTTAAGGTTCTGAAGGAAGGAAGCAACTAATAGACATGTGGGAGGGTAGGGAGGAGAGAAAGGGAATGGAAAGTGGTGTGATTACAATCTCAAAAATAAAGAACACACTTTTCAGAAAAGTACGTGTGTGGTCAATATATTGTGCACCCCAATAATCTTACGTGGGGGTCAGAGAACAGAACAGCCGCTATATTAAACATAGAGGTCAGGCAGTGGTAGCACATGCCTTTAATCCTAGCATTCAGGAGGCAGAAATCCATCCGGATCTCTGTAAGTTCAAGGCCACACTGGGAATAGAGCCAGGCATGGTGACACACCTTTAATCCTAGCACTTGAGATCTGGTGTCTTGCTTGGGAAAGACACACATCTTTAACCCCAGGGAATGATGGCCGGAAGCAGAAAGGTATATAAGGCATGAGGCCCAGGAACTAGACGCTTTTAAGCTTTTAGGTTTTTTAGCACCAGTTCAACTGAGATCCATTTGCATGAGGACTCAGAGGCTTCCACTTTGAGGAAACAGGATCAGCCGAGAAGTTGGTAAGGTGAGGTTAGCTGTGGCTTGTTCTGCTTCTCTGATCTTTCAGAATTTACCCCAGTACCTGGCCCTCGGTTTGTTTTTTTATTGATAAGACCTTTTAAGCTTCATGTTACATCTGTGGAGACATGAGAGTCTCCTGACAACTTGTGGTTTGAATAAGAAATACCCCATAATCTCAGGTGTTTGAACCCTGAGTCCCTAGCTGGTAGTGCTGTTGGGGAAATTTAGGAGGTGTGGCCTTGTTGGAGGGAGACTTTGAGAGTATAAAGACTCATGTCATTTCTAGTTTGCTCTCTCATCTTCATGAGGGCAGTAGTAAGATCTATGCTCAGCTGCCTCCCGCCTGCTGCCATTCTTCCTTACTATGGTGTTGACGGGTTCTGATCTCTCTGCAACCGTCAGCCAAAATAAATTCTTCTATAAAAAAATGAACCTTGAGTTACTTTATGTAAAATTCTGAACATAAAATATTGGTTTTAAATTCATGGGAAAAAACACAGTACATGTATTGTTTTATCAAGGCTACTATAATGACTCAATTTATTGAAGAATATTTTCTGTAAATAGAATTATCCACATAGAATACAATTCCACTTTTGATTTTACCGCCAAAATTGGCAGCATGATGAACTAGAATAGTGCTCACATCCCAGAAATTGTGTTTGAGAATAGAAAAGGAAGCTATGGTGTTTAAGTCAGCCATCATTCCTAAGAAAAGAAACTTGCAATGAAAACCCAAATGCTACCTCAGAACATTTAAATTATTAACTAGTAAAATAATTAGAGCTGACTATGAAAAAGTTTAAAATACATTATAATCCAAATGGACATCAAAGTGAATACCCATCTTTGAGAAAGAAAAAAATAAAACTTCTGTGCTATATTCTATTATAATAAGTCTAGGAAACAGCCGAATAATGCAGAAAATGTCAATGTCATTAAATACTAGAAGATGCCATTGTTTGTAATAGATGCTTAAAATCTCAAGACCTCCAGAGTACCGTAGTGGAACTTTCAGAGACGTTTACAAGATGATGGTCAACCTGCCTCATTGAGTGAGCATCTGCGTGTTAGAAGGCAGCTAGAGGATGCTCATAAATGTTGGGGAATTTCGCTCTCATTATCACTTGCCAGAGAACCACCTGAGATAGGGGTTCCTTTCTCCCTCTGTATTCTTTCGACATCTCACCTTATTCTTTCTCTGTCATTCTTTCCCCTATTTAAATCCTTCTCTTTGTTCTCATGTTCAGTGAAGTCCTGATGATTTGTTTTTCTCCCCACGGTGAACAGACTTCAATTACAGACTTTCTACTGAAGGGTCAACTCACATTCTAATTTCATCTCTAACCAGGTGTCTGCTGAGGATGCTACTTCCCTGTGACCCATTGAGGGAAGGCTGTTCTGTTTCTGTGAGCTGAGCTTCCGTGGGTGTACTTCTGATTATCTATACATATATACCCTGACAATTACTTCTCCACCCTCTTGCTTAAACCTTTCTTTTGACATCTATGCTCATTGGATTAGTATCATCACTGTTGACACCCTCCCTTAACACTGCCTACCTTCTTAGCACCTTGACCTCCTGAGTGTCCGTCTGTCTTAGTTAGGGTTTTCATTGCTATGAAGAGACACCATGACCACAGTGACTCTTATAAAGAAGACATTTCATTAGAGTGGCTTGCTTGCTTCCAGGTTCAGAGGTTCAATTTGTTATTATCATGATGGGGAGCATGGTGGTGTACATGCAGCTGTCGTGCTGGAGCTGAGAGTGCTACATCCTTTAGGAAGTCAACTGGCAGTCACCCTGAGGGAAGCTTGAGCAAAGAGAAACCTCAAAGCTCACCCCCACAATGATACAATTCCTCCCACAAAGTCACAACTCCTAATACTGCCACAACCTCTGGAGGCCATTTTCTTTCAAATCACCACACTGTCATTATCCATAGTGATTTCAGTGTTGAAGTAGAGTCACAGTCCAGTAATGGGATTTGCTTATTAGTGTTTCCTGTAATTTTTCACAATGAAGTAAGTGGTTTAGAGGGCTCATTGTTAGAAAGCATTTGACTCCCAAACAACTTGTTATTTAAACAAGTCAAGTTGGCACGAGAAATGATTAGCAACTGATACCAGATGCTAGAATGGGATGAAGTCACATCCTCTGCCCTCTTTAGTGTTTTGAAGATCATGAAATACAACATCTCAATTTATAAATGAAAACTATCTCCTGCTTTAAAGCACTATATTACACATATATAGAGGAAAATATCATGATACAATACACGGCCAGGGAATGCTTATTATAGATACCAGGAGTTCTGTAAGAATGAAAATGAATCAAACTCTGAAGAAAGGACTTTGGAGTTTGGTAACCACCCTATTATTTTGTAAACTGTGAACATGGTGGATAATGTGAAACCTCAGAGAGTCTGTGATGTGTAAAGAAAAGCAGTCAGCATTTTTTTGTTTATTTTAGATTAGAAACAAAAATTGCTATGGATTTAAGAAATAAAATGCCGTTTGTCAAGAAATACAGTGAGTAGAAATCACTCCATTACATTGAGACTAATTGTAGTCTTGAAGAATCACAAATTATAAAGCCAAAGCAGACTAGAATTAATTAAACAAAAAGCCTATGATGTTTGGTGATTATCTTAAATTTTTAGAAAGGAACACTATGTAAACAAAATTTAAATGAACCATAGGCAAAAGAATTGAGTTTCTTCTATGTGGGTTGTATCTTCAACACTGTTAGGAATATTGCTTCTCATCTCTTTGTAGTCATTCCTTTTTAAAACCACATATAGCTCAAGAACAGTGTATTGCTGCTTAATCTCTCACAGTCACATTTATGTGTCCCCCACTGGCCTTAGGCAGCTGTGCCCAGTAGATTATAGATGTCCTATATAGTGTTCAATAAGACCTTGGCAAATGAATCTCCCGATACATGAGCATATAGTCAATACAAGGTGCAGGTTCAGTAAGGAGGCTGTGCCATACAAACCTCTAGCTTCATAAATCTTTACAACTAAAATACCTCAAATACAAAGTGCCTACTGTTAATACCCCTTAACGTTAGAAGGCACAAATTTAAAAAGACAGAGCATCTGCTCTAATCGTTTTTCTGTTTCTCTTCTGTTCATCTTCTGTTTGGATTTCAGTTTAGGCACAGAATGCTAAAAGTTTTAGTAATTTTCACTTTCGTGTGCATTCACTCTGGTGTACTCTTTGTACCCAAGAAGACTAGGCAATGAGCGGCTGATTGAAAATTTTGTCCTCTAACTGGCATCTGGGACCAGCCCCCACGTGAATGACACACAACTCAGAGAAATGAGTCTGTAAGAGCCTTGTAAAATGAACTTTATAGGACTAAATAATTCTCCCATGCGCTCCTTATTTAATCCCCAGGAGGGATACTTTCTTCCCTCACATTCTTTTCATTTTTAAAATAGGCCATAGTGATATAAATGTACCCAGTGTACTCCTCCAGACAGGTAATAGGACACCAGTGATGAGGAAGTGCTTGTAATATTCTCCACCCACATACAGGCCTGGATATACATCCATCCAGAGCTGTGTCATCCTATCACCAGGGAACAACTTGCTCCTTGGATCTCCTTTTATTGTAGCTGATGCAGCAGTGGAGTATGACTAGAGAGATTTAGCACAGTCCCTCCTCCCCTTCCTCTGTACTCCTGTGCAAGGGAGCACTTGTCTTGTAAGTGGCAAGCTAAACTCACAGTAGACTATCTGGGGTACATGGGCCATTCAGGAAACATAAGTTACTTCTGGAGCTTGGGGGTCAGATAGAACTCATGACTCTTCCTGGGGAAATATTGGGAAGTCGGTGTTCGCTTTCAGAAGTAAATTGAATGGCGACCTCTACCGTCATTTCAAACATAGCTGAATCACACTTAAATTAGGGCTGCCATCTGTCAATAGGTGCTGGAAGTGAGGTGAAGACTGACTGACACACATATGTAAAGTCCCATAGTGATGGTGACTTTCTGAGCCAGAAACAAAAGTTGGCCTCCCTCCCACATCTGTTAGAACATCTATCTCCATCCCAAAGTTTATTAGTACAGGATCTTTAAAGTCGGCTTCTGCAAGGAAGCTAGCAACATCAGCATAAAACCTGATTATTTCCCAATACTTTTCCCAAAGAGTGTAGTAGTAGAAGCTCTTCTTGTATATTAAGCACACATGGTATGTCAAGAACAAAACAGTGCTGACTATTTTGTCTTTGAAACTAACCTATGAAGGAGAGACTCCACTGTTTCTACTTTATCTTATAAAACTAGGTGCTTGAAGTTCCTTCCCAAGATGGGGTGCTAGTGAGGGACAAGGTAGAACTCACAGTCAAGCCACCTAATCCAGAACCTTAACTCCTTACCAATGACTGCCCAACCACCAAAAACAGTGTAATTATAATTTCACCCTTCTTCTGTCTGTATCTCTACTGCCTGCAAATTCCTTTTGCCGCCATCCACCATCTGAGGAGCCAAGAATCATCCTCTCCAGAGGAAATTACCCTGAAAGTTAGTGGCATGTGTGCTAGCTGCTGTCTTCTTATTAAGCAGCATCTACTTCCTGTATTCAGAACCCTACACATAGCATTCTTTTTCTCTGGGCCATTTTCCCCCTTCTCTGCTCTTCCACCCTTTACTTTTCTTCTACCTTCTGCCATTATTTCACCAGGTCTCTTATACTCTCATTTCTCTGATATTCCATGGTAACATTTGTTTCTTGAATGCAAATGCTCACATTTTTAAAGGACTACCATGTTGAAAAAAACGCAAGTGAAATGACAATAAAAACACAAACTTCTGTCTATGAGAAAATGTGCATACCACAACACGTTTATCTAACAAAATTCTTATGTCTAGACGACCTAAAGGATCCTTCAAAATTAACAAGTAAATGAAAAAAAAAACTAGGAAAATATTCAAGTGAACATATCACAAAGAAGGTATGTAAATGTTCAACAAACATATCAAAATGTAAACAATATCGATATTCATCAGGGAAACATAAACTAAAACCGTATTAAGATACCTACTCACTAGTATAAACACACTCAAAAAGACTACAAGCATCAAGTGGTTAGAACAGAGGATAATCATATGTTCTGTACAAGTAGTTTTGGGGTGAAATTGTTGGAGCAGATGAAGTCCTAAATGAATGTGTATTATTGACATGGCAGAGCCTCAGACTCATGGGGATGACAAAGCCTTCCTCCTCTGAGGCTTAGAAGAATGGCAAAGCCTTCCTTGGGTTCAAATACAAGTGCGTATGAATGGTTGAAGAGTGTGTGTGAAAACTAGCAGGGGCAACTTCCTCCTCCAGGATGACTGCGACCTGAGAGTACTCCACTACAGAGACTACCCCTCCTCCGTGCACTGTACCTAACAAACACACTGAGTTTAAGGGTTGCACAGTGGTACCCTCTACCAGATGGAGCATAGTCCTCCTGACCCCAGCTTTTCTGTCTGTGTGTCTGTCATTTCTTCATCCCCACATCGCCACAGGTTTACAGAAGGAAGCCATGCAGGACATAGCGGTGAGATATTACCTCAAAACAGAAAAGAGGAGGCTATGCACATTTGACTAGCACAGAAATTCCATTCCTAGGACTGTAACTGATGGAATTAACACACATGCCTAGAAAAAGAAGGTGCAGTGCAGCTCTAGTTATGACATCACCAAGTCAGAAACAGCGCATGGAAATATAAATTGTGTTATAGCCACGAAATAAGTAGCATATCTTAACAAAAACATAAGAAACCAATGATATTTTCACCAATACTGACAAATTCAAAACAAAATACATTTTGAACAAAGAAGCCAAACACAAGGAATGTTGTGATACCATCTTGTCTCTTTGAAGTCCAAGAACAGGCAACACCAGTCTTTATTGATTAAAAGTCAGAAAAGAGGTACAGATTCAAGATTTACATATTTTACTTTGTGTACTTTATGCCTTAATAAGATTTTCAAACATTAATGGATTGTAAATTACTTAGGAAGGATGTATATAACATTACAGCACTCCAGATTACTTCATTGCTGACATTATAAGATTTCAAGCCATTAACAGCTGTCCCTCTTACTTCAAAGAGAGTCAATAAATGTGCAGGCAGCTTGAAAAATCATTCCCTGTGTGGAACACTAACTGATGGATGCTTTCAAGTTTCTTGGTGTGTTCAGTCTTAAAAATCTTGTTTAGTACTCATAACAACAACAACACACACACACACAAAAAAAAAACCTAACAGCTTAGGCATAATTTTAGGCAATGGTTAAAGGGTATATTCAAACACATTCACACTACTTAGAAAATAGCCATTCTCTAGACTCCATACAACATATATAATCATTAACTCACATTAACTGTAGTTACCTGCATTGAGCTCACAAAAGACTGGCCCTATTAACAATCACCAAGGAAATGGGAGAGGCTTATGGGACCCTACCCTTTACCTATGAACTATTGGCTATCTACAGATTCTGACTTCTGTTGTGTGACCTTATCGAACCCATGAGACTTCAGCAGATAGTTCCAAACCCATGGTCACACAGACAACACGAGTTAATCTGGGTGAATCACAAAACAAAATGAATAGGCATAAACAAGAGTGATATTTGTGGTGTTAGTGGACAGAGGTGGCAGGGAGGTGGGGATCATAGTGGCCAAGTTGTACATATGTGACACTATAAAATAATAACAATAATGATAATTCAAAAACTGAAAATAAAGATCACTCCCTTGCTAGGAAAAAAGAAAACACTTCAAAGTAGAATTATGTAAGACTTACTAATTGGAAGCCCTCCCTCTCTTTTTGCATTCTCTCTGAACCAAGTACCTCACAAAGAGATGAAGTGCTAGTGTCTATGACCTCATTATTGCAGTCTAAAGTTCCTACACAAGTACTGGTTGCTCCCAGGGCTGCAGTGTGGTTCTACAGGAGAAGAATATGCTTCTAGACTCACTACTGTCTGATAATTGACAGAACCATATGATATTGAAGAATAATTGGCAAGTGGTCAGCTCTGAAATCACACATATATGAGCAACAATAAATGGACTCAGTAGATGACATTTTTATGTTTCTATAGATGGATAACAATAATAATCAAAGAAAAAGAGGTCATGAGTTTAAGAAGTATTTAGGCATGGGATGGGTTGGAGAAGAGGAATCAGAGGGAGGAAAGAAATGGAAGGGGAAAATTATATAATTATTTCTTAATTAAAAATTAAAAACAAAAAAAGCCTTGAAGCTTAGAAAGGAAATTAAATCCAAATGGTATGAAAGTCTCCTATTTCATCAAAACATATATAATTCCTAAGACCTCAGAGTGAGTCAACCAGAGGACCTGAGGGGCACACTGACCTTTACTAATGGCTAAGTAACTTGGCCGTGATCCATTTCGCTAAAGTGACATGAATTTCTCCTTTCCTTTTTGAGGTGGTTTGGAAGGTATTTACTGTTCTAGTTTAAATGAGATGGCTAGAGGGTAACATCCCTAACCTTACCTTCTATTTTCTGCCATTTACATTTCTTAATTTTCTGATGCTAGACATTGATTTCAAAACTTATTTTTGTTTCCTAAGGTCATAGAAGTCCCTTGGGTAACTCCCTTGTCTCTGTTTCCTGCCAACTGGCTACTCTTTGTGTTTTCTCTTGACTGCCTTTTGGAACAAAAATCCATCTTTGTCTCATCTTTGTAAAACACAAATTACTTCATCATATTGAATAAATATGTAAACAGTAAGTACATTACTGATACTTAATTCTCTGGTTCTTCATTAAGAGAAAAACAAATTTTGAAACGAAAAAGTTCTAGGCTGCTGACAATCCAGAATCCTGAATCTCCTTGGCACCTGGGGGACTGTCTGTTTGTTTTGAACAACACATTCAAATTTAATTAAACAATTTTAGCTCTTACCTGAAGTTTTTAATTATACACATTATCAAACTACACAGAGATAATATTAAGTACATTTTATCATTTTCCTTTAAAAGCATATGAGCTCAAAATGAGAAATCACATTTGGTCACCAAACTTTTCAGATACCAACATTAATTGAGTCTATCAGGGACTTAAATTAGTCTGTTGAAATTTAATTAGAAAGCCTTCTTCCTCAAGTGTGGAGAAAGCAAGGTAATTATTCTAAGATGTACCTTGTATACAGAAAAGAGTTGATCAGGGCTGACTGTTGAATTTAAAAAGGTCGATTTGAAACAACGGCCCTGAGTTGGTGTTTGGGGATTTATTTCTAGAGGGTTCTTTCTCACCATTTCATTTCACACCTGTACACCATTTCTCCATGCCCTAAACTGTTTGCACAAACACTATAGTTTCTACCTCCCACTTACTTTCCTCCCTGATGTCTGGACTGCTACATCCTAAGCTTCTGGGTGGAGAGGGTGATTATTCACAAGGGAAAATCTGGATACTGATTTCTTAGCAGGATTCCCTGGGAGAGGGCATCCTCAGTGAACACTTTACAAATGTGCCCTTGCAACTCATAGATGGAAAAGTGACAACTGTTTTACTCCACTTCGAGAGGGGAGTCTGAGAAGGTTGGGTCTGACCCAGTGTTTGTGTGTCTTTCTCTTTGCTGATTATTCATTAAAACTGATTGTTACAGTAATCCATAACCATAAATATAACTAACGTCTTCTGGGAGTTCTCTAAGATGATCACCTAGGGGTGATCTTGAGAATGCCTGGTGTCTTGGTGTCTGAATCCAAACCTTCCCCGCTACACCAATGAACAGCAGTGATGTTGATCCAAATTAAGTTCAGGGCTATAAAGAACCTTTACGTAAGATTACCATACTCAATTCTCACTTGTCATGGTATGAAACTGCACAGTATTTGTACACTTTCCTTATACATACTTGACTAGAAAAAAACCAACAATGCATATTTCCACTATCCATTTTATTAAAGTGAGTATTTATTATCTTCTTATTTAATAGCAATTGTTTCATTTTCTTTTTTAAATAGTGTGGGGCTTGAGAACTGGTAAGTAACAATTTTTAGAACTAAATTAAATATTTTTTGGAGTTGAGTTACTGGACAAATTTCTTTTGATCACAACTTTTTGTAAATCTGAAAAGTGCCTTCCCTAGGAATTCCCTTTACCCTTCAGAGAATGAACAAGAGTCTCTTATGTACCATAAGTTGATTTTTGTGGCATCTCTTAGGGAATACTTGGGAGTCTGTGTACATATGGCTTCATTCTTGTTCCCTTCCATCTAAACTTGTTTAAGAGGCAGCTGGCCAGATGAACAAACAGTGGATATGCCCACTATCCCCATTTCACTATGTTTTATGGGCTAATGTTGCTACTGAAGAGTTAAATCTCCCTTGATAAGGAGAACATCACCACCAAAAAGATGAAGAGTACTAAGTATGCTAAGTAGGAAGCCATATGGAGGAGACAGACTTTGGCTGACTCCCTTCTAACCATCAAGGCTAAATAAAAGTGCTTTATTAATATAAGTACTAATAACTACTAAAATAGCATTAAGATAAGAGTGTCAGAGGCCAAATTACTAGACTCATGCATATAATTGCATATCTTCTTTTATTCTAATTACAGTGTAGTCTAGTCTTGATTCCAGATTCATTTTCCCTCAATGAATTATCACCTATTGTTTCTGCATGTGTCTGCCTACATGATAATGAATGCATTAGTTATCATTAGTTAAGAACTTTAAGAATCACTTATGGCCAGTGTAAGTTTTCCTGGTACAATTTCTTTTTCCTGGATTCTTATGAACAGTCATCACTACCTTTCAACACCTTCCTGTGAAACATTTATGCCACATGTCTCCTCCTGTGGAGACAGATGTTACCCGAAAAAACCCTCTCACTGTTTTTCTTCTTTTGATCCTGATTCAAAAACTTATTGTCCTCCTCAAATCAAACAATGGGCCGCAAACAAATTCCAAAAGATCACATGTAACAATCACCACGGAAAATGTATAATGTGGAAATGTCACTGAAGGTACTCACTCACCCACTTGAGTCTGCAGACGTGATAGCAATCAGAGGCAGGATTTTCAGTGGGAGGCTGGTTGGCCTTGGGATGTTCTCTGATTCACTTCTCAAGTCAGTTTGTTCCAACTGTCTGAAGGCAAGAGGAGGGAGCTGGATACTGCGGGATGAAAGTCTTCGCACAAGATAGGGTTCCATCCCACGGAAGGGGTCCTCTTCTTCATTACTAGAATGCAATGTTTCCTCGGAGGCCTAAGGCAAAATTCAAGAAAGTCGACAGAATTAATAAAAGGCCCAGTATGTGTCATTATGTGGTGACTTTAATAAGTTCTTGGAAAAATAAGTGCAGCTATACATGCAAAATGCTGATTAGAAACAAACAACATAAGTGAGAAAATATCTGCTGAGAAGCTGAGATATAGGTTTGTTTTTTAAAGCATTTTTTAAATTCATTTTACATACCAATCATGATCCTCCTCTTCCCTCCTCCCTCCCCTCCAGCCTCTCCCCCAACCCATGCCCCATTTTCTTCTACAAGAAGGTAAGGCCTTCTATGGGGAGTCAGCAGAGCCTGGTACATTCAGTTGAGGCAAGTCCAAGCCCGTCCCCTGCATCAAGGCTGCTCGAGGTGTCACACATTAGGCACTGGGCTCCAAAAAGCTCATGCACCAGGGAAGATCCTGATCATACTACCATGGGGCCCCTTAAGCAGATTAAGCAGAGGGCCTAGTCCAGTCCCGTGGAGGCTCCATAGCTGCTGGTCTAAAGTTCATGAGTTCCCACTGGTTTAGTCTGGTTGTCACTTTAGGTTTGTTCTTAAACAGTGGGTTTGCTTATCATTATTTTTATTTAGGTTTTATTTAGGTTTGGTTGTAACAATTGGTGTTCTTAGCAATCTTAGAATTTACTAACTTTGTATGTGAATCCTATAAAACCAAACATGTTTTCTTTCTCCCTTCCATGGAATGAATCGCAGTAAATCCATCTGATTACATGTTAATACATGCATGTGCTGAGATTTGGGTGTAAGTGCATTTTTTCCCACAAATGTGCTTACGAACAAGGAGAAGGTAAACTTTTCCCCTTATTCTTTAACTTTTACTTCATTATTTTTATGGTTTTCCAATTTTAAACAAGCAAAATATTTCTTATTTTTACAGGGTTTCTATCTTTAAAATATTTAAACTTTTATTCCAAGATAGTACATATATTATTTTAGGCTATTATGGAAGGTGTCGTTTCCTTGATTTCATTCTCAGTCCTCCTGTCATTTGTGTATAGGAGGAGGACTTCTATACACTCAAAGAATGATGTCACTGAACTGCTGACCCTTCTATCACCATCTTCTGAGTGTTGAGATAATAGCATGTGGTACCACAGCAAGTTCACGACTCTTATTTTTTATTTCCTGGATGGGACTAAATCTATAACACACATTTTCAGGTTTCTTGCCAAGTGTTAAAATAAGACTTTGTAAGAAGGAATGTTAAAGGGTTAAAAGAAAATCTGAGTGCCTGATGGGATTTAAACTACTCTCAAATCTTGCAAAATTTCCCTATACTATCTACATGCAAAGGGAAAACAGATTTACTATAAAATAGAAAATTAAATATTTTTATTATACTTGAGAGAAAATATATCTAGTGAGCATAATCAATTCTAAGTAGTTGAAAAGCCTTCTTTAGTAATATTTCTAGCTACCTATTCAAAATCATGAAGATATCAAATGTTGCAAAATGCTTCAATAGAGTGGTGAGCTTTTGCATACTTGCATTCCCACTTCATTACTTGTGTTCTTGGAGAGTAGTTTAACCTTTCTTTAAGGAATCAGTTGATTTAAAAAAAGTAGTGGCAATGTTTACTTATGGGAATCCAACTACACCATGCATGTGGGAATATTTAGAGCTGGCTGCCCAAGTGTGGTAAGCAGTCATCAATGGCGATTTCTTTACTTTTGAGTGTTATAAGTGAAGAAACTCACCCAGGGAGTTAATACCTTTCTACAACATTATCATGTTTGTTGTAAATTCAGACCACAACAACTTTAGAGCAAATACAAGTTTCGAGTTTTTGTTTCACTCTTCATCATACTAATATCTTCGAGCATTTAACTGATTTTTTAAGCAAAAATTTAAAATTATTGCCTCTGAAATAGAGATGATAATTCACCTCTCAAGATCATTGTCTGTTCCAGGTATGTAGCACGTAAATCACTAATACCCGGTAAAGTTTGTGCTTAACAAGATGGCAGCTATCATCGTTAGAATCCAAGCAAACCCCTAATATTATTTTCATAGCATTATGTTACCTTTGGTGCTTATTTTCCTTGCTGATTTCCAAATTAAAAAATTCACCTTCTTCCTGATATCTGTCTTGAAATGTGGGAAGGATGTTCAATGATGGGCTCTAACCCTGAACTGCACTGTCTAACTTTAGTGACAAGTGGAATAATAGAAGGACCTTCAAAAAGTAAATTAGAAGCTGGAACTAAAACAGAAGGTTCATTTATTCCAAATTTTACATCTGCAAATCTAGATTCTGAGAGTCTCTTCTTTGAGGGATAGACTTTCATTATAAAACAATGTCAACAACATTAATGACTAATATTTATTGAGTATTTACTAAGTTGTACTATGTTTTGCAGATTGTCTTAATTTGTACTAAAATCCTGAGACAGCCTTCTTGCTTTTCTCACTTTATACATTAAAAAATAGATATCTATAAAATATCACACACTGCCCAAATAGTCCCATGACAAGGCAAAGTCCAAGAAGCCTTGCTTTTCTTTGATATTTTAACTATAGGACCCCAAATTTCATACACATGGAAATACCACATTCCCAAACAAAACAGATTGGCTGATCATGATAAAAGTCAGAATCCAACCCAAAAGCTCTTTTAAAAAAATAGAGACTAAAACCCACTATGTAACACTACCTTAATTGGCATAGTTCCTGGTACAGAGTACAATGCTCGAAAAGAGCACTGAATGACCACAGATGCATAAACCTCACACTCATTTTAAAAAGTGAACAGAACTGAGCTCACAACAGCCCTACCTAAACAACCAAAATTAATTATAGCCTACAGCTAAATTAGGAGATAGAGACTCTAAGTCCCACTGAGCCACTAATGACACACAGGGTCTAAAAGCTACTAAATCTTTCTGGGTTCTTAGGCATAAACCAAGAGCTTGCACAAAGTAAACCTTAGGACAACTTTTGGTCCAAAATATTGTGATTTTGCAAGAACCTGTGGAAAAGTGAATGTTTAATGAGATGAAAAATACAAGACTGGGGGTGGGTGGAGGAAGGGAGGGTACACAAGTAACATTGCCAGCATTCACACAGGAGAAATGAGTCCTAGGTATTGGCAAATATCATCATAGAACAAAGCTTCAAAGTTGACCATCACTCTAAGATAGCTGATGAGACATAATTTAGTAAATTAAACGTGTGGATAACTTTGTTCAGAATGAACGCATGAAGAAGAATTAAGGATGAGACTAACAGGTCTTTGGTCACACCGACTGAAGTCAACATTGTTTTATTGAGTGCTTTGCTGCCCACTCTGGGCAGTAGCATTGAAGTTAGAACATTGCTTCGAATAGCCCAGGTAATTTGGTGAGATGACAATGATTGAGAAATCCTCTTTTAAGTTAAACTGCCTCAAGGGGTAATGTCTTCTGAGAGAATGATTCCTATTAAAACTAAACTTCGTGTTTATGTCCATATGCCATCAGTTTAAACCCATCCCTTATATATTTTACCTTCATACTAAAAATAACAAAGCAGTTGATAATTGATGTCAACATCTAATTTCCCACTTGAAAATACTATAGCAGGGAGCCTTTTCATGCTACAGATCAATGTGCATCAATTATGCTTTAGAAGTGCACAGAACATGTTTATGAGGTATAAGTTGGAAGGCCAAATGTTTCTATTTGGGAAAGAAATAGAAACCTAACTACCAGAGTCATATGAATATTATTGAAAAAAAAAGAAAAGCAAAGAAAAAAGAAAAGACACTTTGTAAGGAGTGGAAAAATAGTATTCCCAACATTTCAAGCCATTATGTTTTCAAGCATAGCATTGCTAACCCCCTGTGTTATGATCACAGAGAGTATGTGCAAACATACAGGACCAGTTCCAGATCTGTCCAATCACAGTCTGCATGACTATACCCTATGAATAAAAATAATAATCCAGATTTTTATGTGCAGTAACATTTAGAAATAATGCATTTGACAGTTTAGAATAGTCTAATAGGAACATGTGACATGGATACAGCTACAAAGACATTCATTAAAGCTCATTCATAATAACCCGTAACTGAATGTAACATAACTGCCTCTCTGAAGAGTTGGCTTCAAAAATTGGGGTATGTCAAATGATGAAATACTACTGTGAGGCTGTTAAAGTACTGCAGAGGAATTTGTAAAAATATGATAATTGCAAAATGTTGAATGAGAGGAAGAGAGTATAGAGTGATGTTCATTTTTATAAAAGATTTCATCAAAAACTTAAAAAGTCATATATTCATAGAAAATTCTGAAAGGGTATATCCAAACTCCTTGGGTGTTATTATTGGTAATGATCTTGTTTTTTTTAAGTCTTTCTTAAATTACTAGTTTCTACAAATTCCATAATAAAAGTATTGCTTTTAAATTATTATGCACAATGGAAGTCAAAATAATAAAAATGAAACATTCACTTTTCAAAACTATTTCTTTTTGAGATAATATACTTACATCATTTCCCCCTTTCCTTTACTCCCTCCAAAGTCTCTCATCAACTCATTCTTTGTTCTCTTTCAAAATTTTGGCCTCTTTTCCATTCATTGTTATTATACACACACACACACACACACACACACACACACACACACACACACTCCTAAATACATAAGTACAACCTCCTCAGTCTGTACAATGTTACTGGTGCATATGCTTTCAGGGCTGATCATTTGGTATTGGATAACCAGTGGATGTGCTCTCCCTGGGGAAGACTATTTCTCACACTCTCGGCATTCCTTAGTTGTCTTAGTTTGTTGTGTGAGGTTGAGGCCTCCTGGACATTCCCCTGTCCACATTAGCATGACCACTATTGTTGTCTTTGGTCAGCTGATATTTAGGCAGTCATGTTGATGAGACATTCTCTTTTAATGGTACTTAGAAACACCTCTTATTCAGCTTCAAGATATTTATAATAAAAAATAAAGGAAACATGGGAGCATTTGAGTGAATTTAATGTGAATCTGTTAGATGATAATAAAATTCTCCATGGTAATTAACTAACTTCCATGGAGTAGTTGGTACACAAATAATTTTAATATAATTCTGTTCACTGTGAGAATAAACATGTTTCTAAAAGTTATACATGAAACAATTCTGTAATAATTGCTACTTACAGTGGGTTAGCATTAAATATTATTAATCATTATTACTCCATTTTTGTATGCTTCCATTTTCAATTTGTTTGTTGTTCTTTTTCCTTTAAAAGTTGGTAGCAAACCTCTTGCCTTTAGCATAAAAATATACATATATGTATAGTATATATGTGTGTATGTAAAAGTGATAAATAATTTTGTAGCTGCTGATAGTCTAATAATTTTGAACACTTATTTTATATAGTTATATAAAAATGAAATTTTCTATGGAAAATCTTCCTTAAAATATTGTGATTTGCATATGAAGTGTCCCATCCATCACAAAAAACAACTCATGTACTGAAAACATGGTTCTCAATGGGTAGCACTATTGAAGCAAATGGAATATGACTCTTAAGTTTATAAATGGATTAACCTGCTGATAAGTTATACTGAATTGGCTGTTAGGAGGTGAGGTCAGCATGGAGGAAGTGGGCCCCTGGAGGTGGTGTGTCTTAGAAAGTGTATTTTGTCTCTCATCCTTTTCTATCGCTTTCTGCTTTCCTGGATGTCATGAGGTTAAACACCACGACACATTATTGCCCCTGTGATGCTTTGCTTCACCAAAAGCCAGTAGCAATGGCATAAGCTAACCATGAACCAAACCTCTGAAATCATGAGCCACATTAATCCTTCCATGCTAAAGATGTTTTCCTCAGCATTTTTAACAGGAAAGAAAATTAACCACAGGTGCACATGTGCGCAGGCACACACACACACACACACACACACACACACACACACACACACACACCTATCAGTATCGTGTGAATGTCTCCTTTTTCTTTCAGTCTGTGTGCTGACTAGTTTCTATGTCAACATGAGTTTTACAGGTAATTTGGATTTTAAAGGAGTCTGTATATTTTTTAAGAGATAACTTTTAAGGTATTTGAGTTTGTAAGGCTGTTAGACTCTTTAAATTTGTAAAATGTTTTGTACTGTGATATCTTTATACAAGGAAGGACAAGCTGTGGCTTAACAGTGATGGATTTATGTGCTAAGCTGACAAGGGGTCAGTTGTTCTGGCTACTTTTATGTCAACATGATACAAGCTAGAATCATCTGAGAGGATGGAGCTTCAATTGAGAAAATGCTTCCATATGATCAGGCTGTAGGCATTTTCTTAATTAGTGATTGATGGGGGAAGGTCCAGCCAGTGGTGGATGGGAACACTCCTGGGCTGGTGGTCCTGGGGTATATAAGAAAGCAGACTGAGCAAACCATGAGGAACAGGTCAGTAAGCAGCACTCCTCCATGGCCTCTGTATCAGTTCCTGCCTCCAGGTTCCTGTCCTGTTTGATTTCCAGTCCTGACTTCCTTTGGTAGTCCTGACTACCTTTTGGTTTATTTGGCTTATACTTCCACTATAATGTGGAACTATAAGCC